>NC_064620.1:487952108-488577108 GCF_023898315.1 Schistocerca nitens
CCACAAGAAAACCTAAATCGGCAAGGTAGAAGAATCTTTTTACCCATTCGCCAAGTGTACAAGTTAGGTGGGTCGAGAACATATTCCTTTCATGTGACGCACATGCCGTTACCAGTGTCGTATAGAATATATCAGATGTGTTTTCCTGTGGAGGAATCGGTTGACCTATGACCTTGCGATCAAATGTTTTCGGTTCCCATTGGAGAGGCACGTCCTTTCGTCTACTAATCGCACGGTTTTGCGATGCGCTCGCAAGACACAGACACTAAACTTATTACAGTGAACAGAGACGTCAATGAACGAACGGACAGATAATAACGATGTAAAAATAAAGAAAGTAAAATTCTCACTGGAAGGAAGACTTGAACCAAGGACCTTTCGTTCTGCAGCTGCTCACGCTACCACGAGACCACGGCGCTCCTAAGCTCACATTGTCCATGATGTTGCCTATGTGGCCCATGGACTACTCAGTTTGTATATTTTGCTTATTTTTTCACAGTTCCACGCAACTTCTTCCTGTTTTCTCAACTGATCTGTGTTCAGTTTATCAAGGCCTATCCACTGTGCCAACTTATAACTAAATCTGAGGGGGGTGCGATGGGGAGGTTCCCTTGTCAGAGCCATTTGAACCAAGCCATTTGTATGAACACCTGTTTGGAAAAAGGGAATTTCAAGGCTATGGAGCTGAGGTGGAAGGATAAGGTGGTTGCTCTGCCATCTGTTTCATGTTCTCTGAAGATTGATGACAAAAAGTTCACCATACACCATTTGACTATTTCAATGGATTTGCATCAGCACACAATCAGATTCTGACCACAGGAACTTTTAAAAATACGAGCTAGGCCTGTTCCTGATGTCCCTTTTCACAGAGGACGGTATGCTCAAGGACATTGTATGGGCGCAAACCCCTCACGAGAACCAACAGTGCCTGACAAACAGCAAACACTCAGTTATTGATGGTTGGTGAAGCAAATCTGTGTGAAGCAAAGTTGTGTGAAACAAAGTTGTGTGAAGCAAATTGATAGAAGCCACATTTCAAGTGGTGTGCCAGAATTACGTGCAGTTTGTCCAAAGAAAGTTTGGGAGCAACATCACAGTGGTTTTTGTTGGGCACCCGGCTGAGAGAAACTGCCACAAAGCAGCAGAATGTTATCGATGGCCTCTGATGCAATAAAAAAAAAGCCTGTGTTGTCCAAAGAACATCTGTTATTACAGTTAGAAGGAAACTTTCACTC
The DNA here is from genome assembly GCF_023898315.1 of Schistocerca nitens. Classification (NCBI taxonomy): domain Eukaryota; kingdom Metazoa; phylum Arthropoda; class Insecta; order Orthoptera; family Acrididae; genus Schistocerca; species Schistocerca nitens. The sequence continues at coordinate 487,953,344 of NC_064620.1, forward strand.
CAATGATACCAACAAGTAGAACATCATTGCACTGCTGATTACTGACGTAGAAGCCAAGGGAATTCAGGTGAGTCTGGCAACGGAAGATGATGACGTCGTGTAGTGGAAAGTGCTACTTCAGAAGCTGGCAACTTCGATAGCATCATCGCAACAGGGGAAGATACGGATCATTTGGTTTTGCTGACAGCATTAGTTTCTTCTAAAAATAACATCTACGTCGAGGTGATTTGAGAGGTAACATCCCCAGTGTTTTGTATTCATCCCACTCCTGCCAAGTCAGCACTCAAGACACTCTCTTCCTTCTCGCACTGAATGGGTGTTTTTCTTTCTTTTGTTTTGCTTTATGGTGCAAAAACAACTGGTGTCATACACGCCCAAGTCGAAACTATGTAACACGAAAAGGAGTTAGAAAACGACTATATTTCAGTCGCAAGTGACATAAGAGAAGACAGCTAAATACAGGGACTTGGAGAAAGGGCTAAAAAACGACGCCATACAGAATCGGAGGTCCAAAAATAAAAATTAAATGGCCTTCGCCATATTTCTTTGGCGGATAAAAAGTAAAACGCGGTCGACAGGCCGCGCGTCATTTGCTAAAACGGCCGATAACTCAGACTGCAAACCCAAGCGGGAACGTAAACGATTAAAAAATGGGTATTTGGTCAGGAAGTGGCGGACAGTTAAAACTTTGGAGCAATGCGTACAAAATGGTGGGGTAGCGCCACTTATCAAATGACGACGGCTAAAAAGGTAGTGCCCCATACGCAGCATAGTTAAAATGACCTCCTCTCGGCGGGAGGGGCCGAGAGGTCATCCAAGCCGCTGGGAGAGGCTTAATAAACCTGAACTTATTCCCGTGAAGGAATGACCATTGGCGATGCCAAAGCGACACCGCCTGTTGACAGACGGCAACACAGAGATCATCAGAAGGAATATAGTAACTAGTGGGCTGAGGAACGAGGCCTTGGCAGCAGCGTCAGCAGCCTCATTTCCTGGCAGACCGACATTACCAGGAACCCAACTCCACCAAGTGTCAGCAAGTGACAGTTTTCCTGGGCTCGTTGCGGTTAGGTGATTGGTGGCGTACAGCACACACGATTCTGAGAAGAGAAGGGTATCACCCGAGCCTCCTCCGCTCTTTTCCGACGGAGGAAGACAGGGTGATAGTGAGAAGAGATCCAAACTTCCGCAAAATGGCGGCCCAAGGTCTTGGAGATAGGAATAGTGTCCATGATAACATCTTCTGCTACTGTCAGGCATTGAGTAGGTGTGACACCACTATAGCACCCTTCGTAATTGGGAAGAAGACAATGCAAATTTATGACAAAAAACCTTGGCTTTCAGAGACAGATGGTTTTTAAGTGACCCTGAGGTAACACCACACCAAATTTCTCAGGCAGGAGAGAAGTTTCTGTTGAATTTTACGGTGGATTCATCGATGACCTGCTGCACCGAGAACTGTCAATCAGCGTTGTAGTAAAACCGAAATTTCGTCTGGCCGGATTGCCACTTACGAGTGATGCCGACAAGTACCACTCATTCAGGACGTACCTGCAAGTATAAACACGACTGGGAAGTGAAGGAAGCTCCCTAAACTTACCGTCTGCTTGGGGCTGGAGCCTGATCAAACGAGATTAGAACTGTACTCGTTCACAGTATTTGCATTTGTTAAATTTTCACCAAACCTGAGCGTTGTCCCATGATTGCTTTACTATGTTTTGTTTACTTATTTACAGATGTGATCCCTTTTCCCACGACCATGGGTCGTTAGGTTAATAACATTTTATTCTTCAGATGAATGATGTTTTATTGTTAGGTATATGTTTCATTTAATTAAACTTAAGTCTTGTATGTAAATATTCATTATTCACATTTTTCAGATCACCTCCTCAAAATCATTCACACCAAATGTGTTACAGGAAGTGACACGGGGGCCTCCAGCTGCAAACTGGCTGGACTCCGATTCTCTGCTATCTACAAGAATAATTTTAGTACGATATACGAAAATTCGCCAGAAACAAACTTCAACGAAGAAGATACTGACAATGAGTGCGAGAAACAGGTCAACCTTTTCGACGAAATCGTAGCTCGGAAGGAAGAAAACGATGGCACCCGAAACAACATGCCGTCAGCGCCAGAGTCCAAGGCGTACAGACACTTGATGTTTATTTTTAAGTGAATGATTTTCAATGTGTTAGGTTAATCACAATTTATTCTTCAGATGAACTATGTTTTATTGTTAGGTAAATGTTTTATTTAATTAAACTTAAGTCTTGTACGTAAATATTCATTATTCGCATTTTTCAGACATTTTAGTTAAATTTTCCATGGTAGGCCATTGACATATGAAAGAAGTTCTGGTAAGGGATTTGGTGAGACGTGACCGATTCTCAAGCTAGCCATGAAGATTTATGATGGGCGCACTTGTGGTTGTTAGTGTTAGAGTGCGTTCCCACGGGCTGTTTCTATGTGTCGGAATTTATGGGCACTTAATACAATTTATACAGAAACCTTGACAAATGGAAGTTTTAGGGCAAAAACCTGCGTTTTTCTGATATTTTTGATAACATGAGAAATTTATTATATTTTTGAACCACTGTACTTCGGTAACCAATCGATCAAGCAATAATTCGGCCAATGGTGTTTGCAAGAAATTTAATGCTCTTCAACTTTATCAATAGGTGTGTTACGCTGAAAACGGATGATTTAGAAGTTATAAGTGAACAGACAAAAAACGACGAAAATTTCGAGGTCTCTCCCCCACCCCACCCCACCACCACTCCAACACCAGGTTGGCAAGGGTCTTCCATGTCGGAAACTCAGATTCACTTCGGCAGGGTACCCACAAACAGTTAACCAAAATATTAGTAATTCCGAAAAACTTTCCAGGTAGATCTTAACTGACTGCTGCTCTAAATATTAAACAGCACTGGGACAGTTTAACAGGATACTTCTGTTAACTAAACGGCTAAAACCACAAAGGCTTGGTTGCACGTTGGCCGTCTAATGCCTTCCAGGAGGAAAGAAAACTTAGATTTTCAGTATTTCATACAATTATTTACAGAATTTAAAATATTGTTATAATCTACTCATTAAGCTGTATAATCTTACGTTATACGTTTACCAGAATAAGTAAAGTATATTGTTTATATGTCTAGTGACAGCATAACTCACGGTGTGTAAGTTACCCAGACTATATTCATTCAGTATTTGAGGATTAGGGGATTTAGCGACTTTCAACAATCATTACATATAATTTCAAACATTTTCGAAACCTTTTTCCCGCTGATACCCCTTCCCTACGAAAAAAATATGAAAGGAAAAACGTTTATCCCTTACTACATTTTCGCTGTTCGTGCAGTAAAACGTCAGCATCAGGCATGACCTTTTCTTAATTTTTAACTTTTTGATACTAACTCTATTCGCAACACAGTGTGCAGACAGTGCCTACATACTACTGAATGTGCCAACATTATCGTACGATAGTCATGAGATATGATGTCATAAACATGGAGATGTGTGAAAAACACCACCCCTATTCCTTTTATATCTGAATGACCTTCCATTTAACATTCAACAAGCAGTATTGGTACTTTTATTAGACGATACTGGTGTTTTCATAGATTCCATTACAAAGAAAGCAAAACAAAAGATTGTTAATGATGTTTTAAAGAGAATTGCTACGTATTGACGATATCCATACTTACATCACTGGAGAGAAAGATGACCTTTATTATCCATTATTAAAGATGTCAGTGGCTCAGAGAGGAATGCAATTCTAACCGAAAATTATTTCTCATGGACAATTCCTTCTATTCCATGCAGGAATTTCTACTTAAAAACCGGTAGAAAAAGAAGTCGGATGCAAACAATGCAGATCGCATAAAGACAATAAGAAATGGTGCAAAATATAGCTACAAAACTGTTATAGAAAATTTGGTGATCTCCAGAGCAATTATTTGCAAATCTCTTACGCGATATTTGGTTAGTTTTTCATGTGTACGGAAAATAAAATGAGGTACATACAATGGTGCAACGAATCGGAAAACTATGTACCATTTTACACTCAATGCTTGGAAACATCTATTCAGGCAATATGGTGCGCAGTCCGTCTGTGATGAAATCATGGCACGCTTGTAGGTCTAACGGTGAAATGATCTCTCTGGAAACAAGAACTCAGAGGCTTAAACATTCTAGGGTACAGATGACTTCGCAGGGATCGCATGGTAAGACTCACATATGTGACGCTAAGGACCCTGCCATCTTATGGCATAAAATCGTGCGCATAATGTATTTGAATGAAAAAATCGTCCCTCGGAAGACCGCAGCTGTGACCTTGGAAGTAATGGCGCTAGGTAAAGTGATAAGTCACGAAAGAAGCAAAACTTGTCAAAACTATATCCAGTTTGAGATATCCGTGTTAGTGTTGAAGTAGCAGAAAATTTTCGAAAATATGAAGAACTTAAAAACTGTACTAAAGGCCATACTCGAATGTAAGAACTTTCAGACCCAAATCCCAGTAGGCAAAAGAAATGAGACGTGTGTGTCAACATGGCGAAAGTATTACGAAAATAGCATGGAAACTGAAAAAAGTGCCAATGATCGGAGGCGAACCCAGAACTTTACAGGTGAAAATGCCAGAATGGGGGGCGTTTATTTTGGCGGAAGTTGTAATTTTGGGTGATTAGTTTAATGCCGAAAATATCGGGAAGATTTAGTAATTAGCGAGAGTTACAAAATTACGCACTAATCTTGTGACTCTAATCCAGGACCTGGGATGTGGAGAGCGATCTGACAAGTTAACTATGACGGACAAGTAAACTACGTGTCTGTCTATCATCACAAATTAAGATAGGTCTAGGTGTCGTAAGGTAATTTTGATCCACCTCGGTGTTCAACAGTCACATATATGACGTGAATTAAGACTCTATGTTTAATTGGGTTAGTAAATTCTGTCATTTACACCTAGCGGAGTTTTACGCTTCTTATTGTGGTACACCCCATCTGTGCGGTCTAACGTTCTGTTCCTGGCAAACGACTCGCATAAATTCGATACAACTGAACAAATGATGGAAAGTTATGATTGCAGCGAGCAGGGTGTACATTTCGCGAATGTCATGTATGATGATAGTGCCATGAAAATTTATCGCGCAAGTCGATCACAGAACTGGGTGTGCTGAATATTTCAATAAAGACGAATTTCTGTTAACAGTCTCACGGAAAAGCTGATATCTTATGAAGGTAGCATGCAAAGATGCACACCACATTGCTATTTAGGTAGCAGACGAGTTTCGGGTTGTTCAGAAAATTAAAGCGTCAGGCTGTGATGGCATAAAAGAACTGGATACTCACAAATTTTTCTGTAGACGAGCGGCATAATGCTTTGAAAGTTCGAAAGTCTGTAAGGTTGCTCCGTGCAGCTGTCCCTCTAGAAATCAACCAGAAAATGCGTGCGCCATCCTAATACGTACGTGGCGGATCTGTGTCTGTCTGTGGTGCACATCGGAAACAGACAGAAACAGACTCATTAGATGACTCCAGACAAATTTCGGTTATTTCTTGATGCAATAATTTACCAACAGCCGTATGTATTGTAGAAATTTATTTTATGAACTTCTTATGTGAATACATGAAGAAATACATGCCAATCGTTGTCCGACGGTCCATAATGGATCAACGAAGATTAAATTTCGGTTACGTCCTTACTTACGTTAAAATAAATGTGTGATATTCCGAAGTATCCTGAACTAGACTGAACTGAACTGGTTTCCTACTCTTTAACTTCGTGTGTGTTTGTGTTGTAATTCTGAACAATGAAAGTGGTGTAATTACGTAAACGGTATTTGAGAAAAAGAGTTGCCAAAACTGTCTGAAACTGTATACAATTGTATTTGAATTAACGTTTATCAAAATATCGGGAAATGTAAGACTGTATACTGTATTCCGTGTATCTCAGGGATTTGAGACGAACTGTTGCAGTACAACTGGTTTCATGTTTATAACTACTTTTTTTAACGTACGTTTTCAGTATACAGCTGAGCCCCGGGTAGTTCCTAATAGTCTCTCCGGCAGTCTATGACCCATCTTTTTCCTCATTCAGGCGTGACTAGGAAATCTAAACATGCAGAAACAATTTTTGAAACAGTTAGTGCAGTACACAGCGTAGCAGCCACCCATATTTACAACAAATTCTTCAATACATTTAATTAGAAATCTGCACTCGCATCGTGACTCGTATGTAAACAAATATGAATATACTATACTTTGGGGAAAACATAGCGGACAGTTCAGCTCAGGTAATAGGAGTCTTACTATAATGCGTGATGTCACAGTACGTGGCTTGCAGCTCCAGAATTGAAAACTAACGGAATATAAATTAAAAGTCGAATTTTATAGGCATAAATAACCAAAACGTTTCTGTAAAAGTGCCGTAACTTTTACGACTAAAATTCACTAAATAAAGTTTCAGTTACTAAATGATGCACACGTAAATGTAACACTGCACTGTAAGAATAAGAATGTGTAGCAGAAATGAAATCTGAACTTTACCTGATCTGAACATGATGTCAATATTTAAACACAATGCTGAACTGTGAATGACTTCATTGTTTCCTAACCGATGCTAAGTTAGTCCTAACAAATTTTCACGGCTTACCTGTGGCAACGGAAACTCTTTATTGCTTGAAAGTGATGAGCATTAAAAATACAGCGCAGCGGCAGACCAGCAAAAGGAAAGAAAAGCCTTACGCAGTGCAATGTAAAGACGTGCAGCCATGCTGAGCACATTAAGTTTTGGCTTTAACCACCGTGTGTCGCGAAGTGAAATGCGGCGATACACTATTAGAAAAAAAAATTTCGTGAGGAGCCGGTGGAAGATATTGGATTCACTCAATGACTAGCATTGTAAATCTATATGGAAAATCTAATTGAAATTCGATTTTCTGAAAAACTGCAATCATCTTTACAAAAAAGAATGGTAAAGGAGTGGTAAATCTATAACTTCTTAGTGCAAGCCGTGTGAATAGACGACTGTCCCTGAACTCGTCTCGACAGTCAAACCAACTGGCCCGAACCAATAAAGAAAAAATCCACTAGAAACTTGCCTTATTAGGTACATCATAAATTACGCTCAAGTAAGCAATGCAGAAATAACGTTACCTGAATATCTTCACACTCATCAAATCAGTCTTTACTTAATCATGTTACCAAAATTCAGCTTCCTCTGCATTTTTATCTCTGTTCTCTGCTAGCAATTTCCAGACCTCTTAGTAGCGTGAGCAACATCCGACTTCCTCAGTTGTCGCAGAAAGCTACTTGCTAGGGCTGGGCAAACTACACGCGCGGGATTAGCCGAGCGGTCTCAGGCGCTGCAGTCATGGACTATGTGGCTGGTCTCGGCGGAGGTTCGAGTCCTCCCTCGGGCATGGGTGTGTGTGTTTGTCCTTAGGATAATTTAGGTTAAGTGGGGACTGATGACCTTAGCAGTTAAGTCCCATAAGATTTCACACACATTTGAACATTTGGCAAACTACACTCGCATTCGAACGGGCTCGAGATTTCCCGATACGCTGCAGCGTTCGATGCAGTATCAGGCTTGATTGAACAGTAACTAGCCACACCAATAAGCTATGTCTTTGCTTAAAATTTGACATTTCCCTGAAACACTGGAGAAAATACCATTAAATCCTACCACTGAACAACCTCCTACTGTGTTTGAACAAATTTATAATATGAATTCTCATACAGTACTAGTATGTATGGATATACATTGAAGAGCCAAGGAAACTGGTACACCGGTCTAATATCGTGTTGGGCCCCCGTGAGCATTCAGAAGTGTCGCAACATGATGTTGACATGTAATTGACTAATGTCTGATGTAGTGCTGGAGGCAACTGACACCATGAATCCTGCAGGGTTTCCCACAAATCCGTAAGAGTAGGATGGCGTGGAGATCTCTTCTGAGCAGCGCGTTGCAAGGCATCCCAGATATGTTCAATAATGTTCATGTCTGCGGAGTTTGGTGGCTAGTGGAAGTGTTTAAACTCATGATAGTGTTGCTGGAGCCCCTCTGTAGCAATTCTGGACGTGTGGGGTGTCGCATTGTCCTGCAGGAACTGCCCAAATCCGTCGCAATGCACAATGGACATGAATGGATACAGGTGATCACACAGAATGATTACGTACGTGTCACCTGTCAGAGTCGTATCTAGACGTATCAGGGATCCCATATCACTCCAACTGCACATGGCCCACGCCATTACAGTCTCCAACAACTTGAACAGTTCCCTGCTGACGTGCATGTCCATAGATTCACGAGGTTGTCTCCATACCCGTACACGTCCATCCGCTTGATACAATGTGAAACGAGACTCTTGAGACCAGACAACATGTTTCCAGTCATCGTCACTCCAATGTCGGTGTTGATGTGTCCAGGCGAGGCGTAAGGCTTTGTGTCGTGCAATCATCAAAGGTACACGGGTGGGGCATCGGCTCCGAAAGCCCATATCGATGATGTTTCGATAAATGGTTCGCAGGCAGACACTTGTTGATGGCCCAGCTTTGAAATCTGCTGAAATTTGCGGAATGGTTGCCCTCCTGTCACGTTAAACGATTCTCTTCAGTTGTCGTTGGCCCCATTCTTGCAGGATCTTTTACCGGCTGCAGTGCTGTCGGAGAGTTGATGTTTTACCGGATTCTTGATATTCACGGTACACTCGTGAAATGGTCGTAGGAGAAAATAACCGCTTCACCGCTGGGTCCGAGATGTTGTGTCCCATCGCTCGTTCGCTGACTTTAATACCCTGTTCAGACTCACTTAAATCTTGATAACCTGTCATTGTAGCAGCAGATCTAACAAGTGCGTCAGACACTTTTTGTCTTATATAACGTTGCCGACCTCAGAGCCGCATTCTGCCGTACCTTTGTATTTGAATACGCATGGCTATACCAGTTTCTTTGGCAGACAGAGACGAAAATGTTGTCCTCCAAATAATATTACTTAACTAAACCAAGAATAATATTCTATATGTTTATGGTTCAGGTGGCTCTGGGCACTATGGGACTTAACATCTGAGGTCATCAGTCCCCTAGATCTTAGAACTACTTGAACCTAACTAACCTAAGGACATCACACACATGCATGCCCCAGACAGAATTCGAACCTGCGACCGTAGCAGCAGCGCAGTTCCGTACTGAAGCGCCTAGAACCGCTCGGCCACAGCGGCCGGCCCGCAGCGATCCTTTACAGACAGTAAGTGATACGTGTACCAAGTCTAGCTAATACGCCTCTGTGTCTATCACCTCCATCCCACTTCTTGTAATGATACAATGTGGAACTCTCTCCCTTATTTCACGATAATACAAAACTAACTGCCCTTCATTGAACTTTTTCGATGTCCTCCGGCAAACCTACCTCATGCGGATCCCACACCGCACAGCAGTACTCTAGAAGCGGGCAGAGAAGCGTAATGTAAGCAATATCTTTAGCAGACTTGTTACTTTTTCTTAGGTGGTTTCCCCAGAACATTATCTATGTGATCACTCCAGTTTACATTATTCGTATTTGTAGTCCCTGAGTATTTAGTTGGGTTTACAGTCATTAGATTTATGTTATCTATCGTGTAACTTAAATTCAGCGGAATCCTGTTAGTACTCATGTGGATGACATCACACTCTGCGTTAGTTATAGTCAACTGACACTTTTTACACCATACATATATCTTATCTGAATCATTTTTCATTTAACTGATCGTCTGATGATTTTACAAGGTGGTAGACAACAGCATCATCTGCAAACAATATAACAGGGCTGCTCAGATTGTCTCCCAAATTATTTATGTAGATTACGAACGACGAAGTGCCCGTAACACTTCCTCGGGGAACGATAGGTATTTATCCACTTTTGGTTCAAATGTCTCTGAGCAGTATGGGACTTAACTTCTGAGGTCATCAATCCCCTAGAACGTAGAACTACCTAAGCCTATCTAACCTAAGGACATCACACACATCCATGCCCGAGGCAGATTCGAACCTGCGACCGTAGCGGTCGCGCGGTTCCAGACTGTAGTGCCCAGAACCGCTCGGCCACCCCGGCCGGCTTTATCCTGTTTTATTCGAAGGCTTTCCGTCAATTATTGCGAAATTTCAGCATTCTGACAGGAAATCACGAATCCAGTCACACAGCTGAAACGAAACTGCATAGTCACTCGTGACGAACGATGTCAAAAGCCTTCTGCAATTTAAAAATACGGAGTCAATTTGACTTCCCCTGTCGAAAGCACTCATTACTTCGTGAGAATAAAGAGCTATACGTGTTTCACGAGGACGATATTTTCTGCATCCATGTTGGCTATTTGTGAATAAATCGTTTTTCTGCGTTCAAGCACAGTATACGTATCAAAATCATGCTTCAAATCGACGTTAGTGATATGGGTCTGTAATGAAGCGAGTCGTCGTGTGACTAGGGCCTCCCGTCGGGTAGACCGTTCGCCGGGTGCAAGTCTTTCGACGTGACGCCACTTCGACGACTTGCGCGTCGAATTCAGCGGTTACTCCTATTTCTTTTCTTGAGTAGTTGTATGACTTGTGCAACTCTCGATTCTTTGGGTACCGATCTTTCGCGAGTGAGCAGTTATATATGTCTGCTAAGTATGGAGCTATTTTGTATCAGCGTACTCTGAAAGGAATCTAGGTAGTGTCGACCGGAAGCCTAAAGTGTTTTAAGCTGCTTCACTACACCGAGGACAACTGCTTCTAAGTTACTCGTGTTGGCAGTCGTTCTTGATTTAAATTCTGGAATATTTACTTCGTCATCTTCTGTGAAGGAATTTCGGAAAACAGTGTTTAGTAACGCTGCCTTAATGGGCACTGTCATCGATAGCATCACCTTTCATATCGTGCAGTGAAGGTATTTTCTGTGGTTTTCCACTGGTGTACTTTACTTACGACCAGAATATATTTAGGTTTTCTGCCAGATTTCTAGACAGAGTTTCGTTCTGCACACTATTAAAAGCATCTTGCGTTGAATTTCGCGCTAAATTTCAAGTTTCTGTACAACTTCACTTTTGCCTTGTTTAAAATTTGGCATGCTTGTTTTCGTTGCTTCTGCAACAGTGTTCAGACGTGTTTTGTGTAACATCGATGATCATTACCATCTCTTATTTACATATTTGGTATATATCGCTCAGTTGCCATCGATACTATTTCTTCGAATTTAAACCACATCTGATCTACGCTGCCATAGTCAGATTGGAAGGAGTGGAGACTGACTATCTCTTAGGAAGGTGTCAAACGAAATTTTATCTGATTTTTTAAACAGATGTATTTTGCGTTTGTTTTTGGTAGATTTCGGGGGTCTTCAGTTTAGCTACAACAACCTTATGGTTACTAATCCCTGTATCCGTCACGATGGGCACTATTTGGTCAGGGTTATTTGTTGCTAAGAGGTCAAGTATGTTGTTGCAACCATTTACACTTCAAGTGGGCTCCTGAAGTACTTCAAGATAATTTTCTGAGAAGGCATTCATGAGGATTTTGGACACATTTTATACCTACCACCGACTTAAGGGGAGGTTTACTATCTTTGATAATTTTTTTTCTCGGGATGTATTATAGATATTAGTGTCAAATTTGGTCAAAATGCTTACTGATATTTCCTCTACAAATTGAAATTTTTTCGGCCGGAAACGTCGAAAAGCAAAGGCGGAAGTGCCGTCGGAACGAAACAAAATTTCGATGTAGACCTCCACGCGCGGTATGTCACAGGTCAGCCGGCTCGTCTAAAATCAAAATTGAGTTGACGGTAGCGAAGTATATTAGATTCTTTAGAAGTTGTACCTTGCTTAATTTATTTGGACCATTGGAAACAAAATGGCTTCCATTTGAAAAAAAATTGGGTTTTTTCATCGATTTTTCGACTTCGTCGGCCAAGTAAAAATATTTATAGTTGATGGATATGAATAAAAGTGGTAGAACTCCACCTTAGACAATTTAGTTAGCTTCGTCAGAAACAAAGAATCATGCCAATCGGTTCAGTAGATTTGAAGTTACCATACCGCGCGATATAAAAAATTGTCATTTCGAGAAAAACGCGTTTGAAGTTTCGACTACATATAAATGCAATATTGTGCAACTTACGTTCAATCTGCTATTCCGGGTCCATAAACTAGTCCTTCCTCTTCCTCATAGAGGACGTTCTGCTCGATCTGGGCCATCCTCCGCTGCTCCAGAGCCGCTTGTGCTGCCGGTGACAAGCGGTTTTCGGCCGCTTGAATCCGGTGGTCGTCCGAATGCTTGGCCAACTGCGTCGAATAGAGTCCCAGGGTGACATCCATCGTTATCATGGTCTTCAGAATTGCTGAATACACTTCGTTGAAGCTGCTCGCTGCCAGGAAAGTCGCAATTTCCACAGTCTTCGCACCACAATGCAAATGCTTGGGGGCTAACTTCCAAACACACAAGTTCAAACTTTCACTTGAATTGTGTGTGTTTCCTCCCAAGTACCGATACAATAACTAGTCCTCCGAATGCAAAAAAACTGGTACGTGAAAAAGGCCGATTTCAGGCAGGTGCGCCCGCATCTCGTGGTCGTGCGGTAGCGTTCTCGCTTCCCACGCCCGGGTTCCCGGGTTCGATTCCCGGCGGGGTCAGGGATTTTCTCTGCCTCGTGATGGCTGGGTGGTGTGTGATATCCTTAGGTTAGTTAGTTAGGTTTAAGTAGTTCTAAGTTCTAGGGGACTGATGACCATAGATGTTAAGTCCCATAGTGCTCAGAGCCACCACCACCAGGCAGGTGCATTTTTTTTGTTGAACCGCAAATAACAAAAATTTCCGTTCCGTATTCGAAAAAGCCGTTTCAGGGGTGGATTCTAAAAACTTTTCTGGGTCCAAAAATGTAATTTTAAAAAATCGATTTTTTGAACCAATAGATAGTAAACCTCCCCTTAAACATTTAGTTTCACCAACATATCGAGGGTATACTGAAGTCACCGTCAACTATGGGTGGGATACTTATTTGAAAGTAGACTCAAGTTTCCTTTGAACTGTTCAGCCACAGTATCATCTGAGTCGGGGGATCGGTAAAAGGAACGAATTATTTATTTAGTCTCGTCGTCAAGTATAACCTCTAACCATACTAACTCACAGGAGCTGTCGATTTCAATTTCACGACAAGGTAAACTGCTTGTGACAGCAATAAACAAAAAAAAAAAAAATGGTTCAAATGGCTCTGAGCACTATGGGACTCAACTGCTGTGGTCATTAGTCCCCTAGAACTTAGAACTAGTTAAACCTAACTAACCTAAGGACATCACAAACATCCATGCCCGAGGCAGGATTCGAACCTGCGACCGTAGCGGTCTTGCGGTTCCAGACTGCAGCGCCTTTAACCGCACGGCCACTTCGACCGGCCAGCAATAAACACTCCACACCAACTGTAATTAATCTATTCTCTCTGAACACTGTTAGATCGTTCGTAAAAACTTCGTCTGAACTTATTTCCGGCTTCAGCCAGCCTTCCATACCTCTAACGATTTGAGATTCAGTGCTTTGTATTAGCGCTTGGAGCTATGGTTCTTTTTAAACACAGGTTCGACAGTTTAAATTACAATTTTGATTGTTCCCCTGTCCACCGTCTTCCTGTGTACGGCCTGCACTCTTTGAAACTGAAACCCTTTCTGCACTTTCCCGAGACCATCTAACGTAGAAAAACCAACCAACCCTTCCACACAGCCCCCGCTCTAGTATAGCCGTTTCCTGTGTGTAGTGGACTACTGACTTATTTAGTGGAATCCGGAAACCCACCATCCTATGGTGCAAGTCGAGGAATCTGCAACCTACACGGTCGTAGAACCGTCTGAGCCTCTGATTCGATTCCCTCCGCTCGGCTCTGTATTAATGGATAACAGCGGTTTTGTCGACATGTTACAGTTAGTGAGCTCCGCCTTCATCTCGCAAGCAAGTCTGGCAGTCTTTACTACTTCAGCTAGTCGCCCGAAATCAGAGAAAATCTCTTCCGATCCAAAGCTGCATACATCGTTGGTACCAACATGAAGCACAACCTGCAGATGGCTGCACCCTGTGCTCTTCATAGCATCCAGAAGCACCCATTTCACGTCTGGAATGACTTCTCCCAGTATACAGATAGAATATACACTTGATTCCTTCCTCTCCATGGAGCTCCCGACTGCCAGTTTTCCCATCCTCTTGAACGCACGATGCGGGCCAACAGGATTCATCTGGAACGGGACAAGCGACTTCATATATCTCAGGAACTTCGTAAGCCACAGATACATCCCGAAACCTGTTCGTCAGACGAACAAGGGTGGCCCACTGATTGGCCTCTTGAAAAGTCTTTCGCTGCCGTCCACACCTTGGAACGACCTCCCATTTGACTATGAGTGATGCAGACAGACAGACTTCTATGCAGGCAGTTCCCTTGGCGGCCACATTAATGGACCGATCTGGGTACATGTGGGTCGTATGAAACTTCCTGGCAAATTAAAACTGTGTGCCCGACCGAGACTCGAACTCGGGACCTTTGCCATTCGCAGGCAAGTGCTGTATCGACTGAGCTACCCAAGCACGACTCACGCCCCGTTTCCACAGCTTTAATTCCGCCAGTACCTCGTCTCCTACCTTCCAAACTTTACAGAAGCTCTCCTGCGAACCTTGCAGAACTAGCACTCCTGGAAGAAAGGATATTGCGGAGCCATGTCTTAGCCACAGCCTGGGCGATGTTTCTAGAATGAACTTCCCTTGATTCGCTCTATGCAGCACCCTATACTGATACCCATTGGAAACAGTCTCAAGCTGCACGACCGAAGCCAATGCCGCCTAGAGCAATGAGCGAAGGTGCATCAACTAGGATCGCACTTGAACACAGCAATCACAATTCCTCAGAGACATATGTAACATTTCAAGTGAGCATTATTGTTATTGTCTTTGGCCTCATCGAGACGGCACCCACGTTCATCTCCTTTTAATTTTTCAGTCATTTACGTATTGAGATCTTCCACCACGTGCTGAATTCTGCGAGTGTATTCTTAGACAAAGCCATATTGAAAAGCAGTCTCCCCACATACTCGTCAATATTTTTTTCTTTTACACAAAGGCACAGTAGCACGCCTCTATGTGCAACACTGTAAGCAGCCAGCAACGCATTAACCCAATCTAATTTCTGATAAAGAAGTCGCCAGAGTTACCAAAAATTTTTTAAGCGACTTGCTTCTAATTGCTGTTTTAAGTTACCTGGTATTGTATAGTTTTCTACTGAAACTGTGAAACACGGAAAGTTGTATACTGTCATCTCTCTTTGTCATTAACAGTTCTGAAGCCAAAAGCCAGAAAACCTCTGCCGTTTGAGGTGAGCCATCTTCGTTTAAAGTCCAAGTTTTCTTATTCAACAATAAAAAGTAACAATCTAAATCGTAACATCTTTTCTTTCAGTTGGTGGTGACTGATTTCGGTTTCCATAACCATCATGGAGCAAAGTTGTTTTATCCAGACCACACGGACAGTCGGTGCTCGGAGCCATTGTGTACAACCAGTAGGAGACCGGCACCAACTGCTACACCTAAACTTTGGTCAGATAATGGTTATGACAACCGGAATCGGTCACCAACAGTAGAAAGAAAGAAACCGCCATTTTAACTGCTGTATGCTGTACTTGTATAGAGTAAAATTCGTCGAATATCCATTTTGTCAATTTTTTCTCTTATTCGAGCTAAAATGAAAAATCTCTCTCGCTTGGCGTTCGGGACCGATGACTTCACTAAAGTCGCTTCTGATGTCACGTGACACGCTTCGTAAGTCACATGTCAATCTTCCAGCCGGTGAGCCACCGAGGAGGCGATGCTAAGCGCTGGATTTCGACCAGCGTTCGCACACTTACTCGTAGTTAGATCAGTTGGATGTAGAAAAGGTAAAGGCACTAGAGACGCATTTCTGACGTTGCGTTTTATAATGGTAGCAAGACGGAGAAAAATCAAGAAGCGCTATCAGAATTCGTCAACTTGAAAAAGCATCGACGATGCGAAATGATGCAAGATATTCGAAATCTTGAGAAAAGTAGGGATAAGCTATAGGGAAGGACTGGTAATGTACAATACGAGTATTTACAAGAACCAAAATTGGAAGACCAAGAACGAAATGCTTGGATTAAAAACATGGTAAGACAGGTTGCAATCGTTCGCCCCTATTGTTCAGTCTATACTTAGCAGAAGCAATGGCGAAAATATAAGAAAAGTACAAGAATGATATTTAAACATGAGGGTGATAGGTTATCAATGATAAGCTGATGACATTTCTATCCTGAATGAAAGTGAAGGAGAACTACAGTCTAATGAGTATAAAATGTAAATTCAGGCTAAACCGGAAAAAGGCAACAACAGTGAGAGACTAAATGAGGATAGCGAGAAAGTCTAAAATGGTTCAAATGGCTCTAAGCAGTATGGGACTTAACATCTGAGGTCATCAGTCCACTAGACTTAGAACTACTTAAACCTAACTAACCTAAGGACGTCACACACATCCATGACCGAGGCAGGATTCGAACCTGCGACCGTAGCAGCAGCGCGGTTCCGGACTGAAGCGCCTAGAACCGCTCGGTCACAGCTGCCGGGGAGGAAGTAAAGTCAGCATTGGTGATCAGGAAGTAGCCAAAGTTAAGGATTTGAGCTGCCTTGGAACTAAAATAATCCCTGATGGACCAGCAAGTAGGACATAAAGAGGACACTAGCACAGGCAAAGAGGACATTGCTGGTCAAGGAAGTCTACTGATAGGCCTTAATGTATGGAAGAAATTTCTGAGAAGGTACACTCCTGGAAATGGAAAAAAGAACACATTGACACCGGTGTGTCAGACCCACCATACTTGCTCCGGACACTGCGAGAGGGCTGTACAAGCAATGATCACACGCACGGCACAGCGGACACACCAGGAACCGCGGTGTTGGCCGTCGAATGGCGCTAGCTGCGCAGCATTTGTGCACCGCCGCCGTCAGTGTCAGCCAGTTTGCCGTGGCATACGGAGCTCCATCGCAGTCTTTAACACTGGTAGCATGCCGCGACAGCGTGGACGTGAACCGTATGTGCAGTTGACGGACTTTGAGCGAGGGCGTATAGTGGGCATGCGGGAGGCCGAGTGGACGTACCGCCGAATTGCTCAACACGTGGGGCGTGAGGTCTCCACAGTACATCGATGTTGTCGCCAGTGGTCGGCGGAAGGTGCACGTGCCCGTCGGCCTGGGACCGGACCGCAGCGACGCATGGATGCACGCCAAGACCGTAGGATCCTACGCAGTGCCGTAGGGGACCGCACCGCCACTTCCCAGCAAATTAGGGACACTGTTGCTCCTGGGTATCGGCGAGGACCATTCGCAACCGTCTCCATGAAGCTGGGCTACGGTCCCGCACACCGTTAGGCCGTCTTCCGCTCACGCCCCAACATCGTGCAGCCCGCCTCCAGTGGTGTCGCGACAGGCGTGAATGGAGGGACGAATGGAGACGTGTCGTCTTCAGCGATGAGAGTCGCTTCTGCCTTGGTGCCAATGATGGTCGTATGCGTGTTTGGCGCCGTGCAGGTGAGCGCCACAATCAGGACTGCATACGACCGAGGCACACAGGGCCAACACCCGGCATCATGGTGTGGGGAGCGATCTCCTACACTGGCCGTACACCACTGGTGATCGTCGAGGGGACACTGAATAGTGCACGGTACATCCAAACCGTCATCGAACCCATCGTTCTACCATTCCTAGACCGGCAAGGGAACTTGCTGTTCCAACAGGACAATGCACGTCCGCATGTATCCCGTGCCACCCAACGTGCTCTAGAAGGTGTAAGTCAACTACCCTGGCCAGCAAGATCTCCGGATCTGTCCCCCATTGAGCATGTTTGGGACTGGATGAAGCGTCGTCTCACGCGGTCTGCACGTCCAGCACGAACGCTGGTCCAACTGAGGCGCCAGGTGGAAATGGCATGGCAAGCCGTTCCACAGGACTACATCCAGCATCTCTACGATCGTCTCCATGGGAGAATAGCAGCCTGCATTGCTGCGAAAGGTGGATATACACAGTACTAATGCCGACATTGTGCATGCTCTGTTGCCTGTGTCTATGTGCCTGTGGTTCTGTCAGTGTGATCATGTGATGTATCTGACCCCAGGGATGTGTCAATAAAGTTTCCCCTTCCTGGGACAATGAATTCACGGTGTTCTTATTTCAATTTCCAGGAGTGTATTTTGGAAGAACAGCATTCTATAGCAGTGAATGATGAAGAGAGGGAAAACCGGAACAGCAAAGAATCAAAGCGTTCGAGACGTGGTGGTACAGAAGAACGTTGAAAAACAGGTGGATTGATAAGGTAAGGAATGAATAGGTTCTCCGCACAACTGACGAAGAAAGAAACAAATGGAAAACTCTAACAAGAAGATGGGACAGGATGAAATGACGTGTGTTAAGACATCAGGGAATTAAACTTTAGGGAACTACAGAGATTGGAATACATCCTGCAAATGATTGAAGAAGTAGATTGCAGCTGCTACTCTGAGAAGAAGAGGTTAGCGTTCGATCGATCAGAACTGCGTGACAAGGTGGCACATATCTTACAACGGATCTCGAAGGTGCCTATGGATTCTTCTTCGTCCTCTTTTATCTTTTACTGTTGCAGAGCGTGCAAGTATTTTCGTGGCACCCCTTTGGCATGACGGTACATAGTTTGCAACCACTGGTGTGATAGTGAGGCAACCTGCCCCATAAAATCAGCGAATCCTTGTTAGACTCCCAGTGTGGCACAAATTTTCATTAGTAACGATATGTTCATCACACTGACGGTTCAGCACTTTGAGTTATTTTTCGATAATGCTCTTTGAGGAGAAACGTTTCTAAAACTATTAAATGCAACAGAGGTCAAAGTGCTTCACCCCAAACGTGGTATGTTTTTTAATGCTGATAAGTCAGATCGGGTAATTTCGTATACTTTCCCAAAGTAATTCAATGCTGAAAAATATTAATCGAATGAAATCGTATTGTGTACACCGCAGCCGACGGTTCAAAACGTATTAGGTGCAGGACATGTTTCCCAACCTGTGTTATTAGGCCGCTCTTTTGTCGGCTGTTCTCACTGTTTCCATCTTGCAATTCACAGTGTGGTGTTGAGTACATGATTGTGAACTTTTGACCACTACTGAGAACTATTCATGCGTGCGACAGCGTTTGAAAGGAAGCAGAATGAGAATTAGACTCTGAAAACTAAAACACAGCGTGAAAAGGAAGTCAGTAACAGTGGGCAACAAAAAAAAAAAAAAACAAACCTTGGCTGTTTCCAACGCTTCATGAGTCAATTCTCACTCATTTTCGTTCGCGAAAGACGAATATGACAATGAAAAATTTTCCTTAGCTATAGTTTCTGTGATACACACAAGGTGGAAGTATTTCTTACTGACGGATTAAGAAAAGAAGATAAATTTTAGTTACATATCCTAACAAAGCTGAAAATGTATTCGAATTTTTTTAAATGGTAGTTACATTTTAAGATTTGTGGCTCTAAGCACTATGTGACTTAACATCTGAGGTCATCAGTCCCTTAGACTTAGAACTACTTAAACCTAACCAACCTAAGGACATCACTCACATCCATGCCCGAGACAGGATTCGAACCTGCGACCGTAGCAACAGCGCGGTTCCGGACTGAAGCGCCTAGAACCACTCGGCCACAGCGGCCGGCTTACATTTTAAAAGTTCTAAGCTGTTGGAAGAATGCCTCTCAGATGGTAGGGTCTGAAGAGAATCATATGGTGGCTGCATGATATCGTCGTGTAACATCTTGCCTCTTGTAACGGAGTTCCAGAGCATCTCTTCACAAAGACCAACAGTAATCAGTAAGCATTGCTTCATTCTAGTAGCTCTGATATCTTTGTTCCATAACAGAATTGTCTTGATGGAATCTTTCTCCATGTTCATTACTGATATCTTCACAACTAGGAGGGAAAAATTCTAGGCGGGAGTGGAGAAATTAGATTTTAAGGAATATGCTGAATCGAAGTTTACGGTATTTTTGGAGGAGCACTGTCACCAACTGAGTGTAGTTATCATCTGTTTTGTTGCCTAAAAATCCATGAACAAATCCCTTGAAGGCTTCCCAAGCTTCCTTTTCTTTTCCCTCCAAAGTTCTCGAATTTCTGGCCCGATAAAAATACCTTCCTTAACTTTTGCATCACTTATTTAGGAAATTTCTCTCTTATGTACTTAAGACCCGTCCTTCTTGGTTCATACCTTAGGCAAAATTTCTCATCAAACCCAGCTTGATATGTCGGAGTGGAAGAAGATCATCTTTCGGGTCCACGAGAGTCTCGGAAACGACATTTTTCTCGCTAGGGTTAAGATTTCTTATACGCCAGTCTGCTTTAATATTATGCGACTTCCTATACCTACTTTCCCACATACATAAGAAGCAGCAATGTTTTGTGTACCCCGGCTGCATTCCTAAGAGTATGGCAATGACCTATAGATTACCACAGCTTTTCTATTTGTATTCATGATATTTGATTGAGCCCAACAGGTCCGTTATATTTACGTATGTCTCCTTCGTATGAACTGCGTGACCAAAAGGAACAGAAGGAAACGGCTGCCATTGTGAAGTAACACAGCTTTCAAACTAAGCTTGGAAGAGTATGAATAGCCTCCATTCGTTTGGATCATGGTTCAGATTCATAGATTTCGTTAAGCCATTAATGTCGCAACAAACAAGATTGTTTCTAGAATGAGATTTTCACTCTGCAGCGGAGTGTGCGCTGATATGAAACTTCCGTGAGTCGTGCTTCGGTAGCTCAGTTGGTAGAGCACTTGCCCGCGAAAGGCAAAGGTCCCGAGTTCGAGTCTCGGTCGGGCACACAGTTTTAATCTGCCAGGAAGTTTTAAGATTGTTTCTCTTCTCCGAAAAGGGAAGCAGTTCCATGTGACGTTTTCTGTACTGTGAGACTGTCACATCACTTTCGAGAAGACTGCATTGCTGAAGTCGACCCAAGAATTTCTACCTTCTCCTTTGACAGGACAAGGTCTCTAGTGAGATCACTAAATTCCGCTTGACTCAGTCTGTGCGGTTTATCATATTTTCCATCAAAATCATGGTCATGTGATGTGGAAGGCTTGTTTGGTTCTTCTTCTTCCTCTTATTCTTCTTCTTCTTCCACACTGTCTCCATTTTCTACTTCAAACACACAATTTACGGGAACTGTTAAACTATCTGGATGCGGAATGGGTCGATTAGCAGATCGAAGATTCGGGTACTGAATTGTTCTCTTCTTCACAGATAATCCTGCCTTTATAGGTGGAGTCAAAAAGAAATAGCAGTCACCTGTTGGGGTATGCAGGCTCTCGCCAAACCACAGGCACAGCAAAAGCCATAGATCGTTTCTTATTTTTCAGCCATTCTCGCAGTGTAACTGAACATGCGTTGCAACATATATGTGCAGCCGAAGACTTATCCTGGTTCTCTACTTTCATTCCGGAATAATGCTGATAGGCAGTTTTCATAAGAGGCGTCCGACTGCGTGTCTGTGAGGAAAATATCATTTCACCACAAATGTAACAAAAATTATTCACCTTGTAGACAGATTTTCGTAGAATTTTTACGAATTTCAGAATTTTTACAAGTTTTACACTACAAAAGCACTCTCATACCACAAATTCTGGTTTAATTACAGCAGAACTATACGAAAGAGCAACAGTTATGCTTGTTTATGACTTACAAACAGTTTAAGAGCATTTGGGTTTTGTTATTGGACAGATGTGCCAACTCGAAAACAAAATTTCCCCCAAACTGAAAATGTTGACTATAAAAATGAACTGTCACTTTATCTCCAAAGCAAGAGCTAATCTGTCATTTTGTGGTGATTTTTTAATTCAGCAAATGGGAATACATAAGAATTAACTCCATTTGAGCCAGAAACATTTTCACTGTTGGCGAGTGTTATCATTTTCAACGACATTGCCGCGCGGGATTAGCCGACATGCACGGTGGGGCTGGTCCCGGCGGAGGTTCGAGTCCTCCCTCGGGCATGGGTGTGTGTTTGTCCTTAGGATAATTTAGGTTAAGTAGTGTGTAAGCTTAGCAGTTAAGTCCCATAAGATTTCACAGACATTTGAACATTTTTTTCAACGACATTCGTAATGTCGTTGGCATTGAGTTGTTATTCGTATGGGAAAGATGGCATAAATACATGGTTTTATTCTTTGTTTCAGCTTTAGATAATTATATCTCCAGCTCCAGACTCTTTGGAGACGGATAAAGACATCAAAACAAGGATGTTCATGTTATCAATGCTTTCAAGTTTATTAGCTTCAAAACAAAGCAGCCGCTAACATTTCTATGATTATTTTGCTCTTTCTTGTGATAGAAGATTGATTTTTACCATCACACAATGTTTTTGGCTTGGAAGAAAAGTCTCTTCGTAAGTGCTCGGACATCATTACACTTGAGGATTTAAGTGCAAAAAAAAATGGTTCAAATGGCTCTGAGCACTATGGGACTCAACTGCTGTGGTCATAAGTCCCCTAGAACGTAGAACTACTTAAACCTAACTAACCTAAGGACATCACACACATCCATGCCGGAGGCAGGATTCGAACCTGCGACCGTAGCGGTCGCGCGGTTCCAGACTGTAGCGCCTTTAACCGCTCGGCCACTCCGGCCGGCTGATTTAAGTGCATTTTAAAATTAAAATGGAGCCGTCATAAATTAGGAAATGGTTTCAGTAATGACTAAGTCTGAAATATAATCTAAATAATGTTTTTTCGCTTCCTGTAAAATTGTGATCTGTGCACTTAATGAGATTTGAAACGATGCTCCTGATTCCATCCCTACCGTTCACCCACTCATTTCGTTTCAGAAAATCAAATACGCTGAAGTGACAAATCACTAGACAGCCATATGTACATAAACAGATGGCGTTACTATGGCGTACACAAGATAAGAAGGCGCAGCACATTGGCGGAGCTGTCATTTGCAGTCAGGTGATTCATGTGAAAAGGTTTCCGACGTCATTATGGCAGAACAAGGCGAATTGATAGACGCTGGACGCGGTACAGTTGTTGGACCTAGACGCATTGGTCTTTCCATTTCGGAAATCTTTAGGGAATTCAGTCTACCGAGATCCACAGTGTCAAGATAGTGCTGAAAATACCAAATTTAAGGCATTTCCTCTCACCACGAACAGCGCAGTGGCCATCGACATTCACTTAACGGCCGAGTGCAGCGGCGTTTCCGTAGAGTTGTCAGTGCCAACAGACAAGCAACACCGCATGAGAAAACCGCAGAAATCAATGCTCGACGTACGACGAACCTATCCGTTAGGCCAGTGCGGAGAAATATTGTGTTTATGGGCTATGGCAGCAGACTACCGACGCGAATGCCTTTGCTAACAGGATGACATCGCCTGCATCACCTCTCCTGATCTCGTGACCATATCAGTTGCACCCTAGACAACTGTAAAACCGGCCGGAGTGGCCGAGTGGTTCTAGGAGCTACAGTCTGGAACCGTGCAACCACTATGGTTGCAGGTTCGAATCCTGCCTCGGGCATGGATGTGTGTGATGTCCTGAGGTTAGCTAGGTTTAAGTAATTCTAAGTTCTAGGGGACTCATGACCTCAGAAGTTAAGTCCCATAGTGCTCAGAGCCATTTGAACCATTTGAACAACTGTAAATCCGTGGCCTGGTCAGATGAGTCTCGATTTCAGTCTGTTCAAGAGCAGCGCAGACCCCACGGAGCCGTAGATATCAGTTGTGAACAAGGCACTGTGCAAGCTTGAAATAGCTCCTTCCGAACTAACTATGCAAATGTAGACGAGATGTGGCTCAATTTCAAAGAGATACACTCCTGGAAATTGAAATAAGAACACCGTGAATTCATTGTCCCAGGAAGGGGAAACTTTATTGACACATTCCTGGGGTCAGATACATCACATGATCACACTGACAGAACCACAGGCACATAGACACAGGCAACAGAGCATGCACAATGTCGGCACTAGTACAGTGTATATCCACCTTTCGCAGCAATGCAGGCTGCTATTCTCCCATGGAGACGATCGTAGAGATGCTGGATGTAGTCCTGTGGAACGGCTTGCCATGCCATTTCCACCTGGCGCCTCAGTTGGACCAGCGTTCGTGCTGGACGTGCAGACCGCGTGAGACGACGCTTCATCCAGTCCCAAACATGCTCAATGGGGGACAGATCCGGAGATCTTGCTGGCCAGGGTAGTTGACTTACACCTTCTAGAGCACGTTGGGTGGCACGGGATACATGCGGACGTGCATTGTCCTGTTGGAACAGCAAGTTCCCTTGCCGGTCTAGGAATGGTAGAACGATGGGTTCGATGACGGTTTGGATGTACCGTGCACTATTCAGTGTCCCCTCGACGATCACCAGTGGTGTACGGCCAGTGTAGGAGATCGCTCCCCACACCATGATGCCGGGTGTTGGCCCTGTGTGCCTCGGTCGTATGCAGTCCTGATTGTGGCGCTCACCTGCACGGCGCCAAACACGCATACGACCATCATTGGCACCAAGGCAGAAGCGACTCTCATCGCTGAAGACGACACGTCTCCATTCGTCCCTCCATTCACGCCTGTCGCGACACCACTGGAGGCGGGCTGCACGATGTTGGGGCGTGAGCGGAAGACGGCCTAACGGTGTGCGGGACCGTAGCCCAGCTTCATGGAGACGGTTGCGAATGGTCCTCGCCGATACCCCAGGAGCAACAGTGTCCCTAATTTGCTGGGAAGTGGCGGTGCGGTCCCCTACGGCACTGCGTAGGATCCTACGGTCTTGGCGTGCATCCGTGCGTCGCTGCGGTCCGGTCCCAGGTCGACGGGCACGTGCACCTTCCGCCGACCACTGGCGACAACATCGATGTACTGTGGAGACCTCACGCCCCACGTGTTGAGCAATTCGGCGGTACGTCCACCCGGCCTCCCGCATGCCCACTATACGCCCTCGCTCAAAGTCCGTCAACTGCACATACGGTTCACGTCCACGCTGTCGCGGCATGCTACCAGTGTTAAAGACTGCGATGGAGCTCCGTATGCCACGGCAAACTGGCTGACACTGACGGCGGCGGTGCACAAATGCTGCGCAGCTAGCGCCATTCGACGGCCAACACCGCGGTTCCTGGTGTGTCCGCTGTGCCGTGCGTGTGATCATTGCTTGTACAGCCCTCTCGCAGTGTCCGGAGCAAGTATGGTGGGTCTGACACACCGGTGTCAATGTGTTCTTTTTTTCCATTTCCAGGAGTTTAGTAGGAACAGCAATTGAGAGATACATACCTCATAAATTGGTAAGAGATGGAACTGATCCCCCATGGTACACAAAACATGTCCGAACGCTGTTGCAGAGGCAACGGAAAAAGCATGCGAAGTTCAGAAGAACGCGAAATCCCGAAGAATGGCTAAAATTTACAGACGCGCGAAATTTGGCACGGACTTCAATGCGAGATGCCTTTAATAGGTTCCACGACGAAATATTGTCTCGAAATTTGGTAGAAAATCCGAAGAAATTCTGGTCGTATGTAAAGTACACAAGCGGCAAGACGCAGTCAATACCTTCGCTGCGCAGTGCCGATGGTACCATTACCGACGTCTGTGCCGCTAAAGCGGAGTTATTGAACGCAGTTTTCCGAAATTCCTTCACCAGGGAAGACGAATGGAATATTCCAGAATTTGAAACACGAACAGCTGCTAGCATGAGTTTCTTAGAAGTAGATACCTTAGGGGTTGCCAAGCAACTCAAATCGCTTGATACGGGCAAGTCTTCAGATCCAGATTGTATACCGATTAGGTTCCTTACAGATTACGCTGATACAATAGCTCCCTACTTAGCAATCATATACAACCGCTCGCTCACCGATAGATCTGTACCTACAGATTGGAAAATTGCGCAGGTCGCACCAGTGTTTAAGAAGGGTAGTAGGAGTAATCCATCGAACTACAGACCTATATCATTGACGTCGGTTTGCAGTAGGGTTTTGTATTCAAACATCATGAATCACCTCGAATGGAACGATCTATTGATACGGAATCAGCATGGTTTCAGAAAGCATCGTTCTTGTGCAACGCAGCTAGCTCTTTATTCGCACGAAGTAATGGCCGCTATCGACAGGGGATCTCAGGTTGATTCCGTTTTTCTGGATTTCCGGAAAGCTTTTGACACCGTTCCTCACAAGCGACTTCTAATGAAGCTGCAGGCCTATGGGGTATCGTCCCAGTTGTGCGACTGGATTCGTGATTTCCTGTCAGGAAGGTCGCAGCTCGTAGTAATAGACGGCAAGTCATCGAGTAAAACTGAAGTGATATCAGGTGTTCCCCAGGGAAGCGTCCTGGGACCTCCGCTGTTCCTGAACTATATAAATGACCTGGGTGACAATCTGAGCAGTTATCTTAGGTTGTTCACAGATGATGCTGCAATTTACCATCTAGTAAGGTCATCCGGAGACCAGTATCAGTTGCAAAGCGATTTAGAAAAGATTGCTATATGGTGTGGCAGGTGGCAGTTGACGCTAAATAACAAAAAGTGTGAGGTGATCCACATGAGTTCCAAAAGAAATCCGTTGGAATTCGATTACTCGATAAATAGTACAATTCTCAAGGCTGTCAATTCAACTAACTACCTGGGAGTTAAAATCACGAACAACTTCAGTTGAAAAGACCACAGAGATAATATTGCGGAGAAGGCGAGCCAAAGGTTGCGTTTCATTGGCAGGACACTTAGAAGACGCAACAAGTCCACTAAAGAGACAGCTTACACTACATTCGTTCGTCCTCTGTTAGAATATTGCTGCGCGGTGTGGGATCCTTACCAGGTGGGATTGACGCAGGACATCGAAAGGGTACAAAAAAGGACAGCTCGTTTTGTATTATCACGTAATAGGGGAGAGAGTGTGGCAGGTATGATGCGTGGGTTGGGATGGAAGTCATTAAAGCAAAGACGTTTTTCGTCGCGGCGAGATCTATTTACGAAATTTCAGTCACTAACTTTCTCTTCCGAATGCGAAAATATTTTGTTGAGCCCAACCTACATAGGTAGGAATGATCATCAAAATAAAATAAGAGAAATCAGAGCTCGAACAGAAAGGTTTAGGTGTTCGTTTTTCCAGCGCGCTGTTCGGGAATGGAATGGTAGAGAGATAGTATGATTGTGGTTCGATGAAGCCTCTGCCAAGCACTTAAATGTGAATTGCAGAGTAGTCATGTAGTTGTAGATGTAGATGGTATAGGCTGCGTTTGCATGGAATGGAGTGGGTTGTGTGGTCCAACTGAGCCGATCATTGAGAGGAAAGGGTTATGTTCAGCCACTTAGAGACTTCATATTCCCAAATAACGATGGAATGTTTATGGATGACAATGCGTTATGTCACAGTTGTTCGCGACTGGTTTGGTGACCATTAGGGATAATTCGAGCGAGTGGTTTGACCACCTAGATCGACGTGAGGTCCGTCGAACATTTATGGGACATAGTCGAGAGGTCAGTTCGTGCACAAACCCATGCCTTGGTAACACTTTCACAATTATGGACAGCTATAGAGACAGCATGGCTCAGTGTTTCTGCAGAGGACTTCCAACTACTTGTTGAGTCCATGCCAGGTGGTGTTGCTGCACTGCGGCAGGTCAGAGGAAGTATGACAATATTAGGAGGTGTCCCATAACCTCACTTCAGTGTACTTTTGGCCCAGAAATGTATGTACCCACAGAACTTTTTGCAGCAGGTAAATTCCTACCTCTCGCAGTGACAACATATACATCCACATTCATGCTCTGGAAGCCATCATATGATGTATGGCGGAGGGTATCTCGTCCCACTGCTAGTCATTCCCTGTAATTCACTACTGGCCATTAACGTTGCTACACCACGAAGATGACGTGCTGCAGACGCGAAATTTAACCGACAGGAAGAAGATGCTTTGATATTCAAATGATTGGCTTTTCAGAGCATTCACGCACGTTTGGCGCCGGTCGCGACACCTACAACATGCTGACCTGAGGAAAGTTTCCAAACGATTTCTCATACACAAACAGCAGTTGACCGGCGTTGCCTGGTGAAACGTTTTTGTGATGCCTAGTGTAAGGAGGAGAAATGCGTACCATCACGTTTTAGACTTTGATAAAGGTCGGATTGTAGCCTATCGCGATTGCGGTTTATCGTATCGCGACACTGCTGCTCGCGTTGGTCGAGATACAATGACTGTTAGCAGAATATGGAATCGGTGGGTTCAGCAGCTTAATACGGAACGCCGTGGTGGATCCCAACAGCCTCGTATCACTAGCAGTCGAGATGACAGGCATCTTATCTGCGTGGCTGTAACGGATCGTGCAGTCACGTCTCGATCCCTGAGTCAACAGATGGGGACGCTTGCAAGACAACAACCATCTGCACGAACAGTTCGACGACGTTTGCAGCAGCATGGACTAGCAGCTCGGAGACCATGGCTGCGGTTACCCTTGACGCTACATCACAGACAGGAGCGCTTGCGATGGTGTACTGAACGACGAACATGGGTGCACGAATGGCAAATCGTCATTTTGTCGGATGAATCTAGGTTCTGTTTACAGCATCATGATGGTCGCATCCGTGTTTGGCGACATCGCGGTGAACGCACATTGGGAGCGTGTATTCGTCATCGCCATACTGGCGTATCACCCGGCGTGGTGGTATTAGGTGCCATTGGTTACACGTCTCGGTCACCTCTTGTTCGCATTGATGGCACTCTGAACAGCGGACGTTACATTTCAGATGTTACGACCCGTGGCTCTACCCTTCATTCGACCCCTGCGAAACCTTACATTTCAGCAGGATAATGCATGACCGCATGTTGCAGGTCCTGTACGGGCCTTTCTGGATACGGAAAATTATCGACTGCTGCCCTGGCCAGCACATTCTCCAGATCTCTCACCAATTTAAAACGTCTGGTTAATGGTGGCCGAGCAACTGGCTCGTCACAATACGCCAGTCACTACTCTCGATGAACTGTGGTATCGTGTTGAGGCTGCATGGGCAGCTGTACCTGTGCACGCCATCCAAGCTCTGTTTGACTCAATGCCCAGGCGTATCAAGGCCGATATTACTGCCAGAGGGGGTTGTTCTGGGTACTAATATCTCAGGATCTATGCAGCCAAATTTGCGTGAAAATGTAATCACATGTCATTTCTAGTATAACATATTAGTCGAATGAATACCCGTTTATCATCTGCGTTTCTTCTAAGTGTAGCAATTTCAATGGCCAGTAGTGTATCTTAAAGCAGCTTGCATAGGGGACTGGTATTCTGGTTCACCACTAGGCCCATTTCCCTGGATCGATGCCCCATCGCACGCTGCCGTCCCCCTTTGCAGCAGATCGGCAGCTAGGTTTCCAATTAAGGAGACGGGCGCGCAGTGGGGCAGATTCCGGCAGGCCGGCAGCCAGGGCTCGGTATAAGCGGCTCGCCCGAGATGGGAACAGAACTCGCTCATTTAGTGTAAGCTCCATTGAGCTCGCTATTCTAGGGCCAAATTAACAGCGGCAGCAAGAGTCCGGCCTTAAGCTTTTAATCTGCTGTCCCACCCTGCAGAGGCAGCGCACAACTCCACGGCTTAATTTCGCGGCAGGTCGCTAGCTGGAGCTGCGCCAGGCTTGGCGGCTGGCACTGAGACGCGACTGCAGGTCACCGACGTGCGTCGCTCACTACATGGTAAAGTACTGCGATATGAAGAACAGCAGTAGTTGGTTTGACGCTTGTCTGGCTCCTTCAATAAGAAAAGCTGGCCTGGAGATAGTGTGACTCGCGCACACAGGGTCCCGTACAAATATAATTAGTACAGAAGCAGTTCATCCATTAAGTGAATCGAATATCTCGATGACTTTGCCTCTTGTTGTTGTTGTCCTGGTCTTCAGTCCTGAGACTGGTTTGATGCAGCTCTCCATGCTACTCTATACTGTGCAAGCTTCTTCACCTCCCAGTACCTACTGCAACCTACATCCTTCTGAATCTGTTTAGTGTATTCATCTCTTGGCCTCCCTCTAAGACTTTTTACCCTCTACGCTTCCCTCCAATACTAAATTGGTCATCCTTTGATGCCTCAGAACATGTCCTACCAACCGATCCCTTCTTCTAGTCAAGTTGTGCCACAAACTTCTTTTCCCCCAATCCTATTCAATACCTCCTCATTAGTTATATGATCTACCCATCTAATCTTCACCATTCTTCTGTAGCACCACATTTCAAAAGCTTCTACTCTCTTCTTGTCCAAACCAGTTATCGTCCATGTTTCACTTTCATACATGGCTACGCTCCATACAAATACTTTCAGAAACGACTTCCTGAAACTTACATCTATACTCAATGTTAACAAATTTCTCTTCTTCAGAAACGATTTCCTTGCCATTGTTAGTCTCCTTTATATATCCTCTCTACTTCGACCGTCATGAGTTATTTTGCTCCCCAAATGGCAAAACTCATTTACTACTTTAAGCATCTAATTTCCTAATCTAAATCCCGCAGCACCACCCTATTTAATTCGACTACATTCCATTATCCTTGCTTTGCTTTTGTTGATGTTCATCTTTCAAGACACTGTCCATTCCGTTCAACTGCTCTTCCAAGTCATTTGCTGTCTCTGACAGAATTACAATGTCATCGGCGAACCTCAAAGATTTTATTTCTTCTCCATGGATATTAATACCTACTCCGAATTTTTCTTTTGTTTCCTCCAATGCTTGCTCAAAATACAGATTTAGTAACATCGGGGAGAGGCTATAACCCTGTCTCACTCCCTTCTCAACCACTGCTTCCCTTTCATGTCCCTCAGCTCTTATAACTGCCATCTGGTTTCTGTAGAAATTGCAAACAGTCTTTCGCTCCCTGTATTTTACCCCTGCCACCTTCAGAATTTGAAAGAGAATATTCCAGTCAACGATGTCAAAAGCTCTCTCTAAGTCTACAAATGCTAGAAACGTAGGTTTGCCTTTCCTTAATCTAGCTTCTAAGATAAGTGGTAGGGTCAGTATTGCCTGAGGGTATTTCGCCTGTCTCATACATCTTGCTCACCAGATGGTAGAGATTTGTCAGGACTGGCTCCCCAAGGCCGGCAGTACCTCTAAAGGAATGCTGTCTACTCCCGGGGCCTTGTTTCGACTCAGGTCTTTCAGTGCTCTGTCAAACTCTTCACGCAGTATTGTATCTCCCATTTCGTCTTCATCTACATTCTCTTCCATTTCCAGAATATTGTCATCAAGTACGTCGCCCTTGTATAGACCCTCTATATACTCCTTCCACCTTTCTGCTTTCCCTTCTTTGCTTAGAACTGGGTTTCCATCTGAGCTCTTGATATTCATACAAGTGGTTCTCTTCTCTCCAAAGGTCTCTTTAATTTTCCTGTAGGCAGCATCTATCTTACCCCTAGTGAGATAAGCCTCTACATCCTTACATTTGCCCTCTAGCCATCCCTGCTTAGCCATTTTGCACTTCCTGTCGATCTCATTTTTGAGACGTTTGTATTCCTTTTTGCCTGCTTCATTTACTGCATTTTTATATTTTCTCCTTTCATCAATTAAATTCAATATTTCCTCTGTTACCGAATGATTTATACTAGCCCTCGTCTTTTTACCTACTTGATCCTCTGCAGCCTTCACTATTTCATCTCTTAAAGCTACCCATTCTTCTTATACAGTATTTCTTTCCCCCATTCCTGTTAATTGTTCCCTTATGCTCTCCGTGAAACTCTTTACAACCTCTGGTTTAGTCAGTTTATCCAGGTCCCATCTCCTTAAATTTTCACCTTTTGCAATTTCTTCAGTTTTAATCTACACTATTGGTGATGATATTTGGTCTTTTTAGTCCGTTTAATTCATGACATAGATTTTACAACCTGATGATGAGAGCATTGTCTCTTGAAACGCGTTGTTAAAATATGTATAAGAATCGCGGTTGAATGCTAGCAGTGATAATCAGTATAACGACAACTGCTACCTCGACTCCATAATGGATTATATAAAATCAGTAGATTGTGGTAAGAGTCCACATCTGCCCCTGGAAATGTCTTACAATTTAAAACCTGGTTCCTAAATCTCTGTCTTACCATTATATAATTTATCTGAAACCAGTCAGTATCTCCAGGCTTCTTCCATGTATACAACCTTCTTTTATGACTCTTGAACCAAGTGTTAGCTATGATTAAGTTACGCTCTGTGCAAAATTCTGCCACACGGTTTCCTCTTTCATTTCTTAGCCCCAATCCATATTCACCTACTACGTTTCCTTCTCTCCCTTTTCCTACTACCGAATTCCAGTCACCCATGACTATTAAATTTTCGTCCCCCTTCACTATCTGAATAATTTCTTTTATTTCATCATACATATCTTCAATTTCTTCGTCATCTGCAGAGCTAGTTGGCATATGAACTTGTACTACTGTAGTAGGCGTGGGCTTCATGTCTATCTTGGCCACAATAATGCGTTCACTATGCTGTTTGTAGTAGCTTACCCGCACTCCTATCTTGTTATTCATTATTAAACCGACTCCTGTATTACCCCTATTTGATTTTGTATTTATAACCCTGTATTCGCCTGACCAAAAGTCTTGTTCCTCCTGCCAGCGAACGTCACTAATTCCTACTATATCTAACTTTAACCTATCCATTTCCCTGTTTAAACTTTATCTACCTGCTCGATTAAGGTATCTGACATTCCACGCTCCGATCCGTAGAACGCCAGTTTTCTTTCTCCTGATAACGACGTCCTCCTGAGTAGTCCCCGCCCGGAGATCCGAATGGGGGACTATTTTACCTCCAGAATATTATACCCAAGAGGACGCCATCATCATTTAACCGTACAGTAAAGCTGCATGCCCCCGGGAAAAGTTACGGCTGTAGTTTCCCCTTGCTTTCAGCCGTTCGCAGTACCAGCACAACAAGGCCGTTTTGGTTAGTGTCACAAGGCCAGATCAATCAGTCATCCAGACTGTTGCCCCTGCAACTACTGAAAAGGCTGCTGCCCCTCTCCAGGAACCACACGTTTGTCTGACCTCTCAACAGATACCCCTCCGTTGTGGTTGCACCTACGGTACGGCTATCTGTACCGCTGAGGCACGCAAGCCTCCCCACCAACGGCAAGGTATATGGTTCTTGGGCGGCGGAGGGGGGGGGGGCTATCGTCATTGATACTGGCAAGATATCGGTCCCGCTTATTCGAAGCCTTTGGAAATTGATTTAATTTGAAGTGTGATGTCGGACAACAAATGGAAAAAAAATACTTTTTTGTCTGATATACTTCTCAGGGAGTCACACCTAGTGATTACGTGGCTGGCGACCACGGGGTCCCGAGCTGAGTCCTGGCATTGCTTCCTCTTACTTATGCCAGGCTCCTCACTTTTATCTTTCCTATTTGGCCACCCTTGGCCAACTCTTGTTCTTTTCCGACCCTGACGCTATTAGGTTTCGAGGGCTAGGGGTCTTTCATTTTCCAATCTGTACTTCTCATCCAGCGTCTGACCCGGAACGGGCGGCTGCAAAAGGCGTCTGTATCCCATGTTAGGGACGGCCTCCAGAACTGCGGAAGGCAACGGAATACCACCGCAGATTATCTTCCGTGCATAATGCACAAAAGTGGCTTCCTCTCATGTTAAATCAATGTCCGGAGGTAAAATAGTCCCCCATTCGGATCTCCGGGGGGGGGGGGGGGGGGACAACTTGAAAGGAGGCAAAAAATCAAAACGGAGGATTGGAACCTGGAATGTTAGAACTCGGCTACAAGCAGAATAACTAGAAAACCTTAAAAGAGAGACGGAAAAGAATCATATTGACTTCGTAGGAGTTGCTGAGGTAAGATGGAATGGACATGGAGAGTTGCAGTCAGAAGAATATGTGATGTACTACTCAGGAGGAGAAGTAAATGGAATGAATGGAGTAGGAATGATTATGACAAAGGAATTGGCTAAATGTGTGGAATATGTAGACTATGCGAATGACCGGGTTATTGGTGTAAGGCTGAAAGGAGCACAAAAAGATTTACTGATTGTCCACGTGTATATGCCAACTTCAGAACATGATGACCAAATTGTAGAGCAAACGTATAATGTAATAGAGAAAATAATGGACGAAAATAAAAAAAAATGCTGCAAAATAGTAATGGGAGACTGGAACGCCATTGTGGGAAAAGGGAAAGAGGGAAACATAAGAGGCAGTCATGGTCCTGGAAAGAGAAATGATAGAGGTGAATGGCAAATTGACTTCTGCAGGGAAAGGCAGCTGATAGCGGCAAACACATGGTTGAAGAGCCACAAGAGGAGCTTCTACACTTGGAAATCACCAGGGGATAAATACAGAAACCAAATCGATTTTATACTGGTAGAAGAAAGATACAGGAATGGAATCAAGAAGGTGCACACATTACCAGGTGCAGATATTAATAGTGACCACAACTTACTTACAGCAGAAATAGAAATAAGAATGAAAAAACTGAAGAAGTCGACCATGGTGAAGAAGTGGGATCTAGAGAAGATAAGATCCAACAAAAAACAAATTATAGAAATGCTGTCTTGGTAGTTTCTAAACACATTACGAGACAAAGAACTACCTGATAATGCCAACGAGTACTGGAATATGCTGAAAGAAGGAATCATTAAAGCAGGACAGCAAAATATAGGATATGTAAAAGGGAAAAGATAAAAAAAAACCATGGGTCACACAAGAAATTATTTACAAGATGGAGGAGAGAAGGAAATTGAAAAACAAGAGCACTGAAAATGCAAGAAAGATATACCGAAGGTTAAACAATGAACTGCGAAGAGAAACAGAGTAGGCTAGGAGAAAATGGATAAAAGAGGAATGTGATGAAATTGAAGAACTGGACAGGAAGGGAAGATACGACTTACTATACAACAGAGTAAAGACTATGACATGGGAACAAAACAGAGCAGGAAGTGCTACTATGAAAATTTTGAGTAAAGACGAAGAGGAAGTGTACTAAGATCGTAACGATGTCCTCCAGAGATGGGAAGAATATCTAAAAGAGCTATATAACACAAATAGCAAACCAGAAACTCTGGAACCTCAATCACACAACAGTGTAAGTGATGACGAGAAAGGACCAACGTTCATAATGGAAGAAGTTAAGTCTGCCATAGCTGCAATGAAAAATGGCAAAGCGGTAGGTACAGATACGATACCGGGAGAAATATTAAAATGCTTGAACCAAGATGGAATAAGAGAAATATTGAGATTATTTAATAAAATATATGATAGTGGTGAATGGCCTGAGGACTTTCTGACAACAGTAATGATCCCATTACCGGAAAAACAAGGAACCAAGAAATGCAGTGAGCACAGGACAATAAACCTCATTTCACATGCAGCCAAAGTGATGTTAAGAATAATTAATAAAAGACTTGAGAAAGTAATGGAGGAGAATCTTGGCGAGGAGCAGTTTGGTTTTAGACGGAATACGAATCTTGGGAGAAAGGTTTATTGAAAAAGGAAGAGACCTATATATGTGCTTCATCGATCTAGAAAAGGCATTTGACAATGTGGTTTGGGACAAGCTGGCGACTATAATGAGGGAAAGAGAGTGGACTGGAAAACCAGAAGACTTGTAAACTCATTATATCTTAACCAAAAAGTTTCAATTGAAGTGCGAGGAGAAAGTACAACCTGGATCGGACTAGGAAAAGGAGTAAGACAAGGATGCTGTCTATCACCTACTCTTTAAACTCTGCTTGGAAAATATGATTGACCAATGCTCATCAGATGACAAAGGCGTAGAAATTAGAGGAAGAAGAGTAGCGTGTTTGAGGTTTGCTGATGACATGGTCCTTCTAGCCACAGGGGAAGAAGAATTACAGGATTTGATGGACACCTTTGAAACTAACGGAAAAAATATGGAATGAAAATTAACACAAATAAAACAAAAGTATTGGCACTAGGAGGAAATAAGGAAATAAAAATTATGCTGAATCGGGAAATACTAGAACAGGTGCAAAATTTTAAGTATCTTGGAAGCAGGATAGACATCGACTGGAAGTGCGCCACAGAAATTAAAACAAGGATAGCAATGGCAAAAGAGGCATTTTATAGGAAAAGGAGAATTTTCTGCAGCGGTCTGGACCGAGAACTCAGGAAGAGACTCATAAAATGTCTTTTATGGAGTGTTCTTCTATATGGCGCTGAAACATGGACTATGAGGAAGAAAGACAGAGAATGGCTGGAGGCTTTTGAGATCTGGACATGGCGGAGGATGGAAAGAATTAGTTGGATATACAGAGTAAAAAATGAAGAGGTACTGAGAAGAGTGGGAGAGAAAAGACAGTGACTAGATGTAATAAAGAGAAGAAAAAGAAATTGGATTGGGCATATATTAAGAAAGAATGACGGACTGATAAAAACAGTTTTAGAAGGTTATGTGGAAGGGAAAAGGAAGCGAGGAAGGAAGAGATTCCAGATACTGGATGACATGATGGACGGTACAACATACACCAGCCTTAAGAAGGAAGCAATGCATCGCAGAAAATGGAGAGCCAAAGGACCTGCTAATATACCTAAAAGGATTGTGATGTTAGATGCTGGGTGAGTAATGATAATAGAGAAGTGGCACGAAAGTCTACGCACTATTTGCCTCACACCGGGGACATTTCAAACAGAATTGGTCGTCTTTTACGGAAAAATGATGTGAACTCTGTTTTTTGACCAGCAGATAGCAGATAACTGATGATGATGATACTCACAGATTAACAATTTTACGATTTTTTTTCGTTTGCTTTACTGTGAAACCTTGATTCTTTCCAAATGGAATGACTCTACGTCAACAGGAACTGTCCTGCAGGTTTCAATGAGTGAGTTTCGAGTGTCAAAATATGTGACAGAAATGACCGCATCTTTTGACAGCATTGACATAGAAGCTAACTTTTCCCATACCGCCAAGGGACCACAGACGTTAGAATGTGGCATACATTTCAACCTGACAGCTGTTCCTGAGAAAAAGCGGTCTTAACAGACGGACCAGCTGACAGTCTGATAACAGATGCCAAAAGCACTTTTCGTGTGATATAATTATAGATCAACAATTTCCGAATTTTTTCCTTTGGTTGTAGTATCAAATCTTCCTTACTGCCAAATTTGATGGCTCTACATCAGCGAGAAGTATCCTATACGTTTTGGTGAGTGAGTTTTCGAGTATCAAAAATATGTGACGTAAATGGCAGTATCTTTTGATTGCATTGACTTAGAAACTTCCATTTCGTACATCCCAAGGGTCTGCAGACATTAGTATGTGTCATAAATGTCAACTTGACACGTTTACCTGTTCCTGAAGAAAAGGGTTTTTAACAGTCGCACAGAGGCACAAAGGGGCAACAAAGTGATCCTCTGCTGTTCCGTTTGTACGAATTGAGGAATCCTAAGAACAAACATGTTCACAGGTGAAAAATAGAAACCACATTTTTCTGCGTGGGCAAAAAATTATGGCCACTCTCGATTGAACACACTCTGTAACTGCTTTTGATAGTCTTCTAATAATTATCGACAGTGGTTGTCCGTACTTGGAAATTAACTTCACAATCGATATTGTATTCTATTGGCGAGTACTACGCTAGAAGCAGTCTTGTTAATAGGACTGATGTCCAAGACAATGTGAAATTTTCAAATAACTTGCGGGAATGCAGCCAGGTGATATTGTTGACAACCGCCGATATTTCGACAGGAGAACACCTTGCCATTTTTAAAGTATAACTGCAGGAAGTAATCGCTTTGCAAGGGTATTTAAAACCTCAGTTTCCAGAGAAACTCCGATAAGATAAACTCCGATAAGATAAAACACAATCACACACACACACATACACACACACACACATACACACACACACACACACACAACCACACACACACAAACGAACAATACAAACAGTAGCGCCATCGCAAACTAAAGATGAGCGGCGTCCGAAATTATCTATAGTGAAATTAATAGTCAGCTGGCGAGGTAGCATTGACTCAGCCCCTCTGTTTTTTGACAGTGAAGAGAGCACGATTCCATACAAAATTTAAACAGAAACCACCATTTCTACTCATAAACGTACTTGCTAATTTAGTTTCAACTGCTTACTTAAAAACAATATCTCAATAGCTGGGAGTGCATGCTAGAATCGTAGTTAATTTCCATAGATGACCTGTGGCAAGACAATGCTCTGCAATGCCAGAACTGATCGACTGCCGGCCGGAGTGGCAGAGCGGTTCTAGGCGCTACAGTCTGGAACCGAGCGACCGCTACGGTCGCAGGTTCGAATCCTGCCTCGGGCATGGATGTGTGTGATGTCCTTGGGTTAGTTACGTTTAATTAGTTCTAAGTTCTAGGCGACTGATGACCTCAGAAGTTAAGTCGCATAGTGCTCAGAGCCATTTGAACTGATCGCCTGTTGTAAGCATGTGTGACGCTTATGCTCAGTAGACCTGTCCTCCACAGCCCTGACAGTCTCACCAATACATGACAAACCACAACTGCAAGGAATATGGTAGACACGCTCCTTACACAGATAGACAAGGGCATTATGCAGACCAATATCATCCTTTACGGAACCTAAAAGGATTGTGATGTTAGATGCTGGTCAAAAAACAGACTTCACATAATTTTTCCGCAAAAGACGACCAGTTCTGTTTGAAATATTCCCGGTGTGAGGCAAATAGTGCGTAGACTTAGGTGCCACTTCTGTATTATCATCAGTCACCCGGAGCACAGTTGGACGATAGTGCAACGCACATCTGATCTGTCTTTCGCTATAACCATCCTGACGAAAGTTGACCTTCAGATAGGCTAACTCAGCAGCCAAACTCTCAGCGTCCTAGATAACATGGGCGCTGTGAGCTAACGTACGAAGTACCTCTTCACGTTGTGCCGGATGGTGACAACTACCAGCCTGCAGATATAAGTCAGAGTGAGTAGGCGTCCTGTAAACAGCATGTCTCAACGTTCCATCAATCTTCCTCCTGACCATCACATCAAGGAAGGGTAGACAGACACCCTTTTTCACCACTATCGTGAAAGAAATGTTCGGGTAGGTTGAATTCAAATTTTCTAAAACGTTGATCAAATTCTCACTGCCATGGGGCCAAATAACGCAGGTTTGAAAGCTGGCGATTCCAAGGCACGTTCCTCGAAGTCTTGCATAGACAAATTGACAATAATAGGTGAAAAAGGACTTAGCACTGCATCTCCACCTGTCTGCTCGTAGTTCTGGTCACTGAACAAAAAGTAAGTGGGAGTCAACGCATTGCATTCCCGTAAGTTATTTGAACACTGTAGAGCCCGGGAGAAACCCAGAGCACACACAGTAAAAATTGTGACTGACCATCAAAAATCAACAAAATATCGTGGAATTCATAACTTATTTAATATAGCAACACGAAATTTCAGATGACAAAAGACAGTGCACAGGTAATGGGATAAGACGTAGAACATACTGAAAACTAAGTTATCTTGGCAGGACTAGCAAACTGAAAACAAAGGTTGTCTTTTTAAATTAACTATTCAACCAGGAAAAGGTCTCAATGGCGCTCATGTGTCTCAGAAACAATTATGCAGCGCTTCAAGGGAAATAAGTACAACTAAGAGAGTACACCTATTATGTATCTTTGAGGACAAGGAAATTCGCGTTATAGACCGTATTCCGTGCAATGCACATATTTATGCTGTTTGTATAGTGTATCTTGCTGAAATGTAGAAACCCTGACCTTTGAATTCTAATTGCAGGTTCGCAAGCTTTTCAGGACGAATAGTTTGCTCTAAAAGGAGTACGACCTTTTTTTTAATACGCAGAGCAGAATTTAAGCAAAAGCAAGTTATGTAGACCACCTATTGGCCAAAAACAGTGCTCATACCATAACTGTAGTTCTCTTATTCCCATTTTGCCACCCTTGCTTGCTGTGATGTAAGTATTCCCTACTACCCTTGCACGATCAGGCACACGGGAAATAATCGTAGGGGGCAGAGCTCTTCCAACTTCTCGCAGCACAATAAATAACTTCCCAAACAATTTACTATCCAGGTTAACAGTCGGCATGATTGTATACGAATGCGTTAAGACATTGACGTTAGCTGATCTTGACATAATTCTCTAATTTCCAGTGCTTCTTTCATATGAATTTACTATTCAAATCCCGATTGATCGGAGCTGAAAACAAATTCCCGACTGAGCTATGGGATAAGTTAGTTTATTTGATCTGCAAGAATCCGCAGTTTGCTGTGCATCGTCAACTTGACCCTCTGTTTGAAATTTCATTATCTTAGGTCTTCCGATTCTGCAGGATTGTTTTAATTTCCGCAACCATCCAATGCTTCTCTTGAAATCACTGTAATCTGTGTTGCGCGCAGTTTGATGTGCATAGCGTGCAAGGTCACCATCATGCACACAATGTAAACTGAATCGCGCCGCCTTGAAAAGCGCTAAAAGGTTTTTGTAACAAGCGCGCCTTGTCCTCCCTTGAATATCATTAGTGAAACACGTATGTGTTCAGTGTATTCAGTACAGCGATGGCGAGGCATGACAGAATCTCTGACCAAAGAGTTGTTTATCGTTGCTAGTCTGCGCTTGACTGCGCGAGAGAGCGGTTGCGTGTAGGGAGTCGCGAGTTGCAGTTGCGAGTTGTAATCAGTCGGAGTTGTGTGTGAGGAGTCGACGGGCGTCGACATGGGTCTCTGGTCAAGGTTCGGGACGAGGTATATTGTTAAATAAGGTAATCAAGCAGCACTGCGCACATCTGATAATGTAATTGTAAATAGGCTGTTTAGGTTTTTTTTATTGGTAACGCCACCTCTGTATGAAAATCACTGGCTGTGCTGTGTGCAGTCTGTGGCTGCTTTGCATTGTTGTAATACTCGCCATTGTAGTGTTAGGCAGCTGGCTGTGAACAGCGCATAGCGTTGCGCAGTTGGAGGTGAGCCGCCAGCAGTGGTGGATGTGGGGAGAGAGATGGCGGAGTTTTGAAATTTGTCATGAACTGCTATATATATTACGACTATTAAGGTAAATACATTGTTTGTTCTCTATTAAAATCTTTCATTTGCTAACTATGCCTATCAGTAGTTAGTGCCT
The DNA here is from genome assembly GCF_023898315.1 of Schistocerca nitens. Lineage (NCBI taxonomy): Eukaryota > Metazoa > Arthropoda > Insecta > Orthoptera > Acrididae > Schistocerca > Schistocerca nitens. The sequence goes on from NC_064620.1 coordinate 487,994,440, forward strand.
TCAGTAGTTTGAATCTTTTATTTAGCTGGCAGTAGTGGCGCTCGCTGTATTGCAGTAGCTTGAGTAGCGAAGATTTTTGTGAGGTAAGTGATTTGTGAAAGGTATAGTTTAATGTTAGTCAGGGCCATTCTTTGTAGCGATTACTGAAAGTCAGATTGCATTGCGCTAAAAAAAAAAATGTTGTGTGTCAGGCTAGGCACAGTCGTGTATAATTTTTCAAAGGGAATGTTTCATATGTCGACCCTTAGCCGAGGATACCTCACTGGAATCTTCTGATTTTTCTTGTAGTTTGTGTAATTAGTGTAGCTATTGTTTATTGCTAGCGCGTAATTGTAGAGAGAATCTCCTTTATAGTCGCAGCCTTTCATTGTTGTACAGTAAAACAGTTGTGGCATGCATGTAGATTTGCACCAAGTATTTCGCTTGCAATTAACTACATATTACTTTCAGTGCTATGTTAATGTGTTCTCTTATTTTTGCTCTTCAAACTGTGTTTTTCTGTGTTGTTGTGTGAAACATTGTGACAATAATGGCGTGTGAAAAACGTAACACTAGGCTCCAAAGTAAACTGAGAAATAATAGTGACGACGAGCGTAGCTTATCAGCACCGCTGTGTAATGAATTAACAGACATTCAAAGTAGTAATTTGGTAACCGTGCATAGGGAAATGGAGCGGGCGTCAAATAATGGCGTAGACAATGAAACAAGTAGTGAACAGGGAAGCATTATCGATCGATCGGTCGGCAATAGCTCGCCTCAGGAATCCGAAATGACACGACACGATCTCCCAAATACTGTAGATTCAGGTTTTGGATCCTCACCGTTTTCTCAAATAAGTCAAGACACATTTTCTGCTTGTCAAAATGAGAACGTTTGCGGTGCAAATTCACTGCCGAAAAGCACTGAGGAACATGTTCCAGACACCAGTGCATTGTTATTACAATTAATGCAACAAATGGGACAAAGGCTACAAAAGTTAGACACAATGGAACAAAATCTTCAAAAGTTAGACACAACGCTTGAACAAAATCAGAAACAAATGGAACAAAATCTTCAAAAGTTAGACACAATGGAACAAAATCAGAGACAAACACAGCAAAAGCTTCAAAAGTTAGACACCACACTTGAAAAAACACGTGAAGATTTAACTACTGAGTTACATAACATTGAATCGAAATGTCAAAAAGTCTGTAATGACGTAAAAACACAAATTTATGAGCATTTTCAACCTATTTTTTCGCGGCATGAAAATGCATTACAGAATCACGAAGCAGCCATAAAAGAACTGCAAACCATTGTTCATGAAAATCATGAGTCCTTGTCGGCTAAAATTGACTCAGTTGCATCCACCGATTCGCTTACGCAACTTGCAAAAACTCAAGAAAACTTAAAGGACACAGTAGATTCGATTTCAACACAAATGGACACTCTGAAACTTGGTTCAGAAAAAAACACTGATGAAATGTGTTCACTATCGGAGAAAGTAGCCGAACTTTCGGATCAGGTCACTAACTTATCTACGAAGGTAGATGATAATCTGAATGACACAAAACCGGTAGTCTTTAATGACACAGAAGAGTGCGAACAAATTAGGAAATTCAAACAAAATCAGAATCAAATTAATGCGCAATACCAAAGAGAAATCCGGGAAGTACAAGATCAGCTGACTCAGGTAATACAAGAATTACGTATTTCAGAGGCCACTCGCGCTCCAATACGGGAAGAGGGACTTGGAAATACGGAACAACCACAAAATAATAACACAGGACACTTCGGAAATTATGAAAGAAATTGGCAAGGCACACCGAATTTTGAGATGGAACCGCCGAAACGACGTAATAATGACCGACATGCGACTCGCCGACATGATGATTTTGACTATAAGCTGTTCATTACTACACGTAAATTCAAAACATTTAAGAATTCCGGCAACGACATTCATCCACAAGCGTGGCTTCATCAATTCTCTCATTGTTTTCCTCCCAACTGGTCATTAGAGCACAGATTAGAATTTATGTGTGGCTACTTAGAGAATGAACCAGCTGTAAGAATGCGGTCGGTCATTCACGATTGCCACAGTGAAGGAGAGTTTTACCATGCCTTCCTCTCAGCATATTGGTCTCAAGCCACACAAGACCGAGTAAAACATAGCATCATGATGATGAAACACTTTGAACAATCTGAATTTTCCAGTCTTGTCAAATATTTTGAAGACATGTTGCACAAGAATCAGTACCTGTCAAACCCATACAGCCCCTCAGAACTCATCCACATTTGCTTAAACTGCCTGAACATTTACGACATATTATTTTGGCAGGACGTTGCAAAGATGACATTGAAGCTTTTCAGGGACTGTTACAAGAACTGGAAATTGACACTGACAATCGCGGAACGCAGGAGCACAACAATTACAGATGACATCCGTCGCAATTCCGCGATGAAAGAAATAATAACTGGACGCGACAAGGATATTCTCACAACACAAATCGTGACCGAAACAGACACCACACGTATAACAACCGTTGGCAGAGTAGTAATAATTACAGGGAAAGATCACCTCTCCGCGGTAATGACTATCACAGAGACAATCAGAGAAACAGACAATATGGGAACCAAAACAATTATTATTACGAGAGACAGAGTAACTTTAGACGCAACGGTCCAGCGCGCAGTTACGATTCAGGGAGAAATTCTCCACCACTTAACCGACAAGAAAGAAACCACAGGAACTACCGACATAACGATAGACGATATGATCGTAACGACAGACCTGAATTGCATCAGAACTGGCGGGATTCAAACAGAGCTGGGCCTTCTCGTCAAAGTGAATTTGTAGAAGTTAGGTCTCCTAATCCCAATAACGGCGCACGCCAACAAAGAGACAGACAATGACTCGCACAGCAGGCAGCCGCATGCGCCAGCTGGCTAAGGGAAAAATAACATAGACGCTAACCTTGAGAAAAATTCCAGTATTCTTTACCGACGTATACCACTTGATAATTGCGTTAAAGTTGAAACTCTGCATACTAGGAAGAGCAAAGGTTTACACCACATTTCACACGTAAAACCGTTTATTGAGAGATAATGTGCTTTTTTAACTTGAGATTTTAATGCAGCATTTTGGTTTACTTGAAAATACATTCTGGATTTAAAGTACTTTCTGTGAGATACCAGACGATACAGTGGTTAGTTTATGTGACAGCTACACGATTTTATCACGACGCTACTAGTGAGTGACAATTTACAATGTTGCTTTTGCAGTGTTTCTGTTTTATATCTGCACAGTTTTCTGTTTTATTCTGGAAAGTAAAACATGTTTTAGTAGTAACTTTTGTGGTATAGCTACAATGAGACAGCCTTTTCCATAGTACAACAATACATTATGGTACAGTACTTTCTTCATCACAATAATAAGCGTAGTAACTACGATATCTATACACAAAGCATTTCACTTTTGTTTATCATGAGGTAAGTACATTGACTTCTGCAGAACTTAGCTTTCGGAGGACGATAACTACGAGACTTCCATAGAGATTATCTTACAACATGACGCACAGTTTAGCGCTACAGTACACGTATTTGAGTGATTAATTTCGCACTTAAAACATTTATTTTTTTAAAGATATTTGGAGTACAATGATACAAAGGTTTTCCGTGATACATTTCATTCTGTTGCTGTAATCTGTAACACCTGAGGGTATAATTACATTAATCCTCAGGGGGGTACACGCCTACTTTGTGTACCATGTGTTTGGCAAGCACAAGGAGCCCTAGCTAATATGGTATTTGCTTATACAACTTTACACATAGGTACCATATTTCTCTAACACATAAATTACACAGCTATCTGATTATTTAACAGAGAAAGAAACATTTTTTTACTACATCAGTGACAGATGTTTATGTAATTACAAAGTTGGATAACTTCACTTATGAAATTGTATTTTGTATGTACTTTGTGAACTCTTCATATTTTTCAGAACCATTGTGATACTATGAGAACTTTGAATGATGTATTTGGTATGGGATCATGATTTTTAAAGTACGTTTGAGGTAGATGACACTATTGAAATGAGCAGAGAATTTTTTTTAGGTTTTGAAATTAGAAAGCTACGACGATTTTGAGATTTGACTGAGGAGTTATGATGTTATTTTTACGATGACGATGTGTATTATACTGTTGAGGTATGTTTATGATCAATAAGCTGATGCTATATGAGGAATTTGATTATGATATGTATTTATTATGATAAAGTATTGTAGAAGTGTCGACGAATATGTATATGAGCAATAAGGTAAGGAATAATGAGTAGTGGTTAGGGACTCTGACTTGTGAAAACGGATGTTGGAAACCAAGAATCGTACTTTAAGAGTTATGAAATGTGTGTAAATGCGTGAATGTATCACAATGCCGGCGAAAAAATTATTGGACACTGTTATATTTATAGGATTTTGTTTCTACAGATTTGTAACCCAAATTCTTGACCTGTGAAATATTTTTATATGAGACTGCCACTGTAGCGGAAACTGCTGTCGTAAATATTTCCGTACGAAAGTTAAGTGACCACCTGCACGTAATGCGTCGCGGGCACCCAGCTGTGTCAGACGCCTGGAGAAAAAGCCATTAGTGTGTGCCAGAGGCACAGGTAGAAAAAAAAAAGGGAGGCCATTATCCTCGCTATTGACGTTCCTTTGTAGAAAGCATCGCAAAAACGACACGGTCGCACTTGAAAACATATGATTACACTATGGAGCTCTTAATTTATGATATTTACTGAAATGAAATGATGAGAAACATTTCACATCTATTGTCTTTATAGTTGAAAGATTGTTTACTGCACTATGAAATGCCATATGGCTAGTGAATGACGTTTCACGCCTCGCTTTGCCTATTTTGTTTAATATCTAGTTTCTAGCTGCACTGCAGCACTGGTTAAAATAAAATTTTATAGACGTACTAATATAAATATTTTCAGTCTACAGATCGAGTAAATAATAATTTTTTTCAAAAAAAATGAGGGAGCACAAAAAGACATTTACCTTCACAGGAACTGCTTCATAATTTTCTTTTCAAGTACTTGGTAATTTATTTCATAGAATAAGTTTTTGTGGTGCACCACTTTAATTACATAGACATTAAGATGTGAACAGACATTTACCTTATCTGCATTGTTGTCTTTAGTGTACTATCTTTTCTGCTTGAGCTATGTCATGTTTAGGTATAAGATATTTCTGTTGTGTCTAGACCATACAGCCCAGACACAATGCTGTAGCCGATAGGGCACGCAAGGCTAACGCAGACGGGCGTGAAGTCTGGAACATGAGACTTATAAATGCACTAAAGAAAAATACGTAGCTTTTTTAATACTTAACTTTATTCTCTTGTTGGAATACATCTCTCCTGCATACTCGTAAGCTATTGGCACTGATACAAATGGCGCCTTGCTAGGTGGTCGCCATTTAACTTAGCAGAGGGCTATTCTACTGTCTATCTCTCGGCAAATGAGAGCAAGGCTTAGCACGTCCAATCGCTAGCTATGTTGTCCGTACAACTGGGGTGAGGTCTCCTCAGTCTCTCGAGACCTGCCTTGTGGTGGCGCTAGGTTTGCGATCCCACAGTGGCGACACGCGGGTCCGACATGTACTACAGGACCGCGGCCGATTTAAGTTACCACCTAGTAAGTGTGGTGTCTAGCGGTGACACCACATTCCTCCCCCGCAAATCGGCGAACGGTCGTGAGATAAGGCTTCCGCCCGCCGTGGGGAGGACCGCATGTTGACGTATGCGATGAGGTGGGGAGCCTAACAACAGGCGAGGCTGTGCCACCCGCACCCGGCCATTCGGTCCGAGGGGAGCTAGGAAACGCCTGAAAACCTAGTCCAGGGTGCACGTCAACATGCGGTGTATGCGCACGTAATGAGACAGGAGGGGCCGAAGGGTCGACCTCCATTGCGTCGGGGAATCCGACGCGCGATGACGACATCTGGTCCGGAGCGGGCAAGAGGTCCATGGCGGAGGACGGCTGGTCACGGGAAGCGAGCGGCGGCGCGTGACCCTGGGAGGCGCCGGGCGGTTGCAGCGAAGCGTCCACTGCGGGCGGCGCCGGTAGCGGGTGCGGCGGCGGCGCGACGCCATGAGGCAAAAGGGAAGGCAGCGTCGGTAACACCTGGGGATGAGACGAGCCAGTAGATGGGTCCCCAAGGCGCTGACCGGACGGCTCCGTCGCTGAAAGCAGACGGGGAGCGGCAGAACCCAGGCGACGACAGAGGCGCAGCTGATTGAGATGCCGACGCACCTCACCAGAGGCCCCCAAAACCAAATACATCGCGCGGCCGAGGCAGCGAAGAATGCGCCCTGCGAGCCAACGCCGTGAACCGCGATAGGTGCGATAATTGACAACGTCGCCAGGAGCAAAAGCAGGAGTCTGCCGCTGCACAGGAACCTGATGTGGCGGATGCAGCAAAGACATCAAGGTGCGATGAGAACGACCATGGAGCAATTCAGTCGGCGAGCGACCATCGCGGGGCTGAGAGCGATACGAAGACAAAAAGAGCAACAAAGTGTCCTCCCGAGAATGCGACTCTTTCAATTTCAACATCTGTGACTTGAAAGTCCGGACCAATCGTTCAGCGGCACCGTTTGACTGAGGCGAAAACGGCGCGGATGTCAGATGTTGAATACCATTGGCCTCGCAGAAGGACTGAAATTCTGCGGACATGAATTGTGGGCCATTGTCGGAAACAATAGTCTGCGGAAGACCTTCAATGCAAAAGATAGCAGACAAGGCTTGGATTGTGGCAGAAGACGTCGTGGAAGACATCCGGACAACAAAAGGAAAATTACTGAAAGCATCGACCACAACCAACCATCGAGCATTCCAGAATGGACCAGCAAAATCGATGTGCAAGCGTTGCCAAGGGGAAGTGGCTTTCGGCCATGCAAAGAATTGCCGCGGCGGTGCGGATTGCTGTTCGGCACACGCCACGCAAGAGGAGCACATATTCGTAATCGCAGCATCGATTCCGAACCAAGTACAGTGCTGACGAGCAAGTTGTTTCGTACGCACTATACCCCAATGTCCTTGGTGAAGAAGCTTTAAGACAGAGGACTGTAACGAACGTGGGACCACGACTCTGGATTGACCATTATCGGAACGCAACAACAAAACACCACGTCGTACAAAAAGTCTCTCCTTGTGAGCAAAAAAACGGCGAACCAAAGGATCCTCGATCCGTGACTTTGACAAGGGCCATTGCGTAGCAACAAAACGCAAAACAGTAGCAAGGACAGGGTCAGCAGCTGTGGCTGTAGCTACACGACGAAAATCAATCGGAAACGATTCGACCACGTCATCAGTTTCCGAATCAATGAACATGCAAGCAAGTTCGGAAGAATCGAATGCTTTATCCTCAGCAACAGGCAAACGGGACAACGCATCAGCGTTTCCGTGCTTAGCAGTGGACCGATACAAGATATCGTAGCGGTACTGCGAGAGAAAAAGAGACCAGCGAATGAATTTCTGCGCTGTACGTGGAGGTACAGGCTTGTTCGGATGAAAAAGCGATGTCAAAGGTTTGTGGTCCGTGATGATTGTAAAGTGACGACCATACAAGAAATCATGAAACTTTGTAACACCAAACACGAGAGCTAAAGCTTCTTTCTTTATCTGGGAATAATTGCTTTGCGCAGATGAGAGCAATTGGGACGCAAAGGCAATAGGGCGATCATGCGAACCAGCTTTGTGCGCAAGCACAGCACCGATCCCGAAATCCGAGGCATCTACCATCAACAAAAGAGGTTTTCGGGGATCGAATGGCGTAAGGCACGTATTTGAAAGTAACGCCGATTTCAACTGGCGAAAGGCGCGGTCGCATTCCGTCGTCCAGACGAACGGAACACCTTCACGGCGTAAGCGATGAAGCGGAGCTGAAATGGAAGAAGCGCGCGGCACAAACTTTGCATAATAATTAATTTTACCCAACACACTCTGTAGCTGTTTCAAGTTCCGCGGTGCAGGTAAATCCTGTATGGCACGGAGGTGCTCTGGACTCGGATGTATACCTTGGGCATTTATGACATGCCCTAGGTAGGGTAAGTCACGAGCAAAAAACACACATTTGTCCTTCCTCAAGCGAAGACCATTCTGACGCAAGACCTGAAATAATGTTCGGAGATTTTGCAAATGTTCGGCTTCTGTCTTTCCTGAGATCACAATATCGTCCAGATAGTTCGCAGCAGTAGGGAGCGACGCACACACAGTTTGTAAATATTGCTGAAACAAAGCAGGGGCGGATGCACACCCGAACGGTAGTCTTTTGAAGCGATACAAGCCAAGATGCGTGTTAACCACTAAGACGCGCTGGGATTCTTCGTCCACAGGTATTTGCAAGTACGCATCTGCTAGGTCCAATTTGGAAAAATATTTTCCCGGGCACAGTTTGTCAAAAAGATCTTCCGGGCGGGGCAAAGGAAAAGTGGCAGTCACAAGTTGTGGATTCACTGTTGCCTTGAAGTCCACACAAAGTCTCAGTTTACCGGAAGGTTTTGGCAAAATTACTAAGGGTGAGGCCCAGAGAGAAGCCTGCACACGTTCAATTACACCTTTTGATTCTAAATCGGCTAATGTTCTGGCGACCTCATCACGCAATGCGTGGGGAACATTGCGCGCACTGAAAAATTTCGGTTGCGCGTTTTCTTGCAGTTCCAAATGCGCTTCATAGTTCTTAGCGCAACCAAGGCCCGGTGCAAAAATGTCTGCAAATTCTTCACAAAGACTAGAAACACTGGCGGAAGGCACAGTCTGATTCACTGATAGGACCTGATTTACTATAGACATATTAAACAATTGAAATAAATCTAAACCAAACAAGTTCACTGCAGAAGTAGAACGAAGAACGTAAAATGATACAAGTTTTGTCTGTCCCATGTATGTGGCAAGAAGGCTGCACTGTCCTAACACAGGTATATGCTGTCCAGAGTAACTATGTAACTTAACATTTGCGGCACGCAATGGCGGTTTGCCCAGTTGTTTGTACGTGTTGTGATTGAGCAATGAAACTGCAGCTCCGGTATCGAGCTGGAAGGGTATCACTTTGCCCTCAAAGTCTAAGTCCACAAAAAGTTTATTGTCCTGCTGACGACAAGAGCGACTGTCACGTGCAATTTGAACTGATACAGGTACAGAAGCACTTGCGACTTCACGGGATTTTCGGCGACGTCGACGCACACTGTTTGTGGGACGAACACAGTCACCGTTAGCTAAAGTGTCACTGGACGGGTGGGAATGAACTACATGAATGTCCATGGGCGAAGGTCCACGAGCCTGATTGTCCTGGGTTCGATTCCGGCGCGAAGCAAAGGGCCTGGAATTATTGTGATTGTCTGATCTAAGCTTTTTCTGGCAAACACTTTGAACATGTCCTTTCTTTTGACAGTAAAAGCAAATAGCTTGGCGTGACGGGCAATTTTCACGCGAATGTCGAGCTGCACACCGCGGGCATGATTTCACTACAGTTGCTTGCTTACGCGGCGCACGTGTTTGCAAGGTAGGCTGCCGCTGCTGTGACGGGCGCGAGGGCCGCGTAGCGTCCCGTGCAGCGGGCCCGGCGGGCCAGTTAATGTGACACACTGCTGGCGAAGTTTCAAATGAGTCCTGAGCAGAGTCAAGTGTGTCTTGCCTATCCAATATGTCTATCACTTGTTGAAGGGAGGGATTTACTAGTTTCAAAATCTGTTCCCGTATGCGAACATCAGAAACGTTCTGTGCAATTGCATCACGCACCATAGTATCTGAATAAGGGAGGCCACATTCACATTCAAACGCACACTCCCTAGTAAGTCCTTGCAATGTCGCAACCCATCCCTATTAGTCTGACCGGCCGTACGTTTTGTACGAAAGAACGTATACCGTTTTGCAACAACATTTACTGTTTCTTTGAAATAGGCATCTAACGCCGACAAAATTTCTTCGTAGGACAGAGTTGCTACGTCGCGCCGGGGAAACAACTTCACTATCACACGGTAGGTGCACACACCGACACAAGAAAGCAAAAACGGCTGCCGCTCATTACCTTGAATTCTGTAGGCGGCTAGATGAAAGCTGAACTGGCGGGACCATTCCGGCCAGGACTCCAAGGATGAGTCAAAATGACGGAAGGGCGGTGCAATGGCGTGTTGTGGCTGCAGTAGCGATGAAGCGGCGGCTGCCGCATCGTGTTGCAGCACACGTTGACCCTGGACGAGCTGTCCCAGGGCATCCAATAACGCCTGCGACTGCTGATTCTGCAAGTGAAAAAATTTGGACAGTACATCCGGAGATTGTGGCGAAGCCATGACACAAACGAATTAATACAAACTCTTTTTCTCGTCGCCAATAATGTTGTGTCTAGACCATACAGCCCAGACACAATGCTGTAGCCGATAGGGCACGCAAGGCTAACGCAGACGGGCGTGAAGTCTGGAACATGAGACTTATAAATGCACTAAAGAAAAATACGTAGCTTTTTTAATACTTAACTTTATTCTCTTGTTGGAATACATCTCTCCTGCATACTCGTAAGCTATTGGCACTGATACAAATGGCGCCTTGCTAGGTGGTCGCCATTTAACTTAGCAGAGGGCTATCCTACTGTCTATCTCTCGGCAAATGAGAGCAAGGCTTAGCACGTCCAATCGCTAGCTATGTTGTCCGTACAACTGGGGACGAGGTCTCCTCAGTCTCTCGAGACCTGCCTTGTGGTGGCGCTAGGTTTGCGATCCCACAGTGGCGACACGCGGGTCCGACATGTACTACAGGACCGCGGCCGATTTAAGTTACCACCTAGTAAGTGTGGTGTCTAGCGGTGACACCACAATTTCATTTTCTGCTTCTGCTTGCCAGGTATAGTGCTACTGAATTTTAATTTGTGTTACTCTGCTAAGCCAGATTTATTTTTCTTGTTTGCTGCGCATTACCTCATATTAGTTGTAATGTGAATTGCTTGGTACTTTAGATTTGCTGTAGCTTGCTTTGCAAATTTCCATTTTTTTGTCATTGCTGTTTGTGTTAATTGTTTTGTGCTGCTGCATTGCCTCGTCCCTTAGTTATGCATCTGAGCTCAGTAGATTTAAGTTAGCTTAAGAGGGGGTAGACTATACAAGAAACTGACTATGGACAATAGGGAAAGAATGCATTGAGAAGTTATATTAAAAAGATTTGGGGCAAAATGAGTATTGTACACTGAATAATAATTATTTTGAAAGAAATATGAATAGAATACAGAAAGCAGGTATAGATAGCACGTTTCGGGAATAATGATGAATGAAGGGAGATCTCCAAGAAGTAAAGAAAGTTTTGTTTGCAAAATACTGCAGTAAAACAAACCCTGTCCTTTCCTTTTGTATTATCCCACTATGTGTTTGTGTACCCTTGTGTATTTATGTTCTTCCTGTCTTTATATGTTTCTCTGATGAGAGTTACATAGTAGAATTTTTCTGATAATAAGTAATTTACTTTGTAAAGATTATTAGACATTATTTATTCTGTTTTGTTTTCATGCTCATGTGTGAAGTTGATGTTTCGAAAGTCATGTCATAATTCCTGTAACACTGATGTATATGTTATTTCGATTCTTTTGTAAAGCCTCTATTACTACAAATGTTATCTGTATTGTTATGTTCTTTAATGATGTATTTTGTACCTTTGCAATTGTATTCCTATGTTATAAAATTGTAATTGACACCAGTTCATCAAATTAAGTAACTTGTAAGTTCCATTTCACTGCACACGTTTCTGTTGGTCATAGTATATGGACAATATGTGAGAAGTAGGGACTGTTAGTGTTTGCATGTGTGTTAATCATTCAGCAAGGGACTGGATAACAGCATTGCTGGTTCTAGGGACAATTAAAAAAAACTTTGTGAGTGCACAAGTGGTGGTTTATGGACTTGCTATATTATCTGCAAGACTCTTCAATGGTGATTGTGCACCTGCACAGTCACAACAGATGGCTGCTGGCCGTCTCTACAAGGACTACAGTGGGTCTGCATCTTTGATGACCCAACAATACCATTATTTCTACAAGGACTACAGTGGGTCTACATATTTGATGATCCATCAATACCATTACTTCTACAAGGACTGCAGTGGGTCTGCGCCTCTGGTGGCCCACCAATACCGTAATCTCTACCAGGACTACAGTGGGTCTGCTCTGTGATGACCTACCAAACGATATTCTTCAAAACTTCGATTGACTCCGCTGTGGGTTCGCTCTGTTGTGGCCCATTACCTGTCAGCATGTCAAGAGTCAGCACTGTCTTTCCGTTGGAAGGACAACACTACTTCTTCAAGACTGCATGGAAATCCACTACTTCTGTGTGCAATTTCTTTTACTAATGAGACTTTGTGAAAAAAAACTGTAATTACTATTATGATGAATGATCAGGACTATCTTTATGGACTGTGAGAAAATTTTAGCTTTTGAACAACATTGTAACAATAAGTGTGTGCATTTGATTTCTTTGTTATTGTAATTACGATTATGAAAAATTTTAACAAATATGTATTGCCCAGTGCCCAAAACAATTTGTAAAATTTTTTGTGGGGAGCATGGGGGCTATGTAAGTAGGCTGTTTAGGTTTTTTTATTGGTAACGCCACCTCTGTATGAAAATCACTGGCTGTGCTGTGTGCAGTCTGTGGCTGCTTTGCATTGTTGTAATACTCGCCATTGTAGTGTTAGGCAGCTGGCTGTGAACAGCGCGTAGCGTTGCGCAGTTGGAGGTGAGCCGCCAGCAGTGGTGGATGTGGGGGGAGAGATGGCGGAGTTTTGAAATTTGTCATGAACTGCTATATATATTATGACTATTAAGGTAAATACATTGTTTGTTCTCTATTAAAATCTTTCATTTGCTAACTATGCCTATCAGTAGTTAGTGCCTTCAGTAGTTTGAATCTTTTATTTAGCTGGCAGTAGTGGCGCTCGCTGTATTGCAGTAGCTTGAGTAGCGAAGATTTTTGTGAGGTAAGTGATTTGTGAAAGGTATAGTTTAATGTTAGTCAGGGCCATTCTTTGTAGCGATTACTGAAAGTCAGATTGCGTTGCGCTAAAAAAAAAAAATGTTGTGTGTCAGCTTAAGCCCAGTCACGTGTATAATTGTTCAAAAGGGGACGTTTCATAATGTATGTTAATTGTAATTAATTTGTTCAAGAATTGCCCCAATAATAATTTTGTTTTCAAAGCAATCGTTTTTAAGAAAAGAATCATTCCAATTGAAACAATATTTCCTATGCTTTTCCTCCCAGAATCAATTTATCAGATTAATTATTGCACAGGGCCTAAGGTCAGCGATGCTGCCCTATTATTGTGGGCTTAATGATTAAATTTCATTTCTCAATTTTTGTGTCGAGTTTACATTTGGGTCATTATTATTCTATAATTTTTGTGGGGACCAAATATTTGGCTCGTTTTCATTATCATAGACTTTTGTTTTATTTCTGCTGGGAGGTTACGTTTAGTACGATGTCTATTCACATTTAATTATTTTCTTATATTTTTGCGGGGAGGTTACATTACTTTTCTTTATGCACTGCACTGTCATATATCTGTGGATGAATTCGAAATCTGTTCATTATTTTGTTTTTACTTTGCTGCGGATGATGTCCTCTATGTGTAATTATGTTTAGTACTCGCTCCTCGAAGGACTGTCCTTGACTTCGTTTCACTGGCGACAGCATTTCTGCCTCCCTGTCCGTCAAGGATAATAAACTACATGGCTCGATACCTGTTTCAGTATCACTTTCACTTGTTAAACACATATCGTCATCATTGTACTTATAATGTACATTGTGCGTACAGTCAAGCTTATGCGACACCACTCATTCCACTGACACATCTTGCAGAAACGCTAATATTTCATCTGACACCATTTTTCAAATGGCGAAGTTCCTTGGGTTTCTTCAAGACGAAATTTCAACTTCGGAAGTTGTTGTTGTATATATAACGCTGTGTTCGCTTTGCTTTCCGTTGCCATTCCTATGGTTCAAATGGCTCTGAGCACTATGGGACTTAACATCTGAGGTCATCAGTCCCCTAGAACGTACAACTACTTAAACCTAACTAACCTAAGGACATCACACACATCCATGTCCGAGGCAGGATTCGAAACTGCGACCGTAGCAGTCGCGCGGTTCCGGTTCAAAATGGTTCAAATGGCTCTGAGCACTATGGGACTCAACTGCTGAGGTCATTAGTCCCCTAGAACTTAGAACTAGTTAAACCTAACTAACCGAAGGACATCACAAACATCCATGCCCGAGGCAGGATTCGAACCTGCGACCGTAGCGGTCTTGCGGTTCCAGACTGCAGCGCCTTTAACCGCACGGCCACTTCGGCCGGCTCGCGGTTCCGGACTAAGCGCCTAGTACCGCTCGGCCACCGCGGTCGGAGGCATTGCTATGCTTTGTATCAACACTACTGGCAATGTACCAGTGTTGTGAGTTACTAAGCAGCTCAACTACTTTCCGTAGCCTCATACTGTGTTCACTATTGGATAGCTCCAATCCAGTCCCGTGCTGCCATTAGCTGCCAATACTGTGGTTGCGTGGTAGACAATATGTGAAGCGCCGAATGCCGTAAACATCATTGGTCTTTTGCGACACATACACAGGCAATTCCTTGGGAGCACTGGGTGAAAGTTAATGTGCACCGAACGCTGGCTGCACTGCTGTATCTGCCGCGAGTCTGCTGTCTGGACCCACGCGGCTGCTACGGTCGCAGGTTCGAATCCTGCCTCGGGCATGGATGTGTGTGGTGTCCTTAGATTAGTTATGTTTAAGTAGTTCTAAGTCTAGGGGACAGATGACCTTAGAAGTTAAGTCCCATGGTGCTTGGAGTCATTTGACTTTTTAAGCTTGTGCAAGATTAGCAAAATAAAACTGGCCTGCAAAATTTTTCATACCAGTTAAGATAGGCAACCAAATTTACGACGTCCCAACACTGGGCATACGATGAAAGTTGAGTTGCTTTTGTTAAAGAGCACGAAATATCTTGTGTGCTAGTTTCATTTTTGCTACCCTGTTGAACTACGTCATTGCAAAAGGAACAGACTATGAAAATGTAGAATGCACCTGCTCAGTCAACTGTGAACTTGAAACTGAGTACGAATGAGATAAATTATTTTACATTATATAAAAAATATCCATGTCAAAGAATCGAACTGACTTGCTATTGAATGAGAGAGTGCTTTAGCAGCTGACATGATCGCGTATGCAAATAGCACGTATGGATGTAATGATCTATATGGACACGTGACTCAGACACATACACAAAAACATTGAGTCCTATTTTCAGTCGGAAAGCCAAGCAATGGCAAGAGATCAGAAAATTAACTCGTTCTACGTGAGTGCAGCTGATTACATGTACAGTGTGTTGCTTAAGCAAATGACATGTATCGATCTCGCCGACAGATTAGCACTAGCGTGATATGGATCAACAACCTGCGACTGTGTGAGTGAGCAGAACCAAAAGCGGAAAAAAGGTGTGAAAAAACCCACGAGCAGCCTGGACAACTGAAATCTAAGAACTGAAGCCCCACCACGCCAGACTGAAAAAGAAAACAAATCCTCCAGCCGTATCGTCCGATTGGCTCCCGCAAATCAAAGAGCTTCCTGCAAGACAGGTCAAACGTCTGCCCAGGTCAAAGATCTGCATAGGCAGTACACCATGCAAAACAGCAAGCCAGACTCGTGTTCCCCCTCTGATAAGACAGGCTAGTCGGATGCTGCTTATCAATGAAATGAGTCAAGGAAAAAGCAGACAGGTTTTCAGTTTACTTCCTAGCAACTCTCCAATTGACTAAATTCTAGAGAACCTGAATGTAATCGCACCAGCCTCCGTCAGTCTACAAGTTATGGTTCAGAAGAGCTCTGGAGAACTAAGTAAACTTTGTTTGCCAGAAGAATCAGATTGACCGAATCATACCACCTACAAGTTGCAGCAGCCAAGAAAAATTTTGAAGTTGCCTTAATAGTGTGGGAATGTGGTGCGGTGTTCAAGACACAAAGCATCCCTTTTGAAAAAGGGTTCCGTACACAAATCACAATGTGTCTGTGGCACAATGGAGAAAACAGTTGAACAATCGTTTACTGATGTGCAATGAGAAGATTTTGTGGGAACTGGGACGACTTCATGAATGCCTTTCCAAGAGCTTTACTCTTCCAAGAGCTTTACATGTACGTGTACATACATATATCACTATCCACTGTAGAGTTCGTGATGCAGGCTATTTCATACCAATACTATCGATTTTCTGTCACACCTAATTCACGTACTGCGCGAAGAAGAATTGACTGCCTATATGTCCTCAACAAGCACCCTAGTATCTGTTATCTAATTCTCTAAGCGTGAGATGCTATGGTAGCAACAGAATGTCGCACAGAATGGTGGCAGCAGAATGATCGCACAGTTTTCCTCGGTTGCAGCTTGTCTACATTTACTCAACAGGTTATCGAAATCAATGCGTCGTCTCTGGGACTGATCGCATATCGTCTTTTTTATGAATTCTTCTGCAGATGCACCGCTTTTTTCCAGAGACTCTATAACAAGTTTAAGTCTTCCACTTGCCTTCTCCGTTACAGATTGTTCGTGTTTGCGTCAGATCTGTTCTTAATATTAACACTAAATACTTATTCGATAAATCTGAGATGTGACGCACTCTAAATCTAATAAAATGCTATCGGGATCTTTCTCTTTCCCATAGTTATCTTTTACATTTAAATTTAAAGAAAACTGTCTTCATTGCACCAAGTGGAAAGTTCGTCGAAGTCTTTATGTATCACCATACGGTCATCCAAAAACGTTACTTTCCTGTAGATAAAAGCATCGCCACTGAACAGTTTTATAGTGCTGATGCTCATACTTAATAAATAATTTATGTACGGGGAGCTTGCAATAAGTAAGGCAGCACTTTTTTCTGCCCGTTTCATTTGAAAAAATGCAGAACTTGTGGGAAATCGTGGAATACTCCCGCGTCAGCACCTGTAGTTTCATGAAGTTGCGATAGGTGGCGGCAGTGCACGTACCCTTCAAGATGGCGTTTCAAGCAGAGAGGTGCCATTGAGTTTCTTTTGGTGGAAAATCACAGCATCACAGTTGCAGAATTTCTACGGAGACCTGGCAGTGGACAAAAGAACGGTGAGTCGTTGAGCAAGGTGTCTGTCATCATCGCAATGTCGCGCAAACCTATCCCATCTCTGCTTGTCAGCTGGCCGCACACAGCTGTAGCTACCGTATAGTTGGAACGTGCGATTCGAAGCGCTCGACGGATCACAATCATACATCCCCCTGCTGAAATGGACGTCTCTGTTGGTAATTCTCACAAACCCGTTGGCTCCGAAGTCAACCATTAGAGTGGTACCATGCGGGCATACAGATCCTCTAAGTAAGGCGGCGCAAGACTGTCGCATTGAACTGAAATTATGTTGAAAAGTAAGATTTTGTAGCAAAAAAAAGGGGAATAATATATAATAATAATAATAATATAATCCTGAATAAAACCAACCTTCTTTCAGAAAAAATGTGTGCATTAATTATTGAATGCCCCTCATACATCGAGAGCGTTAGAGGTATTGTTGAATTATTCTGAGGCATATATGGTGTTGTTTTTATTCCTGTAGAACATTCGCGATACTGGGATGTAATAATCAAATACTCATTGTGTCAGCCCCACACATCTGCGACGATGTCCCGAGGTGATCGTAACTTGTTTAATAGTCAGCGGTGTGGCAGGACATCGAAAGCCTTTCGGAAATCTAAGAATACGGAATCTACCTGTTCTTATGCATTGATTGTTTGTTGTTTGCAACATGAGCACGGATAAAGTAAGCTCTAATTGAAGTGTGAAATTAATAACATTCCAAACTGTTCACTTGCTATAATGTTTAATAGGAATTCTAACGTTCCTATACGTTAGTTTTATGATTTGGTTTTGGGGTTTAGCCTCTCACATTTTCCTGTAATATCTCACACAACAACTGAATAAAAAGATTAAGTAATGCCATATGCAAAAAAAAAACTGCTTAGTTTAAGAGCTGTGCTCTGTGCCATCACTTAACATCAAGGAAATTGAGGAGTGGAGCGCTGAGGATAGAGTGTGCTGAATCAGATTTCCTCTATTAAACTTCCTGCCTTATACAGGGTTATTACAAATGATTGAAGCGATTTCACAGCTCTACAATAACTTTATTATTTGAGATATGGGGACTAATGACCTCAGCAGTTGAGTCCCATAGTGCTCAGAGCCATTTGAGATATTTTCACAATGCTTTGCACACACATACAAAAACTCAAAAAGTTTTTTTAGGCATTCACAAATGTTCGATATGTGCCCCTTTAGTGATTCGGCAGACATCAAGCCGATAATCAAGTTCCTCCCACACTCGGCGCAGCATGTCCCCATCAATGAGTTCGAAAGCATCGTTGATGTGAGCTCGCAGTTCTGGTACGTTTCTTAGTAGAGGAGGTTTAAACACTGAATCTTTCACATAACCCCACAGAAAGAAATCGCATGGGGTTAAGTCGGGAGAGCGTGGCGGCCATAACATGAATTGCTGATCATGATCTACACCACGACCGATCCATCGGTTTTCCAATCTCCTGTTTAAGAAATGCCGAATATCATGATGGAAGTGCGGTGGAGCACCATCCTGTTGAAAGATGAAGTCGGCGCTGTCGGTCTCCAGTTGTGTCATGAGCCAATTTTCCAGCATGTCCAGATACACGTGCCCTGTAACGTTTTTTTCGCAGAAGAAAAAGGGGCCGTAAACTTTAAACCGTGAGATTGCACAAAACACGTTAACTTTTGGTGAATTTCGAATTTGCTGCACGAATGCTTGAGGATTCTCTGCCGCTCAGATTCGCACATTGTGTCTGTTCACTTCACCATTAAGAAAAAATGTTGCTTCATCACTGAAAACAAGTTTCGCACTGAACACATCCTCTTCCATGAGCTGTTGCAACCGCGCCGAAAATTCAAAGCGTTTGACTTTGTCATCGGGTGTCAGGGCTTGTAGCAATTGTAAACGGTAAGGCTTCTGCTTTAGCCTTTTCCTTAAGATTTTCCAAACCGTCGGCTGTGGTACGTTTAGCTCCCTGCTTGCTTTATTCGTCGACTTCCGCGGGCTACGCGTGAAACTTGCCCGCACGCGTTCAACCGTTTCTTCGCTCACTGCAGGCCGACCCGTTGATTTCCCCTTACAGAGGCATCCAGAAGCTTTAAACTGCGCATACCATCGCCGAATGGAGTTAGCAGTTGGTGTATCTTTGTTGAACTTCGTCCTGAAGTGTCGTTGCACTGTTATGACTGACTGATGTGAGTGCATTTCAAGCACGACATACGCTTGCTCGGCTCCTGTCGCCATTTTGTCTCACTGCGCTCTCGAGCGCTCTGGCGGCAGAAACCTGAAGTGCGGCTTCAGACGAACAAAACTTTATGAGTTTTTCTACGAATCTGTAGTGTGTCGTGACCATATGTCAATGAATGGAGCTACAGTGAATTTATGAAATCGCTTCAATCATTTGTAATAGCCCTGTATTAGTGCTTTTGAAATTCCAATTCCACAGAAACTCCAAGCATTGCGTCGAGGCCGAGCGATGTGCTCATGGACACTAATCGCCAGGCACCATAACTCCACGCCGCTGGGGCACGCGACGTCGGTGGCAAGGACAGCGCGTTTGTGAGAGTCCCTATGGGGGAAGCAATTGTGTGCAGAACCTCGCTTTGTAACAGAAAACTTAATATCTAATTTTCGTCTAGTCAACAGATCTGTCGCTTAAATGAAAATAACCGTAAAAGCATAAAATAACCAGCGTTAAAATGGAGTGACTCGAGCCGGCCAGGGTGGCCGAGCGGTTCTACGCGTTACAGTCTGGAAACGCGCGACCGCTACGGTCGCGAGTTCGAATCCTGCCTCGGGCATGGATGTGTGTGATGTCCTTAGGTTAGTTAGGTTTCAGTAGTTCTAAGTTCTAGGGGACTGATGACCTCAGCAGTTAAGTCCCATAGTGCTCAGAGCCATTTGAACCATTTTTTTGAATGACAAACAAACTCTGAAACTCCAATCTTACGACGGTTGACTGAAAAATAATGCCTCCACCATCGTAATTCTTCAACAGTTGGCAGCATTGGTATACGGCAGGTACTGGCTTGTTCCGTAGCCTCTTCTCTACAGCTCCAGTTGGCGGGAAGCCTTAGCATTGAACGGTTGTGTTTTGTTAGAGTTTGAAGTATGTAACCCTGCGCAAACGGTCGGTCATTGCGATTTAAGCAGCGTGCAGTCATTGAATTCTTGACAGCAGTAGGTGTCACGCCAAATGAGATTCATCAGAGAATGAAAGCAGTTTATGGTGACTGTGTTGGTGTGAGTACTGTGCGTTTTTGGTCGAGTGTGTTTAAAGATGTTGAGACGGGAACATTTGACCTGCGTGTCAAACAAAGAGTTGGACGTTCTGTGACAGCATCTACTGAGTTTCACAAGCCAAATGTTGACAGATTGATTGAGGACGATCGTCGTGTCACTCAGAGAGAAATTCCAAGCATAATCGGCATTTCACAAGAATGTGTGGGTCACATTATTGCTTTGCTTCGCTATCGGAAGATCTGTGCACGATGGGTACCCCGGGCGCTGACCCCTGAAATGAAAGCGCACAGACTTGAAATTTGCCAGGAACTCCTCTCGCATTACGAGAATTAAGGTGACGCCTTTCTCCATTCAGTTGTGACAGGAGACGAAACGCGGGTGCACCATTACGACCAGGAGACGAAACGTCAGTCTATGGAATATCGACACATGAACGAGCCCCAGAAAAAGAAATTCAAGACGCAGCCCTCAGCTGAAAAAATCATGGCCACAGTGTTCTGGGACTCAGATACTGTTATCCATTTTGATTTCCTTGATCGTGGAACAACAATAAATTCAGAGCGTTACATCACAACACTGCGAACTCTGAAACGACCGCTATCAAGGGTCCAAAAGGAAAAGGGAAATGTTTTCCTGCAGCATGACAATGCTAAACCACACACTTCACGCGCCACCACAGCAGATCTTCAAAGACTGAATCTCACAACCGTACGGCATTCTCCATACAGTCCAGATTTATCACCGTCTGACTTCCATCTGTTCCCGATAATGAAAGACGATCTGCGGGGCGTCATTATGCTTTTGTTGAAGACGTTGAGAGAACTGTGAGACTGTGGTTGCGGAAGCGGGGTGTCAACTTCTTCATTGACTGCTTCAGAATACTTGTTCATAGTTGGCAGAAATGTATCCAACTGGCTGGTGATTATGTGGAAAAGTGAATATTGGTAATTAAAGATCAGATTCTAAGGATTATTTCTGCGTTTCATTTATTAAAACATTCCCATCCGAACCCCATTAACGAAGGTGGAAGCATTACTTTTCGTTCAACCGCCCTAATATTATAAATGTGTGGTAAAAGCCACAACTAAGTAATTTTAACAGCTATGATACAGAAAACAGTTTTTTTTAAAAAAAAGGTTTATAAAACCCAATTAAATTTCCCTATGTGTGGTTCCACGTTCAAAAATATCTTTCAATAACTGAAATACTAAAATGACAGACTCTACTATACAAGGTCATCACATTTCAAGGGGTTGACGAACACGCCACACTGAAGGTTTTAAAGACAGTTACACAAAGAAAATACACCAACAAGCCTCAAGTTAGTGACAGTAACTTCTAAGACTGCGAGTCCAGTGGCCAATGATTTCACTATATCCAAACAGCCACATAGCAATAGCTCTCCTACAACTGCTTAGACTCAATAACTATAATATCACTTAAAGCAAGGCATTAAGTTCACTTAGTTCTTATAATTTGCAATTAGCTCTCGACTGAACTTTTTATTTCTCCCGGTACCATCCGTAGCTTAATTTAGTTCTTAACACATCACGGGGTTTAGTGCCTTATCACTAAGACAAATCGAACAAGTTGTCAACGCATTAGCAGAACCTACAACAACAGCACTCAACAGTTGTGGTTGAGTATAAAAACCGTTCTATACCCTAAAGCCAACTGAGGTAACTAGGCCCAGTTTTTCTTAATCATTCCCATGGAAACACAAAGCCACCGCAGCACAAATTGTCACACAACATCAACAGGTAGTCCGACAGTTCGCGCCTTCAAACCCATTCAAGTGATACAGTTGACAGAGCCTCTGAAAGGTCGCTCGGATTCTGTAGCGTCGCCGATTACGTCATCGGCCAATACAACCAAAAGAGTTTCACTCGAGAACAACTTAACCTTGTGTAGCAACCGTCAGTTTTTCACAACATAAACGAACCAATCACTCAGAATAACAACGGGATCCGGAATATGTACTCTGTCCTTTCGGTGACTGACTTCAGTCGCCGTCGTTTGACTGTCTGGCTGAATAATAGAGCAAACTGAAGAGACTGGAAAAACATAGGAAACCTGGATAAGGTGAAAGAACCAGCCGTTGTTGAGAGCCTCAGAGGGAGCATCAGGCAACTGTTCAGTAAAACAGAGGAAAGAAATACAATAGAAGACGAAAGGGTAGCTTTAAGGAGCTGAAATAGTGAAGCCAGCAGAGAATCAAATAGGTAAAAAAGATCTAGTAGAAATCTTTGATAATACAAGAGATATTAAATGTAATTGATGAAAGGAGAAAATTTAAAAATACAGCAAATGAAGCAGGCAAAAGGGAATACAAACTTATGTAAACTGAGATTGACAGGAAGTGAAAAATTGCTAAGGAGGAGTGTAAGGATTTGGAAGCATATTTCACTAGGGGAAGGATAGATCATCCATAAGACTGAAAGCAGGGCCAGTGTACAACTGAAAAGACGCACATGCCGAAGGAGTGCCGTGTCACAATGACAATGCTGCTGTGTACTCATTGGGCTAGAGGTGGGAACACGTAATACATCCAGGTGCATTGTCCAACACAATCGTTGGGGTGTTATGATGTGGGGAGCAATAATGATACATGGGCGTACTGACCTCGAAATCTTTGAACACAGGACACTCACCTGTCAACGTTATTGCTCCTCATGTTCGTCTATTGAGGGATACGTTGTTTCTTTGTGGATGAATATGCACGACCGCATCGAACAGCGCAGGTAGAGGAGATCTTGGAACGAGGGAAAATTTGGCGAATGAACTGGCCTGCTCGTTCTCCCGACTTAAATTCCATCGAGCATATATGGGATGTGTTGGTGAGACGTATTGCAGTACATCCTCGTACACGGACACCAAACAGCTGACCCGTGGCGCCTGGCATCGATCAGTCGATAGATAGAGCGCGGTAGCTGAGTATGATCTTTCGTTGTTCTTGGCGCGAGGACCTTTGACTGGCACGAAAAAGGACAGTCAGAATTTTGGGACCGAACTGGAAGGAGAACTTGCAGGGTGCAAGGCCGGTTTATCTCCGCTGCCTGGAGCCGACAGTAAACGGTTTTTGCAGAGAACAAACCCCATTCCGCGAGGACGATGTTTCGGGTTGGGTGTGGTGGCGATGGGACTTGTAGTGTCACGTCAAGAGAATTTGGTACTCATTGTATTCTCTGTCTTACGACGCGGGTGCGAAAGTGTGTGTGGTTTGGGGATCTTATGAGCGCCCAACGGCGAGTTTATCAGCGCCCTATCAATGAGTAAAAGAAACGAATGTAGATAAGAATGAAAACTGTGGTACACGCATGCACACGAATGACCACACAATTACTCTGTCACGCAGGCACTCTCACATGCACTAAAACCAATGAGGAGGCAAGATAGCTAATCAAGGAATTAAAACAGAGAGAAAACAAAACACAGAAGAGCACAGGGAAATGTGAGTGGCTGACCACTTACAAAAAAAACTTGGGTGACCCAGCCACCCTGTTGACACATTAAAAACATCTCCTCAAAATCTTGTTAAAACGTGGGACAATTCACAATACTTTAAAACGCGAACCACATTCATTTGATCATTGCATAAAGTAGACTGCAGATCCGCCGTCAAATCCGCTGCAGTCCGCTAGTTAGCAAATAAAATGCAGCCCAATAAAATGTGGTGCACCGTGATCTGCACGCCACGAGCACCACACATCGGAGGGTCCTTTCGCCAGAGTAAAAATCCATGCGTCATAGGGCTGTGGCCGATGCTTGGACGAGTAAGGAGGACCTCGTCCCGTCGACGTGACTGGGAGGAAGTACGACATGGCCGAGTTGTGGGCTTGACGAACGGAGC
Source organism: Schistocerca nitens (assembly GCF_023898315.1). Taxonomy (NCBI): domain Eukaryota; kingdom Metazoa; phylum Arthropoda; class Insecta; order Orthoptera; family Acrididae; genus Schistocerca; species Schistocerca nitens. The sequence goes on from NC_064620.1 coordinate 488,018,685, forward strand.
CTGTTGTCGGTCACTTCTAGCCACACATGTTCCCAGCGACACAGGACATTATACCGCAACAGCGAGGTGAGGGAATTCAGGGGGATAGCACACTGAAAGACCTGACGGTCACGACAAGCTTCCTTGGCTGCTCGATCAGCCCTTTCATTCCCCAGAATACCTGTGTGCCCTGGTACCCAGCAGAAACACCCCTCCTTCCCCTGTCTCTGTAGTTGGAGGAGGGCGGCCGGCAGTTGTGGCCGAGCGGTTCTAGGCGCTTCAGACTGGAACCGCGCGACCGTTACGGTCGCATGTTCGAATCCTGCCTCGGGCATCGATGTGTGTGATGTCCTTAGGTTACTTAGGTTTGAGTAGTTCTTCGTTCTAGGGGACTAATGATCTTACATGTTAAGTCCCATAGTGCTCAGAGCCATTTGAATTTTTGGAGCCGCGCGGGATTACTCGAGCTGTCTAGAGCGCTGCAGTCATAGACTGTGCGGCTGGTCCCGCCGGAGGTTCGAGTCCTCCCTCTGGCATGGGTGTGTGTGTTTATCCTTAGGATAATTTAGGTTAAGTAGTGTGTAAGCTTAGGGACCGATGACCTTAGCAGTTGAGTCCCATAAGATTTCAGACACACAATTTTTTGGAGAGGGCGTCCTGGATAGTCTGGATTACTTTATCTGCTGGGTACAAACGCTGGAGAAAGTAAAGGGCGCCAAAAATAATCTGAACAGACGAGAAATCTAAAATTGGGAGAATGTCTCATCTGCGCCAGTATCCGCAAGATTACACATACTTCTGCGTCAGATATGGTAAATTCGGGAGAATGGTGAAAGTGTCAACGCGGTGTAAATACTTTTTATTTTTGTTAAAAGCTGCTACTGCTCAAATGTTTACTTCGTATATATTTTGAAATGTGATGCATAATTGTTTTTTTTTTACCTTCGATCTGGACAGACTAAAGAAGCTATACATCTTTCCATGTGACCGCTACGGTTGCAGGTTCGAATCCTGCCTCGGGCATAGATGTGTGTGATGTCCTTAGGTTAGTTAGGTTTAAGTAGCTCTAAGTTCTAGCGGACTAATGACTTCTAAAAGTTAAGTCGCATAGTGCTCAGAGCCATTTGAATCATCTTTCTATCTGTTCAAAACTACAACGGTAATACTGACTCTCAAAGATACAGTGGCTGCAAGTAGCAGCAGCGATGCTAAAAAGAGACTGTAGTACATTGTAACTCTGGCTTTGTTAGGCGAATTGGATGTAATTTCTAATTTTTGTTGTTGGTGTTGTGTGTTTTCTTCCTAGGGAAGTAGAGAGAGGTATATGTTGTTGTATTAAAGTAATAGTCCGCCATTGCAATCAGAATTGTGACTTTAATGTTTGCTGTCTAGTTACAGAAAGTGGAAGGATTAAAAACCGTTGTAATTCGAAAGAGCTCATTTTGATGAATAAACGGCGAATATAATCATCGTCAAAGAAAACAAAACAGGAAAAAATAATTCATTCTTTTCCTAACCAAACACTTCACGTTGCACATTATATATGTTTAAATTTTAGCAGCAAGATTTACTTCCTGTGGCGAAAATAATTTCAAGCGCCTGCATCGAATTCATAATAACACGGATCAAAACCAGCGACGAGCGACACTGCTGTCTTTTCTCAAATTTATCATTCAATAGCCTGCACATGGATTTATTCTCGCTACAACGAATAAGGATCTGCTGCCATTTTCAGTCCCCTCCCGTTTTTCTTTGAGATTGTGCAGAACCATCACACCTAAATTGTCGATCGCCGCAGCTGTGGAGTCCCGGTATCGGCATCACCTAGATTCTGAAGAAAAATTCTTCCTACAGCGAATCTATATTGCTGGAGATACAAAAGTAATAATAGTAATAATTAATTTCAGAGAATCTTCAAGGTTTTTGTTAGGTAAAGTCCTGCAATTAACTTCACAAATATTCATAATATTAGGCTGCGAGAAGAAGTCAGTCAGTCGCTGACCGACTTCTCTCCAGGACGACAACGCGACAGCAGCGGCCCCTAGGTGAAGAAGACATAAGCGCTGCGCCACACTGGTGGCGCCCCACTTCGATAGCAGCTTCATCGTTAGCCACTTCGTTAGCCGACGCATCGTAACATCTTTACTAGCACTCTCTATGTAGCACTATTAGAGATCAGCGGTCACTGCAGTTCAGTTGACAAACTTTTGTTGTAGGATCAAAGTTAAGTAGCTGTATTTACTTCCTGTAAGGCCGGCCGTGGTGACCGAGAGGTTCTAGGCGCTTCAGTCCGGAACCACGCGGTTGCTACGGTCGCAGGTTCGAATCCTGCCTCGGGCATGGATGTGTGTGATGTCCTTAGGTTAGTTAGGTTTAAGTAGTTCTAAGTCTGGGGGGGTGTAGTGTCTCTTTTGCAATATTCACCATTATCGAGGTGAAACATAATTAAAAATGACTGTATGTGACTCAAAATGAACTGCAAACATTGATTTATCTGCGAAAGGTAATAACACTAACTGTAAAAATATACAATATAGATCGACAGATGCAGAAAAGACATCTGAGATTATAACGCGTAAGTAATTAAAAGAAATATTATTATCTTTGTAAGAGCATAAAACACAATGCAATGCGCGTTCTTCTGTCTAGTCTCTTTTATTCTGTTCGTTCTGGTGTTAGCTGGAATAAGGTAAGCAAGCTATTGTGCTGCGCTAGCATTTGTTTCTGTCGTAACGTAATTGCAAATATTTAATGGTGTAAACTGTGTCCTAGTAAGAATATATTAGTATAAACTGACCTCCGTGTGTTATTTCAAGAACCTACGCCACATTTATCTTACGAAAAGAATATTTAATGAAAATTATTTAGCATGTTTCCAGTTGCTGCGGAGCGAGTAACAGTGATCTCTGACTGTTAACAATTAGCCGCCATTACGTGGTACATTTAAAAAATATTTTTTCACAGCACAATGTCTGATAGTCGGAGCGGAAGAAATTATTTTAAAATATTCATTGAGGTTAATTGAAGGAATCCAGTGAAATAATTTTATTAAAACTTGTCTATTTTCTGTGATAGTAATCATTTCAGATCAGTGAACAGGAGCTGAGTAATACTACGCTATTGCATTTACGGTATTTTGTAGGGAGCCTTGCGTTCGACAAAACCAGATATAATACGTAATTGGCAACCTACGAAATTCATTATTTTGTTTATTATATCCCTTTTGTATTTTTTTAAAGCTAAACGAAAAACTAACGTCACTAAAAATCAGTAACAGATCACGATAAATCAAAGGAAAAACAAATTTACTAGGAGAGTGTTTCCTCTAAATAAATACTTAAATTATTTTTTTAATATATATAATAGGGACTGATGACCTCAGATGTTAAGCCCCATAGTACTTAGAGCCATTGGAACTTGTTATAATAAAACTCATTAATACGAGTTGTTTGAGTGTTTGTCTAGCGAATCGAATATGCAGGATTCATAGACACAACGATTTTGAGTGCCACTTCGCTACCGATTCATCAAATATTTTGGTGAGGCTTTTTCTGTGGCTTCTGCGCCTTGTTTCGTTACAGTCGTAGTGCTGATAATGGTTTCCCCTTCCCGAAAGGTCTTCTGTGTTTGCTGTCTGTGGGGTTTCGCTCCGAAAGAACTGAAGTTTACCTTAATGGAAGCAAGTCTGTTTCATTACAGACGTTATTCGCAACTGTCTGTGAAATATGCGGAAGTCGCGTAACCCGTGTTACAGAGTTAGTGGATTTACGTTAATTAGAACTGCCTGTTTAAATTGGTCATATTTCGAGAGGCTTACCGTGGACCATGTTGAGGACTGAACTGTGTTCTGTTCATCCTATTAAATACAGTGAAGTCTAACTTAGCCAGAGTGTCTTTTCAGTGTAACCATTTTAGCGGAACTGTTCGTTAAGTTTGTTAGTTGACCCACCCTGAGATTTTCTGTGGTAAATTGTGCTAAGGTAAGAAGGTACTTTACCACTGTAGTTGTTACGGGCAGCCTGGTAAACCAACTTGGCAATCTGAGATTCTGTTGCTTAGCTATTTGAAATAGTGGATTTTACGTTACTAAGAGCTGCCCGATTCGTTACTTATGGCTAGTATCTTACTGCAAAGCGTGTTAGAATTTAGCGAATTTTAATTTTCTTCCATTTCCCGCTGCATAATTGATACAAGTAACTGTTTCCCAATTTATTTTGTGGACATATAAACTTTATTGGTTTTCTCATTCCTGTAATAAGAGAGCTACCCAGTTGTTAAGTGATTTGTTGCATATCACCATATTCGCTGACCCTGCAGATGCTTGTTTTTTATTTATTTATGTTTGGCTCTTAAATGGATATAAAATTAAATATGTGTCACCCTTTCTAAAGCAGCGCACTGTTACTAGTTTTCTTAGTATGTTGTAGTTCACGTTGTAAGGGACCTGCCCCGTCCACCAACACTCGTGTGGATGGTGAGCTCACACCGCCCACCTTGTCCGTCGGGTTATCCCGCCTGTCGCGGGGTTGAATTCTGTCTGTATAACTTCTCCTGTTCCTGAACTTCTGTGACTTACGGACGTGACGCATCGCTTGCGTGGCTGCTGTTAACTGATACCACATTTCTGCAATAATTTAAGAGTTTATATTTAAAAGCCAATTGAAAATTTTTGTAAATACACTCCTGGAAATTGAAATAAGAACACCGTGAATTCATTGTCCCAGGAAGGGGAAACTTTATTGACACATTCCTGGGGTCAGATACATCACATGATCACACTGACAGAACCACAGGCACATAGACACAGGCAACAGAGCATGCACAATGTCGGCACTAGTACAGTGTATATCCACCTTTCGCAGCAATGCAGGCTGCTATTCTCCCATGGAGACGATCGTAGAGATGCTGGATGTAGTCCTGTGGAACGGCTTGCCATGCCATTTCCACCTGGCGCCTCAGTTGGACCAGCGTTCGTGCTGGACGTGCAGACCGCGTGAGACGACGCTTCATCCAGTCCCAAACATGCTCAATGGGGGACAGATCCGGAGATCTTGCTGGCCAGGGTAGTTGACTTACACCTTCTAGAGCACGTTGGGTGGCACGGGATACATGCGGACGTGCATTGTCCTGTTGGAACAGCAAGTTCCCTTGCCGGTCTAGGAATGGTAGAACGATGGGTTCGATGACGGTTTGGATGTACCGTGCACTATTCAGTGTCCCCTCGACGATCACCAGTGGTGTACGGCCAGTGTAGGAGATCGCTCCCCACACCATGATGCCGGGTGTTGGCCCTGTGTGCCTCGGTCGTATGCAGTCCTGATTGTGGCGCTCACCTGCACGGCGCCAAACACGCATACGACCATCATTGGCACCAAGGCAGAAGCGACTCTCATCGCTGAAGACGACACGTCTCCATTCGTCCCTCCATTCACGCCTGTCGCGACACCACTGGAGGCGGGCTGCACGATGTTGGGGCGTGAGCGGAAGACGGCCTAACGGTGTGCGGGACCGTAGCCCAGCTTCATGGAGACGGTTGCGAATGGTCCTCGCCGATACCCCAGGAGCAACAGTGTCCCTAATTTGCTAGGAAGTGGCGGTGCGGTCCCCTACGGCACTGCGTAGGATCCTACGGTCTTGGCGTGCATCCGTGCGTCGCTGCGGTCCGGTCCCAGGTCGACGGGCACGTGCACCTTCCGCCGACCACTGGCGACAACATCGATGTACTGTGGAGACCTCACGCCCCACGTGTTGAGCAATTCGGCGGTACGTCCACCCGGCCTCCCGCATGCCCACTATACGCCCTCGCTCAAAGTCCGTCAACTGCACATACGGTTCACGTCCACGCTGTCGCGGCATGCTACCAGTGTTAAAGACTGCGATGGAGCTCCGTATGCCACGGCAAACTGGCTGACACTGACGGCGGCGGTGCACAAATGCTGCGCAGCTAGCGCCATTCGACGGCCAACACCGCGGTTCCTGGTGTGTCCGCTGTGCCGTGCGTGTGATCATTGCTTGTACAGCACTCTCGCAGTGTCCGGAGCAAGTATGGTGGGTCTGACACACCGGTGTCAATGTGTTCTTTTTTCCATTTCCAGGAGTGTATTAAGGTTTTGATTATAAATATACAGTTTGGCTGACTTCAGATACCTGTTAATGTTTAACAAATCGCTTAGTCTCTTAATTGTTTGAAAGATCTTTTGCTGACTTCAACTGCTAATCTCATTTCTTCGTTATTATTAGACAACTTCTTAAATTTCTTACCTCTTTTTAACAGCTATTTTACTGACGTCACAAGGTTCTTAACCTTTATTTAAATAGAATATTATACATGTTTTCAACTATGAACGCTGCTTTCTTGCCTTCTGGTCCACCCCTACCGCTCAACAGCGTAATAACCTGCTTTATGGTAACTACAATCAGTTCAACAGCAATTTTCATTCGCACTGATAGTAACTCCTTAGCACAATAACTTTACCAGTCTTATGGACACCATGGGAGGATGCCGTAGAACATGTATGGTGTCTGTGGTGATCACACACCGTGATCACACATCCTATTATGAACCACTTCTCGACTTTTGTAATGTTCCCGCGCAAAATTCTGTGTAATTATTGCCTTTGAACGCAAGTTTCGTTGCTAGTCGTCTGATTGTGACTTTCTTCGAGTTACCTCCTGTACTAGACTGTAGAAATTGTTTCTACAAGAGTCGTTCAATAGACAATACAACACATTTTTTCCTGAGAGTGGGTTGATTTTATTCAAGATTCCAATACACTGTGTTATTCCCAGCTCTTTTGGCTATAAAACCCTAGTTTTCGACAGAATCTCCGGTCAATGCTGTGGCATTGCGCCACCATAGGAGAAGGGCTCATATTACGGGATGGTACCACTCTACTGGTCGACTTCGGAGCCAACGACCTGCTGCGTCAGTAACCTCCGCCTCATGCACGTAATGTGACGATCAGCCTCGTAACGTGCAAGCAATTCCGCACAGATGGTCCTTCGCTGATCTTTAGGGTCCGCTGGACGCCTTTGAGTACTCCAGCTGGTGGACCAGTGCGTCAGCACTACCAACAGAGGCGTCCAGTAGTTTGGCGAGGTGTTTGATTGTGATCTGTTGATCACCTCGAGTGAGAGTGTCCCCACGTTCCAACATTGCAGGAGTCACAACTTTTTGCGGCCGGCTGGCACGGCGCAGATCGGACACGTTTGCGCGACTTTGTTACGATGATGACAGACGCCTCGCCCAACGGTTCACTGTGCTTTTGTTCACTATCAGATCTCCGTAGACATTCTGCAAGCGCCTATGAATATCTGCGATATTCTGGTTTTCTGCCAAAAGAAAGGCGGTGATGGCTATCTGCTTGGAACGCACCTTCGTTAGAGACCCATTTTGAAGACTACATATAGCGTCGCTACCTATCGGATCTTCATAAAACTATAGGGGCTGAACCGGGAATATTCCACGATGTCCCACAGCAAGTACTGAATTGTTTCAACTGAAACTGGCCGAGAAAAAAGAAAGTGTTGCAATACTTATTGAACGCCCCTCGTGTAAATGATTCAAGTTTAAAAAAGGGTTCAGTTGGCTCTAAGCACTATGGGACTTAACATCCGAGGTCATCAGTTCACTAGACTTAGAACTACTTAAACCTAACTAACCTGAGGACTCACACACACCATGCCCGAGGCAGGAATCGCACCTGCGACCGTAGCAGCCGCGTGGTTCCGGGCTGAAGCGCCTAGAATCGCTCGACTTCTAAGTTTCAACGAGTTTCTTACGTGACATACGGAAGTTACTTCGACGCGTCTCTCCACCCTAGTCTGTCCTGTGCAGGAGAGTTAATCTATACGTAACTGCTACAATCTACGTTCGAATGAAACTGTGTAGCGTTTGAAGCCTTGATCCCCATCTATAATTTTTACCTGCGACAACAGTGTTAGTAAACTGACTCATCATGTGTCTTAAGAATCTCTTTTTTTAGCGAAATTGTACCATACGATTCTTGGCTCCCCAATGAGCGAGGTGGGGAAACACCACCCTAATCGCGATGGCTGCGGCACAGATCCTCGCCCGATCATCTTGATTGTGGTTTTCCGTGATTTCCTTAAATTGTTTCAGGTCAATTTTGGGACGGTTCCTTTAAAAGGGCATGGCCGATATTCTACCCCATCTTTCCTCAATCGAAGTTTATGTTGTCTCTAATGACCTCGTTGTCGGCGGAATGTCGAATACAAATATCTCTTTCTTTCTTTTCTCCCTGGTACGAAGCAGTATCTCTTTATACTTATCCAGTCCCTCCGATCTTCAAAATTCTTCTGTAAACCACATTTATTGTTGTATTACTTGTGTAGTAAATGCTTTCAGTAAAGACTTCCTAACACATAACACTTACATTAGATTTTAACATACACCCCTTCTTCATAAAGCTTTTCTCACTATTTCGTCTGCAAATCCTTTTCTGTTGTTTCCGTTGTTCACATAGTAAAATACGTCTCTCTTACTTTTATTGTTTAATTTTCTAATGTAATTCCCTCGTCATCACCTGATTTGATTCGATTATATTACTTTCTTTTGTTTTAGTTTTGTTGGCCTTGTTGTTATAACCTCTTTTCAGGAAACTATCAATTTTGTTCAACGGATTTTGCAAGTCCACGGCTCTCTCTGACGATGATATCGGAAAATTCTCTAACTCATTTCTCCAAATTCTCTTAACTGTGTAGCGTTTGAAGCCTTGATCCCCATCTATAATTTTTACCTGCGACAACAGTGTTAGTAAACTTTTGCTACATTTTTTACACACAAAGTGAGTAACGTAAGGGAAAGGTTAACCCTTTCCCATTCCCTACTCTATTACTGCCTACCTTTCATGTCGTTAGATCTTTTTGCGCAGAATCTTAACTCTGTGACCTATGTTACCTGCAAGAAAATGCTTAGTCACAGTGTTGGCCGAAATCGTGTCTCATTGATTTATATCAGATATGTTTGCTGATGACGATGGAACCCGAAATACAGTGACGGCAAACAATCGCGGCACTAAAAAGGAATTAATGCAGAGTAATGAAAATTTCGGGGATACATTTGTCTAGGTAACATGATTTAAATGATTAACATTGCTGGATGACAGGTTAATGCAAGCGCGAGATAATTCACTGCGAATATGTAATGCTGATACTGGTGCAATGACGAACGCAGGCGTCTAAACGTGCATGTATTGTGTTGCACAGGGCCAGATGTCAGTTGTGGGCTGGAGTTCCATGCCTACTGCACTTGGTTCGTCAATATCGGCCCAGTTAATGCTGTTCGTGGATGACGGTGGAGCTGCCGTCCATTGATGTTCCATGTGTTCTCGCCCGGAGACAGACTGGTGATCGAGCCGGCCAAGGCAACATGTCGACACTCTGCAGTGCATGTTGCGTTACGGTGTGTGGGCTAGCATTATCCTATTGAAAAACACCCTCTGGAATGCTGTTCGCGCCGCGCGGAATAGCCGCGCTGTCTGGGTCGCCTTGTCTCGGTTTGCGCTGCCCCTCCTGTCGGAGGTTCGAATCCTCCCTCAACAATGGGTGTGTGTTGTAACACCCCAACGACCCCCTTAAATTCAATTGAGACAGAATATCATAATATGAAACGGGGAAGAGTTATCTTGGCAAATACGACATCTTTGCCGATAAGGTAACACCAAGAAGTTTTGATAACAACAACATTATACACCACTGAGAGTTTTTGTTATGAAAAGAGGAGGAAGAAACCTCAGATTTAATTCATGGACAAATATCCAAGTGATAATTGCAATTAATATCTTGAAAGCTAAGTCCAAGGTGATGTTAGTCAGAGATAACTTTTATGTGGAAGAGAGTTGTAAGCGCACCGAAGAAATTCAATGCGCCTACAATACTCTTTCACAGAAGAAGTCGCTTGCTGGCTCTCGTCCTGTAAAGACGTGCGAGAACAATTCTTGTCTTAGTTATTGAGAGTACGGAACGCGACGGGATTGTTTTGCGTTCAGAAGTGTTTCTTGCGTGACGTGATTCACGAACTTCGGAAACTGATTTTCTAAGCAGAGACAGGAACTGATAGACGCGTTTAACCGTGCATAATGGGTTAATTGAACTTTATTGACGAAACTAGTGAACAGTTGGAACTAAAAGAAGAGTGGATAGTATATCAAAGGACTACACTCAATTAGTCTCGAGTAGGACACAATGACACGACTTCACGAAGGTAATATAATTACGCTGAAGAGTCAAGTTGTCGTAACTGTCAAGAAACTTAATTTTAATAGAGCTGACTTTACCAACCAACTGCGTGTGCATGTGGTGCGAAAGATATAAAGTATTTGGTGGCCAAGGAACAATAAACTGTTCGTTCCAAGTGAAATATCAAGCGTGGACTAGATTATTAAGTGATTTAATCAATGACAGTTAACCAACGACTGTTCAGCAGGGACAATTTAATCTGAATATCAAAATACCTACTTCATTAATTGAAAAGAGAACTTTCGAACATTTTTTTAACATTACGGCGTAGGTTCACTCAGATGTGATCAAAGAGTATCGGTGGATCCCGCTTCATACAGGTTCAACAACTCCATAGCAACGAGCCAACAATGTACGAGAAGACTGATAACTACAATGTTTCCTCGCAATTGGTGGTGTGTACGGTGCGGATGAGACAAGATTTAACAACTGCTTCATATCCGGGCAATGAATCATTCAATCTCAAATGAGAAGAAGCATCCATCGTACGAGTTCGCATTTCTGTCTCCCGTTCACCTACGGGGACCTACGTCATCGCGCATCGTGTCTCAACTCCACTGCGAGAGCTGTGGCAGTAGCAGCTCTACGGCGTCGACAGTATGAGCACGCGGTTGGAGTGAGGGGACGCCACAGTGTGTTGTCCTTCGAGTAAATAAGTTTAATTTAGATTAAGTAGTCCGTAAACTTAGGGACCGATGACCTCGGCAGTTAGGTCCCACAGAACTTACCACAAATTTCCATTTCCAAATGCTGTTCACGAGTGGCAGGACAACAGCTATACTCACCAGACTGACGTACTAATTTGCATTCAGAATAACCGTGAGGGTGCTCCGGGTTTCATACGAAATCGCACCCCAGACCATTACTCCAGGTATAATTCTAGGGTGTCATGCGGACAGACAGGTTGATCGTAGGCCATCAACTGGCCTCCTATTCAACACAAGGCCGTAACTGGCACTGAGGCATCACCAGCTTTCATCAGAAAATACAACAGGCCTTCAACCTGCCCTACAGTGCGCTCTCGCTTCCATTGAAGTCACAACTGGCGGTGGTTTGGGCTCTGTGGAATGCATGCTACAGGTTGTCTGGCTCGCAATTGTCCTTGATGTAACCAATCTGTAACGGTCCGTTGTGGCACTGTGGCCCGAAATGCTACTCAAGTTGGTGCAGTTGCAGTACGATGTGCCAGAGCCATACGCCGAAAACGATGGTCTCTCGTCTCCTTACTGCCAGGTGGCCGTCCGGTCTCCTTATGACAGTACAGTCTCTGAACACGGCTGCCAGCATCAGTGTACAGTGGGTATGTTTCTGCCAAGTCTTTCCGAAATATCGCAGAAGGAACATCCAGCCTTTCGTACAACACTTCGTTCAAGCTCAGTGGAATGCTGATAATTATGCCTTTGTAATCGGAAAGGCATTCTTGACTAAAGTCAAGCCACCACATCCAATCCCAAAAGCAACTAACGCTCACCACCATTACAGCTTGTATGTAAAGCAAATCTGATTTGCAGATTCATAATGGCGCTAATTGCGACACTATTTGAAAGGGTCCTGTAGCCACCTTTCATTATTTCAAATGGTTCAAATGGCTCTGAACACTATGGGACTTAACTTCTGAGGTCATCAGTCCCCTAGAACTTAGAACTACCTAAACCTAACTAACCTAAGGACATCACACACATCCATGCCCGAGGCAGGATTCGAACCTGCGACCGTAGCGGTCACGCGGTTCCAGACTGAAGTGCCTAGAAACGCACGGCCACTCCGGCCGGCCTCTTCATTATTCCGGTAGCCAACTTCCACTAGCATTTCTCTTTCTTTTTTCATAACTCGCTTAATGGTGTGATTGAATGAATGTGGTTGTGTGTCACGTTGCTAGACGGTGGCGTAGTCTGCTGCAGAAAGTCTGCGATAGTCATACAGATTCAGCAGCAGTTGTACAGAATAGCCAACTCTCGTAGTGGTCAAATGGGCAAAGTGGTTTGCGCTACTTGTGAGAAATCCACGTGTGTTAGGTTGGTGGGGGAAACGGCATCTTTGGCTTTACCGGGCCACGCGGAGCGTGGAAGTGGCTGGAAAAGAAAAAGGGAGGCAGTCCAAAGCTGTGCTCCAGTCGAAGAAGGGTGAGTTAGACTGACCACGTGGCGCGTTGTTACCTAGCGAGAGGAGAGCTGTTAGCTTTTGGTCTTGCTTTTCAACTCCGTAAGATTGCTTTGCCTTGTCGCAGCAAGGACTGCAAAACTTTGGCAGATTTTTCTTTTAGTAAATTTCCATAGCAGCAACTAGGCCACGATACCTAGAAATTGCGTCTCCACAAACCACGTGGGAACGCGGGTGTACTGCGAAACGTGTACCGTTTCACGAGTTATTGCAATCAGTTATTAGGCAACCGCAGAGGTATGAATGATTCATATCAGTGATTTTAGGTGTAGGTTACAACGGTGAATGTATCGATGCTTTTCTTTAATGTTTTAGGAATTAATGTCACCAGGAATTGTGTACATGCCTCACATCCATGTCTTAGGAATAAATGATTTTATTCACCATTTTCTGTTGTATTCCGAGGTTACGTTTTTGCACCTAAGCCACCCACCACGTAGCTTTCCCGTTAGCACATCCAACAAGTTTCCTTACGCACAGGTCCAGTGATTAGTTTCCCCCTTTATTTTAAAACAAATTCTTTAGATTAAGTCTTATTTTCTGGTGTGTTGCTGGGAGCTGATCTTATGTACAGTGTTCATTTTATTTTAAATGTTTGATTCTCGTGAACAGTGCACGGGCAATACTGTTAATTACATCGTATCCCCTTTGAGCGACATCACAATGTTTGCACTGTCATGAGTTTTTGGTCTGTGATCAAATTAATTTGTTTTCCTACTCGGCCAAACCTTCGGTTAGTTGTATGGTTAGAATCGGTGGCGACCCTAAACTTCTCACGTTATTTTCACAAGCAATAAGCATTTCCATTTCCAATAACAACGTAATAACCCGTAGAAACAGGTTAGTTACATATTATACAACTGTCGTGAAATTTCAGTAGCTAACATCTTTCAAATTTAGAAACACGCCTACCTATTATCGTTTATGTCACACAACTCCTTGTTGATGTTGCGATTTTTTTCTTCTTAGAGGAAACTCATCTGAAGAAAGGCGTGTGTTCTTTTTTTCTTTCTATTTTATTGTTTTTCTTTTACTTTCTTGAAATGCTTGTTCTCTTGTTAAGCAATTAATAATTTTTTTAATGTACCCTACTGATTTTTTAAAAAGTTTTATTCTTGTTTATTTATTCACTTTTTCTTTGTGTCAGTTGTCGACTGAACAGCAGTGTCTGTTACTGTGGAGCAGAGAAAGTTTTGCCACTCATCGGTAGTAAGAAGTAGTAAAATGTGCTAGCGGTTGCAGGGTAATCAAATTATTTATATGTAGTGTTTACATTTTTAAACGGTAATGTGTGTCTACTGTGGCGAGGTTTCTCCGTGCAGTCAACGGTCGCGAGGTCTCCAGCTTCCAAAGTCTTCGTGTCGCTCTGGACTTGCTCGAAGCGCCCTCCAGTTTCTCCCGGCCACGGGTAGTTCCGGTTCACCGGAAAGCTCACTCCAGGGAAATTAGACTTCTTTATACGCATGGAAATTCCGGGAGCCGCTCCGTCCGCTAGCAGTGCAACGGCGGGAGAAGAGCAGATGCAAGTCGAGCGAACTCTCCCGAAGTGCAATCCTTTACGTGGGCGGAATGAAGTTGCGGGACACGCAAAAGTAAAGCAGACTTCTGAATAGAAAACAGGTGCTCTGTGGGTCCATGTGGAAACCTGGCTAGTAGCTCTCTTATCTCGCGGTAGTGGTCAGAGAGTATCCTATTTACGTACTGAAGAACGGGCCCTGCGTTGTATGGCGAGATTTACTTACCTCGCTAACATCTCCATTGCGTAGGGACTTGCAGGAAATTATAAAAAAAGTAAAAAGTAGAAGGATGAACGTTTTTCTCTGCGTGACTAAGCCTCTTCGATCCACAAGTTCGGAGATTTACATATCTACATATTTACTCCGGCTCATTACATTATGCAACGGAGGGTGCCAATAATAGTCTACACGGGTGTTGCGATGTAGGAGGAAGAACGTGTTGCTTGACATAACGTAATTTGCGAAAACGAAATATTAACAGTAAACCCTTCTTCTCGTATTGCACCTGTCATACTAGTTGGCTGAGCATCTGAATGAGCCACTAGCGGTGACTTCCACGGTGCATGACGGATCGAGTTGCAGTCCCACGATTATTCTCCAAGTGTTGTGTTGGTGGTACCTGGTAAGGGTCTCATGCTGACAAGTAGTAAAATATGATGTGAGAGAAACTTGAAGAACCATCGATGTAAAATGAAGCGAAAATCAAAATCTCAGAGCCACGTCTGATATTGTTAACATGGAAACAATGATTACTAATTTATCTTGAAACAAGGAGAAGGATGTCATTGGTGACTGACGAAATATTGCTACTAATGGATTAAATAAAAAGTAACAAAGCACACCATACGCATATAGACGAGTTGACGAAATGATCAAGGGGAAAATCAGAGAAGCAAAAGAAGAAGGAGTGAAACAGATACTCAGAGGTAGAAACTTTATAAAATTCCCGCGCCCGAGTTCCCGGGTTCGATTCCCGGCGGGGTCAGGGATTTTCTCTGCCTCGTGATGACTGGGTGTTGTGTGATGTCCTTAGGTTAGTTAGGTTTAAGTAGTTCTAAGTTCTAGGGGACTGATGACCATAGATGTTGAGTCCCATAGTGCTCAGAGCCATTTTGAACTTTCCAAAAAATAAGACAGCGGCGTTTTTAAGAGAGGAAAAGAAATTGCGGTATCTTTCGTACAATAACCTAATCTATATTAATAGATAACGGTGGTAAGCTGAACATCGACAAAAAAGGAAGAATACACGCCTGGAAGAACTACGTGGAAAAAGTTTTTCGTTACCATGGGACCAACCCACCTGAAGTCACACGAGAAACACGAACAGAAATTACAACAGAAGAAACGAGATATGCAGTAAGGACAATAAAATACAAGAAAACTGCACAGCCGATAGGATGCATTCTGAATTCCTTAAGTTATTTCTTGAAGAACAAATATAATGATTGACGAAACTATTCAATAAAATTTGTGATTCGGGTATCAGTTCCTAAAAATGACTTTCATCAGTGTGTGTCATCATATCATACAAGAAGCTAGTGTAATGTTTTCAGAACAGTAAGTTTGATGAGACATGTTCCGAAAATGCTTCTAAAAGTTATTCACAAAACGATAAACAAAGTCTCTGAAGAACAAAAGGCATCTGCACAGTGTGGCAGAAATGCTGCCGGTACTCGAGGAACCTTGTTCGATAATCATATCATATTCCGCAGGTACATATACGTTTTTGTTTTATTGATCATTATCAAAAGCCTCTTGCTAGAGTACGACATTGCAAGACTGTACAGACGCTAAAATTACTGGTATAAATGAGATAGTAATTAATTCATAATGGAATCAATATGCTTCTGTGTGAGAAGAAAACGTGAAATCTGACACATTAAAGATATACCGAGGAGTGAGATAAGAATTTATTCTGTCACTGATACGTAATATTTATTCGGAATGTCGAAGAAGGAATCGTGTCGAATGGAGAGAAGCTGCAAAATATCCATTACACTGATGATACTGTAATATTTGCTGACAGCTTAAACAACCTTCGACATCTTGCATCCTGATTCAACGAAAGTACCGAGCGTTATGCCCCAGAAATCGAAAGAAGTAAAACAAAATTAATGGGAATCAGCAAGAAACATTTATAGCAAACTCACTGAACACATATTTACATATCTAGAAATTAACATTAAAAACCAATGGGATAAATCGCAAGAAATTGAAGTCCATATTGTGAGAGTCAATAAAATGGCTCTGAGCACTATGCGACTTAACTTCTGAGGTCATCAGTCGCCTAGAACTTAGAACAAAGTAAACCAAACTAACCTAAGGACATCACACACATCCATGCCCGAGGCAGGATTCGAACCTGCGACCGGAACGGTCGCTCGGTTCCAGACTGTAGCGCCTAGAACCGCACGGCCACTCAGGCCGGCTGTGAGAGCCAGAACTGTGCTTTGTAAAATGACTCATGTGTTTAAGAGCTATCACCTGTCAATGGAAATAAAATTTAGATTTCTACGTTTTTACGTATATTCCATCCGGTTCAGTGGAACCGATACCTGGGCTTTGACTGAGACTTTGTGCAAACATGTGCTGGTATTATATTTAAGTCTGATGTCTCTTTTTCAGTTGTATTTAAATGCCTTATCATCCTTTAAAATATATACTGTCTTCCGTGGATACTGCGTTCACTTCTGCTCACAAAATTATTTCACGATTCTTCATTTTTTTTACTTCATTTATTTACTCTTCATCTGGTTAGTTCGAAGATTCTGTTTTCGCCTGTAAATATGTCTGGTTTGTTCGTTTCTTTTCCTCAACAACCCTGTAATATCTTCGTTCGATACTCTTAAACCCTTGTTCTCTTCTAGTCTCAACCCTTTTTGTTTTCTTCAACCTAGTGAGCATAGTTATTTTTCTACTGCTATGTAGTTATCCGCGTAAAAGTCGCTACCTGTGAATAGACGAACATCCTGAACATGTTTGCGTATTTTACTGTTGGAATCCACATAATATACTATAAATCTTTGTCCTTTGGCTCACCAGATGTATTTATGTAATTATTAGTAATTTTCAGTCCATTACTTGGGGCGAAATGTATGACAGAATGCCCTTGATGTTGTTCGCCAAAAGCTCCCAATGTTAGGCTCATTAGATCATTTACTATTCTGGCATTTAAATGCGCACTGAGAAGTAGGTGGTCCGTTTCTTTTTGCACTTACCTACTTTTCCTTGTAGTCTTTCATAGAAAGCTTGTGTCTGCTGCGTATTCGGATACATGCCAACTTTCTGCACGTTGCAAGAGAAGGGGCATACCAACAATGAAAGCAGCACTGACAAACATTGCAGTAAAAAACGGTGTCCTCTTACGTTAGAGTCCAGCGCAACATACCAGCAGTTAATGATGCATCCAGAAGACACTTCCAAGGTGACTTAAGTGAATACGGATGGGTCACGTGTGGCTGTCTGGCCATCTCTGCAGGATCAAACTGACACTTAATACAACTGCGACATAAAGTAGCGTAAGAGGCAGGCGACCTTGTTGATAATTAACAGTAGCACTGCATAAAGGCTGGACTGGTCCTAGTCAAAAATCCGTGCCTCAAAAACAGAATGACTTTATTTCTCATAATATGACACGTTTCGGACTTAGCCATCTTCAGATGTTTAGGAGCACCATGGTGCACGTAGATATAAAGGTCACTAGATGTGTATGTAACAATCATAAGCAAACTGATCTGCTTATGATTGTTTCACATACAACTTGGAGCGCCATATATACGTGCAGCAACCGCTCCTTGATGTCTGATGACAGATAAATTCCGAAACACATCATATGAGCAATAAAGTCACTCTTTCCCTCATCTTTGGCTTTTACCACTGCGACCTAGTCAAACTAAAAGCAAAACCACAGATTGGTTTAATTTCATGTTTGACATCGGACAACAAATGACAAAAGAAATATTATTTCGTGTGATACAATTACAGACTAACATTTACAATTACAGAACCGAGCGAGGTGGCGCAGTGGTAAGACACTGGACTCGCATTCGGGAGGACGACGGTTCAATCCCGCGTCCGGCCATCCTGATTTAGGTTTTCCGTGATTTCCCTAGATCACTCCAGGCAAATGCCGGGATGGTTCCTCTGAAAGGGCACGGCCGACTTCCTTCCCCATCCTTCCCTAATCCGATGAGACCGATGACCACGCTGTCTGGTCTCCTTCCCCAAAACCAACCAACCAACCAACCAACAATTACAGATTAACATTTTATAGATTTTTTCTTTGATTGTGGTGTGGAAACTTCCTTTTCGCCAAATTTCATAATTCTATGCCAAAGATAAGTATCCTGTAGGTTTTGATGGATGAGCTTGCGAGTATCAACGTATGTGACATAAAGGGCCATATCTTTTGACTGCATTGACTTAGAAGCTGCGGTTTTGTACACCACCAAGGAACTACAGAACATTAATACGTGACATAACTTTCAATTTCATACCTCTACCTGCACCTGAAAAAAAAAATGAATGGACAGACATACAGTCTGATAACAAATGAAAAATTTTTTTTCATGTGATATAGGTACATAGTTATAGTTTTCGGATTTTTTCCTTTGGTTGTAGTGTGAAATATTACTTTCGCCAAAATTTCATGATTTTACGCTAATGGAAAGTACCCTACAGGTTTTTATGAGTGAATGGGCGAGTATAAAAATGTGTGATATAAATGGCCGTAACTTTTGAGTGCGTTATTACTTAGAAGCTTCAGTTTTTTACATCATCAGGGGGCTATAGACCACAGTATGTAACGTAACTGTCAACTTGATAGTCTATCAATCCTTGTTTCAAAGGGCTTTTAGCTGTCTGACAGACGGACAGACAACAAAGTCATCCTTCAAGGGTTCCGTCTTACCGACTGAAGTACAGAACCCTAAAGATATTACCTCGAAATATAGGTCACCAGTAGACTGAAGTTATCACCACTTTCACTTTCACTTGTAAGTAGGCTGTTTAGGTTTTTATGTTGGTAACGCCATGTAGCGCTCTATATGAAAAAGTAGGCTGTTTAGGTTTTTAAATTGGTAACGCCACGTAGCGCTCTGTGTGAAAATCACTGGCTGTGCTGTGTGAAGTCTGTGGCTGGTTTGCATTGTTGGAATTTGCTATTGCAGTGGGCAGTTGGATGTTAACAACCCGTAGCGTTGCGCAGTTGGAGGTGAGTCGCCAGCAGTTGTGGATGTGGGGAGAGAAATGGCGGAGTTTTGAGAGCGGATGATCTGGACGTGTGTCCATCAGAGACAGTAAATTTGTAAGACTGGATGTCATGAACTGCTATATATATTATGACTTTTGATCACTATTAGGTAAATACATTGTTTGTTCTCTATCAAAATCTTTCATTTGCTAACAATGCCTATCAGTAGTTAGTGCCTTCAGTAGTTTGAATCTGTTATTTAGCTGGCTGTAGTGGCGCTCGCTGAATTGCAGTAGTCCGAGTAACGAAGATTTTTGTGAGGTAAGTGATTTGTGAAAGGTATAGGTTCATGTTAGTCAGGGCTATTCTTTTGTAGGGATTATTGAAAGTCAGACTGCGTTGCGCTAAAAATATTGTGTGTCAGTTTAGTGTTGATCAGAATAGGTAAAGAGCGAAATGTCTGAGTAGGTTCAGTTCTGCTCAGCTGTTTGAAAATCAAATAATGTAAGAAGTTTATCAGCACAGTAGTTCATTAATTTCTCTAAGGGGATGTTTACACTGTAAGATCCAATTTCATGTTACCTTGTTCAGCTATTTCTCAAATCAGATCATCATTTTTTTCTGTGGAGCACTCTTATGATTTCTGTTCAGTGCTTCGTTTCATTATGACATACCTAATTACTAGAAAGAAAATTATAGTGTAAGAAAAAAGGCAGTATGTAACCAATTTTTTAACTCGTCACTTTGAATAGGATTAACTTGAAATCAAGATCAGACAACGTAGAGGATTCTCCCCATGGACTATCAATGAAGCAGGTTGTCGAAAAATGTACTTATTCCATACAGCTGTATTTAGTTTTTCAGTGGGGCTCATACGTTCATTTTTTCGTTTATATAATGACCACGTCAGATGAGACTGCTTCAAGAGACCGTGGCGAAGCGAAACTTGCAAAACCCCTGAAGAGGGTGATTTCGCTCTGAAATACGAATGACAAATAAAAAACTTAAATAGAGGCAATTGGAGGAGTTTCAACTACATAACTTGTATTATTGTTGACACACTGCTTATTTCAGTGATCTTGAAATGCAGAAGAAGATGAAACCCCTTACATCAGGTAGGGAATATACGTGTAGGTGAAAGCGTGTTAATAATGGGAGACCGCTGCTTGACTGTTTCGTTTAAAACACTATCCATTCATTAAGGATATCTTTCAAACATGAAGCGAGGGGTTGCTGTAGGGACACGTGGCGCAACAGTGCGTACACGAAAGAGCTTAGCCACCCAGGTCAGATCGCTTGCACGGCTGCACTTGGGCCGATGTCTCCGTAAGTTCAAAAATGGTTCAAATGGCTCTGAGCACTATGGGACTTAACATCTTAGGTCATCAGTACCCTAGAACTTAGAACTACTTAAACCTAACTAACCTAAGGACATCACACACATCCATGCCCGAGGCAGGATTCGAACCTGCGACCGCAGCGGCCGCACGGTTCCGGACTGAGCGCCTAGAACCGCTAGACCACCGCGGCCGGCTCTCCGTAAGTGTTCTGTACGAAGCAGTGTACCATCGCAGTCCGTTTCGCTGTCATTTTCTTACCTGTCGCTTGTCGATGTACTTGTATGCGCATGGACACGCCTGCGCATGTTTCTGTGAGTGATCAAGAGACAAAACACTAGTTACTAATGTTCCTCAGATCATCTGCTGAATTACGGTTTTACGTTAAGAAGATCGCTGTGTTCAGCAAAGCAGCTGGAGAGAACGAAAATTGTGCCTGGTTCCGTGCCCGCGCGCGCGTGTGTGTATGTATGTGTGTGTGTGTGTGTGTGTCTGTGTGCACGCGAATGTGTGTGCGCTCGTGGATGTATGTGTGTGTGTGTGTGTGTGTGTGTGTGTGTGTGGAAACAGAAAGAGCGAAAGAGAGAGTGGGGTAGTGATATACGGAGAATGGCCAGAGATGGAGAGAGGGGGAGAGAGAGAGAGAGAGAGAGAGAGAGAGAGAGAGAGAGAGTGTTTCGATGGAGTTTGCCGTGTCACATGGGAGCACTGATGTTTGAGGACGGAATTCCGTGGGGTCCTATGTGTGTTTCTCTGTAGCACGCCTCTTACAGGTTTATACGGTACTCAGTTTTTAAGAGTCGCGTGGGACACACAGAAAAACCGGTCCGTTGGGTGGTGTCAGGCTACAAAATCGGAAACATTTCCGTTCTCTGATCTGTAGTAATCGGTATTTCAAATGTTCATCGGAGAGAAAATTACCGCATCTGCTACAGCGAAGGAAACGGAAAACAGCAACACACCAGATCTGGAAAGTAGTGAGGGTCAATATTGTTCTACTGTGCCATTCCTGTTTTATAGCACTGATAACAGCGCAGCAGTGTCTTTCGCAAATGAAATATGTCAACATAGCCGTTACGAAGACCCACAAGATGTTCTACTCATTGGGAAATGGTATGTTGTCGATTAATAGTTGACTGAGTCTGAGATAACGATTACGTGTAGATTTCAATTAAGAGGTGGTAGGAACCATAAATAGACACAGGATTACACGTGACTGCTTAATGTAAAGAAGAAATCCACAATCAAAAATCTATTACAAGAAGACTGCGTGTAGCATCTCTAAAGAAGTACGCGATAGTCAATCCTCGCCTGCCATGTGCTATGCTCTTTGAGCTGAGGTTCTTAGTCACAGGTGATTTCGAGTGTTGGTTACACCGAAAACGGTTCTTGCCAGGGGTAGGGTATAGACTGCTATTACGTGTGACAAAAGGTTTACAAAGAACGAAAAAGTTACCGGTACATATACCCCCAGGCTTCATTTAACGCTACAGACAGCCCGAATTAAATTGCGAGAACTAGGTGTACAACACACCGCAGGTATCAGTATTTGCATCTGTAAAACATTGTAGATGTCCTTTATATTTCTCACGGATATGGAAGGGTTGCAACATGAAGCACCATTTCAGTATTTATCAAATCTTGTGGAGACCTTCTTTACATAACAGATAATAAAAGGTGTTAGCTACATGTCGAATAGATCATTAATTGAACGATTCCTTTACCGAAACGGCTTGGATCGAGTCATGTATACATGATTAGTGTTAACATCAATGAACACACTATTTTCTTAGTCCTGTTCATACAACTACACTTAAAAACCATTAGGTAATTTATTATTTTTTCTTATTGTCTGCCATTTTGTATGTAGGAATTCCTAAATGGAATACAAGCAGTTGTCCAGGAGAAATCATTTTAAGTTAAATTTAAAGCTCGCTTAGTTACCTGTCAAGATATTTTGCGTTGTTGGGCAAATAATCAAAAACTTTTCTTGTTGCACATTGAACTTTCTGGGCGAGTGACAGCTTTAATAATGGGTAATAAAGTTCATTTTTCCCTCCAGCCCTTGACATTCCAGATGCAACCTCAAAAACCACTAGCGTTTATTGTTAATGCATACGGGTGGGACAGGATATTACAGCGTTGTCTAAAAGTTCTTACTGGAAGCAACCATGGTTTACTTTGTCAGTAGCGAACTGAGTGTGGCATTAACCAATGCTATTACTGCTTGTTTCGTGCCAGAGGCCTCTGAGACGGCACCTGGGACTTAGGGTTATGGATTCAGTAGCCAGGTCTTCGTCTACCGTTGGTGTTACAGACTCTGATGACACTGTTTTAAAACGGTTTGAGGATAGTACAGAACGTGATGTTGGATCAGATGAAATTGATAGCGAAGATAATTCAGAACTGGAACACTGTGAAAGTGAATACGAATTTCTTTTACCATTTGTGAATTCCTTGAATGAAACAAGTGATCAAAGTGATGACAGAAACACAACTGAGTAGCTAAAGATCCTGCTAGAAGTATATTTGGTCGAAACAAATATCGCTGGTCATCGAAACAAGTTATCAAGCCATCTCGTGATCGGCAGCAGAACATCATTTGATTGCGAACAGTGCGTACAATTGCTCAGTTAGATAATAATCCAGATCCTCTTTCCGATTCGAATTTGCTTGTGACTGACGATATTTTCATTATGATTATGACATGGACTATTGGGCAACGGAAAATCGCCGATGGCTGCGACAAGTGGAGCATCAGCGATCTTGGCGAGTTAATGTATGGTGCGGCATTATGGGAGGAAGGATAATTGGCCCCCATTTTATCGATGGCAATCTAAATAATGCAATATATGCTGATTTCCTGCGTAATGTTCTACCGATGTTACTACAAAGTGTTTCACTGCATGACAGAATGGCGATGTACTTCCAACATGATGGATGTCCGGCACATAGCTCGCGTGTGGTTGAAGCGGTATTGAATAGCATATTTCATGACAGGTGGATTGTTCGTCGAAGCACCATTCCATGGCCCTCACGTTCACCGGATCTGACGTCCCCTGATTCCTTTCTGTGGGGAAAGTTGAAGGATATTTGCTATCGTGATCCACCGACAACGCCTGAGAACATGCGTCAGCGCATTGTCAATGCATGTGTGAACATTACGGAATGCGAACTACTCGCTGTTGAGAGGAATGTCGTTACACGTATTGCCAAATGCATTGAGGTTGACGGACATCATTTTGAGCATTTATTGCATTTACAGGTAATCACGCTGTAACAGCATGCGTTCTCAGAAATGATAAGTTCACAAAGGTACATGTATCACATTGGAACAACCGAAATAAAACGTTCAAGCGTTCCTAGGATCTGTATTTGAATTTAAAAAACCTACCTGTTACCAACTGTTCGTCTAAAATTGTGAGCCATATGTTTGTAACTATTACAGCGCCATCTATCACAAAGTGAAAAATGGTCCAACTAAAACATTCATATTTATTTACGTACTACACGAATATGTAACCAAAAAATGGGGGTTCCTATTTAAAAAAAAGTAGTTGATATCCGTTGGACCTATGGCAGCGCCATCTAGCGGGTCAACCATAGCGCCACCTGGTTTCCCCCTTCAAGCTAGACAAGTTTCGTTCTTTGTAGTTTTTTCGTTTAACGCTTATTTCGTGAGATATTTGACCCGGTCACGATCAATGGACCACCCTGCATAGGGTAACAACTAAATGGTTAATATTCGGCGTATTGAACAACTTGAACATGCACACAGATGGTCAGCCGATATTTTACATGCACATTCTAGAGTTAAGAACGCTTTCAACACTTAATTTAATTAGTGGATAATAACTTCGTCGGTCAATAGCATATACACATTCGAGGGTTGGATTCCCTCACTTCTTCATCGAAGACTCACACTGCCTGGGCTACTCTCATGGTGTATTTTCGACGTGGAAGAGCCCCACCATTTCCTTCCGTGTCGTCTGCCCGCCGTCACTACTGCTCGCCGTCCGGTCCTCCTAGCCGCCGTCGCCGCCGCCGCCGCCACCGCATGGTCGCTGCCGCCGTCGCCGCTGCCGTCGCCGCCTGCCGCCGCCGCCTGGTCGCCGCCGCCGCCGCCTGGTCGCCGCCTGCCGGTGCTCGCCGCCGCCGCCGCCACCGCCACCGCCGCCGCCCTTATTCCCGCCGCCACCATGTCCCAACCCACCACCACTATCATTTTCACCTCTCCCTCCGCTGCTCCAACCACCATCACATGGAGCTCATCCTCCACCCCCCCTTCCCATCCTTCCTTCTCTCCCTGTCCACCCCACCCCTGCGCCACTTTCGGCTGTAACCACCCCCAACTCCCCCTCCCCTATCACTGTCGCCCCATCGACAGCTGCTGACTTTCCGCCGCTCCCTGCTTCGCCTCCGATGGGCTCCAATCCAGCGCGGATTTCGGCTCGACGTTCCACTGTCTCTGTGACACCCACGACCCCTCCCTCTGCGTCATCCGCTGCTCAGGGTGGTCCTGCCCCCCACCATCTCCCCCTGCAACCCATCCCCCAGCCCCCTCTCCACCCAGTCGTGACCACGAAACCTTCAAAGCGCCAGAATGTTGACCCTTCTCCCGACATCTCCTCCAAAAAAAACCCCAATCCCCGTGACCCACCCACCCCCGTGGATGCGACCCCGATCCCCGCCCCCGCCACGTCTGCCACCCACACCTTTGTCCTCTCCAATCCTGACCCTCAATTCCTTGATGCCCGCTCCCTCACCCTCGCTATCCGGAAATACTACCCGAATGCCCCCATCTCCCTTCTGATTCCTCGCAAGGACTCGGTCCTCATTAAATCCCCCAATGCTTCCTTCCACACCGATCTCCTCTCCCGCATCCCCTGTATCCAATTTGGCCAACGTGCAACCCTCACCCCGTACCACACCCCGTCCTCTCCCCGTCAGCCTCAACCTCCCCGACGTCCGCCAACCTTCACCGCTGTGATCACCAAGCTTAGCCCCGTGATCATGGAGGCTGAGGTGT
Source organism: Schistocerca nitens (assembly GCF_023898315.1). Lineage (NCBI taxonomy): Eukaryota > Metazoa > Arthropoda > Insecta > Orthoptera > Acrididae > Schistocerca > Schistocerca nitens. The sequence continues at coordinate 488,044,158 of NC_064620.1, forward strand.
TGGCGGAACTCAACTCCCGGCCCGACATTGAAATCCGCTCGGCCCGGCGCATCTTCAATGATGCTGGGCCGACTTTTCTCATGCAGATATTCACCGAATCCTCCTCCTCCATTGACCACCTCCTCACTGAGGGAGCCCTCATCTACAATCGCCATCATAAGGTGGACCCCTCCCGTTCCCCAGTCCAATCCTACCGCTGCCAACGCTGTCTCACGTACAATGACCACGTTACCTCTGCCTGCAAGAACCCCCCTACTTGTCCCCACTGCAAAGCTTCACACTTCCTCAAGAATTGCCTCAACCTCACCTCCCCCCCCCCCTCCTGCAACACTTGCAACGAACCACATCCTACCTATTCCTCGAAGTGTCAAGCGAAACCTCCTCCAGTCACCCCTGAGCTCACCATCCCAGTCCATCCTGTTGATGACCCCATCCACCCCAACAACTCGCTCCTCCCTCCACCTACTGCAGAGGACATCATCCGTTTAATCACCATTGTACTCCAAAACATCCCCCCTTCCAGCGCTCCCACACCCTTTCCCAAATCGCCCTCGCTGCCCGTTCCATCTTCCATCTTACCACCTATGCCACATTCTCCCACAACCAGGCCCACTTCACCATCACCCCCGTCACCACCCTCGTATAACTCTCCCCTCCCATGGTACAACAACCCTACTGCATCCTATACCACAACATTCGCTCCCTGCCCACCCAGAAACTACTCTTCCTCCACTCCCTCCATCAGCACCACGTGGATGCCTTCGTCCTAAATGAAACCTTCCTTCAACCCCGTATCTCCATCTCCACGGCTCCTTACACCCTTCACCGCACCGAAAACCCATACCCTCTGGCGCGTGGTGGAGTTGCTATAGGCAACCTCAAGTACCTCCCTGTCCGGCCCCAACCTCTCCTTAACATTCCTGCCAAGTATCTCACCCTCAGCCTCTTCTTCCCCACCCTTACCATCACCTGTGCCACCATTTATGTCCGCCCCCGCACCCCCATCCCATACGATTTCCTGGCCCACATTGACCGCACCTTCTCCACCTACGAGATTGCCGCCGACCTCAATATCCACAGCCGTGATCCTGCTGACCTCCAGCGGTGGCATCAGTTTCTCACCACCCTCCAGGGAGACCTGGTTCCCCTGCCTCAGCACACCCGACCCGAATCCAACACCACTCCCGATGTGGTCCTAGCCTCTCCCAACCTCCTTGGGCGCATCACCGCAGATGTCCTTGACCTCATTGGCAGTGACCATGCTCCTGTTCTCCTCACTATCTCTAATGGTCGCCATCCCCACAACGCTCCTCGCCCTGACGTCCCTCCTAAACTTGTCCATGATTACTCCCGTGCCAACTGGGATGCCTACCGGGACTCCATTCACACCCAGGTTGCCGGCCACGACCTTACCCTCCAATCTCCTGATGACATCTCTCGCACTGCTTCCTTCCTGCACCTGACCTTGTCTGACGCCATCGCCACCCATATCCCCACCAAAGCCATCCACCCTCACCGCCCCGCCCTGCCTCCACAGGCCGTCCTCCTCCTACGAGAGTCCTGCCGCCTCTACCGCTCTTTTCTCCGCACTCGTGACCGGGATACACTTACCTGCCACCAACAATTACAATGACACTTCCGCAACCTGCTTACAGCGAAGAAAGGCCATGCCTGGCGCCAGACATGTACACAACTCAACACCATGCTCCCCATAAACTCTTCCAAGTATTGGTCTGCTTTCCACCGCCTTACTCGGACCCGCCCCACCCCCCAGTACCCTCTCCTCCTTAATGACCGCCCCTTTCCTGACAACCTCAGTAAGGCCAACCACTTTGCCTCTCACCTCTCCGATGTTTTTTCCATTCCAGATGATCCCCACTTTGATTATTCCCTCTTCCCTGACGTCATGGACCGTACGAATACCTCTGTACCTCCCCTTGCTCCTAGCTTCCAGTACTTGGGCCACACACCACCATCTGAACTTAACACTCCCGTCACTACACAGGACATCAGCCTCACACTCCGCACTAAACGCAACACTGCTGCCGGCCACGACTGCATTACCTACCGCCACCTCAAACACTGCCCTCCCTCCTTCCTTTCAATCCTTGCCACCCTCTACAATGTCATCCTTGCCACTGGCTTCTATCTCGACCTGTGGAAAACCTCCCGTATCCTGATGTTCTCCAAACCCAACAAGCCTCCATCTGATGCCTCTTCCTATTGCCCTATCTGTCTCACATCGGTGTTCAGCAAGCTCTTGGAATCCATCCTTTCCCTGCGCATCCATCACCACCTCCACCTAAACCACCTCCTCCCCAACATCCAATGTGGCTTTCGACCTTCCTTCTCTGCTGACGACCAACTCCTCCGCCTCACTCATCTCCTCTCCCTCCAGCTTAACTCCCGTCGCTCCGCCATTTTTGTCTCCCTTGACCTCGAAAAGGCCTACGACCATGTCTGGCATCCTGGTCTCCTGTTTAAACTCAAAACCTACGTCCTTCCTATCAACTACAGCCGTCTGATGGCCTCCTTCCCTTCCCACCGCCCCTCCTATGTTACCACCGATAATGTCAATTCCTACACCTTCTACCCGTCTGCGGGTGTGCCCCAGGGCTCTGTCCTCTCCCCTCTCCTCTACCTCCTGTACACGGCAGATATGCCCCAACCCCCCCTCCAGTACACCTCTTGCAATATGCTGATGACACCGCATTCCTCGCCCTCGCTCCTACCCTCCAACGGTCCCAACGCCTTCTCCAGAATCACCTTGACCTTTTTGCTGCATGGTGTAACCAGTGGCTCCTGGAAATCAATCCTTCCAAGACCCAGGCAATCATCGTAGGTCGTACCACTCGCTCCTTCCGGCTCCTGGATTTCTCCCTTACTGTCTGCGCCCGTCCTGTCCGCCTCACCCCCCACCCTCACCTACCTTGGCCTCACAATTGACCGTCACCTCACCTGGATCCCTCATCTCCGCTCCATCCAATCCAAAGACCACAACCACCTCCGACTCCTCATACTCCTCTCTGGCCGGACATGGTGGTTGCACCCCTCTACCATCCTCCACACCTACAAATCCTTAATCCGTCCCATCCTCTGTTATGCCAGTCCTGCCTGGATATCTGCCCCCCCCCCCAAATTCTATAAGTCCCTTCAGATCCTTAAGCGTCATGCACTCCGCCTCGCCTTCCGTATACGCCTCCCATCCCCTACGCTTCTCCTCTATGATCTTGTTCCTTTCCCCCATCTGCTCCTCTTCCTCGAACATATCCACATCCTCTACACCTCCCGCCGCCTTGAACCCCCTCACCCCCTGGTTGCTTCTCTCATCCCCATCCCCTGCCATGTCTTCACTGTTGTATCCCCCCTACCCTCCATCTCTACACCCTACATCTCCTTTCCAAGGTGGCTTCCATCAACTCACCCTCCCGGATGGTGCCCTCTCTCACTCCATTTATCCCTCCTATCAACTCTGATCCTCACTCCCCTCCTTTCCTCCATCCTTTCCCTGGGCTCCCTCTTCCTCCCCCCTTCCATCCTGTGTTTTCTCCCCACCTCCGCTCTCTCTATCTCCTTTCTCCCCCCCCCCTGGGTCCTTTTGTACTCCCCTCCCTCCTCCGCCTTCCCCACTCCCTGGCACGTCTGCTCAGCACCCCCTACCCCTCTTATGGTTCCTCATCTTCCATTGGCTCCTTTCCCCCCTCCCCCTTCACTTTTCCTCTCCTTCCCCCCCTTTTTTTCCCGTCATCTGACCAGTTTCCTCCCACCTGCTCTCGGGTGTGGTATGTCATATTTGTGCCAACTTTTTAGTGCAGTGTTTAAGTGAGTGTTCAGTGTTGTGCGTCTTTCCGCAGTGTTGCGAACAGAAATCATGCTGTCGCTGGGTGTGCATTTTATATCTTTTGCGAACAGAACCCAGACTGTCGCCGTGTTTTTTAATTGTCTGTCTATTATTTTTCTGCTTCCTGTGTATTTTATTAGCAACATCAACCCTGTGTTTTATGTTTTAAGCTCCAGAATTTTCTGCCATTTTACCTTTAAGTCACCGATTTTATCCCTAACTGTTATTATTTTTTATTATCTTCATCTTTTTACAACAAATTCTTTAGGCTGAAGAGCGGCGTAATAAGCTGCTGCGAGCCCGCTCCCTTTAGGGGGAATCGAAACTCAATAAAGGAAAAAAGAAAGTAGCATATACGTGTAGTAACCGGAATGACGCTCACCAAGTCACTACCCCATTACAGAATATAGGTGCTACTACATAATCCTTCAATATGACCGATTATGGTCAATACTATGTGTATTCGACAGCAGTGCTGCTATCACTTAGTCATACACAACTTTTTATTAACTTAAGTTCAAATGGTTCAAATGGCTCTGAGCACTATGGGACTTAACATCTATGGTCATCAGTCCCCTAGAACTTAGAACTACTTAAACCTAACTAACCTAAGGACAGCACACAACACCCAGCCATCACGAGGCAGAGAAAATCTCTGACCCCGCCGGGAATCGGACCCGGGAACCCGGGCGTGGGAAGCGAGAACGCTACCGCACGACCACGAGATGCGGGCTATTAACTTAAGTAATGGCAGTCATATCCATATAAGTATCACGAGTGGGTAACGTCACCTTGCCATAATGTACTCGATACGAAATTTTGGTTCGGACTAGCCGGATCAGTTTGAATTGATGTTACTCAATGACGTTTAAAAGTGTCCTTGGAGCGTTGATCGCCAAATCACATCATAATTTAACCATTTCCCGTCATCCTCCCATAATTTAAACTAGTTTTTAAAGTACATATTGACCTATGTCGGTCAATTATTTAAAGTGTGTTGACTGGAGCGATGTTGGCCAAGTCACACTTTAGCTTTGAGTATAATTGACCTATGTCGGTCAATAGTTTTTAAGTGTGTTGACTGGAGCGATGTTCGCCAATTCACACTTTGGCTTTAAGCATATTTCCGCTGTCATTCCCTAAGTTCAAAACGTAACTTTGCGAAGAAGCTCAATCAGGCACGTGCATTAATTTTTGACTTGATTCTAGACCATTTCAGGTCAAATATACAAATCTTGAATAATGACCATCTAATTTATATGGCCCGTATTGCCGGATGTTACAGATTAGATATAGACGTGTTCATAAGTTCAATCATGACCATTTGTGTGCTAAGTCAATAGGATGTTCATGTGTTGTAACCATAGCTAAGCAGGGGCTTAAGAATTACGTTTAAAAAAAACTTCTGGACCTAGTCGTAATAATGACGATGTTGGTTTTGTATTATACTTCCCACTCCTAAGTTCTTTTTAGGTGATTAATCTTCACGCTTAAGCACAAAAATTTTCCTAGATAGGCCATACCTTTAAGTACATGATGTCTTCCTCAAATCATGACCAATGAGTACTTCATAAATGTTAAGACAGTCGATCTAAGTACGTTCTGCACAGGTTAATATATACGCCCTTTTCCTCAGCTATACCTTTTATTTCACTTTACTAGTAAATTAAAGGCCAGGAGTTAAGTTCATGGCTTGTCCCAGCATGAAACTATCATACAGTTTTTGGGCAGGCGCAAGGTATTGTGTCCGCCTAGGTGGGCCTCATGACGCTACGATCAGTTCCAGTACAGCACTCGTGGCTGCCGCATCGCGGTCGTAGCTTCCGCATCGCGGCCGAGGCAGTGCCAGATACGTTTTACAGTTTGACGATAATTTGTGGATTTGTAGTTTTAACTTGACGACGTCCACTATGGAAAAACAGTAGATACTGTTATTCTGAAGAAGGTTGGCTTATCCCGACTGAAACCTAGGTAAATTCTAGGTAAACGGTGCAACTGAGGCTGTTCATTATCAAAATTAAAATTATTATTTATACAGTTTCTGACAGGGCCGCGAAATGTTGAAGATATAAATATGTAGCGGTGGGGCCACTCAGTCATGGGGAGGGAGTTGGGGCCACACCACGTCAGACATACCCATCGGAGCATGAGGTCAACAACCACAACGCCCGTCCACACAGCACAAGCGGATGTTCACTTGATCAAATATCTTGCATTATGCTGCTGGAATATGCCATTTCGTACTTTGGTAATGACGGTTACGCGACAGGGTTTACCATTCTTGCCACATATTGTCGAGCTTTCAGTGTTCCTTAAACAATTACCAAATCAATCGTACTGTCAAAACCAGTAGCTCCCCACACCACGAATCCAGTTGATGGAGAATATCGCTGGTTTCTGTAATCTTTTACCAGGTCGTCTGAGGACAAGATGGAGTCGACCTGAGCGCCATAAACAGAAGCCAGACTCGTCATTGAACACCACAGAATACCTCTCAGCGTTCCCGTTGACACTGGTTCTACACTAAGCAAGTGTGTTTCTGTGGCAACGGCAAACGACGTATGGCAACTCGAGATGTGAATGCAGCTTCCAGTTAACCTTTACCGATGGCTCGTGGAGAGAACCAGCCTGTGCTCTCTGCCCGGACTTCACCTAATGTCATCCGTCTATTCGACAGATCCAGTCGAACAATCCTACCATCTTCCTTCTTCTGGAAGAACCCGTACTTACTCTTCTTGTTACACTTGACCCGAACGCATCTCGTAACCAGTCGTTCTGCAGTGTTCGCACTATAGGGTACTGTCTGTGTGGGCTGTCGAAGCGAGCTGTGTGATTCTCGCATGTTTCCCGTGCCACTGATTTGACCTTCCCTGGAGTTCAAAACAGGATGGGAAGCTGCACCTCAATATATCCCCGGCATGCTAGGCTACGATCAATACCCCACATATTCGAATAGTCATCACGAAATCACAGAAATCATCTGTCGGAATTACTTTTTCCTCCATTGAAAATAAGCTCACGTAAGCGAGCAATTTTAATCAAAATGGCCCTTATGCAAAGAAATAATTCACTATCAGATTAGTAGGATTCAGTCAAGTTTATGGTGTAACAGTTTCCATTCCGTAAGTGCAGAATTTAGGTTATCGCTAAGAAAATTTTCCAGCAGCGATAAGGAGGCATGATTGAACCTTCATTATACCAAAGAAAACAATGTATCAAAATACTAAAAATAGCACAATAGTAACGAATAAAATCAATTAATTCAGAGCTATACCTTACTAACAATACACTACCTGATCATAAATCACGGAGTAGTAAAATACGAGTACAGACAAACAAATAATTACAGTTTCAGAGAAACTGAATGATTTGTTGAAGGAACAGAGCTTCACTAATTGAGCAAGTGCGTTAATAAATTTGGACAAAAAAAAAAATATGGTCCAGCGGAGCAACAGCGATACGGTGATACAACTTCGTTAAAACAACAGTCCGGATCGTAATAATATTTTACTAATGATTGGTTTCCACTTCATGTAGAAGTCGTCTTCAGAAAATGATCACAATCTGGCTGATTCTGGCGGCTCATCGGGTGTTCAAGTGCCATCACGGTCGAACGTACAGTTTAAGACCGGGCTGCTAAGTGAGCATCTGAGGAGCGCCAGAATCAGCCAGATGGTGCTCGTTTTCTGATGATGACTTCTACGTGAAGTGGAAACCAGTCATTACTAAAATATTATTCACATTTAGACTATTGTTATAACCCAGTAATAACGCATTGATTCACCTCTGACCCTTATGCAAGCATTAATTCGGCCTAGCATTGATTGATAGTGTTGTAGTATGTTCTCCTAGGGGATACCGTGTCAAATTCTGTCCAATTAGCGCGTTAGATCGTTAGAGGCGGTTGGAGCGCCCTGCCCATAGTGCTCCAAACGTGCGGACGGGCATTATCTTGCAAAAATGTAAGCCCAGGATGGCTTGTCATGAAGGGCAACAAAATGGGGCGTAGAATATCGTCGCCTTACCACCGTGCAGGAAAGGTGCAACGGAAATGGGGTCCTGTTGGGAAGAAATGTCATCCCATACCATTATTCCAGGTTGTCGGGCAGTTTGGCGAGCGAAAGTCAAGTTGGTATCCCACCGCCGTCAGGGCGGTCTGCAGACACAACTTCGCTGGTAACGGGGCTCAGTTCGAAGCGGGACATCACTTAAGCCAATTCGACTTCAGTCAATAAGATTCGTGGGGAGACACGTGCCTGGAGAAGTCCCAGACACCAACGGGACGCCAACTTGACTGTCGCGTGCAATATGGCCTGACAACCAAGAATGATCTCTGTTGATCCATAACACCAGGGAAAGTGGCTGGTCAAATATCACCAAACAGCCGTACATAGTTGAGAAGTTTTTCTTATTTTGTTCTGACAACCTGTTTCAGCATTTCATATGCCCTCTTCAGGACCAATATGCACTTCATGTATAGACATTCAAATGTATCCATATTGGCATACTGGAGCCATCAATGTCTGGATTCCGTGAATTAGTTATTCGAGTGCCTCCTTCGAAGACTTAGCCACATAAATTATTTTAGTCAACAATGTAACCACTGTTCCCCAGTGGTGTAAAGGATACAGTCATGAAAAATCTTCGAAGGAACCTCTCGAATAACGAATTTACTGTATCCAGACACTGATGGCTCCAGTACGCCAATATCGATACATCTGAATGTCTACACATGAATTGCATATGACGCCTGAAGATGGCACGCTGAAATTCTGAAACTGGTTGACAAAATAAAATAAAAAAACGTATAAAATGGTTGAAATGGCTCTGAGCACTATGGGACTGAACAGCTGAGATCATCAGTCCCCTAGAACTTAGAACTACTTAAACCTAACTCACCTAAGGACATCACACACATGCATGCCCGAGGCAGGATTCGAACCTGCGATCGTTGCGCAGGTCTGGGATGCCATTTCTTTTCATAACAGGACAGCTTTAGTTGTCATCCGCTACACTCTTACAGTACAGGGATACATCGACGATGTTTTACGCCCCGTCTTGTTACCCTGGGCTTAAATTTCAGCAAGATAATGCCCACCGCACAAAAAGAGTTTCCACTATTTGTCTTCATGCTTACCAAATTCTACCTTGGCCAGTAAGGTCGCAGGATCTCTCCCCAGAACGTTTTGAACATTGTGGACAAGACCCTCCAACCATCTCGAGGATTTGATGATCTAACGATCCAGTTGCACAGAATTTGTTGTCTGCACAAGCAAATCCCTTCTAACGATTTCCGCCCCATTCGGATAATTCCTTCAGGCTGCATCGTTCTTTTTTCTTAGAGTGTATCTGAGTGCTATATTGAAAACAGTATTCATAGTGAAACATGTAGAAGGTAGCCAAGGTCTTTCAGCGCTCTAGAGCTAAGCCTTCCTCCCCTGATTAAGAGTATCCGCTTCAATTACTCTGGTTTGCAACCATCTGCATTGTATAGTATAAGACAGTGGTCACGTATACCTTAAAGTCATAAAGAGCTTCTATTGTCAGCAACTTGTTAAACAATGCCCTTCCTCTGCCCTAATTTACGCTCAGTGTACGTCAGGTCACCGCCATACAATTCGCTACAACGATATACAGCTCCTCCTCTCAGAAAGGGCTTTTCCTTGTCTTCACTTTTCACTCCTACATGGACTTTTCATGAATATTCAATCAGCTAATTTCTTAGGTATCTTACGTTTATTTTTATTAGTGGGACGTGTTACACATTGCTAAATTAAATAGACAGTCTTTAGAGGATATCTGAAAACTTAACTCTAAAAGCTTTTCCAGCTTCTCTGGCCTAAAGAGAGCATGGATAAGAATTCCACAGTTACGATAGCCAAGTGGATAAGTATTCAATAGTGGTTGGATCTGTTGATGCGAACTTTATAGATTGTAAAGCAAAGTGTCCTTTACACCACTGGGAAATGGAGGTTACATTATATACTAAAATACTTTTTTTGGCTAAATATTTGTGCTTTTGAACAGAGGTATCATTCACGAAGTGGGTAATCTAGGCAACAGCAATATTTTGGCTAACCCTTTCGTCACTGATCGCGTACGTATGTCCTACTAAAGTAGTATGTGGTTTTGAGCGTTGGGACGTCTATACCTCAAATCTGTCTAGTGCTAGCATGTTAGAAGATATTTCCGAAAATTGGAGCAAAATACTACGGACCAGGGGGTGGATATAAAGAAGGTTGTGACGGGTAAAATGGTGCGGGGTTTGTTTATAGTGTGTCTCTTTCAAGAAAATTAGATCACGTCACCATCTTCTCCATGCCAAGAATGTCAAAAGTAAGTAACTGTTTTATAGACATTGTTTTGAAACTTAATACATCCCTGAGCATTTCTGCTAGTTCGAACATAAGTGTGTGTAGTGGAACATATATGCCCCAGAAAACTTGATACGGTGTAGAAAACATTGGTGTGCGGTATATCAAAACCATCTTCAAACGTTATGTTGAAAACTTCTGTGCAACATTTCATGTTTTTCGTTGCCAGGAGAATAAATGTATTTCGTTACTGATTTGTTATACTTTTTCTATAATTATCATCATGATAAAATCATTCTAAAATTTAAAAAAAACTGACTCTGATAATCCTTGGTTCATATGGAAATATAATTCTTGTTAGGCTCAAGGGACACATGTATCCAGCTTCACCGATTTTCAAAATCTGTCAGTTTATAATATATTGGTCATGAAAGCATATTATTTATCGCAAAGGAAAACAGGATTTAATCTTCTATTTTTCAAGTACATGATAAATAAATTTTAACCATAAAAGTGTTAATAAATTTTAGAAACATATTTTATTAGAAAAAATTTCACTTGCAAAACTGTTGCTTGTTAGCCACTTTTTATCTACACTGTTATCTCCACTGTTTAAGAACTTGTTTTCTATGTACACGAGGTTAAAAATTCCCGTGATGCAGTCAGCTGCCTCCTGAGCACCAAGTGAGTTATTCAGTGTTTTCTTGACTTCTCCATCGCTTGCCTGAATTTTTAAGTTTCTGATCCTTCAAGGCATCTGTGATGAAGGTTGGAGTTTCGTCATGCGTATTTGTTAGGCTGTTGCTTAATACCTCACACCAGTCTCTACATGTCTTCCGTTCATTACTGTACCATCATGTGCTTCCTTTACCTGACAGTAATTTTCTGTAGAGTTCAGCTTTCATGCATTAACCCAAATAAATTAATACCTACCACCACACGTTTGGGGGGAATTTGTATCACAACGTTCACTTAAAAATTTTGCAAAATACAAAATAGCAAGTGAAGCTAAGAAAAGCTCCGCTGTTCTGGCTTCAGACGGGCCAATCGACACTGCCCGACCGACCTGTCATCCTCAGCTAATGGCTTCATTTTGTGCCGTACGGAGGGGTGCGGTATCAGGTCACCGCTCTCCTAGCCGTTGTTAGATTTTCAGGCCTCGGAGCCGCTACTTATTTTTCAAGTTGTTTCTCAGTGAGAATCCTGTTCCATTCATTCTGTTCCATTCATTCTACCAGCAAAACATCTCTGGCAGTTCGGAGAATTGACAAGGGATCTGCGCAGGGCACCCTGTCGCCCCGATCACTTAATCGTCAAGACGGACCCGAAGCAGCAAGGAATGCATACAAAAAAAAAAAAAAAAAAATGTTTGCAAGCATCTCAGAGTGTTCCTGGAAACTGACACCGAGGTGAATACATTTACCAGTTCCCTTTTAATGTGGTGGGGGTAAATGATTAGGAGATGGGAATTCTACAGCTCCTATACACATATAACAAAGCGATTCTACACACTGAAACGAGATGTCGAGGAAACAGTTCGACCTCGGACATCAGCCTGATATCAATCTATGCATCTGGAATGGACATAGATGTAGATGTCCTGGCTTACCTTAGAAATTTCAGATGTTTCGTAAATTACTTTGAACCATCTAATTTTTAAAGAACTTAGTAATTTTTTAACATCAGTTTCACGGCTGATATGTTGCTTAACTATTTAACTATTCATATCTGCCGTACCAGTTGCCCCACTAACCTGTTTCGTATGTTACAATTTATACAGAAACCAGATGGCAGTTATAAGAGTCGAGAGGCATGAAAGGGAAGCAATGGTTGGGAAGGGAGTGAGACAGAGTTGTAGCCTCTCCCCGATGTTATTCAATCTGTATATTGAGCAAGCAGTAAAGAAAACAAAAGAAAAATTCGGAGTAGGTATTAAAATCCATGGAGAAGAAATAAAAACTTTGAGGTTCGCCGATGACGTTGTAATTCTGTCATAGACAGCAAAGCACTTGGAAGAGCAGTTGACCGGAATGGAAAGTGTCTTGAAAGGAAGATATAAGAAGAACATCAACAAAAACGAGGATACTGGAATGTAGTCGAATTAAGTCGGGTGATGCTGAGGGAATTAGATTAGGAAATGAGACACTTAAAGTAGTAAAGGAGATTTGGATTTGGGGGGCAAAATAACTGATGATGGTCGTAGCAGAGAAGATATAAAATGTAGACTAGCAATGGCAAGGAAAGCGTTTCTGATGAAGAGAAGTTTGTTAACATCGAGTATAGACTTACGTGTCAGGAAGTCGTTTCTGAATGTATTTGTATGGAGTGTAGCCATGTAGAATTGGGGAGAAGAGGAGTTTGTGGTACAACTTGACAAGAAGAAGGGACAGGTTGGTAGGACATGTTCTGAGGCATCAAGGGATCACAAATTTAGCATTGGAGGGCATCGTGGGGGGTAAAAATCGTAGAGGGAGACCAAGAGATGAAAACACTAAGCACATTCAGAAGGATGTTGGTTGCAGTAAGTACTGGGAGATGAAGAAGCTTTCACAGGATAGAGTAGCATGGAGAGCTGCATCAAACCAGTCTCAGGACTGAAGACCATAACAACAACAAATGATGCTGTTCGTCATATTTTCTTGTCTTGTACTAATATTTTCCTCTCTGCGTAATTAGTACACCCTATATATTGTATAACCTGTTTTGCATATTCCAGTTTCGGTCAGCCTCTGATACTTTTCCCCTCTACTACGCCTTTCAGAACAAGTTTAACTATTCATATCTGCCGTACCAGTTGTCCCACTAACTTGTTTCGTATGTTGTCCATCTCATTAATTTTTATATTCACCGTTAGTTTCACTTTTAAAAAGCATTCAATTTGTGTTTCCGTATCTACATCTACATCTACATCTACATCTGTGCACATTTTGCATTATTTGGTGGAGGGTACTTTCTGTACTATTGTCACTTTTCCCCATAACCTGTTTCTGAACTATCCTCGGGAGGATTGTTTGTACGGCCCTGTGTGAACTCTAATATCTTAATTTTACAATTTTTTCCTGAGATAGACAATGCCTGACAAAGAAAGTGAAACACAAAGACGACCCGATCAAATGTCAATGTAACTTCGTATATATACATACATCAATGGCAGATACGTAAACGATTAGAGCTGCAGTTCTCTGCGACAAGTACAATAGCCACAGTAGTGCATTAGTGTTAATCGTATTGAGTGTTGTTAGGTTAGGTTAGGTTAGTGTTGTTTAACGTCCCGTCGACAACGAGGTCATTAGAGACGGAGCGCAAGCTCGGGTTAGGGAAGAATGGGGAAGGAAATCGGCCGTGCCCTTTCAAAGGAACCATCCCGGCATTCGCCTGAAATGATTTAGGGAAATCACTGAGTGTTGTTACTACACCTGATATGGTAGACAGGGTGTTTCAGAAGTGATGGTCAGTAATTCACACATGAAAAGTGGAGTCCAGAAGTAGCTAAAAAGCGCCAATAAACATGAGTTTACAATAAACTGTTGTCGAGGTACAGCATATTTTCTGATGCGGTTCATCAGTGTCTAGGAACACATGGCATCTCTAAACGCTAAAGCAGGTATTCGAAATGTTGGCCATGCGTCTGAATGCAACACTGAATTCGCCTCTGAAATGAGATGCGAATCCTCTCAGGCAGTGCTGGGGAATCCTGTAAATGCTGGAGGCTGCTCCAATCCGCAAGCGAAATCCGTCAATAGAGTTGACCTCGGTAGCGTTGGCCAGGCTTCTGACATGAGCCCACACACAGAAATCCATAGGATTTAAATCTGGAGACCTTGGGGGTCATGGTACAAGCCTTCCTCTACGTATCTATGGTTGACCATAAGCCCGAATTAGAAGCCGGCACACTCGTAAATGAAAATGTGCTGGAGCACTTTTATGCGTGAACCACATGTTGAGCCGTTGGTTCAGTGGGACATCATCAACTGCCAAGACGTTCAAAGAATAATGCTGCTGATGTCGTTATACGTGTGTTGCATTAGGACTGACATCGGTCCAAATGTGACAGTTATGTAAGTTAAAAGTACCACCACGGACAAATCCAGCCTTATCCGTGAACAGAATACTGCTGAGAAACAAGGGATTCAGAGTACACTGTTGTTGCAACCTTTGGCGCAAATTCTCTCTAGGTGGGAAATAAGGATTGTTGAGGGCTTACACTCGCTGGAGATGAGTAGTTGCCGACATAAAATCCTTCACACTTTGGTATGACTCAGATCATGTTCTTGCCTAGCATTCGCCCTTGTTGAAGTACTCGGACGTTCGTGTACAGTGCGTAACACGCTTTCCTCAACAACGGGGGTTATGTATCTGGGTCTACCTTCTCGTACATGGAGAGCGAAACTCCCGGTTTCTCTAAGGCGCCGATGTAACCTGCTCAATGTACGCCTGTCGGGCTGCCTGTGCAGAGGAAAAGCTTCCTCATACAATCGTGCAGCCTCAAGGCTCTGCCATTCACTTTTCCGTACATGAGTGCACGTCATCGTACTCTTTATTGGTATAACCTCTGTCCATGGTGCCGTCACTTTCGTAACTGATTGTGAGGCCTGTACGGCACAGTGGAGAGAGATGGAAAGGGAAGTAGTTGCGCTTGCATAAACAGATAGTCGATCCGAAATCTCGAGATACCAAGGTAAATACTGCGGTATCTGAGGGCGTTTATAGTTGATTCCCAACTCGAATTAATGCGATACCTCGGCGACGGTTGACACATATTTGTTGGAGCTTTTTAGCTACTTTTGGCCTGTGGTTTCCATGTGTGAATTAATGACCGTCACTTCTGAAACACCCTGTATAACGGAAGCGAACAGCGTCAGATGTTGAATGATAACTAGATGGACACGGAGATGCCACGTACTGATGTGAGACAGCGGTTCCAGCATCCGACTGAGTTTTAATGGGCCTCATTGTGGGTTTTCATTTGGTCGATTGGTCGAGCCATGCAGTACACAGATTTGTGGTGCATTCGGATGTGACAGAGGCTGGATGTTGGGCTGCGTATGGACGTGAGGGCGAGCGTACTCGTCAAGTTTCCGGTCGACCATGTCTGACTACAGCAAGGAAAGACCACTCTGTAGTCAAAAAATCACACTGCAACACTTTGACATTGGCGCCTCCTATTGGAGAACAAGCCATGCCATTGGGCAGACACTAACAGCAGCTGGACTAGGGAATTAGTATCCCGTGTACAGGCAGACTACCGTCAACACCACAACACAAACGGCTGCACTCGGAGTGGTCGCGTGACTGGGAACCATGGTCTACGATGACAGGAATCACAATGTTTTCAGCTGAGAATCACGCTTCAGCACAACCCTGAATGACCATCGTCGGCGAGAATGGCGGCGACGTTGGGAGAGTTGAAATTCTTCCAGTGTTTTGGAGAGGTACAGCGGTGTTGTAAGTAGACTGTTTAGGTTTTTACGTTGGTAACGCAACGTAGCGCTCTGTATGAAAATCACTGACTGTGCTGTGTGCAGTCGGTGGCTGGTTGGCATTGTTGGAATATTCGCTATTGTAGTGTTTGCCAGTTGGATGTGAACTACGTGTAGCATTGCGCAGTCGGAGGTGAGCCGCCAGCAGTGGTGGATGTGGATAGAGAGACAGCAGTGGTAGATGTGGGGAGGGAGATGACAGAATTTTGAGAGCGGACGATCTGGACGTATGTCCATCAGAAAAATGAAATTTGTAAGACTGGTGTTATGAACTGATATATATATATAATGACTTTTGAACACTATTAAGGTAAATATATTGTTTGTTCTGTACCAAAATCTTTCATTTGCTAACCATGCCTACCAGTAGTTAGAATCTTTTATTTAACTGGCAGTATTGGTGCTCGCTGTATTGCAGTAGTTGGAGTAACGAAGATTTTTGTGAGGTAAGTGATTCATGAAAGGTATAGATTATTGTTAGTCAGGGCCATTTTTTTGTGGGGATTACTGAAAGTCAGATTGCGTTGCGCTAAAAATATTGTGTGTCAGTTTAGTGTTGATCAGAATAAGTAAAGAGAGAAATGTCTGAGCACGTTCAGTTTTGTTCAGCTGTTTGAAAATCAAATAACGTAGAGGTTTACCAGCATTGTCATTTATAAATTTTTCAAAGGCGATGTTTCATAGTGTTACTCCTAGCGTCGTAGTGTCACAACAGGTCACGGCTGCTTAATGTTTGAGAAAACCCTGATGGTACATTGCTTCGTCACGGGCATCCTGCGTTGTGATGTGTTATCTCCCATGCGACAGTATCGTGGTTCCATTTTTCAATGGGATAATGCTCGTTCACACATAAATTCTATGAACCGTGTACGTATTTTGAGGTGCTCCGGTATCCAGCAATAACCGCAGATCCCCAGACATGTAGCAATAGAAAACGTGTGGAATCAGTCTAGGCATCAACTTCGTCGTAGTGTCAGTGTCCACGATATCAAGAACCAGTTATAACATTTGTGGCCTAGAATACCATGAGACTCTTCCCAACCGAATAGTGCATGCAGCCTCACCAGGGAGGGTGCAACGTCGTAATGATAAATGAGTTCATACTGCCAAGTTCCGCGTAAATTTGACTCGATATTGTAATTACTGACATAATATCGTATACACTCTCAACCAGTAACTTTATTTCGTTTCCTCCTTTCCTTCAGAGTACTTTTTGTGTTAGGCACTGCAGGTACGGAGAACCAATACATGAGTTGATTTATGGGAACGTAGAGTCTCGTAATTTTAACAGTAAATTCATATTTTATGAACAACGCCATCTTGTAGCGCCAGACACTAGAATTGGGTGAACGTCTCTGTGGCGCTTCTGGACTTACTTATTGACTCCGTGACGAAATGCGCTTCTCTTCTTTGGAGATACTCTGTTACCTCTATCAATACTATCTGGTACAAACAATACTGAAGCATAAAACTTCCTGGAAGATTAAAACTGTGTGCCGGACTGAGACTCGAATTCGGGACCTTTGCCTTTCGTGGGCATGTGCTCTACCGTCTGAGCTACCCAAGCACGACACACGCCCTGTCTTCGCAGCTTCACTTCTGCCAGTATCTCGTCTCCTACCTTCCAAACTTCTCAGAAGCTCTCCTGCGAACCTTGCAAACTAACATCCCTGGAAGAAAGGATATTGCGGAGACATGGCTTAGCCACAGCCTGGGGGATGTTTCCAGAATGAGATTTTCACTGCAGCGGAATATGCGCTGATACTGAAGCATAGGTCGAACGCTATTTTCTAAGCTACATCTTGCGTGGATGTTTCACATCTACATACACATCGTGCAAGCCTTCTTATGGTGCATCGCGAAGGGTACCTTGTACCACAACAAGTCGTTTGCCTTCCTGTTCCAACCGCAAGCAGATCGATGGAAAAGCGGCTGTCAATATGCCTCCTTACGAACCCTCTCTTGTCTTATCTTCGGGGCCCTTACGCGAAATGTAGTGAGCTTTAAACGCTGGTTGTCTAAAATATCTCAATAAAGTTCCGCGAAAAGAATTTCGTCTTTCCTCCGGGAATTGTAATTTGAGTTCACGCACCATCTCAGTAATACTCACGTGTCGATAGAACCTACCGATAACAAGTTTAGCCGCTCGTCTATGAACTGCTTCTTTTCCTTTAAACTGATCTGGTAGTGATCCCCAATACTTCGCTGAGGACACATCCAGTGAATCTCAGTGTCGCATCTGTCTTATGTGCGAGAAATTTTATGTGGTCGTTCCGCTTTAAATATCTCTGTAATGGTTCTTCATATTTCCTGTGCTCTGTATTTTACTTCCACGTTGTGTTGTGATCCTGGCGTGCAATTTCACCAACTATGTCCACAGGTCCATATCAAAATCTGATATCAGTAGAGTTCTTTTACTGTAAAAAGATGCCTTCACCTTTGGATATCATTTCCGATGTTTTCCTATCTTTGGCCTTGTTGTGTACCCTTGCTTTCTAGTCAGAATTCTTCAGGTTCCTCCACCGCCCTGTCGCCCCCAAATCTGATGTTCAGCAACAAGTTATTCTCCTTTCTGTTACTCGCCGTCATCTTTGTTCCTGTGACGCTATTTACGGAATTGAGTCGAGGTAGCTTTCCAGCCAGCCCGATATAAATCGAGATAAGTGTAAGGTCGTGACGCGTCGTGTTGAGCCATCCGCATTTTGTGGACGCAAAAGTCGCACGCCGTCAGTCCGCTAGTAATGCAGGGAACTGCCTTGCAGGTAGAAGGGAACCAGACCGCGACCTCGATGGTTATCCGTTGCTGGTGCCGCAGGCCATTCGCGGTAGCAGCCAATATTAGTTTCCCTTGGCTGCTGTTCAAATACTGCACTAACCAGCGAACACGGGCGGTCGCGTATCTATTGTAGACCGGCCGACACGCTAATTGGATTAACGGAGAGTGAACGCGCAGACATAATTACGCGGGGATTGGGGCCGGCGCTGCATTACTATTCATGCGGCGCACGCACACAAAGAGCGGGACTTATCTAAATCGACTCGTAAGATATGAGCACAGTTCATCACAGCTTCCAATACCCCTCCCTCCCGCCCTCTCTCGAATGGCGTGTTACATTCTGAGCTTAGTGCAAAGCACTGTAAACAGGTATGACACCAGCGTAGCCACAAACGACCTCTGCTCGCTCGCTTTATTCAGTCTTTGGTGTGTGAGATGCAAAACACGAACCATGAATGGGGCCACTCTTTTCGAACTGTCGCATTTCTAATTATGAGGAACTGCGCGATCCCTTTGATTCGAGTCTATTGTGCCACTACTTGCAAAAGCGTGGGACTGTCTCCTCTTGTTGGATTGCGCTCTGTGTACTATATGCATATAACCACCAGCTGCAGCTTACAGAAAATGTGAGACAAAATAATTTCGTAGTATCTCAGGTAGATTTTATTCAATTACATTTGAATAAAGTCGCTTTTAGCACACTTGCTAAACCATTTGTGCGATGGCCACCGAAGAAGTCATGGCAACTGTTTTTGCCTCAAAAATGGTAACGAATTATGAAATATGCAGATGGAGTGTTAGTTCATAAGTAAAAGTTACATGTAAGGAGTGGATGAACACACACACCGACATTACGATATAGCACTAGAAAAAAGACGAGAAACGTTTGTCGTTGTAAACGTGTTTTACTGTCAATTTCAACAGTACACAACAGTTCATTACAAACTATGCGCATTCCATGGCCTCAGCAGTCTCCCCAAGAATCCCAATTAACGTGACGTGAAGCTTCACTACTGGCCATTAAAATTGCTACACCACGAAGATGGCATGCTACAGACGCGAAATTTAACCGACAGGAAGAAGACGATGTGATATGCAAATGATTAGCATTTCAGAGCATTCACACAAGGTTGGCGCCGGTGGCGACATCTACAACGTGCGGACATGAGGAAAGTTTCCAACCGATTTCTCATACACAAACAGCAGTTGACCGGCGTTTCCTGGTGAAACGTTGTTGTGATGCCTCGTGTAAGGGGGAGAAAAGAGTACCATCACGTTTCCGACTTTTATAAAGGTCGGACTGTAGCCTATCGCGATTGCGGTTTATCGTATCCCGACATTGCTGCTCGCATTGGTCGATCTCCAATGACTGTTAGCAGAATATGGAATCGGTGGGTTCAGGAGGGTAATACGGAACGCCGTGCTGTATCCCAACGGCGTCGTATCATTAGCAGTCGAGATGACAGTTATCTTATCCGCATGGCTGTAACGGATCGTGCAGCGACGTCTCGATCCCTGAGTCAACAGATGGGGACGTTTGCAAGACAACAACCATCTGCACGAACAGTTCGACGACGTTTGTAAGACAACAACCATCTGCACGAACAGTTCGACGACGTTTGCAGCAGCATGGACTATCAGCTCGGCGACCATGGCCGCGGTTACCCTTGACGCTGCATCACGACGAACCTGGGTGCGCGAATGGCAATACATTTTTTCGGATGAATCCAGGTTCTGTTTACAGCATCATGATGGTCGCATCGGTGTTTGGCGACATCGCGGTGAACGCACATTGGAAGCGTGTATTCGTCATCGCCATACTGGCTTATCACCCTGCGTGATGGTATGGGGTGCCACTGGTTACACGTCTTGGTCAAATCTTGTTCGCATTGACGGCACTTTGAACAGTGGACGTTACATTTCATATGTGTTACGACCCGTGGCTCTACCCTTCATTCATTCCCTGCAAATACATTTTGGAACCGCGGGATCGAATCCTGCCTCGGGCATGGATGTGTGTGATGTCCTTAGGTTAGTTAGGTTTAATTAGTTCTAAGTTCTAGGGGACTGATGACCTCAGAAGTTAAGTCCCATAGTGCTCAGAGCCATTTTTTGATCCCTACAAAACCCTATATTTCAGCAGGATAATGCACGACCGCATGTTGCAGGTGCTGTACGGGCCTTTCTGGATACAGAATATGTTCGACTGCTGCCCTGGCCAGCACATTCTCCAGATCTCTCACCAGTTGCAAACGTCTGGTCAATGGTGGCCGAGCAACTGGCTCGTCACAATGCGCCAGTTACTACTCTTGATGAACTGTGGTACCGTGTTGAAGCTGCATGGGCAGCTGTACCTGTACACGCCATCCAAGCTCTGTTTGACTCAATGCCCAGGCGTATCAAGGCCGTTATTACGGTCAGAGGTGGTTGTTCTGGGTACTGATTCCTCACAATCTATGCACTCTGTAACCTCCCAACAGAAAAAATAATTATAGGATTCACATTCAGTGTAATCTCCCAAGAGTTTATTATTCCGTCACCTCGCAATAATAACGTGACTAACCTCTCAATGAAATTGTGGCTTACTTATAACCTTTCAATAATTGACTGTGAATTTAAACTGGTAAATTTTGGACATCAGCAGAGCTGCGTCCTGGCCCTGAAAGATCATTCTGAATAAATTGAAAATTCTTACCTCAATGAAGTCGCCGGATAACGCGTATATATCTGCTCCTATAAGAAATTTTTCTGGCACAGCCCAGTGCAATGCTGGCCGCTAGATTTGTCCTGTATAAAAGGATACGACTGATTTTTCTTTACGATAATCGGGATGACCATGGATTGCAGAAGTTAATAAATTCTTTAAATTCAGATGAATGATTGTCAAAAAGTTAATTTTATAAAAAGGGTTATTATTAAAAGATGTTTTTGAAACATTTACATGCGACTTGATATAACAATTGTACATATTTTGTTGTGACAGACTACATACGCGCGCGGCTGCTTTTACCTTATATTACATTGCTCAGGCACCGCCATTGCTCCCCACGACCGGTCCCGCCAACTCATACACCAGACTGCCAGCTACTACTTACTCCTACTGACACTGCTCTTACTGCAGCCAACACTACTCCCTGGTCTGAGATTCTCTTATAGCCTACATATCGCAGGCAGCGCGAGAGCAATCCATCGAAATTACGTCTGCTCCAGTGCGCTAGCAATAGATTTCTTAGTCATGGACCTCTTACAACCCAAACTGCGTGAAAATGTAATCATATGTCAGTTTTAGTATAATATATTTTTCCAATGAATACCCGTTTATCATCTGCATTTCTTCTTGGTGTAGCAATTTTAATGGCCAGTAGTGTAGATGGCAGTCCTTTAAAGGAGAACGAAGTGTGAAGAGAGACCACAGTGTGAGTTGAGCAACCATACGGGATGGATGTTACCCGACTTGAACACCGTAGTACTGGAAACTGCTGGAACATCCACCATATTCGCCAGACTTATCACTTTGCGATTGTGACCTCATACCAAACCTGAAAGAGCCATTGCGTGGAACACGTTCTCGAACACGTGAAGACATTGCCACGGCAGTAACGGGTGAGATCCACAATTCGCCCATAGTGAGGCCACGGGTATTCAACGTCTTCCACAGCATTGGAAGTGTGTTACGGATTCGTTACGAGAAATTATCGAGGGACTCAAGATGTCACGAGTTCGTGTTCCTGCCGTGTACTATAGTGTTCTGTTGCAACTGAGAGTAAAAGAGTTTTGGAACGATAAAATTACGTATTTTTTCTCGTGCTATACCTTTATCATGGTGTTTGTTTATCCATGTCCCTACATGTAATATTTACATATGAACTAACCTTCCGTTTGCATATTCCCGAATTTTTCAATTATTTACCATTTTCGAGACAAAAAGTAGTTGTCATGACTTTTACAATGACCCTCGTATAGTCTGGACATCTGAAACTTTACCTTTCCTACTCATGGTGATTCAACCAGATACCGACGATATATCTCATCGTGTGTGTCTGTTTTCCAATCAGTTCATCAGACAGATGAATTAATTTTATCCTAAGACTTATCAGGCACATTAAATAAGTTGCTAATCATTATATCTTTAGGGCGTATCCCTTCGTTTCCTTGTCTCATGTCTCTTATTTCCCTTCGAGTTACACTTGCCAGAAATGTTCCAATCCCGTAATCAAAAGTATGTAATCTGTCATCTCGGTTACTTTGCATTTTGTGTAGTTGCTTTCTAAAATCGCTGTTTTCAGGTTCTTGAATAATTATAGTCGATCATGTAAATGAAATGGTCTCCGTACATTACTTGGTGCCCCATCAAGAGCACATTCGTTTCACTTCCGTAAACTTTTGGAAATAATCTGGATGGGGTTGCAAGTATGTCCGCCGTATAGTTATTTTATTGGGTCCGACTGCAATCACTCTTTCAGCGCTTCTGCTCCTAGAGAGGTATCACAGATTATATGCAGATTGGTGATCTACTAACGTTTACTCTAGTTTTTTACTCAATTTCTATACCAGGTTGCTCATATCTATTAAAAGGATTGCAACTCGGATGACAAGCAGAACTTCGTGGGAACCATAATGTGCACCGAAACTCATTTCGCTATCCATTCTGGAAGCCAGTACCTAAGGATTGGCCTTTTCCTGAACTGCACCAAATGTGTTATACAAAGTATGTAGGTAAAGGTACAGTCTAGGTAGTTAGCCCACCTGACGTTCCCCTTCAGTTTCTTCTTACACAGTTAAGAGATAAAAACGCAAAGCAAAGTGCCTGTAGTCGAAAAGAGTTCTCCGCAGTGGGAGGGTGATTCACATTTAAGAGAATCTGACATCTATCTCTAGCTTACTAAAATTCGCATTAACACTAGCCCCCACAGTAACATAGTCCCGAAACCGCAACTCCCGTGGAAGTATGTCTTGTAGTAGTTGGTTTTCCAGCGTCGCAGATCCACAACATACGTTGACTGAGGTGCTGTTTAACCTTATAAATAACGAACAAACACTTCGAATAATGATCACTTATCATTGTTCTGGATCAAAACAAAGTAAATAACAGGTAACACGAGACCGATGCGCTGAAATATTTCTACTGCTACTATTTAATCACAATTACATAATCTGATACTGAAATGATACGTGTGTCTGTTAGGCGGGGCAGGTTGCAAGCTCGGTTTGTGGAGATATTTTTTTTCACTAGGGTGACAGTGAAGGTGCGATGGTAACTGCTGTCGCTGCCTATCATAGCGTACATATTTGCTTGCGAATTTAGCTATTAGAACTAGGTCGCCTCCTCCCTGTTTTCATTAACAGTAAGTCTCTATTGAGACCAGCCCGTCTAACTTAACGCGCAGCACTGCAGCTTGCGAGTGAGGGGTAAGCCGGACTCGTACTGACCAGGAGCGGCTAATAAATGACCTTTGGTTTGGTCCATTAGTCAGTGGTTGGTAGCTGGTTTTCCACACTCTTTTACGTAAATACTAGGCTGCTTCCAAACGTCCATCTCAGAAAATACTAAGAACAAACAGTTAGGGTACACTCGCTGATAAAGAGAAGTGAAGCATCTAGAAGGGTAGGAGATAACGGATTGTAACTTCATGTCCTGAGAAGGTATATAATGTTATCTTAGTGATTACAATATTCGGTTAAATTCACAAAGAACTTATAAGTCCACTTAGTATGACGTTGCACCGCTCCAGGCCGAGATACATGCGCCAATTCAGTTAGGATGGATGACATAAGGCCGTGTTATGTTCTCCTGAGGCAAATTGGCTAACAACTGTGGTAACTGGTCCTTGATATCCTGGAGACTGACATCGGGACAGAGTTGACCGCCGATGTGGTCCCACACATGTCCTAATGGCGTCAGATCTGGGTATCTTGCTGGCCCTAGAAGTATCAACATCACGCAGGCAGTTCACAGAGACACATGTCACATGTGCACAAACATTGTGTCATCAAATTTCCCTCAATCCCTACTAGCCATGACTGAGCCCGCCTGAGATACCTTCCCATACCGTTGACGCAAGAAGTAACACCTCTGTGCCTCCTCAAAACATTGGAAGAGTGGAAACTAACCATTTCACCGTGACACTTGCCAACGATGGTCTAGATAGTACAGAACCGCTATTCCTTGATGAACACAATCCGACGCCATTCATCAGTAGTCCAAGATTCTTGATCACAACTCATACACAGTGGTTCGTCATATACAACTGATGTTCCTGAGAATAATTAGTCTCACCATTATCTACAGTACTCGTGTAGGCGGAAGCAATGAATTAAAATCTGTACCAGCACTGTGATTCCAATCTGCTTGTCCTGCATACTAAGCAGATGCGCGATCTGATATGCCACAAAAAAAAAAAAAAAAATGGTTCAAATGGCTCTGAGCACTATGGGACTTAACATCTGTGGTCCTCAGTCCCCTAGAACTTAGAACTACTTAAACCTAACTAACCTAAGGACATCACACATATCCATGCCCGAGGCAGGATTCGAACCTGCGACCGGAGCAGTCGCGCGGTTCCGAACTGAGCGCCTGGAACCGCTAGACCACCGAGGCCGGCTGATATGCCACAACAAGTCAGTGTTACTACCTTCACCCTAGTCAAGAAAAACGCTGCACCATCTTGAATACTTACGAAAATCGGTAACTGGACACCAAATACGTAAACTTGAACCAGACGAAGAAAACTGATGGAGAAAAGATAAGCAACATGGCCAAAATGGAAAGCGCCGAATAATTTCAAGTAAATTTATATAGAGGCCGAAAATGTCTGTTATATTGCATCACAACCAACATTCATCACATAGAATTTAGGTTATGATGTAGACGATAGTTTTCATCGGAAGCAATAGATTTGTCAGCAGTCGATCCCATGTTTGTGAAAACTGGGGCGAGTTCAGTAGAACTATATCAGAACCCGAACTGGCACTAAGGAAACAGAAAGTAAATGCAAAAATGTTAAAGAATAGTGAAAAAATTGGGTATAGAGACATTTTCTGTTCCCTAACCTCCAACCCATTGAATGTGGACCACTGTTTTGGTTGTTTACCAGTTTATCTTATTCTAACCTTCTTGTTTGAACGAAATCCCGCTAGTGTCATGAGAATATGGAATCGTTAGGTTCAAAGTGCCCTTATGCCATGCATGATCTTAAAGGCCCCACTAAAGTAGCACTTGAGGGGAATTACTCATTGCTCGTTCAGCCGTGCAGGTTCTAACAATGCCACGTATAGTGAGTCAGGAAATACATTTGTACAAGGGCATCGTGACACCCAGATTACCACGCAGCGTCGTTATAGCCACCGTTCTTACGGTTTTCCATCAGGCGCCAGCAAAGAGGCAAACGGACAATGGTTCGCCCAACAGTAACAGTGTACACACGTGTCTTGCCCCGCGCGTACCATCACGATGGGTGTGCACATCATTGGAAGCTCAGAGGAGAATGAAAACTGCTAGACTGCATTCGTCATCATCATATGGTGTCCTCTGGTCAGCGCAGCTGGTGCATTGTGTGCTCTATGTTCAAAGTCTCCGTGACCCTATCTTTCAATTAGATAACGGAAGACCGCATGGTGCCTATACTGACCTGACGTACCTCGTTTCAAGGGTGTTCGACTCTTGCCCTGGCCAGCCTGTTGTCCAAATCTCATCTGTATCATATAGTGACACACCAGCTCTAACCAGCCCTACGCTTCGTGAACTATGGCATAGAGCTGAAATGTACAAGAAGTTTTTCAATTGACTTATACAGGGTGATTAAAAGAAAGTTTACAAACTGACATGGCACATCGAGCATACAACAAAGGTCAGTAATCACATGGGAACTGAAGGTCGCAAACTCCTCCAAGGAGCGATATGGTCACGAAAGGGCGCTATGGTGACGAAAGGTGTTGTTTTTATAGAGACGCAGACGGAGCGCATGGAGAAAGTCGCCATTCACGTCGTGGAAGCGTTGGGAGTAACATGGCGAGATTACACATACTGTGAAATGACTGAGATGCAGTCAACTGCAGCCAACTGCAGTGGACGAGAAGCTGTGTGACTGTATCGTGCGAAAGAACACCGAATAAAGGTGCCCTGGCACACATTATTCACCAACCTGCGTCGTCGATCGTACGAAACCGGCTCGGTCCATGTCCACAAGCCGAATGCTGTACCAACGAATGGTTCGAGCAGAAGAAAGCTTTGTCGAAAGGGTGAAGCGTACGCCGTCAACAAGTACACGAGGCATATCCCGCCTCACTGATATCCTTCCACTCTCCGTCTCCGTCTAGCATATTATATACGATGAAGGACTGCATCCGTTTCATTTCCAGTGCGTCCAGGCATTGAAAGCGGGGTACTACAACAAGAGCATGGGATTTGTGCTGTGGTTTCCGCAGAAGTCAGCTGCAGACCGAAGCTTCACAGCGAGTGGCCTCTTCACCGATGACAGTGAGATGAGCTTTCACAACCTGCAAACGTAGCCGGATGTTAACCCACTTGCTATACGTATGCATTTATTAAAACGCAAATTTTCCCTTAATATGAGGGATGGCATCGTCGGAAACTCTTTAATTGGGCTGTTCGTTCTCTCGCACCGACTTGGTAGTTGCACGTAATTGTATACCTGCGACAGGAACTGCCGGATATGCTGAATGATGTTCCCATGCCTATTCGTCGCCGCATTCGATTTCAGTTCGACTGAACATCCGCGTATTGCAGCAGACACTGAGGGTACATCTCCAGGCAACCTTTCCCGGTCCCTGGATTGGCTGCGGTGTGCCAGTGACTTGGCCACCACGATCATCTGGTCTGGGGTACCTGAAGGCCCGTGTGTGTGTGAACATCTGTTACTTTGCCGGAGGAACTAGTGGGCAGGATTGTAGCACGAGCAAGATGTCTTCGAGATATACCAGGTATCATTGAAAGGGTGCGCCTTTCACTGCAGCGTTACTGTCAGGCTTGTCATGATGCATCTGAACGAAACTTTGAGCATGTAATTTTTTTTTCTTTATTGTGATTTTAAAACCCGTAGAACAGGTAGGCTGGCAGCAGCACAATACGCCGCTCTTCAGCCAAAGATAGTGCAATGATAAAAACAGAGAAGACACATGAGGTGGAACAAAATGGCGGGGAAAAAACAGTAGACACATGAACATAAAAAACATGAAGCCGTTCACACTCGATGACAATCCATACTACCAACTGTTGACACGAAGCATAAACACTGAAGATGTCGATGGCACTGGTGAACGATGGAGTGTGACGGTGAACACTGAACACTGAACACGACGGCACACACGAGACACTGATGGCGATGATCTCCGGCGCGCGAATGTCCACTTAGCGTGTGCGAGTCTGGGGAACTGCCAAGAGGGGAATAAGGGTGAGGTGCGGGAGAGGGGAGAACAAGGATGCCAATGGCTGAGGAGATGAGGGGAGGAGGAGAGGGACAGGGGAGGGGAAGCCCGGGGAAGGAGTCGGGAGAAATGGCGGAGGGAGGGAAGAGGGAGAGAAGGGAGGGAGGGTGCCCAAAGGAGCAAACACAGGAAGAGGGTGGGAGGATCAAAGTTGGTAGGAGGGGTAGATGGAGGGGAGGAGGGCATCATCTGGGAGAGGGAGCTGGCGGAAGCCACCTTGGGAGAAGGTAAGGAGGGTGGAGAGATGGAGACCGGGTGGGATGTGGGAATACAGGCGCAGCAGCAGGTGGGGGTGGGAGAGGATGGTCGAGACAAATGGGTGAGAAGGATCGAGCTTGCGGGAGGTGTACAGGATCCGTATCCTTTCAAGGAAAAGGAGGAGGTGGGGAACGGAATGAGATCATACAGGATCTGTGTGGGGGAGGGGAGATGGATGCGATAGGTGAGGTGGAGAGCATGGCATTCAAGGATTTCAAGGGATTTATAAAAGGTAGGGGGGGGGGGCGGAGATCCAGGCCGGATGGGCGTAACAAAGGATAGGGCGGATGAGGGATTTGTAGGTGTGGAGTATCGTGGAGGGGTCCAGATCCCACATACGGCTAGAAAGGAGCTTGAGGAGATGGAGTCGGGAGTGTGCCAGGAGAGTCGATGGTCGAGGGTGACACCAAGGTCATAAGGGTGGGGGTGAGGGCGATAGGACGGCCATAGATGGTGAGATAGAAATCAAGGAGGCGGAAGGAAGGGGTGATTTTGCCTACAATGATCGCCTGGGTTTTGGAGGGATTGACCTTGAGCAACCACTGGTTGCAACAAACAGTGAACCAGTCAAGATGGGATTGGAGAAGGTGTTGGGAGCGCTGCAGGGTGGGGGCAAGGGCAAGGAAGGCGGTGTCATCGGCAAACTGGAGAAGGTGGACGGGGGGTGACGGCGGCGGCATGTCCGCCGTATATAAAAGGTACAGAAGGGGGGAGAGGACGGAGCCTTGGGGCACACCGGCGGAGGGAAGAAAGGTGTAGGAATCCGTGTTATGGATGGTGACGTAGGAAGGACGGTGGGAGAGAAAGGAGCCGATCAGACGGACGTAATTAATGGGAAGGGCGAAGGTTTGGAGCTTTAAGAGGAGACCGGAATGCCAGACGCGGTCATAAGCACGTTCGAGGTCCAGGGAGAGGAAGATTGTAGAGCGACGGGAATTAAGCTGTTCGGAAAGGAGATTAGTGAGGTGAAGGAGAAGGTTGTCGGAAGAGAAGGACAGCTGAAAGCCACACTGGGTAACGGGAAGGAGGCGGTGCTGGCGGAGATGCTGGTGGATGCGGCAGGTGAGGATAGATTCCAGGCCCTTGCTGAAGACCGAGGTAAGGCTGATGGGACGGTAGGAGGAGACAGCGGACGGCGATTTACCAGGCTTAAGGAACATCAGGATATGGGAGGTTACCCACAGGTCGGGGTAGTAACCGGTGGACAGGACTACATTGTAGAGCCTGGCCAGGGTGGAGAGGAAAGAGACAGGAGCTTCACGAAGGTGACGGTAGGTGACTTGATCGGGACCAGAAGCGGTGTTGTGTTTCATGCGGAGTGTAGCAATGAGATCCTGTGTAGTGATAGGGGCATTGAGTTCCGTGTGTGCCATGTTGTCCAAGTACTGGAAACCAGGTGTGAGGGGAGGGACAAGGTGTCAGTTCGATTGCGGACATCCGGGAAGCGGGAGTAATCGAACTGGGGATCATCGGGGATGGAACAGACATCAGAGAGGTAAGAGGCAAAGTGATTGGCCTTACTAAGGGTTCAGGGAAGGGATGATCATTATGGAGAAGAGGATAATAGGGAGAGGGTTTAGATCCGGTAAGGCGATGGAAGGCTGGCCATAACTTGTACGAGTTGATAGGTAGGGTAGCATTTAAATGGGTGCATGTCTGTCGCCAGTCCTGGCGTTTCTTAGCTGCGAGCAAATTACGAATGTGTCGCTGGAGTTGCCGGTGGCATCGGAGTGTGTCCGGGTCACGCGTGTGGAGAAAGGCACGGTAGAGACGACGGGATTCACGGAGGAGTAGGACGGCCTGTGGGGGTAGGGTAGGACGGTGTGGGTGGATGGTGACAGTAGGGACATGGGCTTCGACGGCCTCAGACAAGGTCTGCTGGAGAAAGGATGCGGCATGGGTTACATCGTCAGGGTGGCGGTAGGTGAAGGGGTGGCTATCGACCTGGGTGGAGAGGGTATCCCGGTAGGCATTCCAGTTGGCACGGGAATAGTCATAGACGTACTTTGGGGGAGGGTCAGGACGAGGGTCGGTGCGGGGGCGACGACCGTATGAAACAGTGGGGAGGACAGGGAGATGGTCGCTACCAATAGGCTCCAGGACATCCACTGTCATGCGGCCAAGGACGTTAGGTGAGGAAAGGATAACATCGAGAGTGGAGTTGGATTCAGTACGGGTGTGCTGGGGGATGGGGATGAGGTCGCCTTGAAGGGAGGAGAGGAACCGAAGCCACCGCCATAACTGGGCGGCGGAACGACTATGGATATTGAGGTTGGCGGCGATCACGTAGGAGGAGAAGGTATGGTCAATGTGGGACAGGAAGTCGAAGGGAATAGGGGCGTTAGGGCGGACATAGATGGTGGCGCAGGTGACAGTAAGGCTGGGGAAGAAGAGACTGAGACAGGGTGGGGTCGGGAAGGAGAGGTTGGAGCCGAACTGGGATCTGGCAGTGGTGACCAATGGCAACTCCGCCACGCGCAATCGGGAGGGGATTATCGGAGCAGTGAAGGAGGTAAGGCGATGTGTGGATGGTGTGGTGGGGTTGGAGGAAGATTTCATTGAGGAGGAAGGCATCCACACAGTGGGTGGCAAGGATGTGCAGGAAGAGGTTCTTGTTGGCGGGAAGGAAGCGGATGTTGTTGAAAAGGATACGGTGCTGTCGCACCATGACAGGGATTTAGACAAGGGTGTCAAGACGGGAGAAGGTGAAATGGGCCTGGTTGTTGGAGTAGGTGGCATACATTTTTAAGTGGAAAATGGAACGGGCGGCGAGGGAAACCCCTTGGAGGGTGTGAGGGCGCTGGAAATGGTGGACATTTTGTAGGACAATGGTGAGGAACCTGATGATGTCCTCAGCGGAGGGGGGAGGGGACGAAGGGAATTGCCAGGAGGGGTGGGGGCGTCCAGAGGATGGACAGGGACGGTGAGTTCAGGAGTGGTTGGAGGGGGTCAGGCTTTACGCTTCTGGGAGTAGGTGGGATGAGGGAGATTGCAGGTATTACAGGAGGGAGGGGATTGAAGGTTAGGGCACTGCCGGAGGAAGTGCGCTTGCCTACAATGCGGGCAGGTGGGGGCCTCGCGGCACTCAGCTGTTGGGTGTGCGTTATAGCACAGACACCTCTGGCAGCGCAGGGATTGAGGAGGGGAACAGGAGGGGTCGACCTTATAGCGCTGGTTGAAGAGGAGGGCACCCTCCTTCAGGAGGTCAATGGACGGGGCATCCTCGGAGAAAACCCGCATAAGTTGGGTGGGGCCGGTCGATTTGAAAATGCAGCAGACCGCCCGCACATCCAGTGTGGGATGTGCCTTGAGCTCCGCCAACACCTCCTCCTCCGTGATCGTCGAACTGAGCCAAGTGATCACGGCGGTGAGGGTTGGCGGGCAACGCGGGGGGTTGGGGTTGGCGGGTAGGAGATGGAGAAGGAGCAGGGGTGAGGGAGGCGTTGGCGCCAAAACGGGTGATGGGGAGGTGGGAGAGGATGTCAGTATGGAGGGTGGGGCTGGGGGTGGAGATGAGAACGGAATCCTGTCTGGGAGTGAGAAGGGAGATGGGGGCACCAGGGAAGTGTTGGCGGAGGAGGAGGGAGAGATTCCGGGCCTCGAAAAGGGAAGAATCGGGATGGGAGAGGAGGTATTTGTATA
The DNA here is from genome assembly GCF_023898315.1 of Schistocerca nitens. Taxonomy (NCBI): domain Eukaryota; kingdom Metazoa; phylum Arthropoda; class Insecta; order Orthoptera; family Acrididae; genus Schistocerca; species Schistocerca nitens. The sequence goes on from NC_064620.1 coordinate 488,075,913, forward strand.
AAGAGGGAGGGGAGGAGGAGGAGGAGGAGGCGGAGGGAGCAGGGCCAGGTGGGGAGACATCCATGGCATCCTGGGGGGGGGGGGAAGGAGGACGGGGAAGTGCCTTTTTGGGAGCGGAGGAGGTGGCGGTGCCACTAGGGCGTTTAACGGCGGCAGAAGGGTCGGTGGTGATATGAGGGATGGGAGCTATAGGGAGGTGGCGGGAAGGGGCAGATCCCGGCGTGGACGCAGCAGTCGGCGCCGGAGATGGTGACGGTGAAGGCGACGACGACGGCTATGGTGGTGGCGGTCATGGCGAAGGCGATGGGGAGAGTTGGGCAGTGGCCACCACCCTAGCTGGAGCTGCAGTGACAGGCTGGGGGAGTGGGGGGAAAGGATCAGAGGGAGAGGAGAGGGAGGAAGAAGCTGGAGAGGGGGCGACAAAGAGCGAGGGCGAAGGGAGAGTGAGAAGAGGAGGGATGGAAAGAGAGTGGTGTGACTGTGCACACCATGTAATGGTGGTGGTGGCGGCGGAGGGGGAAGTATAAACTATGGCTGTGGTGGTAGTGGTGGTAGTGGTGGTGGGGGCTGACATGACGACAGGGATATACAAAAATGCACAGGACGAAAAGGAAAGGAAAAAAAAAGTGGGGACAGACGAAGACGAAGACGGATACGGATGAAGACGAAGACGGATGAAGACGAAGACGGATGAAGACGAAGACGGACGAAGACCAGAGTCCCGCGCTGCTGGCGCTGGCGCTGACGCTGACGACGGCTGGCAGGAATGCCGAAGCTGCTGCTGCTGCTGCTGCCGCGGACGGGGCCGGGGCAGCTGCTGCTGCTGCTGCTGGAGGGCTGGCTGGCTGGACCGCTGCTGCTGGAGGGCTGGGTGGCTGCTGCTGGCTGGACCGCTGCTGCTGGCCGGGACCGCTGCTGCTGGCCGGGACTGCTGCTGCTGCTGCTGCTGCTGCTGATGGGCTTGACCGCTGCTGCTCGGCTGGCTGGCATCTGAAAACCTAGCGCTTCGATTAGTGCTGGAATGGCACAATCGAAGGGCGGTATCCTTTCGGAGTACCGCCGGAGATGAGCATGTAATTGTGGTGGGTGTCCATTTATAACATGTAACCAAATAACTGCAACCCCATTTAGTAGCTCCGGATGGCCTTTGCGCCTCCCGGTTTCTGTACGATTACTAATCCTTGTTGTATGCTCAATGTTCCATGTTAATCCATAAACTTTTTTTAATCACCTGAATGTATGGATGCATACCTCACGTCCCATCGCACTCCCCATGAACTTGAGAAACTCGAACCGGGTAACAGAACTCTATGCATTGAATTCGAACATTGTTTTGAAATCAAGTGTATCAGTATTGTAATTTTACGTCGCGTCCAACAGCGGTGTAACAGCATCAGTGTTTGACGTCTGAACTAAGACTGATAGCACATAAACAGCGTGATCTGCTCATAAAAATAAGCGAAATCTTTCTATATAGTGATAAATTGGTAATAGTTTGTGTAATTTATATCATTTTTCACATTGTACGCAGCCTCGTGCTCGTTTAATGCTGCTATATTCTTCTAGTTAAAAGGCTCAGATACGACGATGCCATGTGTACATGCTCGTGGATTTTTGAAGTTTGACATTTCCGGAAGCGCAGCGTAAGTGATGTGTTACTTACACTTATTTGAATGTGCTACAGTACTCTTGACATGTTAGTGCCATTCCATAAATGCACACTCTGCTCTAAAAAAGAGCGTTTGTAGCTGTGCCCGTGGTGGCACATTGGAGTGTGAATGTATAGTGCGAGAGGACTCACTGTCCTCCCCTTGTTTCCACTCACAATAACAGGACGGAACAAGTTGTCTGGTATAAGCGTTTATTACATTAAACTTTACAACTTGCACAGGGAGCGCGCCAACTACGGCTCCTGGCTTAGCTGGAAGACATACACGCCCGTCCGCTACGGGGTCTCGCAGCTATCTGCCTGGTCGTTACAACGGCTAATCCTACCTGCGCGCACAAAGGACTTGGGAGATCCACTTGTGCACGTAGGTTGCAAATTCTTCCGACAGGAAGCAGACTATACTGGACAGTATGACCTGCCCAGTTTGAAGCTGCCACTAGATGGCAGTAGCATACCAGAGATATTGGAATTAAGTCGAAACTGCAGTTGTGAAAACAAATATTTTCTACAGTCAATGGCGTATTTGATGTCTTTTAAAAAGTTCTACATAAGTATGAAGCATGAGAATTCAATCAGTAATTATGGTAAGTTTGTCATGGACATGTGCAAAAAATAGCAGATATAGTGGAGAGCAATATTCAATATCATATTTGAAAATTATAGAAATATTTAGTAATAGGATAATAACGTTAATTCGACCAAAATAATCCACTGCATTAGAATGCACTGTATTAGGTGCAGTGTAAAGTCATTGTAAAAAGAATACAGACATAGTACATTACCTGTGGAGCCAACACCAGGTGACAATAGTTTAAATGAAACATGAGATCATGGTTTATAGAAATTCTCTCATTGATCGCTTATTATTCAATGTGTATTAAACACTAATTAACATTGCCCTGGAAACAACCATTTTATAACAGTTTTGTGAAAATCGATCTTTACTTACTAAGATCATGTATGTCCTTTCGTAACATAGTCATAATACTATTTTTATGTAGGCCTACTCGTATTTGTAGTAAAACGTGAGAAACTACTGATCTAATAACATTGAAACTTATATTAAAAAACAGTACTGTCTCTACAATCTAGAGGATGTAAATGATCTGATTTTACTCAGCTATAATCGATATGACCATCAAACTTTAAGTATTTCACTGAAGTTTTCTTTAGACATTTTTCGTTTTTTAGCTCTACTTAACGTGTTCACAACACGTATCTATGTTTTCTTTAATATTCTCATATATCTCCAATCTTTCGGGAATGCCCATTAAGTGTCCTTTGTGCATTGTATGGAGGCACTACATGAACGTTTCATTGTATACCACAGAGTGGCCTTTGTTGCCAAGGTGCGCTCACAAGTTTGACTGATAACTATGTAGAATAGTACATTCAGAAGAAAGCTAGAAACCTCTCCCCCCCCCCCTTTCGCCCCTCACCACCCCACACACAGACATGAGTTTTACAGCTGAATATTTCACCTCGTTCTGTGTGAAAGTTAGATTCACTGATGAGTAATTCAGATAATTCTTCCCATTGGTGTTGTGAATATCTTTGTTACTGATACAATCAGATGGATTGTTGATTACAAATTTCGTACGTGAATAACCGTACTGTGAAGCAGTCGTTAACATTACCAGCTGCTTAAAGAAATGCCTGCAAGGTATACTTGCGTGACTATCATCCCCTATTATAATTGAGCAATGAATACGTTTTATCTAAATGAGGAGTTGGCCCAGAATAATGTGTTGCATGACGTAAGTGATTGAAAGTATGCAGAATAAGTTGACTTCGTGACTTATACTCTGAAGTGACAAAAGTGATGTGACAGGAATATATACATGCAGCGGTAGTTTCGCATACACTCAGTATACAAGGACAGTACATCGGCAGGGCTGTCATTTGTATTCAGGTGATTCATGCGAAAAAGTATCCTACTTGATAATGGCCGCACGATGGAATTAGCAGATTCTCAACGCGTAATGGTAGTTAAAGCTAGACGCATGGGACATTACATTTCGGAGATCGTTAGGGAATTCAGTATTCCGAGATCCACCGTGTTAAGAGTGTGCCGAGAACACCAAATTTCAAGCTTTACCTCTCAGCATGGACAACGCAGTGGCTGACGGCCTTCACTTAGCGACCGAGAGCAGCGGCGTTTAGGTAGAGTTGTCTGTGCTACTCAAAACTGCGTGAAATAACCGCAGAAATGAATGTGAGACAGTGCGGTGAAAGTTCGCGTTAATGGACTATGGCAGCAGATGACCGGCGCGAGTGCCTTTGCTAACAGCACGACATCGCCTGCAGCGACTCTCCTGGGCGAGTGACTGTATTGGTTTGACCATAAATGACTGCAAACTCGTGGTCTGGTCAGATGAGTCCCGATTTCAGCTGGTAAGAGCTGATGGTAGGGTTCGAGAGTGGGGCAGACCACACGAAGCCGTCGATCCAGATTGTCAATGAGGCACTGTGGAAGTTGGTGGTGGCTCATAATAGCGTGGGCTGTATTTACGTGGAATGGACTGGATCGTCTGGTCCTACTGAACCGACCATTGTCAGGATATGGTCATATTCGGATACTTGGAGACGATTTGCATCGTTCAGCGATGGAGTTTTTATGGATGGCTACTCGCCATGTCACTGGGTCACAGTGTTTCGTGACTGGTTTGAAGAGCATTCTGGACGATTCGAGCGAATGACATGGTCAGTCAGATCATTCGACATGAATCCCATCGAACATTTATGGGATATAATGGAGAGATCAATTTGTACGGAAATCCTACGCCGGCAACACTTTCGTAGTTATGGACGGCTATAAAGGGGAGCATAGCTCAATATATCTGCAGGAGACTTCCAATGACTTGTGGATTCCATGCCTGCCGGCCGGAGTGGCCGAGCGGTTCTAGGCGCTACAGTCTGGAGCCGCGCGACCGCTAAGGTCACAGGTTCGAATCCTGCCTCGGGCATGGATGTGTGTGATGTCCTTAGGTTAGTTAGGTTTAAGTAGTTGTAAGGTCTAGGGGACTGATGACCTCAGAAGTTAAGTCCCATAGTGCTCAGAGCCATTTTTTTTTATTCCATGCCATGTCGAGTTGCTGCACGAAGACTGGCAAAAGGAGGTCAGACACGATATTAGGAGCCATCCTACGACTTTTGTCGCCTCCGTGTATTTCCCCAGAATAGTCAATACACATGAGAACGTTATCAGAGAGTTTTGAGATGACCGCTGCGGCAGTGATAGTCGTCCTCCATGTTGGCTGCTGTAGCGGCGCTGTCGGCCCTATGAACTGTGCGCTCCGATCGCGATAAAAGGAAGGCAGGCAGGCGGGCAGGCATTTCTTAGGAGAGGCGAGCCGGCTCCGGGGAGATCGAGCGAGTGCCTCACCAATCGGAAGCGAGTGGCGGCGACAGCTGCGCGCCCGGCGGCCAAATTAGATATCATCGGTGAGTGGTATCGGAGAGGGGCCCGCCGAGTGGTGGCTGCAGATTGGATCCGGCGTGGGCGCGAGCAGTGTCTGACGCTCGCAGCGGGCCCGACACTGCTGAGAGCCGCGGCCCAGTTCCCAGACAGCCCACACACGCCGCGCGCTCTCGCATCTCGTGTCGTAACGTGGCACACTGCAGGCCTAAACTGCAAAAACCGCGCCAGTACAGTGACAGACTGAGCCCATCGGAGGCTCGGAGCCGAGAAATTAAATGAGGTCCCCAGTCGGCTTAGAAATTGATGTACCGGGTGATTATTATTAAAGTGCAGCTATTCTCAGAGGTCAGGCATGGGCCGTAATTACTGTATAGCAGTGAAACTTGACAGATATGCTAATGCGTTAGTGTTGATTTAGGCTAAACAAAATAGTTCCAAATTTGGCCACAAGGTGCAAATATGGCGCTGTGAATGCGGGAAAAAAAGTATAGAATTTAATGAATGCGTGGTGCTGTTCTTTCAGACACGTCAGAAAGAATAGACACCACGAATTCCTGTAACTGATTCACCTCAACAGGCAATTAATCCATAACCTTCAGTACATATGCATATTTACTTTCGACCTCCAGGGTCAATCAAAAATTAGCGACCATGGATGACATGGAGGAGACTGCAGATAGGGGGCGCTAGGTGGGAGTATGGGTCAGCCATGACGCATACCCAGATAGTCCGTGCATTTGCGATAAACATTGGGTTCCGGTGGTACAGTGGTTATCGCAACTGCAGGGGATCACGGTTTTGAGTCCCGGCATCCATTTTCACTCGTCGCCGCTGATTTTGCATCAAGATCCTATGCAGCTCCTATCAGCAGTTCCATTCCTTTCCTTTACTTTCTCCCGCCTCCACCTTCAGTTACATAATACATATAGAAATATTTCCATACGTAATGGATTAGGAAACGAAGGTGAACAGGAAAGGTCAAACAAGAGAGAAATTCACAATGTTGATATTATTATTCATTGCTACTTGCACCATGTCTTCAATATGGACACCGAAACCGTAGACAAGATGCTGTACAGCTGATGATCAAAATTGGAACCAATTTTTTTGCAGTGTAAATCGGTTCTGCATTAAGGCATTAGCATATCTAGCAGGTTTCGCTTACATACGGTAATTACAGCGCACTCTGGACCTCCGTCAGTAGCTACACTTTAATTATAGCCAGCCGGCATCTGTAATAGACATTTTGTGAGGATTCATGTAAAAGTTATGGCTGACAAAAAGAAGTACTTACAAAGTGCGTGCTGTACACTCTAATAATTGTAATATACATACTGTGGCTTGAGCTCGCCCTGAAGGAAGTAGTGCTCGGAATGTCTGTTTGCATTATCTTGTATGTAAATAGCCGGTGTTTACCATGGTGCTTTTGGGTACGCCTTGGGCATAGACAACCTCGTCCTCTGTGGTGTTATATGTGTTGCCGGACCTCAGGAGCTACTTTGGCTCCGGTATAACTCATACTTAATGATATAATTGAAGTTTTAGATTCGAAACGCAGTAGAAAGACAACCACTGCTCAGAATGTCGTCATATTTGAACAGCATTATTACTGACGCAATGTGAAACTTCAGAGAGAAAAATTAACGAAAATTTTACCAATAGATGTTGCCGTAAGCGTCTTAAAGTAAATAGGGTCGGCTACAAATAAGAGATGAATTACAATACGGCGGCTACGGTTTGAGTTGGACATTACACCATCCGTATTGTTCAATGTGCATGACTTCACAAGTTTGGCAGTCAACAGCTGGTTGGATGGGCCCATCCGCCACGTTAAGGTCGTACCACAACAGATGGGAAAAATCGGTTTTCAATTGTCCTGAGACCAGAAACCACATAAAAAACAAAATGATATCGGTTTTTGATTGTGCAGGGGCAAAAAACAGCATAAAAACAAAATAACGTCGGTTTATAATTATCGTGACACGGCGCAAGACATGTTTAGTACGCTGTCCACCGTTTTCTGCCAGAAGGTGAAATCGAGAAACAACACGTTCCTCAACCGATAGGAGTGTCTCAGGGAACACGTTTGGAAGGCGTTGCGCAATGTTTCCTTCAATTCAGCTGTGTTCATAATTGGAGCACTGAATATAACACATTTCAGATAATAACACAGCCAGAAGCCACACGGATTAAAGTCAGGTGTTCTGGACGGCCAGGCTTTAGGGAACTGATGACTGATAATTCTAGCCACTTCAGTGGCAGTGTGCAGAGTGTAGAGGGTCGACACCTTGCATAAAAATGGTCCTATACACATTGCTAATGAAGGGTTAGGATGACGTTGGTACGTGCAAGACACTCATAGTGTATACTTGTAACGGTCCAGCTAACAACACCCATGGGAATCGACTCCTCGATAAACTACCACCCTATGATAAGCGATGCTTTCAACCCGCACCACATAGTTACCTTTGCAAAAAAATGTTCAAATGTGTGTGAATTCCTATGGGACCAAACTGCTAAGGTCATCGATCCCTACACACTACTTAAACTAACTTACGCTAAAGACAACACACACACCCGTGCCCGAGGGAGACTCGAACCTCATGCGGGAGTAGCCGCCCCATTCGTGACATGGCGCCTCTAACCGCGCGGCCACTCCGCACTGCTACCTTTGCGGAATAAAGTGACACAGCTTGTTGTGCATGCAGATTTGACGTTGCCCATATTCTATACTTCGCCATATTTATATGTCCTAGGAGATGTAAATGGACTTAGTCGGCCTACAGAATGTTCCATGGTCAATCATTGTCCACTTCCATCTGAGCAAGAAATTCCAGAACGAAATTTTGTCTTGCTGCAGGTCAGTTTTAAGCAACTCCTGAACGTGATAGCAATGCGGGATGTTTCGTAGGATTTTATGCACCGTGCTCACAGGCATATCCAACGTTGATGAAAACCCCTGTGCACTGCATGTTTGCACACCACCGCTCGACCCCTCATGCAATGCTGTGGCCACATCTTCGACAGACGTCGTATCAGCTGCTTTCCTTCCTCTGCCACACAGCAGTTGAAAAAGCCTGTCGTTTCGAATTTTGTAATCTTTCCTCCAGACCCTCAGCAGACAGCGGGCCAATGCCCTGTTTCATAGCCTTTAATCTCCGGAACTTTTAAAGAGCTACTGGTGCACAGTCACCGTTCTTGTACAAGAGCTGTACCAGCAGCGCGCGATCCTTAGTGGAAACTGACATGCTGGGCGTCTCGGATGGAAACTGAGGTACAGCCATGCGCTACGCTTCTGTTGGTCAATTTTTCTTGTGCCATGACCTTTCTCCCTGAGTCAATTATATACTGATCAAGTTTGACGTCGTTCTGAGCAGTTGTTCTCTTTCTACAGCGCTTTGAAACTGCTCTACGGGTGAGAAAGTATACGAATCATCATTTAGCACAACAGCCATCAGGCAGGATTTGAGGGAACAGTAAAGAGCAGAATAAGAAAATTACGTTTTATTTTATATGTCTGGATACAAGTCTTGTCCAGGTATAATGTCAGCTACCGTCGAATACAGAACTGATATTATTATAATATATGATTTCGTGCTTTTATTTTATTCGAAATTACACTAGTGTCGCTGACATCTGTTTCGCTTGGAATTTTTCTTTCGCATGACAAAAGGAGGAGATTGGCGAGTTGTTTTTCATTGATCGTAGAGCGAAAATAATTTTTTATTAGTTTCAACTTCGAAAAACTCTTGCCTGATGCAACTAGGATACAAATTGTCAAGAAGAATTGGACTCTAGCTAGTGTACAGGGCAATGATTCACTGAAGTCCTATCAATTATAAAATGAAAGATTTCTTGGGCTCTCCGTCTAGCAACAACGTCCACACTCGTAACGTTGATTCCTACAATACCTTTTTATTTCTTCCAGTACCTGCTCCTTATCAAACTCATCGTAAATTTCTACCAGATTCTCTAGTGCTACAGACATAACTTTACATGTAGAATAATTGTGTCTGGCAGACAAGTGGTTGTCTTTCTACATTTTTCAAGTTTCGTGCAAAGTATTTAAAAAAAGTTTAAACATTGTGAACGCACCCATTACCAATTTCCATGACCTGATGATAAGTGAGTTGGTACCTATGTCTATATTTTCCAAACGTAAGGGCTCTCCAACTACAAATTGTCTCATATTTATTGAGCATATTGAAGATATTTTAGCCTTGTTTGGGATTTCATTGAAAGAAGTCTAGTCTGATCCTGAGCGGCCTCCAAATATCGAGCTTCTCCCCCTACCCCCCCCCCCCCACCATATACCTCCCTTAGTCCGCCATTAGACTATACAAGTACGACGACTTATTTTAGCATACTGACCTTTGTCTTGTTGCCGGAAAATATTCAGTTTTCAACTGAGGAGGGTTACATTAATATACTACCCGCCGTTAGTCGTGTTACACGAGGGAGGATAGCAAACGAAATATTACAGTTGCGAATTTTAAGTATCTTCCAGTGCATAAAATTTTCAAACAATTTACGAGGATGCAGCCAGGTTTACATGCAGAATTAACCAAAAACCTCCTTATGTAAGTCACTTGCTAATTTAATCTCAACTGCTTCCATAGTAAAACTATACCAAAATTTGGAAGTTAATGCCAGATTCTCCGTGTTCTTATATTCTCAATGATGACCGGCGCCAAAATAGCGTTCTGTAATCGCGGATTGGCTCTGCTGTTTTAGGCATGTGGTCATGCTTATGCTCAAGACAGCTGTCCTCTACAGTCCTGGTGGTCTGACTAATGTGTGACATGCCAAAACCACGGGGAATGCTATAGACACCAGCCTTACACAAACCCAGATCGTCCTTAACCCTTTGTTGCCTGACGGTACTTAAAAGTACCAGTAAGTTTTGACTCTCATTATTTTCTCGTGGTGCAGTTTCGTGATCTGAGAGCCTGTCGGTACGTAACAGTAGCTCTGCTCTACTGTTTCATAGATGTTATTGTGCAATACATAGACCTCTCTGGCGGTCAAAGCTTGAAATTGTTTTTCGCGCGCTGCTGTGAAAACAGAAGATTGTATGTGCTTGTTTCCATGGTGTTGCCTGATTTTGTGCGCAATTTAATGAAATTTCCGTTGAGTTTTTCATTGTACGTACTTACCTTCTTTGTATTTTTATAATAGTTTGAAGCATTACGTTACAAGTGAATGAGATAAAGTGGAAATTATAAGGCGGACTTATTAGTACCGTCAGGTTGTGCGAACACTTTATTGTAGCAACAATGCGTTACCTCTCACCAGTTGTTCTGTCCACTTTCTCTCACACAGAAATCCGTAAATACATTTGCCTGTGGAACAATTAGAACAAACAGGAAAGGTTTGCCAGGGAATTTACCTAAAGAAAAATGTCTAAATCAAATCACAGAGAGTCATCTTTAGACCTAACAGTATTTCAATGGAAGGAAAATAAAGTAGTGTATTTTGCGTCAAACTTCCATGGCACTGAACAGAGCGTAGTGACAAGAAAACAGAAAGATGGAACTAGTATGACTATACCATGTCCAGTTATTGTATGTGATTACAATAAAAACATGGGTGGTGTGGATCATGAAAACAGATTACGTTCAACTTATGGTCTTGACAAGCGATCAAAGAAATGGTGGCACCGTCTCTTCTGGGGAGCAATAGAAATTGCTTTTGTCAATGCTTACGTCATTTTCAGTGATCTACATGGGACACTGCCACTGCTGGAATTCAGGCGTGCTGTGGCACTAGGGGTAATGAATGAACAGCAAGTGCCAAATCTCAAAAAGAGAAACTCTGGTAAAGATGAAATAACTCTCCCAAAGAGAAGGAAGGATTTCTGTTCCGAAGGATGTACGTCTTGGCAACCGAGGGAACCATTTTGTAGTGTTCAGTTGTAAAAGAGGACGATGCAAAATGTGTGTGAAAAATAAAATTCAGTCGAGACCACGTTCTCAATGTAGTACATGTAAAGTGTATTTGTGCTGCAGTGAGAAAAAGAACTGTTTCCTACAATTTCATGAGGTATCACTAAATATGTGATATGTATATACTGTCAAAAATGTATAGCTAAGTTACTATGTATTGTGAAGTTGCTCTAGAATAAATCTATGCGAACTTTAAAAAAATTCAGAAATATCATATTTCTGTTAATTAATTTTCTAATGTAAAAATATTTAATATTTATGTGGCATAAAGTACAAGTTATAAAAATTGGAGCATTTTTCTGCGCATTTTCTGTCCATGGAGTCTGACGGTACTTCTGAGCACCAGGAGTGAAAAAAGTTGTGAAAAATAAAATAAAATTTTACAAAAAATCCTACCATCATTTGAGGCCACAACAGCATAAATTCTGCAAAGAAAATGTTAAAAAGTAAATTTTTCTTATGTCAGGAAACAAAGGGTTAACAGACCCTAAAAGGACCGTGAACGTACGTGGTAGTCGAAAAACACATTTCTCATCATGTCTCTGCAGAACGCAACCAGCACTGTTAGAAGTGCTACCAGCATAACAATTGGTAACACCTCGTAGTTTTAATCACTCACACGACTGCCGGTGCAAATTCACTGCCGAAAAGCACTGAGGAACATGTTTCAGACACCAGTGCATTGTTATTACAATTAATGCAACAAATGGGACAAAATCTTCAAAAGTTAGACACAATGGAACAACACCAGAGACAAACACAGCAAAAGTTAGACACAATGGAACAAAATCTTCAAAAGTTAGACACAATGGAACAACACCAGATTCAAACACAGCAACAGTTAGACACAATGGAACAAAATCTTCGAAAGTTAGACACAATGGAACAAAATCTTCAAAAGTTAGACACAATGGAACAACACCAGAGACAAACACAGCAACAGTTAGACGGAATGGAACAAATCTTCAGAAGTTAGACACCACGCTTGAACAAACACGTGAAGATTTAACTACTGAGTTACATAACATTGAATCGAAATGTCAAAAAGTCTGTAATGACATAAAAACACAAATTTGTGAGCATTTTCAACCTATTTTTTCGCGGCATGAAAATGCATTACAGAATCACGAAGCAGCCATAAAAGAACTGCAAACTATTGTTCATGAAAATCATGAGACCTTGCAAGCTAAAATTGACTCAGTTGCATCTACCGATTTGGTTACGCAACTTGCAAAAACTCAGGAAAACTTAAAGGACACAGTAGATACTCTGAAAATTGGTTCAGCAAGACACATGGAGGAAATTAGTTCATTATCAGATAAAGTAGTTGAACTTTCAGATCAGCTAAATAATTTATCTACGAAGGTAGATGATAATCTGAATGACACAAAACCGGTAGTCTCCAATGACACAGAAGGGTCCGAACAAATTAGAAAATTCAAACAAAATCAAAATCAAATCAATACACAGTACAAAAGAGAAATCCGGGAAGTACAAGATCAGCTGACACAGGTAATACAAGAATTACGTATTTCAGAGGACACTCGCGTCCCAATACGGGAAGAGGGACATAGAAATACGGAACAGCCACAAAATAATACCACAGGACATTTCGGAAGTTATGAAAGAAATTGGCAATGTGCACCGAATTTTGAGATGGAACCGCCGACACGACGTAACAATGACCGACATGCGACTCGCCGACATGATGATTTTGACTATAAGCTGTTCATTACTACACGTAAATTCAAAACGTTTAAGACTTCTGGTAACGACATTCATCCACAAGCGTGGCTCCATCAATTCTCTCATTGTTTTCCTCCCAACTGATCATTAGAGCACAGATTAGAATTTATGTGTGGCTATTTAGAGAATGAACCAGCTGTAAGAATGCGTTCGGTCATTCACGATTGTCACAGTGAAGGAGAATTTTATCATGCTTTCCTCTCAGCATATTGGTCTCAAGCTACACAAGACCGAGTAAAACATAGCATCTTAATGATGAAACATTTCGAACAATCTGAATTTTCCAGTCTTGTGAAATATTTTGAAGACATGTTGCACAAGAATCAGTACCTGTCAAACCCATACAGCTCCTCAGAACTCATCCGCATTTGCTTAATCAAATTGCCTGAACATTTACGACATATTATTTTTGCAGGACGTTGCAAAGACGACATTGAAGCTTTTCAGGGACTCTTACAAGAATTAGAAATTGACACTGACAATCGCGGAACGCTAAAACAGGAACACAACAATTATAGGTCACATCCGTCGCAATTCCTCGATGAAAGAAATAATAACTGGACGCGACAAGGCTATTCTCACAACACAAATCGTGACCAAAACAGACACCACCCGTATGACAACCGTTGGCAGAGTAGTAATAATTACAGGGAAAGATCACCTCTCCGCAGTAATGACTATCACAGAGACAATCAGAGAAACAGACAATATAGGAACCAAAATAAATATTATCAGGGGAGACAGAATAACTTTAGACGGAACGGTTCAGCGCGCAGTTACGATTCAGGGAGAAATTCTCCACCACGTGGCCGACAAGAAAGAAACTATGGAATCTACCGACATGACGACACACGATATGATCGTAACGACAGACCTGAATTGCATCAGAACTGGCGGGATTCAAACAGAGCAGGGCCCTCTCGACAAGGTGAATTTGTAGAAGTTAGGTCTCCAAATCCCAATAACAACGTGCGCCAATAAAGAGACAATAGGCAATGACTCATACCGCTGGCAGCCACAAAACGTACGTATGAAACTGACGATGCAGCTGCCGTAGCTAGTAATTACGTAAAAATGGAAGACATTAGGGATATCTTACTCCAGGAACACGACATAAAACATAACAACATTGCATTTCCTGTGATTCACATTACAGTAAATGACGTAAAATTTACTGCAGTACTTGACTCTGGCAGTCCCATTTCAGTAATTAGTGAAACAGCCTTTAGCAGATGGAACAAATCGAACGATTGCCCCACACTTCCGTTACGTAAGATTAAATTACAAGGTGCAATCGTTGGAAAAAGTGTAGATGTATGCCAACAAACAACTTAGAATTCTTTTGTCAAAGCCACAGCTTCTCTATGAACTTTCTTATTGTTCCATTATTGTCGACGGAAATTATACTGGGAGTAGACTTTTTGAATGAATACAAAGCAATCTTAAACTTTCACGATGCTGAAATAAGTTTAGAGAAAGAAGGTAAGCCAATAGCTTTGAAATTTGAAGATTGGCTCTCAAACCATGACGAGGAAATTAATCGGCTTTAACTTCTGTTAGACAACAGTTCGGAATTTCCTACGGAACTAGACACTAACAATCACTCTGCAAGTACTGACAGGGATGATATCGACGACACATTTGATACTAATAAGTTAATTCAGAATACAATTCAAACAATTGAGAATTGTAATGACACTGATAGGCAGGACCTTTTTGAGATTTTACAAGCACATTCCACAGTTTTTACTCACAAAACAGGAACAATCAAGGGATTTCAATACCAATTTCGTGTTCGTGAGCATACTAAATTTTGTGTTAGACCATACGTAATTCCAGCACAGTATAGGGACCGTGTTAGAACAGAAATACAATCTATGCTTGACGAGGGCATTATTGAGCCTGCAGTAAGCTCATACAACAATCCATTACATGTTGTTGAGAAAAAAATGGATCCATCAGGCTTGTCTTAGATTCGAGACAAATCAATACTATCATTATTCCTGAAACAGACAGGCCGCAAACATTGGAAGAACTTCTTCAAAATTTTAATGGTGTAAAAGTGTTGTCTTCCATTGATCTCAGATCCAGTTTTTATCAGATCGAACTTCATCCAGAATGTAGAAAATACACAGCTTTCCTTTGTTTCGGCGTTTGTTATCAGTTTCGGAAACTTCCTTTTGGTTTGAACATTGCTTCGGCAGCATTCATTCGCGGGCTAAATTCCATATTACCTGAGTTCTTAAAACGTCACATCACCTTATATGTAGACGATATTCTAATAGCAGAAGCTTCATGGGAACAACATAATCGCATCCTCAACAGTTTGTTACGTATTTTTGCAGAATCTGGAATTACAGTTAACTTGGAAAAGTCTGAATTCGGTAGGTCAAAGGTGAGGTTTTTGGGACATATTATTTCTTCTGAAGGGATTCAGCCGGATCCTGAAAAGTTAGAAGCAATCAGAGCCATTCCAGTTCCATCCACAAAAAAACAAGTCTGCAGTTTTCTAGGTCTCGTAAATTTTTACCGTCGTTTTCTGAATATGCAAATCCTTGTTACACCAAAACTTTGTTCTCTCACCGGAAAAAATACTATTTGGAACTGGGACGAACAATCACAGTTGGAATTCAATTCTTTGAAAGAAGCGTTACTTAACGCGCCAATACTAGCTCATCCAGATGCGCCACAAGATTTCTGCCTTAGCACGGATTCTTCTAAAGTCGGTCTTGGTGCCCATTTATTTCAAGAAGCCATAGAAAATGACACTACCGTTCAGAAAACCATTGCTTTTCCTAGCCGAGTGCTAACAAAATCTGAAAAAAATTATTCCGTTACTGAATTAGAAGCTTCAGCTATCGTTTGGGCATTTAACAAATTCCGTTTCTTTCTTTCTGGTAAGCACGTAAAAGTATACACTGATCATCGTGCATTACAATTTATTATGTCTTCAAAATTAAATCATGACAGGTTAAAACGTTGGGCATTGTTTCTGCAAGAATTCCACTTCACAATAGTCTACATTCCCGGCAAGGAGAACATTGTTGTGGACGCACTGTCACGCGCACCGCCTGGCTTGAGAAAAGTAACACAGAAGGCAATCTCGAGAAAAATTTCAGTATTCTTTACATTCAGAAAGTCGCCTTTGAAAACTTCATCACCACATCTTTAAAGGACATTGCTCATGAACAAGATAAAGATCCGATTTGGAAAGACATCAAAAGTAAATGGCATGAAAAGACACACACACAGATTCGGCATTATTATCTGGTGAGAAACAACATACTGTTCAAACGCTGCACTGTTGATGACAAGCTATGGGTTCTTTGCATTCCAGATGATTTTGTTAATAAGCTCGTTTGGTACATTCATTTCAGCTACGCACATTTTGGTCCACGAAAATGTTATCATATTCTTTGGACGACTTGTTATTTTAACAATATGGAAAAGAGAATTCGAAGAGTCTTGTCTATTTGTAAACTTTGTCAAAAGGCGAAACCATCTACTGTCTCACATCGTGCTCCGTTGTTTCCTATTATTCCTTCTAAATTAAAAGAATTTGCTGCTGTTGATCTCTTGGGACCGCTTGTCAGAACATCTAATGGATTTTCGTACGTTCTAGTCGCTGTTGAACTTACTTCAAAATTTGTTTCTTTCACTCCGTTACGTAAAGCCACTGGACGGTCTGTATCCAACGCCTTTGTTAAAAATTTCTTACGTGAAGTTGGACACGTAGTAAAGTCATTTCAGATAACGGACCGCAATTCAGATCAGCTGTTTGGTCACACATGCTTCGGAATCATAAAATCAAACCTGTTTTTATTTCATTGTACTCACCACATTGTAACCCCTCCGAATGGATTGTGAAAGAAATCAATAAGCTTTGCAGACTTTATTGTCACAGAAAGCATCGGCATTGGGACAGATATTTACACTTATTTCAAAACGTGCTGAATGAAATGCCTCATTACTCCACTGCTTTACCACCTACTCTTGTACTGAAGAATGAAGAGCCACCGAACAGAATCAGAGAGCTTGTACCTTTCCCGAATACACGTAAACTTCGACACAAAGACATAATTGACTTGGCTCTTAAAAATATAAAATCTGCAGCAGACAAAAGGAGTAAACTACACGGTAAAGCAAATGCAAAGAAATTATATATTGGTCAGAAAGTTCTCATTAAAGCTCATTCATTGTCACATAAGAAGAAACACTTGAGTCACAAATTCTTTCAAGTTTACAATGGACCTTACAGAATCCGACGTATACCACATGATAATTGCGTTGAAGTTGAAACTCTGCGTACTAGGAAGAGTAAAGGTTTACACCACATTTCACATATAAAACCGTTTATTGAAAGATAATCTACTTTTTAACTTTGTCTTTGCCATAAAACTCTTCACTTCACATTTCTAGTATGCATTGTCAGACTTAAAAACTGTTACCATGCAACAATGTTAGAAGTTAAATATCCAATCAAGAACCAAGAGAACTTATTTAAACAGAAATTACGAATGCATTGTTATAGTGAACAGACGTCACAGTGTCATTGTGTGTGTACATTCTTGCGTGTTAGTTGCACGATTACGTAACGACTATAAGGCTTACATACTTAGAACATTTACCAGTACTGCTAATGAGATTTTAATGGAACATTTTGGTTTACTTGAAAATACATTCTGGATTTAAAGTACTTTCTGTGAGATACCAGATGACACAGTGGTTAGTTTATGTGACAGCTACACGATTTTATCACGACGCTGCTAATGAGTGACAATATACAATGTTGCTTTTGCAGTGTTTCTGTTTTATTTCTGCACAGTTTTTCTGTATTATTCTGGAAAGTAAAACTTGTTTTAGTAGTAACTTTTGTGGTATAGCTACAATGAGACAGCCTTTTTCGTAGCACAACAATACGTTACATTATAGTGCTTTCTTGATCACGGTAAGGTACGTAATAACTACGGTATCCATACGCAAAGCATTTCACTTTCGTTTATGATGAGGTAAGCATATTGACTTCAGCAGAACTTTGCTTACAGAGGACGATGACTATGACACTTCCACAGAATTATCTTACAGCAAGACGCACATTTAGCGCTGCAGGACACGCATTTGAGAGATTAATTTTGTACTTAAGCCATTTATTTTTCAAGATTTTTGAATTACAAAGATAGTTTTCCATGATACATTTCATTCCATTGCTGTAATCTGTAACACCTGAGGGTATAATTACATTTATCCTCAGGGGGGTACACGCCTACTTTGTGTACTATGTGTTTGGCAAGCACAAGGAGCCCTAGCTAATATGGTATTTGCTTATACAACTTTACACATCGGTACCATATTCCTCTAATACGGAATTACACAGCTATCTGATTATTTAGCAGAGAAACAAACATTTTTTTTTACTACGTCAGTGACACATGTTTACATAATTACGCAGTTGGATAACTTCACACTTACGAAACTGTATTTTGTATGTACTTTGTGAACTCTTCATATTTTTTTGGACCCATTGTGATGTTATGAGAGCTTTGAATGATATATTTGGTATGGGATCACGATTTTTAAAGTACGTTTGAGGCAGATGACACTTTTGACATGAGCAGAGAATTTTTTTTAGGTTTTGAAATTATTGGAGGAAGCTACGACGATTTTGAGATTTGACTGAGGTGCTATGATGCTATTATTACGGTGACTATGTGTATTATGCTGTTGCAGTATGTTTATGATCAATAAGCTGATGCTATATGAGTTATTTGATTATGCTACATATCTGTTATGATGAAATATTGAAGAAGTGTCGACGAATAAGGTAAGGAATAATAAGTAGTGGTTAGGGACTCTGGTTTGTGAAAAGGTTGTTGGAAACCAAGAATCGTACTTTAAGAGTTATGAAATATATGCAAATGCGTGAATGTATTACAATGCCGACGAAAATTTTTTGGACACTGTTATATCAATAGGATTTTGTTTCTACACATTTGTAATGCAAATTCTCAACCTGTGGAATTTTTTTATATGAGACTGTCACTGTAGCGGAAACTGCTGTCATAAATATTTCAGTAAGGTAAGTGACCTTGACGTAATGCGTTTTGGGCGCCTAGCTGAGAGGTAGTCGTCTGACAAAAGAAAGCCATTAGGTGAAAAACAGAGGCATTATCCTCGCTATTGACATTCCTTTGTAGAAAGCATCGCAAATACCACACGTTCATTACTTGGAAAAATACATACATCTGCACACCTGATTATGACAAGCGTCTTTCTACGAGAGTTGAGAGAAATGCCATATGGCTTGCTTTATGTATTTATTTACTCATTTTGTTTAATATCTAGTTTCTAGCTGCACTGCAGCATTGGTTAAAATAGAATTTTATAGATGTACTAATATAAATATTTTCTGCCTGCAGATCCAGTAAATACTAATTTTGTAATACACTTCCCAAAAAATGAGGGAGCACAAAGACATTTCCCTTCACAGGAACTGCATACATAATTTACTTTTCAAGTACTTGGTAATTTTTATGGTAGAATAAGTTGTGGTGCACCACTTGATTTACATAGACATTAAGATGTGAATATACATTTCCCTTGTCTGCACTGTTGTCTTTAGTGTAATATTTTTTCTGCTTGAGCTATGTCATGTTTAGATATAAGTTATTTCATTTGCTGCTGCTGTTTGCCAGGCATAGTGTTACTGAATTTGACTTTGTGTTACTCTGCTAAGCCAGTTTTACTACGGATTTATTTTTCTTGTTTGCTGCACAGTGCCTTATATTAGTTGTAATATTACAATTGCTTCGCCAATTTGAATTTTTTGTCATTGATGTTTGTGTTATTTGTTTTGTGCTGCTACATTGCCTCGTCCCTTAGTTTAGCATCTGAGCTCAGTAGATTTAAGTTAGCTTAAGAGTGGGGTAGACTATAAAGAGAATGAGTTGCAATGAATTGGAAGAAATGCATTGAGAAGTTATATGAAAAAGATTTGGGTCAATGAGTATTGTACAATGAGAAATAATTATTTAAAAGAAATATGAATAGAATACAGAAAGGAGGTATAGATAGGACTTTTTGGGAATAATGATGAATGAAGGGAGATCTCCAAGAAAAAAAAGTTTTGTTTGCAAAATACTGCAGTACGAAATGTTACACTGAAAACGAACCCTGACCCTTCCTTTTGTGTTATCCCCCTATGTGTTTGTCTACCCTTGGGTATTTGTGTTCTTCCTGTCTTTATGTGTTTAATCTAATCAGAGTTATGTTGTAGAATTTTTCTGATAATATGTTATTTTCTTTGTAAAGATGTTTAGACATTATGTATTCTGTTCTGTTTTAAAGCTCCTGTGTGAAGTTGATGTTTCGAAAGTTATTCTGATCTTTTATGTATTTACTTATGTCATAATTCCTGTAACACTGATGTATATGTTTATTTCTATTCTTTTGTAAAGCCCCTATTACTACAAATGTTATCTGTATTGTTATGTTCTTTAATGATGTATTTTGTACCTTTGTAATTGTATTCTTATGTTATAAAATTGTAATTGACACCAGTTCATCGAATTAAGTAACTTGTAAGTTACATTTCACTGCACCCGTTTCTGTTAGTCATAGTGCATGGACAATATGTGAGAAGTAGGGACTGATAGTGTTTGCACGTGTGTTAATAATTCAGCAAGGGACTGGATAACAGCATTGCTGGTTCGAAGGACAATTTCAAAAACTTTGTGTGTGCACAAGTGGTGGTTATGGACTTGCTATATTCTCCGCAAGACTCTTCGATGGTGATTGTGCACCTGCACAGTTGCAACAGATGGCTGCTGGCCGTCTCTACAAGGACTACAGTGGGTCTGCATCTTTGATGGCCCACCATTACCATTATTTATACAAGGACTGCATTGGGTCTGCACCTCTGGTGGCCCACCAATACCGTAATCTCTACCAGGACTACAGTGGGTTTACTCTGTGATAACCTACGTACCAATATTCTTCAAACCTTCGACTGACTCTGCAGTGGGTTTGCTCTGTTGTGGCTCATTACCTGTCTGCATGTCAACAGTCACCACTGTCTTTCCGTTGGAAGGATAACACTACTTCTTCAAGACTGCATGGAAATCCACTACTTCCGTGTGTATTTTCTTCTACTGCTCAGACTTTGAGAAAAACACTGCTATTTTACTGTGATGAACGATAAGGACTGTCTTTATGGACTGTAAGAAAATTTTAGCTTTTGACCAACATTGTATCAATAAGTGTGTGCCTTTGATTTCTTTGTTATTGTAATTATGAAAAACTTTATCAAATCATTATTGGCCACTGCCCAAAACAATTTGTAAAATTTTTTGTGGGGAGCATGGGGGCTATGTAAGTAGGCTGTTTATGTTTTCTTATTGGCAACGTTACGTAGCGCTCTGTGTGAAAATCACTGGCTGTGCTGTGCGCAGTTTGTGGCTAGTTTGCATTGTTGTCTGCCATTGTAGTGTTGGGTAGTGGCAGCTGGATGTTAACAGCGCGTAGCGTTGCGCAGTTGGAGGTGAGCCGCCAGCAGTGGTGGATGTGGGGAGAGAAATGGCGGAGTTTTGAAATTTGTAATACTGGATATCATGAACTCCTATGTATATTATGATTTTTCAACACTATTAAGGTAAATACAGTGTTTGATCTCTCTAAAAAATTTTCATTTGCTTACTATGGCTATCAGTAGTTAGTGCCTTCCGTAGTTTGAATCTTTTATTTAGCTGGCAGTAGTGGCGCTCGCTGTATTGCAGTAGTTCGAGTAACGAAGATTTTTGTGAGGTAAGTGATTTGTGAAAGGTATAGGTTAATGTTAGTCAGGGCCATTCTTTTGTAGGGATTGTTGAAAGTTAGATTGCGTTGCGCTAAAAATATTGTGTGTCAGTTTAAGCACAGTCATGTAAAATTTTTCTAAGGGGACGTTTCAACTGTCCAAAAAGAAAAAAGCATCGTGACCTATGCGCCCTTTCGCAATTCTGTTTACGTCTGGGACTAGGGGCAATACTATCCGCTTCTTATTTTCAGCACCTTCTGTTCTTCTGCGACTTACCTTCGTTTCAGCCTTTCTTTTCTCCCAAAAATTTTTCAAATTTAAATATTTTAGAAGTGATGTTCCCTGTTGTACTCTGTTTTAAAATTTCTGTGTGTTCTTTGTGTTAAACGGTCTTCCCAGTATTTCATTTTTTTAACTGGATTTATTCCTCTATAAGTACACCATAATTTCTTCTAAAGCTTTGGAACATTATTTAACACTATTATGGCGTACATTAATTACTCTTTATTTGTATGTGTACGAGGGGCGTTTGAAAAGTCCGTGCAAAAATAAAAACTACTTACGTGTTTGGGGTAAACCATTTTTACATTTCGACATAGTCTCATATTAGACTTATACACTTCGTACAACGCTGTTCTAATTTGTTGATCCCTTCCGAATAATATGAATTGTACAAGTCTGCAAAATAGCTGTTAGTTGCTGCAATCATCTCCTTGTTTGAATAAAATCTTTGTCCCGCCAACCACTTCTTCAAATTGGGGAACAATTAGTAGTCCGAGGGAGCTAAGTCTGGAGAATGGGGGGGGGGGGTGATGTGAAACGATTTGTAATCCTATTTCCATTAATTTTGCGACCACAACTGCTGTGGTATGTGCTGGTGCACTGTCGTGATGGAAAAGGACTCTTTTGCGATCCAATCGCCGGCGTTTATCTTGCAGCTCGGTTTTCAAACGTTCCAATAACGATTAATAATATGCACCTGTAATAGTTTTACCCTTTTCCAGATAGTCTATGAGGGTTATCCCTAGCGAAGCCCAAAAGATAGTCGCCATAACCTTTCCGGCCGAAGGAATGGTATTCGCCTTATTTGGTGCAGATTCTCTCTTGGTAACCCATTGTTTAGATTTTTCTTTGGTCGAAGGAATATAGTAATGTATCCATGTTTCATTCACAGTGACGAAACGACGCTTAAAGTCCTGCGGATTTTTCCTGAACAGCTGCAAACCATCCTTGCAACACTTCACACGATTCCGTTTTTGGTCAAGCGTGAGCAATAGCGGAACCCAACGTGCGGATAGCTTTCTCATGTCCAAATGTTTATGCAAAATATTATACACCCATTCATTCGAGATGCCCACAGCACTAGCAATCTCACGCACCTTAACTCTTCTGTCATCCATCACCATATCATGAATTTTATCAATTATTTCCGGAGTCGTAACCTCTACAGAGCGTCCAGAACGTTCAGCATCACTTGTGCCCATATGGCCACTCCGAATGTGGTGTCACAGCCAGACACCACACGTGCTAGGTGGTAGCTTTAATCGGCCGCGGTCCTGTAGTACATGTCGGACCCGCGTGTCGCCACTGTGTGATCGCACACCTAGCGCCACCACAAGGCAGGTCTCGAGAGACTGACTCGAACTCAGCCCCAGTTGTACGGACGACAGAGCTAGCGACTAGACGTACGAAGCCTTTCTCTCTCATTAGCCGAGAGACAGAATAGCCTTCAGCTAAGTTAATGGCTACGAACTAGCAAGGCGCCATTAGCCTTACAGTGATTGTAATTAAAGTCTCCTTTGTGCGATGTACCACAATGAGTTATTAAAGATAAGTATTATATCAGCTACGTACTTTTCTTCATAGCATTAATTACGTATCCTGTTCCAGTACTTCACGCCCGTCTGCGTTAGTCTCGCGTGCCCTTTAAGCCACCTCTATCTACAAGATGTTGGCCCAGCTGCCGACACATCACCGAAAATTTTGAAACCACTTAAGAACTATTCTAATCGAAAGCGCAGAGTCACTGTAATGTTTATCAAGCTTCTCTTTAGTCTCCTGAGGCGTTTTGCCTTTCATAAAGTAATGTTTAAT
The DNA here is from genome assembly GCF_023898315.1 of Schistocerca nitens. Lineage (NCBI taxonomy): Eukaryota > Metazoa > Arthropoda > Insecta > Orthoptera > Acrididae > Schistocerca > Schistocerca nitens. The sequence goes on from NC_064620.1 coordinate 488,099,579, forward strand.
CAACACACGAAATTCTTTTTCGTCAATTTTTTGACAATCACTCGACTTCCTTGATTCACACGAATGCTAAACACAAAGAAATAGACCAATATGGCTACAACTTGGTGTGTGTTCTTTCCAAAGATGCTACTAACTAAGCATGACCTCGATACGTGCCGTTGGAGCCGTCTCTCGGATTTTGCACGGTCTTTTCAAACGCCCCTCGTATCTTGACAATATCTTTCTTCTTGTCTATGTAAAGAGCTCGGTTCCTTGAAATCTAATTACAATCAAGAATTTAAGTTTTATTCAGAGGGACACCTACTAATTTTGTGATAACCAAGATCAATGTGTTGATTTTTCTCTGATTTTCCAGTTATGCTTCTTATTATGTTTTATATTGTTTTCTGAACCATTATAAAACTGATCTTCTTAATATGAGCAGCACTCGTAATTGCTATCCAGACTGTTGTAGCGACTAACTTCTTCATGCTTTTACTGTCAGCAACGTGAGTTTTCCAGTGTTTTACTAATGAGAAGATACCTAATACTTGTTTTGGGCGTGACTGCACTTTGACGATCCTTCCGCTTCTAATCGCTGAAACTGTTGTTTCCTATGATTTGCGTGACACTTCTAGATACAGCATAAGGGGGCTATAGTCGCATTATGATTGGTGAAGTGCTGTAACATCACATTTAAGGTCAGATGCCAACCTTTCCTTACTGGTTGACGTTGTTTCATTGCCCAGCCGCATATTTGTACAAGCTCTTTTTGTAGTTAACAAAATTTCATGAAGGGATTTGGTATTAGCGAAAAGTTTGTGTTTATAACTAACTTCAGACACGAAATTATTTGAGTGAGAGGAGTGCCGTAATGGGCAAAGTACTGGACTCGAATTCTGAAATACTGGGGAGCAAACACATGCCTGGATATCCGGATTAAGGATTTCCGCGATTTGCTGAAATCCTTTCTAAGAATGGGGTCGTCTTCCATTCTACTCCTCCTCCTACTCGAGCCCAGTCTCGATCTCATGTCGCCTGCAATTGGAAGTTCAATTTCCTTTCCTTTGCTAAGTTACTGACATAGCACTGGTAGCTCTAACACCGTGAGACTCTGCTATAGGCATCCGAAATAACGTGTGTGTGTGTGTGTGTGTGTGTGTGTGTGTGTGTTTGTGTGTATGTGCTTGTGTGTTTTTATGGTTAATTCCTGACCTAGTATACCGTAGTGGTCTCCGTTTACTAAGAAGTTTTCATTTCGATATCTAACTTGCCGATATTGAACATGAAAACAACGTTTGTAGTAGTCGGAGCCATACTGAGTTGAGAGCTTATGGTAGGTGAGGAAACAACTATTTCAGATTATTATCCCTACCCATTGCTGTTAGTTTACCATGCGTGAAGAGAACAAGTTGTTTCATGTTTTGTCACGAAGAAGGCCTTCTGAGTAGCTCACTGCAGTAACTCTGCCACAGACTAGCTTGTGAGGTACACAATGCCGAAAGAGAAAATAAAGTTAAAAACACTATAAAGTGCAACTGATTCCGAAGTACATTTAAAAGTACGGAAACAAAATTTAAATAAGCAAATATAAGTCGTATAGGAATTTAGGATCACGAGCATATAGATTGTAGATGTTTTGTAAGCAGTAGAGGCCAGAGAAGAGAACAGCAGAGAGACGTACACCCACAGTAGCTGCCAGCAGTGGTAGAAAGGGGTTTGTATTGTCTATTTTCTGTTGTCTGTCGGTGGAGTCGATACTTACACAGCTGGAAGTAGGTCGGTTGCGACAGAACAATGCGATGGTATGTTCCTCTGAAATGGACGAAGAGAGGAAACCTTCCATCGATAGGCTGAAATGTAGCAGCTGGCATTGCTATTCAGCATCTCCGTCCTAACAGAGGACGGCGCGCACAGAAACTGTAGGACAAAGGCAGTCCACACGGTCGCAGAAGTAGCACTGACGCTGAAGATGTTGGCCGAGAACCGCAACCGACACTAGAAGGTAGGTGTATGAAATATAAAGTCCAGGTAATTACTTGTCATTTGACGGTACCGTTTTCAACACGTTTGAACAATAAAGGAAGACAATGGTGCAATCGTACAATTCCCGTGTTTCCAGGTAGAATGTGGGTGGCAGTGTAAAGGTCCAACGTTTTCAAAGGCATTCGGGTGGTCGCATTTCATTCACTTCTGAAGATCAATGGACACAATCGATAGAAGCTTCCTGAAGGAAGAAGGTACCGTTCATCTGAAGTGAATCAAGAAACGCAAGGACTAAAATGTGATTGCCCTTGTGGGAATATTATTTAATTCCCCCAGACTCTGCGTCAAATGCGTCAAACTTCTACCAACTACTCTTGACAGGGTCTATTTGGAAACAATAACATTACAGTGACGAGTTCGTTTCAAGGCCAATTTTGGAAGATGCTAATAACAATAAACTATCTAGACAAATAAAGGTTAAATTAAATGATTATAAGACGAACATCAACAAAACTAAAAGAAAGAAGGGTAACTAAATCGAACCGAATGAAATCAGATGGTGCTGTGGGAAATTGTGCTCTAAAAGCTGTAGTCGAATTTTGTTTGCTGGGGAACAAATAAGGGACGATGGACGAAGTGAAGAAGGTGTGAAATGCAGACTGGCATAGCAAGAAAATCCTTTCTGAAAAAAAAAGAGAATTATAAACTTTTCTTATAAATTTAAATATCAGATATTTCTGCGGAGTGTTGTCCTGAACTAGGTGAAACGTAGGCGAAAAACCATAGAGAACAAGAGAATTCTTTGAAAAAGGGTTCTGCAAAATAAAGGTGAAAGTTAGATGGGCAGATCGAATAACGAACTAAATATTGTATTGAAATGCGAATAAAAGAAATTTGTGGCACATCTCGATAAAAAAAACAAAAAAAAAAAAACTGATGGGTTGATAGAACACATACAGCAGCATAATGGAATCTTAAATTTTATTAATGGGGCCGGGGGGAGGGGGTGAGGAAGGGGATAAGAAAGTTTGATTACACTAAGTACGATCTGATAGACATATGTTACAGCAGTTACGTAGGTATGAAGACGCGTTCACAGGATAAACTACGTTAGAGACCTGCATCAAATCAGTCTTCCGACTGAATATCATAACACCACATTTTCATGATGTCGACAAACTCCAGTGGATGCACGAACACGCTACTTGCAAAAAAAGTCCATAAAAATCAACAGCTATTTGTCGAGGCCAGTGGACTGATCAACCTCATAAAAAGCTTTTGTGGTTCAAGTTCCAAAGGATTTCTTCAAAAATGTAGGTGTTGGAGGAAGCAACCGTGGTCTAAGGCTATCTTCGTTGACTAGTAATCAAAATGCCTTCGGTCCCGGGCTCAAACTTCGCCACTGCTTAAATATGAATAAAAATCATGAGCGATGACGGTCAAAGATTTCCGGCGTAAGAAGTAAACCTCCTACTGTCAAAGGCATTGTCAAATAGGACAGAGGAATGTACAGAAGTTCAGGGCACTCTCTCGACCTTGTGGTGGAAAACTGCCCCTAAAAGGCGGAAGAATCGGAAATAATCAATGGCATGACGATGCAGAAAGCAGTGGAAAGCAATGCTAAAGGCACATAACGTATACCAACAGGACATGTGGCCTGTAATTGAAAAAGCGTCATGATGACCTCTCCATTGGCAAAAGATTCCCGACTAGTTCCCCACAGGGATCTGCAAGAGGGGACAGAGACTGAATAACCAATGAATGGGTAACGTTATATGAAACAGGGGTGGAAAGTCAGGAGTTTGGAGGTAGTAGGCAAGCTAAAAAATATAGAAAGGAGAATGATAAGGCTCAATCTAGATTCTTTAGGGTCACTGAAGCGAAATGAAAAGAAGACATGGACTTGATGTCAGACAAGGATAGGGTAATATAAACAAAAAATAAATTGATCAAATAGCTCTGAGTACTATGCGACTTAACTTCTGAGGTCATCAGTCGCCTAGAACTTACGACTAATTAAACCTAACTAACCTAAGGACATCACACACATCCATGCCCGAGGCAGGATTCGGACCTGCGACCGTTGCGGTCGCTCTGCTCCAGACTGTAGCGCCTAGAACCGCACGGCCACTCCGGCCGGCAATATAAACTAAGGCACGAAACGGTCTAACAGGAGTAGTATTCGTTATGAATAGGAAGGTAGGGCAGACAGAAAATTACTGTGAACAGTTCAATGATAGGGTTGTTCTCATCAGAAACGACAGCAAACCAACAGCTACAACAATAGCTGAGGTCTACAAACAAACAGTATGTTGAAGATGAAGAGGTAGTGAAAGTATTTGGGGATATGGAACGGGTAATTCAATGCATGAAGGAAGATGAAAATCTAACAGTCTTGATGGATTGGAATGCGGTTGTAGGGGAAGGTATAGAAGAAAGGGTTACGGGAGAATATGGGCTTTGTATCAGGAATGAGAACGAGAAAGACTGAGTTCTGTAATAAATTTGAGTTAATAATAACGAATACTGTGTTCAAGAATCGCAGGAGGAGGAAGTACACTTGGAAATGGCTGGGACATACAGTAAGAATTCAGTTAGTGTACATCATGTTGAGGCAAAGATTCCAAAATCAGAGGCCGGCCGTTGTGGCCGAGTGGTCCTAGGCACGTCAGTCCAGAACCGTACTGTTGCTATGGCCGCAGGTTCGAATCCTGCCTCGGGCATAAATGTGTGTGATGTCCTTAGGTCAATTAGGTTTAAGTAGTTCTAAATGTAGGGGACTGATGACCTCAGATGTTAAGTCCCATAGCGCTCAGAATGATTTCAACCAAAATTAGAGACTGGACTGAAATGTCTCAGGAGGAGATACAGACTCGGATCACAATGTAGTAGTGATGAAGAGCAGTCTGAAATTCAATGGCAGAAATCAAGAGACGTACAACACAAACAGTACAGTCCAGTCAAGAGGAAGGGATAATGGGCAAAAAAAGAGGAAAAGTGACGTCAGGACAAAAGAAAGAGGAACTAACATGAGGGAATATGTGGAAACAGGGAGAACAGAGGTGCCCCAGAAAGGTTACATGCAGTGGGGCACCTGCACCCCCACCAACCCTTCCTGACACCCTCGCCCTACCATTATCATCACACAATGGGGACAGACGGAAAGGGGAATACAAAACTGTACAATAGCCCAAACAAAATGTAGGGAAAAGGTGGTAAGAATATGGCCAGGATTGTGGTAAGGTTAAGGCCACCACAACCAGCGCCTACACTAATTTGGGGGCTCAAATTCCACAGAAGACTTAAACATAGCAGGACAAACCCCTTTCGTGGAGAAAACCAAGAACCGATGTAGCCAAGCGAGGGTAATCCGCTAACACCAGAGGAAAGGAAGGTGGAAGAGCTTATTTAGCGTGAAAGGCCAGAAGATTGGGGCAGTCCAGCAAAATATGTATGACTGTGATGAGAGCCTCAAAACTACAATGGGGGGCTGGCTCATTATGGAGTAGAAAACCATTTATCAGTCTATTATCGCCAATATGAAGGTGGCAGAGAATGGAAGGTTCCCAGTGTGAGAGGCAAAGGGAAGAACACCACATGGTGGGAGTCTCCTTGATTGTGTGTAGTTCATTAGACAGGGGCGCAGCCTTCCAAGTGTCGGCCCACGATTGAGTAAAATCGGATCTGATTTAAAGCCGCTATTCCTGTAGGGCCCACGAAGAACAGGGGGTAGGTGGCCGCTTCCTTAGCCAGATGATCAGCAATTTCATTACCTGGGACACCTATATGGCCAGGAACCAAAAGGAAATCAACCACCCAAGCACTATCACCAAGTTCAGTGAGAATGTTGTGGATGGGAGAGACCAAGTGGTGGTGGGAAAATCACCAATCCATAGACTGAAGGCCATTCATTGAGTCCTTTCGTAAAAGAACTAGCATGAGTGAGGAATGTTTAATGAAGCAGAGGGACTGATAGATGGCAATCAATTCCTCAGTAAACACCCCACACATGGCAGGCTAGAGGTGGTTTTTGTGCCAACAGAAGATGTGAAGGTATGTCCCATATGACGTGGATTTAGAGCTATCCGTGTAAAAAACCAATGGCATTCTGAATCTCTCATAAGAGCACTTGGAAGAAACAATAGAACACCATCAGAATGACAGAGGCTTTCAGACCCCGGAAGAGATCCATCCAAATCCAGGGCAAGGAATTAAACAAGAGAGGATGGTAGGGAGAGAACATGGGTTATAGGACAAATAAGAGAGGTGGAGAGAAGCGAGGGAGAGCCTAAACAGTAAACCTGCCAAACGGTGGGAAGCAGGCAGGCAGTGGCGTGTAGCCTTGAAAAGAATAGAATAGGATTGGTGAGCAGGGTTAGAATGGATAGTGATGGCATAGGAAATCAGGAGTCGGGACCACCGAATCGAAACAAGAGGGATACCAGTGTCATCCAGAATACTATCGACAGGGGTAGTGTGAAAAGCACCAGTGGCACAATGGATACACAATAGTGAACTGGAGCAGAGTGGATGGGGCAGGAGACCGATAAACTTGACAGCAATAGTCGAGATGGGACAGAACTAATGCTTCATAAAGGTGGAGAAGGGTCGAATGATCAGCACTTCAAGAGGTGTGGGCAAGTAAGTGAAAGACACTGAGTTTATAAAAATACCCAATCTTCAGACAACAGATATGGGGCAACCAAGTAAGCTTGATGTCATAAAGAAGAACTAAGAAGCAGAAGTGGTGAAGCATGGTCAGGTGTTGGGCGTCGAGGTAGAACTCCAGATCAGGGTGGACTGTAGCATGGCGATGGAAATGCACCATCCTCGACTTAAGGGGAGAGAACTGAAGACAGTGAGAGAGTGTCCTTGTGGAAACGTGCCTGATCGCATCCTGGAGCTGTCATTCCACACAGGTCACCAAGTGGGAGCTAGCCCAAATACAGAAACAATTCACATACAAAGGAGGGGTATTCAATGGTCCAGCGGAGGCCATTAATAACGATGAGAAAAACAAGAACACTTAAACAGAGGTCTGTAGAAGCCATTCTCCTGGTACCGCAGAGAGCTGAGAACGTTGCCAACCCCAATTTTGATCGACTGTTGGGACAGGAACTGGGTTCAAATGGCTCTGAGCACTATGCGACTTCTGAGGTCATGAGTCGCCTAGAACTTAGAACTAATTAAACCTAACTAACCTAAGGAAAACACTCACATCCATGCCCGAGGCAGGATTCGAACCTGCGACCGTAGCGGTCGCTCGGCTCCAGACTGTAGCGCCTAGAACCGCACGGCCACTCCGGCCGGCACAGGAACTGGGGTATAAAAATAGGAATGGGGCTTGAAGATTACTCTCATGGAGGATGAGATGGCGCCAAGCTGTGTCACAGGCGTTAAGGAAATCAAAGAAAACTGCGAAAAGATGGTGGCGCTGAGAAAAGGCCTGCCGAACTGTAGTTTGCAATCGAAGCAGACGATCGATTGGAGACTGCCCCTCCTGAAAGCTGTTATGTAAGGAGATAAAAGGTCCTGAGATTCAAGGACCCAATTGAGTCAACGACCCATTCTAGTAACTTGTAGCTGACACTGGTCAGACTGAGTGGCCAGCAACTGTCAACGGGCAACGGATCCTTGCCAGGCCTAGGGACAGGAGCCACAATACTGTCATTCCATTGAGAGGGAAAAATGTCTTGATGTCTTGGAGCCAAATACAGTTAAACACCTGAGGCAGATATTGTCGTTGTGCAGGAATGAGGTGTGGAAGCGGTTGGTTATGGAGGAAATCAGCGCCAGGAGCTGACTTGTGGGAAGAAGAGAGGGCCAGAAGAAGCTCCCACTCAGTAAAAGGTTCACTGTAGGATTCTACCTGACAAGGGGTAAAACATAAGCAGGAAGCTTCAACCTGCTGTTTACAGAGGAGGAAGGCAATTGGATAGGAGGCTCACGCTGATGATGGGCTTTGGCGCGAAGGCGTTTAAATGTAATAAGACCAACTGAGAATGGGTTCCACTTGAGGTGTTACAAGGTACGGCGACGATCACAGATAGTGGTGGCAATGTTGGTGCTCCGCTACGGAGCTGATGGATGGGGTATGGGGCCTTTCAAATGGCGAACGACCTCATCAATATAATCTGACAAAGAAGGTGCAAACAGGACCTGAGAGGTGTATAGAGACCAATCATCACGATGGAAAGCATCATGGGATGACTTGGTCTTTGGGAGGCAGGAAGGGAATGAGAGAACCAATGGGAAGTGGTCACTATCACAGAGATTACTGTGTAGCGACCAGTGTAAAGAAGGATGAATGGAGGAGAAGAGAATGAAAGACCAATGAAAGAGAATGTGCCATATCTGACACTAAACTGAGTAGAGGAGCCACCATTAAGAAGGCACAGATTGTGGTGCGCAAGAAACTGGCGGTGAGGAACCCTTAACTAGACAAAAAAAGCCCTGCTCCACAAATGACGATGACCATTACAACCTACAGGGAGAAGGAAGAAAGATGGGGAGTTGCTGAAGGAGGGTAGTTAGGGCAGCAGATGTATGTGTGATGACAGGAGAGAGAGCAGGTAACCAAAAATTGGCAGCCAATCCCGCCACCAGACTGCGGAGTCCAAGTGAACCCTGACGGCAGCTGCTTCCAATGTGGTATAAAGTGGGAACCATATACTAACAATAGGCATAAGGACTTAAGTGCAAACAACACCTCCGTCCACAAAGGGCCGACCCAGATCCGACAGAAAACACAGAATCGATGAAGAGCTGGTGAGTGAGCATCAGTAAAATGAGATTCCTGGAGAACGACCAAGCTGTCGAGCAAATGTCAATAAAGGATTGAAACTCCAGGATGTGACAGTAGTATCCATTGCAGTTCCATTGAATAAGCATGGAGCAGGTATCAAAAAATTGGGAGGCGAATGTGCTGAAGCCAATCCTGCCAACAGGCCACCATCTGTCACCAACAAGGATGGGGTGACATCCATAGACAAGAGGTCAGACTCACAGGTTGTGAGGGTGTGAAACGGCACCTGCAAGGGGGCGGGGGGCGTGGGTTTTGTCCTGGGACATATGATTCTGCTTCTTCTCTTTCATAGCTTGAGGGCAGGTCATGGATGGAGAGCAGGCTTTTGCAAGTTATGGAAAGAAAGAGAGCAGGTCTTGTGGCATGCTGATTGTGTGTCCTCTGGTCGAGCTGTGGTAGCAGGCCTCTTGCCTGAGAAAAAATGGTTCAAATGGCTCTGAGCGGTAAGGGACTTAACATCTGAGGTCATCAGTCCCCTAAAACTTAGATCTACTTAAACCTAACTAACCTAAGAACGTCACACACATCTATGCCCGAGGCAGGATTCGAACCTGCGACTGTAGCGGTCGCGCGGTTCCAGACTGAAGCACCTAGAACCGCTCTGCCACGCCGGCCGGCGCCTGAGAAAATCCAGGAGCAGTCCCATGAGCGAGCCTCAACAGGAGCGTGCTCCAACGAAGAGAGACACAAAAAAAAAAGTGTGTGAATTCCTAAGGGACCAAACTGTTGAGATCATCGGTCCCAAGACTTATACACTATTTAAACTAACTTAAACTCATGCTAAGAACAACACACACACCCATGCTCGAGGGAGGGCTCGAACCTCCGTCAGAAGGGGCCACAGAAGAAGGACTTCTTCAGCTGGGGAGGAGGATTGGCAACCAGAGGCAAGGGCGTGGGAACTTCATGGGAGGAGGACAGGAGTTGTGGATGGGACTGGGGCAAGAAAGGAGGGGGACGGGGGGGACGGGACATAACAGAGGAAAAAGTAGAAGGTGAAGTCCGTCATATTTATGAGAACCCTCATCGCAAGATAAACAATCAAGGGACTTATATTCCTGTATGTCCTTTTCTTTCATGAATGGTGGTTGTCTGGTGAGTGTGTATGAGTGATAATCGTAACAATTAACAAATATGGATGAGAGAACATAGGGTCTCCCCTCATGGAGTGGGCGTCCACATTCACCACATACAGCTGGAAGATATGCCAGAAACGCAAGCACCAAAAGCGCCTTCATAAAACCTGTCTTCGATATTTTCCACATAAAACAATGGTTTTGTGGCGGTGAATGTGACCCTGTCCGTCCTAGTACATACCAGGTAGTAGGGAAAGTGTTTCACCCAAAACCAGCGAGCCTAGCCCTTTTCCCAGTGTGTATCAAGGGAAGGAAAGGCCGCAGGGTCATAGGAAGCAGCATTCAACCATCCGTTACCAAACAAAGAGACATGTGTAGAAGTATGGCATGAATTTTGGACCTCAATACTCTTCATACCCAAAGCATCCGCGCTGATAACACCCACTCCAATCAGGGGCTGTTCCCGTGGATGCCACCCAGCCACAGCAAGTACAGTCTGGCAGAGTTGCCGTTGCCGGTAATTCCGATGCTTCAGAATGACAAGCAGCCATTTCTAGGCATACATGGGAAGGAACAGCTCAGGTATCAGACGTGTGAGCTCTGTGTTATCAGCCAGACGGGTACATAATGGCCCCACCACACAGGTGACTACATGTGCTGGTGACCTGGTAGGGCAGAGGGAGGCTATGGCGGAGGAGAAACAGAGGAAGGAAGGGGTTATAGACCCAAGGGAATGAGTTCTGTCCCAAATTTCTCAAACTATGGAGAGAAAATCTGTAAGTGGAGGTCAAACCCTAAAGTAAGACCAAAAACGCCAGAAAGAAAGAATGAGAAAGAATATGCAAGGGGAACAAAACCACAACGAATAAAGGAAACGAGGTGGATAGCTAGGATGACATCAGTACATGCAACGGAAGAGTGAAAAAAGGGGATAGCAGGGAAGGAGCGAGGATAGAGAGGGAGGGTCACGGGGAAGGAAATGCAGCCCAGGAAGGAAGAACTGGGCAGTTGCTTTGGGCTCCATCGGCGCCACGCATACGCATGAACTCACGAGAGAATCGTGAGTACCGTGCGGGGGGGGGGGGGGGGGGGGGATAGAACTAAGGAACTAAGGAATGAAACATGCTTGAAGCTCTGTGAGGCTATGGACACTGCGATAACGAGTGGAGCTGACATCTCTGGAAAGGGCAATTACAGAAGTTAACTATGGATAAACCACGGGTAACAGAAAAAATACTTCAGGTAACCGCTGTATGAAGTCAGTACAAAAATGTTCATGAGTATTCAGGAAAACAGAAATACAAGTCACTTTTGAATGAAGTAAATGAAATTCAAAGAAACAGAAGTAAAAATCACTTTTGAATGAAGTAAATGAAATTAAAAGCAGGAGTGGTAACAGTAAGAGAGCATGGGAATGCCACTGTTAAATGCAGAGGAGAGAGTGGATGGATGCAAAGAGTACATTGAAGGCCTGTGCGAGCGACAGGACTTGTCTGATTACGCTATGAAAGAAGATAATGGAGTCAACAGGTAAGAGAAAGGGGGTCCAGTATTAGAATTTAAAAACGTTTTGGGTTACTTAAGATGAAACAAGACAGAAGGAATGGTTACCATTCCATCAGAATTACTAAAATTACTGAGGGAAGTGGCAACAAAAGCACTGTTCACGCTGAGGTGTAGAATGAATGAGATTGGCGATACAGCAACATCATCCACATTATTCCCAACATACCTGGAGATTACAAGTGCGAGAGGTATCGTATAATTAGCTTAACAGCTGATGCATCCAAGCTGCTGAAACGAATAATATACAGAAGAATGGAAAACAAAATTAAGGATTTAACGATCTGTTAAGTGACTTTCACTTTGGCTTTAGGATGGGTAAGGGCACCAGAGAGGCAGGTCTGACACTGCAGTTGATAATAAAAGTAAGACTAAAGAAAAATGAGAACACCTTCATAGGATTTGTCGATCCTGAAAAAGCGCTTGACAGTGTAAAATGGTGCAAATTCTGAGAAAAAAGTTGTAAGCTGTAGAGAAAGACGAGTAATATGCAGAAGAGCCAAGAGGGAACAATAAAAATGGAATACCAAGAAGAAGTGCTCGGATTAAAAAGGGTGTAAGGCAATCTGTTCATCGAAGAGGCAATGATGGAAATAAAAGAAGGTTCAAGAGGGGGACAGAAATGCAAGGAGACAAGATATAAATGATAAGATCTGCTGATGACATTGTATCGTCAGTGAAAATGAAGAAGAATTGCATGATCTGTTGACTGGAATGAAAAGTCTGACAGGTACAGAATACGAATTGAGAGGAAGTGGGAGGAAGAATTAGCAGAAATGCGAAGTAGACGAAGTTAAGTAACTGTGCTACCTACTCAGCAAAACGATTGACGGGCGGAGCAAGGAGGACATAAAAAGCAGAGTAGCACTGGTAATAAGGGCTTTCCTGGCCAGGAGAGTTCTATTAGCAGCAAACATAAGCCTTAATTTGAGAAAGAAATTTCTGAGAATGTACGACAGGAGGACAGTGTCGTATAGTAGGGTGACATGGACTTTGGGCAAACGGGAACAGAAGAGAATCGAAGCATTTGAGATACGGTGCTATAGATTAATACCAAAAATTAGGTGAACTGATAAAATAAGAAACTAGGAAGTTACGCGCAGAATCGGTGAATAAAGGAATATGTGGAAAATGTTGAGACTGGATAATAGACATGTATTAAGGCGTCAGGGAATAACTTCCGTGGTACAAGAGCGAGCTGTAGAGGGTAAAAATTGTTGACGAAGACGAGGTTGGAATACTTTCAGCATATAATTGAGGACGCAGGTTACAAGTACTACGATGAGATGAAAAAATTTGGCACAGGAGAAGAATTCGTGGCGAGCCGCATCAAACCAGTCGGAAGACATATGAATCAAAATAATAATAATAAAAAAATTGCTCATACTACACTCCTGGAAATTGAAATAAGAACACCGTGAATTCATTGTCCCATGAAGGGGATTCGCGCTGTCAAGATCGAAGGCGAACTCAAACGGTACGGAATGTTCAGATAGACATCCACTCTTAAATAATGCATATAGAATCACAAGATTTTAAACATGGCTGCAGCAGCAACTGTTAAAATTCTTCACAATAAAGGATGACAGCCAAAAACAGTTGCAAGATAGAATTTTTTTTATTAAAATTCTTCACCAAGGTTTCGGTACATATAAATATACCTTCATCAGAAGTAAAAATTTTTCTAAAATTACATCATGCCATGGAGAATAATAAAACAATTATGCCAAAGGCGTCGTCAGTAATTTAAAACATCATCTCCATTTTAGAAATTTTTACTTCTGATGAAGGTATATTTATATGTACCGAAACCTTGGTCAAGAATTTTAATAAAAAAAAATTCTATCTTGCAACTGTTTTTGGCTGTCATCCTTTATTGTGAACATATAGAATCATATTGATGTAACGGGATGAAGAGAATTGATGGACTGTTTGTAACATGCAACAGAACGGGAAACGGTCTGTCGTGGATCTTACCGCGAAACCGGCTATCCTTTAAGAAGTAGCTGCAGATAGTGCGATGATACGTTTTCTAGGGTGATTTTGTCCAGTGGTACCAGGTGGTATGAATTGCAATGTCACATACTTTTCAGGGGGGATAGTTTGCTCCAAAGGAGTACGAGTTTTATACGCAGACCAAGAATCAACCAAAAGCAAGTTACACTCCTGGAAATTGAAATAAGAACACCGTGAATTCATTGTCCCAGGAAGGGGAAACTTTATTGACACATTCCTGGGGTCAGATACATCACATGATCACACTGACAGAACCACAGGCACATAGACACAGGCAACAGAGCATGCACAATGTCGGCACTAGTGCAGTGTATATCCACCTTTCGCAGCAATGCAGGCTGCTATTCTCCCATGGAGACGATCTTAGAGATGCTGGATGTAGTCCTGTGGAACGGCTTGCCATGCCATTTCCACCTGGCGCCTCAGTTGGACCAGCGTTCGTGCTGGACGTGCAGACCGCGTGAGACGACGCTTCATCCAGTCCCAAACATGCTCAATGGGGGACAGATCCGGAGATCTTGCTGGCCAGGGTAGTTGACTTACACCTTCTAGAGCACGTTGGGTGGCACGGGATACATGCGGACGTGCATTGTCCTGTTGGAACAGCAAGTTCCCTTGCTGGTCTAGGAATGGTAGAACGATGGGTTCGATGACGGTTTGGATGTACCGTGCACTATTCAGTGTCCCCTCGACGATCACCAGTGGTGTACGGCCAGTGTAGGAGATCGCTCCCCACACCATGATGCCGGGTGTTGGCCCTGTGTGCCTCGGTCGTATGCAGTCCTGATTGTGGCGCTCACCTGCACGGCGCCAAACACGCATACGACCATCATTCGCACCAAGGCAGAAGCGACTCTCATCGCTGAAGACGACACGTCTCCATTCGTCCCTCCATTCACGCCTGTCGCGACACCACTGGAGGCGGGCTGCACGATGTTGGGGCGTGAGCGGAAGACGGCCTAACGGTGTGCGGGACCGTAGCCCAGCTTCATGGAGACGGTTGCGAATGGTCCTCGCCGATACCCCAGGAGCAACAGTGTCCCTAATTTGCTGGGAAGTGGCGGTGCGGTCCCCTACGGCACTGCGTAGGATCCTACGGTCTTGGCGTGCATCCGTGCGTCGCTGCGGTCCGGTCCCAGGTCGACGGGCACGTGCACCTTCCGCCGACCACTGGCGACAACATCGATGTACTGTGGAGACCTCACGCCCCACGTGTTGAGCAATTCGGCGGTACGTCCACCTGGCCTCCCGCATGCCCACTATACGCCCTCGCTCAAAGTCCGTCAACTGCACATACGGTTCACGTCCACGCTGTCGCGGCATGCTACCAGTGTTAAAGACTGCGATGGAGCTCCGTATGCCACGGCAAACTGGCTGCCACTGATGGCGGCGGTGCACAAATGCTGCGCAGCTAGCGCCATTCGACGGCCAACACCGCGGTTCCTGGTGTGTCCGCTGTGCCGTGCGTGTGATCATTGCTTGTACAGCCCTCTCGCAGTGTCCGGAGCAAGTATGGTGGGTCTGACACACCGGTGTCAATGTGTTCTTTTTTCCATTTCCAGGAGTGTAGTTGTCTTGGTGTGTGGGCTGTTACCACTGATCGCTGGATTCGACATTCATTTATCTATTCAATCCGAAAACGAAATAGTCATAAATCAAGGTAAACACACCGCCAACGAACTACTTTTGCTCGGCGAACTGCGTAGTTTGTGATAAAAACAAATTACCAGGACTTAACTCGCATGTATACTCCCGCTCTCGACTTCCAGCCGCGTCTTCCGCCTTTATAGATTCACGAAAGTGTGTTCGCTGTCCGTTTACCTTGCCGCAAAGTGCAATAATGTCTATGACGTCACGACGTGTGACTCTCAAAGGTAAGATGCCTGCCTGAAAAACTAGAGCGAGCTGTACTGTTCCCCTGTACAAGTCAGAGATTCTGCAGATATCCAAAAATAGGCACTTACCACGAAGAAAACAATCCTATCAGAGAAGTGAATATGGGTATGCATGGACTGGTCAACAAAAATGTGGAGCGCTGCCATATTTGTCGTCCGCTAACATACAGGAGCAAATACAGTATATCTCTATGTTGAATAGAGGTTGCAAAACATAACAGCCACATTTCATCACAGTTGTGCAGTTTTAATCAAATGTTGCCGATATATTGTTCTTCACACAACGCATGTTAGAATCACTCAAACCATTCCCCCAGATGTTGCCATTTTTGCAAAAACTGTTGTGTTACAGTTGCGGAGTGTTTATACTGCGTCTAGTGTGTTGATCGTACATTGCCTGTCGTAACTGTAAAGCGTTTCTGTCATGGAACCTTGAAGCAATTGAAGTAGCAATGTCGTAAACCTTCAATATCCTCTTTGATTGCTATTGTATATCGTTGGAAACATTTATGAAACAGTCATGAGGGTTACACATTTTCTTTTTTTTTCCTTATTTTGTCTTATTGAAACAATTGCTTTTGTAAGGTGGTCTCCACTGTTACTACTACAATTCCATAAAATCCTTTCTCCGAAATGGGGACAGTAAGGTAAACGCTTAAGTCGTGTAAGAAAGTGTCCCGCACTTTATTCCGACAGCGCATACGATTTTTCTCCTTTCAAACAATGAGAGCAGACTGCAGCGCTGGTGTTTTGCGTTCATCTGTCTCCTGCAGCACTACTGTCGTAACAACTTACTGAACAACTGTGGCAGTTACTTTTTTCCTACCTTTTTTTGCAGTGTTTCCAAAATTCATTGACAAAAATGTAGTTTATTTTGTCATATAAGAACAAAAAATGTAGAGCGGCGTTATCATTCTTTGAACAATACTGCAATGTTGCTTCAGACATACAGCTTTTTGCCCCTTAGACTTCGAGACATGTCGTCGGTAAGTAATTGCTACTCAGTATTTACGTAGCAAATGCTTCGTTATAAGTCAGAGTACGCTGCAGTTGTGGAAGAAGGAGATGTTTGTTGTGAGAGACAACAAAAGCGTGCCACAAGGGAAAGAGAAAAAGGGGAAGAACCCAGTGTAAATAAACACAGCCGCAGTGTAAACATCTCCACTGTGTGGTGGCAGATGGAAGACGCAGGCGGACAATAACAGAAAGTAAAGCATTGCGGATTACGGTGTACAAAGAGTTTCTAGAAAAGTTTTAATTACTGCTTTTGTACATACTTATGGTATAAACGTTAGCTTCAAGGATAGGGAGGTACTGCAAAAAGTGGATGTAGCTATACGTAATTACTGTTGGACTATGGCGCAGATTTGGAGAAAGTATACTGTAAGAAACTGTTCAATATGTTTAGAAACGTGGTGTTAATGGAGGTGTGCAACAATGGGATATTGAATCCTTACCTTATCTTACCTTTATTGTTTTCGTCTTAAGTTCACGTTATAAAGGCACATTTGCATGCCGAGCGTGAGTTTCCGCGGAAACGCGAAATATTAATTAAATAAATAATCAGTGACAAATAAATAAAGCCTATGGCACACAACTGCAGCGCTGTGTCGCTGATAAAACAAAAGCATAATTACGTTACTCTTATGTTTGATTAAGAAGGAGAGAGCTCTGGTAGAAGTGGTGCGAGAAGCACGTATTTTATTTTATTGTCTGGCACACCGCCATATTTTCATGTTATAGAAGAATACTGCGAGTTGCAACCACACTAGGCACTCGATTCTGAAAAGAATTTGTATTTGTAAAAGTAAGTAGGATTATGAACTGTAGGCAATTTCATTGAATATATCTGATTTAACTAACTATGTAACTTTTTTATGTTCAGTAGACAATCACCTCTGTACGACGTATTGGCATGGCTGGCAAATCATTGTAATATTGAGATTAGATTATGAGTCCGTACCTACCGCAGCAGTCTTTGGAAACGATTTAATTACGAAGTCCGATTATTTCAGTTTTATTTCACGGTCAACTACGAGTAACATTGCCTTTACCAAATAGCCATTGTCAAGCGTCTGATTCCGAATAATTAAACGTCCACGTTCCAGATAAGGAAATGTCAATTACAACCAATCACAATCATATATATCACTAATAGTGAATAATTGAAATATTTTATTTATTATATTTTATTTTATTTATTTTATATTGGCGACTGCGTGTCGGACTTGTTATTTTGTCATTTGTTACATTGTTCTTTTTGGTTCATGTCAAAAATCAACTTTCTGGACCTGGACGTGAATGTATGAGAGATAACAAAAATCTGAAGATATTTTCCAATTCTAAAGTTTTGCCGGAAGACGCAATGAAACTTCCAGCAAAATAAGGTAAGACGCAGCATCTTTGCATTAGCAGGCTTGACCAGACATATAAATTCAGTGTATTAGCTTTTCAGTAAATTCTGTAGTGTTTCTTTCGCGCATAACAGTTTTCAGTAATAAATTCCATTCTCAGTACTTTTCCCTAAACAATAACGTATGCAACAATACCAATACACGAGTGTACAATATGGCCGACTTCTGTACGATATGATGTAACATGGCCAGCAGCCATTACCAATAATCTCAAATTCAGTTTATATTTTTAAATTAACGGACAGCCATTGTTGCTACGAGCGATTCATGCTCAACTGCATCTTATTTTAAAATCAGTGTCAAATATTTTCTTGAAACATATATCACGTGTGGCATGGTAATAACTAGAAATCAATACGAAAAATGGAACAGCAAAGACGTACTATTCAGACACAATCCGACTCGGACGAGAGACAAATGTTAGAAAATGACTTTACGACAGCAACCGGTAGTGGCGATTTATCAAACATTGACGCAAGTGTTGACGGAAATTTTGACAATAGCCCGTCCACCACAAAAATTTCAAAGTCTCAGTCAGAGCCCATGTTAATGCATGACGTCACGTCTAATGACGCGGCGGGGGCACAGACCTTGCAAACGGTAAACATTGCCGACATGTTACAAATGTTAATGAAACAGAACGCGGAGAACATGGCAACCTTAAAGACACAAAATGACGAAATTAAATCTGACCTCATAGCACTCAAGACAGGTAATGACACTTTATGTAAACGTGTGGAACTTATAGACGCCACACTGACCAAACAGATGAATGAACTCAGTACTAAATTTTCCCAGCTTAATACGAGACAAGAAAAGACTACAACTGACGTAGCACTTTTACAGACACAAGTAAAAAACCTTAATGTCACGTGTGAAATTCTTACTGAACAAATTCAAACATATCCTTTAGTGCACGACAACCTTGAAAGACGAATTACTGACGTGCAGAATAAATTTGACAATGTTGAACAACATCTGACTGACATCTTACAATCTGATGCCACAGCTCATTTTCAAAACATTAATAAAGAATTTCATGATTGGGTAGTGAACAAAGACAAACATTTTGATAGATGCTTAGGTGAAAATTTACCAACAATTGTGCACGACTCCGTAGCGGAATACATGACTAATAACAAACAGCTGATCAGTGATGCAGTACAATCCGTCACTGCACCCATGAGAGAATTCACCGATCGACCACAGACTGAATGTAACGAAAATATCAGTCAAAATGCACAGTTCAGGAACCAATATACATTCGAGTATGACACACACATACCGCACACGACAAACACACAAGAACAAAACACACCACGACTACAATACATACCACGATGTGCAAACACAAACACAAGCTATTATCATGGTAAACCACAGCAACATTATCGTAATTACCCGCCAGCTGAACATAGCAGTAATTACAGTGGAATAAATCCATATCACAATGCGAAGGAAGAAGAAAGCTTAATGAAACACAGGCAATTTCAGATTTTTATCCCAGAAAAACGAACCATTCATCCGGTGATTTTTCTTAAATCTTTTAGTAACGCATTTCCACGCACTTGGAGTGACCGGAAAAAGATTTCATATATTGTCGGTTACATCCAAGGCGATGCAGCTGTCTGGGCATACAGTCAAGCTGACGTATGTACCACGTACAGTGAGTTTGAGCGTGCTTTTCTGAACAAATTCTGGTCGCAATCCGTCCAGGAGCGACTCAGAAGACAAATTCTAGAACCTGAAATTTTTAACAGTAAAAATGGCAACTTACGCAGATATTTTGAAAAATACTTGAACATGGGACACTTTTTAGACGAACCAGTCGCAACACGCGATATACTCCGTGCGTTGAAGGCCAAATTGCCTTTCAACATTAAAGAAAAACTCCTACATATCCCGGATGACGATTCAGATTATTTCTTAACAGCTTTAGATTCGGTTGACATGTTACTTGAAGATCAGCGCTTCGCGCGGCAAAACAGCAGCCACAATGTTTACACTAGTGGAATGCAAAACATGCAGGCTTGCCAACTCAATTCTGGCGCGCCCACAGTTGGATACGCGGTACAGCAAAAACAGCAAACTCACATGCCGTCTCAATACGGAAATCAAAATCAACACGCGTATTCCAATACAAACAATAATTACAACAGTAATAACACTTCATGCGGCAATCCATACAAAAGGCACCGCGGTAATAACTACAACGGTAACAACGGATACAAAGGGAACGACAAAAGCACAAACAGAAATAGAAATAATAATAACTACGAGCCAAGACAGCGTCAAGGCTGGACTCGTAACGATCAGTACTTTCATTCAAACACTGCTTTACCACAGCAGCCACCAGGACAAAATTGGAGCATACCTTACGACCGACAGGTAAGTTATAATGCGCAACAGCAACAACAACCGCAAAAGTTTGGAGATCACAATAGGCAATATCCGAATGTGAATATAATAGAAATGACACCTGATACACAACCTCAATCTGTGTCAGTACCTAGTACAAATGCTAATCCGACAAACTAGAAACAGTCACTTCTATGCCCCAGGTCGTGGCTGAAGAGTTCTTGGGGGGCGACTTCAATGTTAATCAGTTATTTGACACCACACTTGAACAACAGAATAATGATATGCCGAATAACTCTAAACAAAAATTACCTGTTTTATTTATAAGATACAACCACAATAACAATATATCAGATGAACTTTTGCAAGACAGTACACAATGTCGTTCAAACACAAATGAAATTGTTTTAGCATCTACTACTGGTGTAGTAAGTGGGATTCCAACTACTATTATCCTAGATACAGGTGCAGCTCTGAGCGTTTTGTCTTTTAATTTATATAAAAAGATGTGTGAATTGGAACCCATGCCTGAGTTTCCTGCCCAAAACTGTAAAATAACTACTGCACTAGGTAATAAGTCATGTAGGGTTACGAAGCAAGTTTTTGTAAACATTAAAATAGGTAATGGAACCGTACAATGGCCATTCCTGGTTGTACAAAACCTTGTGACAAATTGCATATTAGGAATAGATATTATGAGCGAGAAGGACTGCATTATAGACTTCTCCGAAGGTAAATGTATTTTAAAGGATAAAGGCAGTGTAATTATTATTGATTTGGACAGGAGAACTCTAAAGCATGACAAACACTGTACAGGGTACAAGGTTCAGTTAGTACTTGACAATGACATTCAAGACACGCACACACACTCATCTGACACAGAGCTAATGGACTTGAAAACATTGCTTGATCATAAGATAAATGAAGCTACAGCTCTCAGTGCACATGAACGTATAAAACTACAGGAAGTGTTATCCAAATATTTACAAGTTTTTACCAAACGAATAGGTGTTATCAACACGTATGTGTACAAGATTGAAGTTAAGCCTCACAAGATCTTCTACCACAAGACATATAACGTACCGTTATCTCAACGACCTGCTGTGTGGCAAGAATTAAAACAAATGTTAGACTGGAAGGTCATTGAACCATCCACCTCACCTTACTGTAGTCCTCTACTTGTTGTCAAAAAAAAAATCAAATGGAAGCATTAGGTTAGTGTTAGACGCACGAGCAATTAATGAAATAATTTTACCAGTTCACACAAAACCCGAAAATTTAGAAGAGCAATTACAGAAATTTCTAGATGCAAAATATTTTTCCACTATAGATCTCGCTAATTCATTTTGGCAGGTGGGTATCACTTCTGATTCTCGGAAATATACTGCATTTATGTTCGGGGGGCGAACCTATCAGTTTTGTGTTCTACCTTTCGGACTGAATGTCAGTTCTGGGGTATTCATTACAGCCCTGGATACCGTGCTTGGCGACGATTTAGTTGAGACAGTCACACACTATGTAGATGATATACTGATAGCTACACAGTCTTGGAATGAACACGTTGACACACTTCAAAGAATTTTAGAAAAATTTGCACAAGCTGGAGTCACAGCCAATCTTAGAAAATCAAAGTTTGGTTGCAGTGAGATAAAATATTTAGGACATATCATTAATTCACAGGGCATGCGTCCTGATCCCAGTAAATTAGATGCTATCAGAAACTTTCCTAGCCCTCGAACTAAAAAGCAGTTAAAATCATTCCTTGGGCTATGTTCATTTTTCAGACGTTTTTTTTGCCACAACCACTTTTGAACAGTAAACATCTGCTAAATCTACTCAGAAAGAATCAAGTTTGGATCTGGTCAGAACAGTGCCAGAATGACTTTAATATAATTAAACATGCCTTAGTGAATGCAAACTTATTGAGAAATCCAGATTTCAATTTAGATTTTTGTATGACTTGTGACGCTTCACGTACTGGCTTGGGATGTTGCTTATTTCAGGTTGTAAAGAATAAAGAAAAGGAACAGATAAGAATTATTGGGTTTGCGAGTCGTACTTTATCTGAATGTGAGCGTACATACTCCACTACTGAGTTAGAAACACTTTCCATAGTATGGGCATTCAAGAAATTCAATTATTATTTATTTGGAAAACATACAGTAATTTACACTGACCACCAGGCCCTGACATTTTTGTTAACTTGTAAACTTGTACATCCTAGACTATCACGATGGGCAGTTACACTTCAGAACTACTCTTTTGAAATTAAATACATAAGAGGTAAGGACAACACCATTGCAGACGCTTTGTCTAGACTTCCACAAGGTATGAATGATACCAACAGTGACTTGGAAAATGTAAATGACTACAGGATTCTCTTAATGCAAGATAAGCAGTATCACCAATATTATATTGATATGTGCAGAAACATGGCTGAATTACAAAAATCTGATCCTCACTGGTATAAGATAATAACATTACTGGTAGAAAAACACAATCATCCTTTGACTAAGTATTACAAGTTACACAATGATGTGTTATTTTATCGCCGACATCCAAATGCTACTAACTGGTGTGTATGCATTCCCAAAGAGTCTGAACGTAATCTGATTTGGCACACACACTTAGTTTGGGGTCATTATGGGACGAAAAAGTGTTTAGCAAAGATCAGCACATACTGTTATTTTAGCAATATGAGAAGAAAAATTTACAGGGAACTGAAAACATGTGTCATATGTCAAAAATCAAAACCTCAGAATTTATCCACAAAAACAGATTTACATTCTATTTTACCCAGTAAATCCATGGAAATTCTGTGTACTGACATCAGTGGACCGCATCCAGCAAGCTCTGGAGGCGTCAAATATATCTTAGCTTTTTACGATATATTTTCTAAACATGTAAAACTTTATGCTTTAAAATCCACCACTGCAAGTGCTATAATACGAAGATTCTCAAGTGATTACCTGACGCACGTGGGAAAATCTAAAGCAATTCTGTCAGATAATGCAGCATACTACTCTGGGTACAAATGGAGAAATTTCTTGAAGGACAATAACATTAAAAGTATATTTATTTCGAGGTTTAGTCCACAATGTAACGCGACTGAGAGACTTTTCCGAGAATTAAACCGATTCATGAGGACCTATATTTCATCAAAACATACTAATTGGGTGTCCTACCTAAGTCTTTTCGAAGACGTACACAATAACTTAAATATTTACGATACAAATTACACACCTAACGAGATCATGTTCAATTGCAAACAGAACGATCACTGGATAGAACCATTACCTAAGTTGTCAGACAAGGAAATCACACCAGAACAGAAAATAAAAGAAGTTTTGACTACGCTGACACATCACGCACAGATACGAAACAAACATCACAGAAACACAATAAAAAGAAAACAAAAATTCGAGGTAGGAATGCTTGTACTACTTCGTACTCATCATAAATCTGTAGCACTAAAACGACGCAACGCTAAGTGGCGTCTGCTATATGAAGGACCTTATATAATTATTAACATACCGCATCCTGGTGCGTATCTGTTACAACATCGTAGAACTAACAAAATTATTGGGCTATACGCACACCGAGATCTTAGAGCATTTCATGCGGAATAATGTCAAAGTCATACCCATCAAAACATTGCTAAGCAACTCGAAAAACTCTGTTGCTACAACACAGATAATAAGTAGTATAGAAATTTTCATTTCAGCGGTTCCAGTGACGCAGTTGAAGGCAGAAGAACTCTTCTTTCAGCGCGCGCCACCACCTGGAAGACGGAAGATTAAAATAAAATTTATGTTTACGTAGCAGTGAATGATATATTAATTTTTCACGAAACATTTGTTACTGTAGGTACCACTGACTTGGTATGACACCTGACGAACCGACAGACGTCATCTGTGAAGCGATCTTTTACTTCGAAAAATAGATTAGACGCACATCTCTCAACACGAAAAGCATCTATCAGTAGTCAAGGCCACACAGACACTATACACACACGCACAAAACGCGAGGAATCGAACAGTTTTCCGTCTCTTATTATTTTGAATATTTATTGAGTAGTGAAAATGCCTGGTCTTGCCTACTGATGTAATGAATGTTGTGTCTAACCAATCTTAATTTCAGATGACATCATAAAATAAACATCGATAAAATTCCAGCAAAACCGATAAAGAGGACGTCAATATCTGCAATTCATGTAATCAAATGTGACACAATGTAATAACCCATAGCTATGTAATGATGATGTAAACATGTTTATGTGCAACTGAATTATGTTTATGCTAAGAAAATATGTGACGTGTATATGTACGATTACTCATGTTTATTTTTCTTTCAATGATGTATAATGTAACTGTTACTATGTAAAAAATTGGAACAAAACGAGTGCCAAAAAGACATTGCATAGTGAACCACTGTTCACGGACATTAACGAACATTACTAACTCTGCAACCACGCAGAAATCTATGTGAAAGAAACGGTTAATGCCATTCATTATGCATCGTACCTATGTAAACGCGATGAACCATTTCTTTGATTAATAACTACGAACATTTAGGTGAGCTATATTCAGCAAAAAAAAAAAAAAAAACTGAAAATGTGAAGTGCATAATTCGTGCATCGTCTAGTGACATTACTACAGTACCTAACTTCAAGATGTTAACTGGATTAAATGGACACAAAGGGCCTGTCCAGAAAACAACACGACGGGTGGAAGAATTTTGGTTGGAACTTCAGGGAATGAAATGTTCTCGAAATGTGACGGACACTCTTACCTGGACTGTCCAAGAATCGACGCCAGCTATGTGCCGTCCGAGGTTCTGCAACCAAGCTTCCACGGAATGTAAAAAAAAAAAACGAACTGCATGTGGACCAATTACTCGACGGATCACGTCAGATCTGTAATAAACAATGCTTTTTGTCACAACGAACTGTAGCACAACGACTATAATGGAAATGGGAAATGGACACGCTTATGTATTAATCACGTTGTTATACAACGATGTTACTGTGATCAAAAAACTTTACCACGACGACACTAACCTGTAAAAAAATATTGTGCAGCAGGTGAATATGAACTGAAATAACGTCACGATGTGTATAGGTCAATGCACCTGAAACATACGGACATTTTTCTTTGAAGTATTTCAAAACAATACTATGTAACTAAGAAACATTCAACAATCTAAGTTGTATTGTGTTATAACAAATATTGTAAATTTAAAACTAAGTTACCTGTCATAGAATGTAGTCTTCATATGAAATCTTGCTTGAATATTTTCTTCGTGCAACGATTTAGAAACGCGCGCACACGAACAATATGAACTGCAATACTGTGCCGCGTGATCTAACTGTACAATATAACGGCAGTGCCGGAGTCACACAGACGCTTCTGCGCATGCGCGCACTCTATCTGCCAACATAAGAACTTTTACGGCGCACCCGCGTCATTCAAATTTTGTACATAATGTGTATAATGTGTGTAATGTAAGTCATGTAAATAGTTGTAGATAACTTAGATTTTCTTGTGCCTTTAGGTGAATTGCTCGCCTGCAGGTGTGTCCTTTCGCCTCGCAATTCAGGGGGCAATATAAAGGCACATTTGCATGCCGAGCGTGAGTTTCCGCGGAAACTCGAAATATTAATTAAATAAATAATCAGTGACAAATAAATAAAGCCTATGGCACACAACTGCAGCGCTGTGTCGCTGATAAAACAAAAGCATAATTACGTTACTCTTATGTTTGATTAAGAAGGAGAGAGCTCTGGTAGAAGTGGTGCGAGAAGCACGTATTTTATTTTATTGTCTGGCACACCGCCATATTTTCATGTTATAGAAGAATACTGCGAGTTGCAACCACACTAGGCACTCGATTCTGAAAAGAATTTGTATTTGTAAAAGTAAGTAGGATTATGAACTGTAGGCAATTTCATTGAATATATCTGATTTAACTAACTATGTAACTTTTTTATGTTCAGTAGACAATCACCTCTGTATGGCGTATCGGCATGGCTGGCAAATCATTGTAATATTGAGATTAGATTATGAGTCCGTACCTACCGCAGCAGTCTTTGGAAACGATTTAATTACGAAGTCCGATTATTTCAGTTTTATTTCACGGTCAACTACGAGTAACATTGCCTTTACCAAATAGCCATTGTCAAGCGTCTGATTCCGAATAATTAAACGTCCACGTTCCAGATAAGGAAATGTCAATTACAACCAATCACAAATATATATATCACTAATAGTGAATAATTGAAATATTTTATTTATTATATTTTATTTTATTTATTTTATAACGTCACATCTAGTCCATCTGCCCCAACATACAATGCACACCTCTTTTGTCGTCGTTCGAAACCCCACCCTGGAAATACTCTTTCTTTCTTTTTTCTCCTTTTAGGTAAAATGTATTTTCGTTACACTAAGTCTCTTTGGCAATGACACACGAACATGGAATGTGACATAACATATCAGTTTCTTAAGTGAAAAATTAGGTATTGGATGAAACTGATGATTATTTTATAACTAGGAGAGCATTTTTTATCAAGTGTAGTTGCTAATCCACAAAGGGTACCCTGTAGCCAGGTGTAGTGAGAACTAATTTGGTGACGTGGCTAGGTACAATCGTGTAACCTGTCTGCCTAAAAACAATTATTACGATATTTTAGTTTACTGAACGGGACGTCATGAAATATTAGAGATAACCTCTGTATATTGCACATTAATGTGACTAAAATGCAATGTGTGTTATTCTTTACTTTGAAATGTGAAATATGAATCTGAATGATGTTCTGCATGCTTAAAGAATTGATTCTCTGGTGAATGATTCTGATATGTTTAAACTACTTTTTGAGGAATCAGAAAAGCAGTACGTTAAGTTTATTGCATGAAAGACTTTTTTGATTAATATAGGTTACCTTCTTCCTCAATCAACGTCTTCTCTTTTGGTTTGTAAATATATTTGCCAATATAAAGTGGTTGTCAGTGTTATTAAGAGTATAGGGAAAAATCCCTAGGATTCATATTTTAGTTTATCTCTATTACTTATTATTAAATTCAAGAAAAGTGTGAACTGATTAGATAAATATGTCTGCTTTACTTAACATTCTCTTTGTTAAAAATTTGTTACGGAAAAAGTTTACGGTTAGAGCTTTCAGCTCTGTAAATCAGCACTTTTGTGTTTTCTTTGTACAATTTCGTGTTCTAAGCAAACATATGTTCTCGATGACTAAACAGAGTACATACTCTGGAGGCCAAATAAAATAAACAATGAAACAAAATAGCACGTTCCATCTTAGAAGAAATATTTAAAAAGGGGGAAAACCTTTTTCGCGCTAAATAAAGATTTCTCAGGAAGGTTCTGACTATATGCAGGCTCTTTGGTTGCCACTACAAAGTAGATTCTATCCGTCCAAAGGTCTATTCTGACGAGAACACGTAGGAATGCTTATATGCAGCATAACTTGGAATGGAAACCAAATTTACCTTTTCATAACTTAAGGACTGCTGTATTTTCACAAATTCTCCTTATACAATAAAATATCTTGCTTATATTAATCTTTCTGCAAATCCAGCACATCGCTAAACTTTCTGAATACAAAAACAGTCAAGATGGGTGAATGTAAACATGCAGTTAACTAGCCTCAGAAACTAAGTTAGTGACTCGTCTGTTCGTTCGAAGTACTCGCACCAGAATTCTCTTACATAGCTTGTTAATCGTTTATTAGCAGAATTCGGAGATAAGTGCTGCATACCATAGCGAGCATAGCTTCTCTCTCGCAGCCAGAAAGCAGCGACTACCGAGATGAAGAAAAATTGGTTACTATTTCCGCGACTTGCGCCTAGCGCATCACCGTGCACTGCCTCGCGTTGTGTAAAATCCACAGTCTCCAATGAAATGCCATTCATCTATCAGAACTGCGATGTCATATGTGTATATGTATTGAACTGCCCTCAGTGGCAGACTACCCGACAACAGGCTCAGCAGTCCACTCACACCACCGCCGCCCCACACCGAACCCAGGGCTATTGCGCGGCCCGGCCCCCTGTGGACCCCCTCCGGGAACGTCTCATTCCAGACGAGTGTAAACCCAATGTTTGCGTGGTAGAGTAATGGCGGTGTGCGCGTACGTGGAGACAGTGTTTACGCAGCAGTTGCCAACATAGTGTAACTGAGGCGGAATAAGGGGGAGCCAGCTCGCATTCGCCGAGGCAGATGGAAAACCGCCTTAAAAAACATCCACAGGTTCGCCAGCACACCATACCTCGACACTAACCGCCGGGCGGATTCGTGCCAGGGACCAACACGCCTTCTCACTCGGTAAGCAGTGCGTTAGACCGCACGGCTAGAGTTGCGATATTACACATCTCCGTTCACAGAAGAGCGCATTGTTAATTATGAATACTCTGCAGAGGTCTCCTCGAACCATCTTCACAATGAGTCTCTATTATTTCAATCTTCAAAGCACGCCAAAAGAACGAACACATGTATCTTTCCATGCGAGCTCTGATTTTCCTTATTTTGTTATGACGATCGTTTCTCCCTTTGTAGGTCGGCGCCAAAAAAATATTTTCGCTATCAGAGGAGAAAGTTGGTGACTGAAATTTCGTAAGAAGATTCCGCCGCAACGAAAATAGCCTTTGTTTTAATGACTACAACCGGCCATCATTCATTATCAACGAACGATATTTCATTTGGGAAAATGCCAGAGATCTTCAGGTTTCATATACGACTCAACGTGAAGATGCCTATCAGGTTCGCAGAAGAGCTATCGTAAGGAATGACGACTGGCTGAAATTGTTTAACATCGTCGCGTATTTTACAGTATGTCACATTGCTGTCCATGCATCCTATAAGTTTCGATACGCAGGTACTTAAGCGAGAGGCCTGTATTGTACCGGCTCCTAATTTCTGCTACTTCAATAAAATTCTAACTTAATGTACTAATACACATTTAGTTAGGACAGCAAGAACGACGTTCTCCTTGAAAATGAACTGTCATCTAAAAGGTCAGTGGGTTGAAGAACAGATCGTCTGAAGACAGTTCTGATTTTGTTGTAGTTTACATATAATTTTTATGGGTAAGTGGCGAAAAGAACTACTGTTATCGCGTAGGTGGCAATATAATTTATGGGTGAATATACGTGAAATAATCTTAGTTTCCAGGCACTAATATACCCGTATTGTTGTGTTTCGTTTGAAGGAAAGTGACAAAGAGAAAATAGCGATGTTGCCTATAAATAACGTAACAAGTTTCCGATATCGACCGATGTAATTTGAGTAACGTGCTGGTAAAGTGAGCTTTAAAAAATGGTATAGCGTTATTAGGGCAACATATTGTTTACAGATGATATGGTGAATTTTCGAATGTGTTCTATATCCTAAGTTATTAATGAAAGATATATTTGGTATTAGAAATATGCCATTAGAAAAAGGATTATAGAAAGTGGTGCACAGAGAAATTGCATATAGCTGTGAGAGTATATTTAAATATGAGTCATGGGTTAAGTGAATGTGCACAAGAATATAAAAATGTGCGTAAGCCAACAGTCAAGAGGCACGCTGAAAATAAACACAAAAGTTGCAAACTCGGATATAAAAATGTTTGACTGCAGAACTGTGTTGTTCAACCATGTTGACACGAGTTGGAAAAGCATAGTCTTACATCTGAAGAAATTATGTCCGTTTTAAGCATGAAGGACGTCAGAAAACTTGCGTTCGATATTGCAGAACGAAACGGATTATCTTTACACTCAGGAACATACCTGCATCACTTGCAGGCCATTATAAAATTGAGGGTAGTGTGTTTATTTTTTTAACATTTCCAGTTTTTAAATCAGATACCAAGAAAAACATACCGTAGATGAGGCTGATATTGTTACAATAATGTTTTAACTTACTGTTAAGGCTACAATAATTAAATCCCGGAAGTATACAACTTACGCAAATCGCCGCTACCTAGGTTTACTGTGGTTTCCGTTAACGTTACAAGTAAAGGCTAGGCCACTACCAACTGCCTTTATATACAGGGTGATGAAAAAGTCGGTATAAATTTGAAAACTGAATAAATCACGGAATAATGTAGATAGATAGGTACAAATTGACACACATGCTTGGAATGATATGGGGTTTTATTAGAATAAAAAAAAATACAAAAGTTCAAAAAATGCCCGACAGATGGCGCTTCATCTGATTAGAATAGCAATAATTAGCATAACAAAGTAAGACAAAGCAAAGATGATGTTCTTTACAGAAAATATTCAATATGTCCATCATTATTCCTCAACAATAGCTGTAGTCGAGGAATAATGTTGTGAACAGCACTCTAAAGCATGTCCAGAGTTATGGTGAGGCACTGGCGTCGGATGTTGTCTTTCAGCATCCCTAGAGATGTCGGTCGATCACGAGACACTTGCGACTTCAGGTAAGCCCAAAGCCAATAATCGCACGGACTGAGGTCTGGGGACCTGGGAGGCCAAGCATGACGAAAGTGGCGGCTGAGCACACGGTCATAACCAAACGACGCACGCAAGAGATCTTTCACGCGTCTAGCAATATGGGGTGGTTCTAATAAAACCCCATGTCATTCCAAGCATGTGTGTCAATTTGTACCTCTCTATCTACATTATTCCGTGGTTTATTAAGTTTTCAAATTGATACTGACTTTTTGATCACCCAGTGCTAACCTCTTTCTTCTGAAACAAAGGTCGACATTACGTCTAACGCTGATCAAACTTTTTTTTATCAGCAAGAGCTACGAAAAAGGTGCACCTCATTAAATAGACCTTGACGCAGAAAGTAAATTACAAGATTTCCCCGCTTTTCTATGCCGATCAGATGATATGGTTATAAAGAAAACCAAATTTGACGCAGAATAACAGAAATCCAGGGAGAAAGTTTGTGTCTATTTGCAGTGCACCTGCCGTCTGTCACAATGGCGGAAATGTGTACGTAACAACAAAGGCAGTTCCAGTTCTGAAAAAAAAAAAATGAATGGCGTACTCCATAGCGTCAGAAGGAAAGCAGGGAGCAGTAGAATGAAAATGAAGGCAGCCGCTGTAGGGCAAATAAGGCCTCGTACCATTTATGGAAAATGCAGCGCTACTTTCCGCCAATTACGTTTCTTAGGTAGACATCCGGAGAATGGAGGGGATGTGCGTGGTGCTTTCTGCAGGGAAATATTTAATTTTAACTCCGTCCGCATGGAGCGAGGTGCGGGGAGGCGGAGGGCAGGTCGAATTAAGCTCACCACCGTGAAATTGGTCGGAATATTTCGGGCACACAATACGAAGACGGTTGAGAATATACGGCAGCGGGAAAGGCGATTGCTTTGGGAATTAAAATCCCTTATTAAAGTTCCCGAGCGGCGCCGTGTGGAGTCTGTCAGGCTCTGTTCTGTTCTCCCACTTCTCCCCACCCCCCACCTCTTTCCCTTCACTTCCCCCTTCCTAACAAAACCTCTCCGTTTCCGATCCCTATTCGGCTGTCGTCCCGACTACACTCTTTGCAATTCAGCAGCTGGAGTGGCCCGTGGGGAAATACTCAGAACGCCTAAGTTGTTTGCGCAGGTGTGCAATTATCCACCGCGCAATACCCTCGATTACCAGTAGATCTGGCGGAAACAAAAGTTATTGTGCCGTTCAGTGTCGGGATGATTTCTATACCTCCTGCCGTTCTAATTTATGCCATTTCATGTCGATTTATACAGTATTTTCGCATTTTCATGAACAGAGTGCGATGTATAATACACTACTGGCCATTAAAATTGCTACACCAAGAAAAAATGCAGGTGATAAACGGGTATTCATTGGAAAAATAAATGAATGTGATTACATTTTCACGCAATTTGGGTGCATAGATCATGAGAACTCAGTACCCTGAGCAACCACCTCTGGCCGTAATAACGGCCTTGATACGCCTCGGCATTGAGTCAAACAGAGCTTGGATGGCGTGTACAGGTACAGCTGCCCATGCAGCTTCAAGACGATACCACACTTCATCAAGAGTAGTGACTGGTGTATTGTGACGAGCCGGTTGCTCGGCCACCATTGACCAGACATTTTCAATTGGTGAGAGATTTGGACATTATGCTGGCCAGGGCAGCAGTCGAACATTTTCTGTATCCAGAAAGGCCCGTACAGGACCTGCAACATGCGGTCGTGCATTATCCTGCTGAAATGAGGGTTTCGCATGGATCGAATGAAGGGTAGAGCCACGGGTCGTAACACATCTGAAATGTAACGTCCACTGTTCAAAGTGCCGTCAATGCGAAGAAGAGGTGACCGAGACAACGAATGGCACCCCATACCGTCACGCCGGATGATACGCCAGTATGGCGATGACGAATACACGTTTTCAATCTGCGTTCACCGCGATGTCGCCAAACACGGATGCGACCATCATGATGCTGTAAACAGAACGTGGATTCATCCGAAAAAATGACGTTTTGTCATTCGTGCACCCAGGTTCGTCGTTGAGTACACCATCGCAGGCGCTCCTGTCTGTGATGCAGCGTCAAGGGTAACCGCAGCCACGGTCTCCGAGCTGATAGTCCATGCTGCTGCAAACGTCGTCGAACTGTTCGTGCAGATGGTTGTTGTGTTGCAAACGCCCCATCTGATGACTCAGGGATCGAGACGTGACTGCACGATCCGTTACAGCCATGCTGATAAGATGCCTGTCATCTCGACTGCTAGTGATGCGAGGCCGTTGGGATCCAGCACGGCGTTCCGTATTACCCTCCTGAACCCACCGACTCCATATTCTGTTAACAGTCATTGGATCTCGACCAACGCGAGCAGCAATGTCGCGATACGATATACCGCAATCGCGATAGGCTACAAACCGACCTTTATCAAAGTCGGAAACGTGATGGTACGCATTTCTCCTCCTTACACGAGGCATCGCAACAACGTTTCACCAGGCAACGCCGGTCAGCTGCAGTTTGTGTATGAGAAACCGGTTGGAAACTTTCCTCGTGTCAGCACGTTGTAGGTGTTGCCACCGGCGGCAACCTTGTGTGACTTCTCTGAAAAGCTAATTATTTGCATATCACAGCATCTTCTTCCAGTCGGTTAAATTCCGCGTCTGTAGCATGTCATCTTCGTGGTGTAGCAATTTTAATGGCCAGTAGTGTATTAAGTTATTAGAACTGGGCTGTACTTTGGACTTGACGTCGTATTGAACAGAGCATCGTGAAAATTTATTTATATTGGAATCCATAAAATTTTGTTGCATAACGAGCGTTGCATTTTCAGGAAGGAATAACAGCGTTCGGTCGCGAACAGTTATAACTTTATTGCAGATCGGTTGCAACTACAGAATATTTGTCATGAACTCTACAAAACAATACAAAGGACAAAGAATCAATAAACTCCAGTTTACCACAGTATCCTGAAACTGTTGAATTTTTTCAGTTTTTATCGTTTACCCATTAAATTGTTTTTAAAAAAATCTTCGAAGTATTATAAAAGATGGTTCAAATGGCTCCGAGCACTATGGGACTTAACTTCTCAAGTCATCAGTCACTTAGAACTTAGAACTACTTAAACCTAACTAACCTAAGGACATCACACACATCCATTCCCGAGGCAGGATTCGAACCTACGACCGTAGCGGTCGCGCGGTTCCAGATTGTAGCGCCTAGAACCACACGGCCACTCCGGCCGGCAAGTATTATAAGTCTACAGTTTAATGTAAGAAATGTACACAGATTTTTTTTGTTTCTGTGTTCAAACCATGGTCGACATGTATCTGAACTTCACATAATGTGATCACAGCAGGTGCTCTCTTTTACACATACCTTATAAGGCCATGTGACACTGTTTGTAAGCACCGTTACTTTACTCATTCCTTGTCCTTTGTATCGTTTTTTAGCACTGACGATGACTATTATACAGTTGAATAGATGTGGAATAAAAGTCAGATTGTTCACGACTGATCGTTGCTCTCTCTTCCTGAAGATGGTGAAAATTCGTTACGTGTGAGCGTGACTTGGGCTTTGGACTTGGAGTTCTCCCTTGCTGGGATATTAGAGCTTGGATTTTGAATTATAGCTTCAAGTTGAAAAATTGATGGAACGCGGAATACTGTATACCGTGTTAAGGTGGCAAATAAAGAACAATAATTTCGAAGTTTAAATAAAATATCTTTATTAGGATAGTGAAAGTGAACAATTTTAATGTATCACTTATACTGACTTTAAGAAAATAACTTTTCTGGTGTTGGAGAACGAAGTGGAATAACCAGAAGAACAGTTGAAACTTCCTGACAGATTAAAACTGTGTGCCAGACCGAGACTCGAACTCGGGACCTTTGCCTTTCGCGGGCAAGAGCTCTACGAACTGAGCTACCCAAGTTTCATATCAGCGCACACTCCGCTGCAAAGTGAAAATCTCATTCTGGAAACATCCCCCAGGCTGTGGCTAAGCCATGTCTCTGCAATATCCTTTCTTTCAGGAGTGCTAGTTCTGCAAGGTTCGCAGGAGAGCTTCTGTTAAATTTGGAAGATAGGAGAAGAGGTACTGGCAGAAGTAAAGCTGTGAGGACAGGGAGTGAGTCGTGCTAGGGTAGCTGAGGTGGTAGAGCACATGCCCGCGGAAGGCAAATGTCCCGAGTTTGAGTTTCGGTCCGGCACACAGTTTTAATCTGTCAGGACGTTTCATATCTGCGCACACTCCGCTGCAGAGTGAAAATCTCATTCTAGAAGAATAGTTGTTAGTAGCTAATTTGAAAGCAAAGAAAATATGTTCTTCCTGTTATAGGTCTCGATATTTCTCCTTTGATATCGGCAGTTTTTATGGAATGTTAGCTTAATAAAAGAGCACCAGTTCTTATCTTCTGAGTAATTACGCAAAATTAACATGTGAGATTTACTCCATTTTTGTTCAAGATGTAACACCCCACCCTTCACCTATATGGTTTTGGTGTGTTCACCCCATTTAATTGACTAACAGATCAAAAGAGAGTGCAAAACTGCCGCAATGTCGAATAACGCAAAGAAAATAATAAGGCCCTGTGACTCCTGATTGAACTGCGGTGGCAGTGTTGACATTCACTGATTCACAATTGGTCCCTTTGAATTGAAAAGGGGTGCACATTGATGTTATGTGCAGCTATTGAACACCAGATGCAAATGTTGAACATAAAATTAATTAAGAAAGTGACTTGGGATTTCAACTACTTGATTGAAAACAGATGCAGTCGATTAGCACAGATTTATTTTAACTCACGACCTTCAATCGTCACATTACAAGACTCTCCTAACAGGCAGTGGTAATAAATTGCATTTGCCTGGAGTAAAGCGCGATAAAGCAAAAGTAATTCCCATCGGCTGACCCAGGCGTTATACCAAGTGCGAGAAGAATTCCACAATACACGGCCCATGAAACCCTCATGGAAACTTTGCCGATGTGATCCAACAAATTAATCAGTGGCCGGAGCGGGCGCAATATCACTGAATTCAGCGTGGCCGGGCGTCGTCGTTATGCGGACGACGGCCGACCTCGTGGTGCTGCAAGGCTGCACTATTCTATTCACTTCTAGCTATCTTGCTCAGTACATAGCTGAACGAAAACTTTCTATCTCCAAGCTCAAACATTCCGTTTGCTAAGTCCTAAACTGCAGAGATGCTCACTCTCTCTCAGGCAAGCTGAGTCAAGGATGCCCTGTCTGCACTCTAGGCAAGCTGTGAACGGAAGACAACTATGGAGACTTCTCCCAGTCCACTCTTCGCCTCGGTTTCCCCTCCAGCAAAATCATTTATGCCAATTGCAGCGCAAGTCACGTTAATTATGCGTCGCTTCCCAGCGCCGACCAATGCCTGCTCTGGGAAGTGAACAAATTCCCACAAAATTTCCCTTCCTCTCAACTACTGCTATTTAGCTCCTCCCAGGCCACCCATCAAGGTTAGCGTCTGCACAAAACACCAGTTTTTCCGGAATTCTGACTCCCAGGAGAGTACTTCAAATTCCGTGGTCCTATGTTGCCATCGGATGCCGGCATATTTCATTCTGACACTCTTCACCTGATTGACTTCAGACTCTGCAGACTGTGAATTCAGCGTGAAGTTGCTATAGTCATGAACACGCATATTTTGGCCTCTGTTGACCGCTCCGCCATAGCTTTGCGCGGCTTTCTCGCATGTTTCACTGAAAACGGGACGACGGACATTTGTCAACAGGGGTACAAGTTCTCCATCTGCTTCCCGGTACGCCAGCATGGGGTCAACCTCCTGTTCACTGTCACTCATCTTAAGGCAGCTGGAGGCCGCGCCCCGTTACCGCTTTCTCAGGGCTTGAGCCGCCCTAAGGTGCCTATTGTCGCTTCTCTTCGCCGCTCCCCAGCCGGCCACGGTCAGTTCTGAATACTTCCCTGTGATAAACTAGCCCCAGTAAATCGACGCGTTTCCACAAAGTTTTCATGTCATGTGGATTACCTGAAAACCATCACCTGACATTAATTTTTCCAAATACGTCCATACTATACCCTCTACAAGATGCATTGTGCCGTATTAGTCATTTTTGTTTAGCCCTACTGTTCGCTCAACGTGAGTTAGGTGATCTTTAATGACTTCATGTAAGGGGCATAGTTCCTGCCATCTTACAAAGAAATAATAAGAACAGATACACACAGTTGACGAAAAAATTGAATCTCCAAAAACACAAAATAGTGGCACATTCAGATAAACAATGATAGAGGTTGATAGCCATCACGCACCTGTCTCTCCAAAACAGACTACAAAGGCTCACAAACATAGAGATATGATGACTAGCTGGCTATGGTACATGTGACTGTTCATCCTTGTGCTCGTGCTCACAAAACCAATGTGCATTAAGCGAGATTTGTTAACAGGGGCCTTTTCTTCTTGGAACACAGCATCACCACTTGGAAACAAATATTGTACCATGAGATAGACCTGATCAGACAAAATGGTCACATAATCCTTGGCAGCAATACAGACTAACAATGGCGTCTATGGAATACCACTGATTTTTTAACCATCAGTCTTCTGATTAGTTTGACATTGCTCACCTAGAATTCCTCTCCTGTGCCAATCTTTTCATCTCAGAATAGTACTCACCACCTGCGCCCTCAATTACTTGATGGATGTATTCCAGTCTATGTCTTCCTACACTTTTTTACGCTGTACAGCCCCCTTGGTATCATGGAACTTATGTTCTGATGTTGTAAAAGATGATCTGTTCTTCTTGCCACTGTTTTCCATATATTCCTTTCCTCGCCTATTCTGTTGAAAAACTCCTCATTTCTTACTGCAACAGTCCACCTAATTTTCCATATTCGTCTCTAGCATCACATCTCAAATGCTTCCATTTTTTACTGTACCATTTTACCTGCAGTCCATGTTTCACTTTCATTCAATGCTGTGTTGCAAACGTACATTATAAAGAAATTCTTTAAATGTGAACATATTAGGTTACACTTTACCATGACTGTTATTCACATTAAATGAAACAAAAAGTTCACTGATACCTATCGCTGTTTATTTGTCTCAACGACTCGTTTCAAAGGTTTAAACTTATACCATCAGGTGCATTTACTTTTGTTAGTATGACATTTGTCTGTGTGTGATGTTTCACGATTTTTTGGAGGAACTTGTGGCACTGTCTAGTGGAGAAACAAAACACTATTTAAGAATATGGTTTTGGGTTTCTTTTGAGAAAAAAGTTAAAACGTATAGCTAACAGTAAACAAAAAATAAATAAAATAGAATACCTCCAGTGGTCACATATTCCTTTAATTATCGCTACACATCACATGTATACTGTCATATATTGTAAACAAATATGATGTCTGGAAAGTATTGGGTGCAAGGATCGTCTAGCAGAAGAAAAAACATTATCACAAAGTACAAGGAATATACAATTTAACAACATTATTACAGAATAAATTTTAAAGGATTTGGAGATGTTTGTTTTGAGGTGTCGAATATGTGCGTTGGAATAAATACTTCAAGTGGTCTGATTTTGACAAGTTAAAATAACTTAAACTTTATACTCGTTTGTACAGTCAGGTGACATATTACAAACTTTAAGTGGAATAATCATATTGGCTACAGTGTAAAATTATGCAAAAATAACAATTTTGGTTGGGATTCACAGATAGATATGAAAGGCTGGAGGCAGAAGAAGAGAAAGAGAAAGGGAAAGTGGAAGGGAGAGAGAGGGTTGAAAGAGTGATTGTATAAGAGCAAATTTTACAAAGCAGGGTGTCTTAAGATTATATATGTTACATTTAATAACTGTCTAAACGTTGGGGAATACGTTGGTTAATGCTTTAAAATGTGCAGATGAATGTACAATTTGTGCCAGTAGTTGATGTACATATAGTTTGAAGCTGACAAGGGGTACAAGCTGTTGGTGTGATGATATATCTGTAAATGAGGTCAATCTCTTGTACATATGGTGGCTGTCATGGTAACATAATTAAATATTTATAGTAAATATTAAGGAGTGTGTGTGTGTGTGTGTGTGTGTGTGTGTGTGTGTGTGTTTATGTGTGTGCATTGCAATTTTAATGACGCAGGCAGTTGCTGAAAATCCAGGTAATACTACTGTATCATCTGGAAAATAAATTGTAAATATTGCCATTTTGGTCATTTAACATGGATTTGGGTTGTTTTGTTTGGTGCTTGTATATTTGGAGTGTTTCAAGAATGTCTAGTTTTCTGCCTTTTGGTTGGATGTGTAGGATGCTGATACTTGTGTTGTTAACGTGGTGTTTTGTTTCATGCAGGTGGGTGGCTATTGCTGATGTGTGGCATTTCTTGTTTTTTAGTGCTGCCATGTGTTCTTTGAATCTAATCTCAAATGTTCTGCCTGTCTGGCCAATGTAAAAGCAGTCACAGTGAAAACATTCGATTTTGTACACACCTGTGTGATGAAGGGGATTTCGTGTGCTGATGTTGTGGAGTAACGTCTGTCCAATCTTGTTGTCTGTGTTAAAGGATATGCCTATGCCTTTTCGTTTGAAGACATTGGCAATCTGATATGAAATGTTATCTGGAAAGGGGATCGTTTGGAAGATGATATTTTCTGATTGTTTTTTGTGTTGTGATCGCTTTGCCATTATTGAGTGTTTTAGAGTATCTACTACGGAGCTGTTATAACCATCTGCTATAGCTGTTTGTTTTATTATTTCAATTTCTTGTTCACATTTGTTTTCAGAGAGTGGTAGTTGGATAACTCTATTGGTCATGTACCAGAATGCTGTCATTTTGTGGGCTGTGGTGCGACAAAAGGAGTTGTGAATTGTAGTGTGTGTTGTGGTAGGCTTCCGATAAATTACATACTAATGTCTGTTATTCTTTATTTTAATGGTAAGGTCCAAAAAAATTATACTGTCATCTGCTTGGTGCTCAACTGTGAATTTTATGTTTTCATGGGAGTTGTTGAATAACTGTTCACATTTATACTACTTCTCTTTACTTTCGTCTTTCTTCGAGATACTCTCAGTCGACATTCTAAACTCACACTGTCCACAGCATTAAACAGACTCCGTAATACATTTTCACTTTAACTGAGGAGAGCGTTGTCATCAGCGAATATTACCATTGATATCTGCTCTCCGCGAATTTTAAACCCACTCTTGAGCCTTCCTTTTACGCTGAAGCGCCAAAGAAACTGGTATAAGCATACTTATTCAAATACAGAAATATGTAAACAGGCAGAATACGGCGCTGCGGTCGGCAACGCCTACATAAGACAAGTGCCTGGCGCAGTTGTTAGGTAGGTTAATGCTGCTACAATGGCAAGTTATCAAGATTTAAGTGAGTTTGAACGTGTTGTTATAGTCTTCGCACGAGCGATGGGACACTACATCTCCGAGGTTGCGACGTCGAAGGCCCACTCGTGATGTCTGCCAGACACTAACCTTTATGCCTCGCCTGGGACCATCGACACCGACATTGGACTGTTGTTGTCTGGGAACATGTTGCCTGTTGGGACGAGTCTCCTTTTAAATTGTGTAGAGGGGATGTACGTGTACGGGAATGGTAACTACCTCATGAATCAATGGACCCTGCATGTCAGCAGGGGCATATTCGAACTTGTGCAGGTTCTGTAATGGTATGGGGCGTGTGCAGTTGGAGTGATATGAGATCCCTGCTAAGTCTATATGCGACTCTGACAGGTGACACATACGTAAGTATCCTGTTAGATCATCTGAATCCATTCATGTCCATTGCGCATTCCGACGGACTAGGGCAATTCCAGCAAGACAGTGCGACACCTCACACGTCCAGAATTGCTGCAGAGTGGCTCCAGGAACACTCTTACGAGTTTAAACTCTTACACTGGCCACCAAACTCCCCAGACACGAATATTACTGAGCATATCTGCCTCGCAACGTGCTGTTCAGAAGAGATCTCCATCGCCTCATATTCTTGAGGATTTATGCACAGCGCTGCAGGATTTATGGTGTCAATTCCCTCCAGCACTACTTGACACATTAGTCGAATCCATGTCACGTCGTTTTGCGGCACTTCTGCGTGCTCGCGGTGGTCCTACAAGATATTAATCAGGTGTACCAGTTTCTTTGGTTCTTCAGAAGGGGCGAAAGGCTAATCTTATTGTTCCCTCCTAGTTGATGCACATACTGTGTATTACCGTTACCCCTATTTTTATTGTACTATTTTAGATTGTCGAACACTTCTTCCACGTCGAAAAAACCTACGAACGTGTCTCGATTTTTCTTCAGTCTTTCATTCATTATCAATCCAAACGTGAGAAATGTCTCTCGGGCCTTCTTGCCTTTCCTGAAGTCAAACTGATTGCTCTCCAACAGATCAATTTTCTATTCCATTCTTCTGTATATCACCCTTGTCATTAACTTTGATGTATGAGCCGTTGAGCTGATTGTGTGATAGTTCTCGTACTTGCTATCTTTGGAACTATGTGAATGAAGTTTTTCCGGAAGTCTGATGGTATATAGTCATTGTTATAAACCCTGTTCACCAATGTGAATAGTCGTTTTGTTGCCACTTCCTCCAAGGATTTTAGAAATTACTATCGAACTGTATCTATTCCTTCTGCCTTGTTTGGTCGTAAGTCATCCAAAGCTCTTTTGAATTCTGACCCTAATACTGGATCCCCTATCTCTGCCTTGTCTACTTCAGTTTCTTCTTCTATCACAT
Organism: Schistocerca nitens; assembly: GCF_023898315.1. Classification (NCBI taxonomy): domain Eukaryota; kingdom Metazoa; phylum Arthropoda; class Insecta; order Orthoptera; family Acrididae; genus Schistocerca; species Schistocerca nitens. Next base: position 488,140,846 of record NC_064620.1, read on the forward strand.
CAGACAAGTCCTCCCGCTCATAAAGCCCTTCAGTAAACGCTTTCCAAGTATCCGCTCTCTCCTCTGTATTTAACAGTGGAATTCCCATTTTACTCTTATAAGTACTGCCCCTACTTTTAATTTCACCGAGGGACTTTCCTACATGCTGACTGAGTCCTTCCGCCAGTCATTCCTTTTTCGATTTCTTCACATTTTCATGCAGCAATTTCGCCTTAGCTTCGCAGCGACTACTGTTTATTTCATACCTAAGTGTTCCTTGTGCCTTTTTCTTTCCATATTCTGGGATTGCCCTTTTCATAGATGTTCATTCATCTTCAACTGAGCTACTCGTTATCGCAGAATATATAGCCTCCAGGAGCTTCAAGCGTACTCTTCATTCCTTACTACTTCCATATCCCAATTCTTTGCGAACTGATTATTTCCGCCGGCCGGTGTGGCCGAGCGGTTCTAGGCCCTACAGTCTGGAACCGCGCGACCGCTACAGTTGCAGGTTCGAATCCTGCCTCGGGCATGGATGTGTGTGATGTCCTTAGGTTAATTAGGTTTAAGTAGTTCTAATTCAGCCGGCCGGTGTGGCCGTGCGGTTAAAGGCGCTTCAGTCTGGAACCGCGTGACCGCTACGGTCGCAGGTTCGAATCCTGCCTCGGGCATGGATGTGTGTGATGTCCTTAGGTTAGTTAGGTTTAATTAGTTCTAAGTTCTAGGCGACTGATGACCTCAGAAGTTAAGTCGCATAGTGCTCAGAGCCATTTGAACCATTTTTGAGTTCTAAGTTCTAGGGGACTGATGACTCACAAGTTGAATCCCATAGTGCTCAGAGCCATTTGAACCATTTGATTATTTCCGACTGGCCTCTTCAACTTACGAAATTGTGATCTTGCAGTATTTTAGATTGTCGAACACTTCTTCCAGGTGGGCTAGTGATCCAATCCAGTATCTGCCTGACGATGATGCAATCGACCTGAAATTTTCCAGTATCTCCCATCCTTTTCCCAGTATATCGCCTCCACTTGTTATTCTTCAACAGAGTGCTCGCTATTACTAGCTGAAGTTTACTGCAGAACTCAGTTAGTCTTTCTTCTCTCTAAATACTATTACTAAACACGTATCATCCCGTAAGCCTTTCTTCTAGCCTTTCCATTACAGCCGCATTCCAATCCCCCATGGCAATCAGATTTTCATCTGCCTTTAAGTATTGAATTACCCGTTCAGTACCTTCATACATTTCCTCGAACTCTTCACCTTCTGTGCATTTTCAACTTCTCGCGGCGTAAAGAATAGTCCATTAAATTACGGGCATGCAGCCGTGCAAATGAAATTTCCTCCACTGATATTTCGGCCACGTATCGTCCGGCCATCCTCAGAGTGAGTCACAAGACTGACGTCAAGATGCCAAGCGCGGCTTTATATGCTCCAGACGATAGGTGCCCTTAAGACCTTAGTGCATCGGGCGCACTGTATATCCGATAAAGACAATTTGGAAGAAGGGCTCACATACCTCAAGAGCGTTTTTAAATCGAATGGGTTTTCTCCGCAACAAATTCGTAGAGCATTCGATGCAAAACCTAAAATGCAGGTATGTGATGGGGAAGAAGATAGTAATTCCTTCAGATCTAGTGCGTTTTTGCCCTATGTGGTTGCTCTTTCTTCGAAGATAGGCCGTATTCATGAGAAACACTGTGTTAAGGTGACCTTCCGATCCCCCACGAAGATTGCAGCTTTACTCGACTCTGTGAAGGACGATTTACAGCTTCGTAAAGCTGGTGTGTATCAGATTCCTTGAGGAAATTGTGAGAAGTCGTACATAGGTCAAACAACACACACCATTCATGAGAGTTGTGTGAAGCATTGAAGATACACACGCTTATTACAGCCAGACTAGTCAGCTGTGGCCGACCATTGTATTGATACGGGGCATTCCCTGAATTACAGTGATGTGAAGATTTTAACATCCACCTATTCTTTTTGGGAATCTGTCTTCAAGGAAGCTATAGAGGTTAGATTAGCTAATAATTTAATAAAAAGAGATAATGGTTTTAATTTGGACGAAGCATGGAATCCGTCTCTTGGGGTAGTTAAATTGCAGAGAAGTCGTCATGGTGTCACCGCCGCCGATCATACATCGAAAAGCGAATCGAATGTCTGTACACCTTCGCCACAAGCGGCGCAGGTGTAAGTGTATTTCTCTGCCGCCGATCAGCATCTGTGACACGCATGCGCAGTACCGCCAGAGTGGAGCATATAAGGCCGAGCTTAGCATTTTGTAGTCAGTCTTGTGGCTCACTCTGAGGATTGACGGACGATACGCGGCCGAAATATCAGTGGAGGAAATTTTATTTGCGCGGCTGCATGCCCGAAATTTAACGGACTCTTCGCCTTCTGCTTGCGACGTCGATTTGGTTTGCTGTCGATTCTGATCAGAACAATCCTACAACAGAACAGTTCACAGTAACTCATTCTCTGTCCACCCTTGCCACTGATAACGAATCACAATCCCGTTATACCACTTTCAGCTGGTGAAGATATTACCCTACAACCTTCTGACCAGAACTCCTTGTCTCCTTTCCATAACATTGTACTGACCACCAACATATCAAGACTGAGCCATAGCATTTCTGTTTTCCGATATTCTAGTTTCCCTTCCACGTTCAAACTTCTGATGTTCCACGTATCGATTTGTAGAACCTTATTCTTTCATTGGTTATTCAGTCATTTTTTCTCATGGACACCTTCCTCTTGGCGGTCCGCTCCCGGAGGCTGACTAGTCCGAAATCTTTTGCCAATGGAGAGATGATCATGCCACTTTTCCACTAACAGGCCGCTTGTCCTATGACTACACATTATGTGTTTTTAATGCAGTGTTTTTCATGGCCTTCTGCATTCCCATTCCGTTGATTATTGCTGATTCTTACGCCTTCAGGGGCAGTTTTCCACCTCAAAGGCAAGAGAGTGCTCTGAACCTCTGTCCGCTCCTCTATCCTCTTTTACAAGTCTCTTGGCTGAACGCCGGCCGCTGTGACCGAGCGGTTCTAGGCGCTTCAGTCTGGAACGGCGCTGCTGCTACGGTCGCAGGTTCGAATCCTGCCTCGGGGATGGATGTGTGTGATGTTAGGTTTATGCAGTTCGAAGTATAGGGGACTGATGACCTCAGGTGTTAAGTCCCACAGAGATTAGAGCCATTTGAACCATTTTGAACCTCTTGGCTGAACGAGGATGAGTTCTTATGCAGGAACTCTTCGGCCACCACTGCTGATTAATTTGTATTCAAACGTACGCAGTGGCGAGGTCAGAACCGAGGAACAAGGACGTTTTGATTACTAGTCAAAGATGCTACTCCTAGATCATGGAGCTATCACGATACGGCTGCCCCAATCATCAGTGAACCTCCACCATGCATAGGAATTTAATCTCGACCAGAAGTTGTAAAAGTGTGAAACAAAATTCATCTGACCAAATGACTTTATTCCACTATTTCATAGTCCAGTTTTGATGGACTCTGCATCACATTTACCTGTTAACAGACATTTGCATCACTTACGACTGGTTTTGAAATCGCACCTTGTTCAGCAATTCTCTACTTATGGAGACACTTTGTGTTGTTTTGGTGCTGACATAGTTCGCGGATACGACATTCAGTTCTGGAGTTATTTTTACAGCTGTCGTCCTCTTATTTTTCATCACAATCCTCTTTAATCATCGTCCGTCACGAATGCTCAACAACACATTCATGCGCGTTGTAACTTAGCGGCGGAAGTTTTTCCGCTTTCTCTTGAACGCGATATAAATCTGCAATTGACGTCTCTTGAAACACCAAACACTTCGGCTATCGTGGTTACGGAAGCACACACCTTCACTTAACACCGACATACACTGAGGTACGGAAGTCATGGGATACCTCCTAATATCGTTTCGGACCTCCATTCGCCCAGCGTTCTGCAGAACCTCAACGTGGCATGGACTCAAGAAGTCGTTGCAAGTCTCTCCTGGAGAAATATTGAGCCATGCTGCCAATATAGCCGTTCGTAATTGCGAAAGTGTTTCCAGTGCAGGATTTCATGCGAGAACTAACCTCTGGATTATGACCCGTAAGTGTTCGATGAGATGCGCGTGGGGCGATATAGGTGGCCAATTCATTCGCTTGAACTGTACTGAATATTCTAAAAAATCAATTGCGAACATTTGTGGCCTGTAACATCGGGTATTGTTATCCATTAAAATCCCATTGTTGTTTGGGAACGTGAAGTGCATGAGTTATCTGCAAGCAGCGGAACATAGCCATCTACAGTCAATAGCCGGTTCAGTTGTACCAGAGGGTCCAGTACATTCCATGTAAACATAGCCCACACCCAGAATGAGATTTTCACTCTGCAGTGGAGTGTGAGCGCTGATATGAAACTTCCTGGCAGATTAAAACTGTGTGCCGGACCGAGACTCGAACTCGGGACCTTTGCCTTTCGCGGGCAAGTGCTCTATCAACTGAGCTACCCAAGCACGACTCACGACCTGTCCTCACAGCTTCAAATCTGCCAGTACCTCGTCTCCTACCTTCAGCGCACACTCCGCTGCAGAGTGAAAATCTCATTCTGGAAACATCCCCCAGGCTGTGGCTAAGCCATGTCTCCGCAATATCCTTTCTTCCAGGAGTGCTAGTTCTGCAAGGTTCGCAGAAGAGCTTCTGTGAAGTTTGGAAGGCAGGAGACGAGGTACTAGCAGAACTGAAGCTGTGAGGACGGGTCGTGAGTCGTGCTTGGGTAGCTCAGTGGTAGAGCACTTGCCCGTGAAAGACAAAGGTCCCGAGTTCGAGTCTCGGCCCGGCACACAGTTTCAATCTGCAGGAAGTTTCATAGCCTACACCATTATTCAGATCGCACAGTGCCTTATTGAAAACTTGGGCCCATGGCTTCTTGGGACCTGCACCACTTTCGAACCTTACCATCAGCTCTTACCAACTGAAATCTGGACTCATCTGACACCAGGCCACGGTTATCTAATCATCTATGATCCAACCGATATGTTCACGAGTTCAGGAGATGCGCTGCAGCCGTTGTCGTGCTGTTAACAAAGACACTTGCGTCAGTTCTCTGCCGCCAAAGCCTATTAACGTCAGACTTCTCCGTACTGTCCTAACGAATAGGTTTTCGTACATCCCACATTGATTTCTGCGGTTATTTCAAGCAGTGTTGCTTGTATGTTAGCACTGACAGTTCTATACAAACAACCCTGTTCTCTGTCATTAAATGAAGGTCATCAGCCACTGCGTTGTCCATGGTGAGAGGTAACGCCTTGAAATTTGGTGTTTGCGGCATGCTCTTAACACCGTGGATCTCGGAATATTGAATTCCCTAACGATTTCCGAAATGGAATGGCCCACGCGTCTTGCTCCAAGTGCCATTCCGCGTTCAAATTCTGCTATTTTCCGTCGTTCGTGCATAATGACGTAGGAAACCTTTTCACATGAGTCGCCTGAGTACAACTGACAGCTCCGCCAATGCGCTGGCCTTTTATACATTGTGTGCGCGATACTCCCGATATCTGTTTATGTTATGAATGTTGGTATGAAACCAGGGAGGTTTGAGTGGGACACCCCGTATCTCTGCAGAGTTTTAGATTCTACACACCAATTTTAGTCGCTTGGTTGCCACTTCCCTAATAATTTCAGAATTCCAGAAGTAATATTATATTTCCTTTCTGTCTTATTTGATCACAAGTCTTCCAACGCTCTATAACTCTGAATCTAATGCTAAGTCCCCAACGCCTTTTACATCAACTCCCATTTATTCCTCATTCATGTCATCAAGCAAGTCATCCTCCAAGTGACCTCCTTATGTACTCTTTCCACCTATCATCTCCCTCCTTTGCGTTTTACATTGGAATTCCCACTGCACTATTAATGTTGACGCCATTGCCTTTAACATCACCGAAGGTGATTTTCGTACGTGCTGAATTAGGCCTTCCGACGACTATGCTTTTTTAAAAAAAAAAATACCTCAATGCATATCTTATATGATACTGTGGAGGTGTGGCCGAGCGGTTCTAGGAGCTTCAATCTGGAACCGCGCGACTGCTACGGTCGCGGGTTCGAATCCTGCCTCGGGCATGGATGTGTGTGATGTCCTTAGGTTTGTTAGGTTTAAGGGGCTCCGGAACGCCCTATACTTGCAATGTTAGAATAACGCTTATAAATTACATCTTTCCTCACAAAGTATTTGAGGTAGGAAGTTGAACTTTTTACAGATTATTTATTGGAATATGGGCTACAACTTAACACAGGGATTTTACAAAATTTTAGTTCAGTTATTAAAGATGATTTTTTTTCAATTGTAATGAAAATTCACAACATTTTTTCCATTTTTTATTTATATATTCAATAATATACAGTTTTTTGGAAAAAGGCTGTGTTCAATTATGCAGAAGGTACTGTGTAACATTTACTGAAAGTTTGAAACAAATATGTTTGGAAGATCCTTAGAAAACATGTAATTAGTATGAGAAAATAAAAGTTTTGGGAATCGAGCGACAAAGATTGGATTAACTTTTTAGTGCATTCCAGGTCCATAGGATGGATTATCTTCATCCTCTGCAAACTCCTCCTCCAGCTTCCTCTTGTTCCTCCTCCTGTTTACTCTTGCTTGTATTTCTAGACTCTTTACAGCCCTGTCTGCAGCCCGAAGGCGTTCCTTGTCTAAAGCAAGCATCGCTCGTACCATGTTAGAACCTATCTTCATTCCCATATTTCTAAATACCTTGCACCTTACAATGTTGCCATCATTGAAAGTCGTAACAGCATCATACACACCAAAGTGAAGTGTTTCTATTCCAACAAATACAGTCTTGGGGATTCTCGACCATATAACACTATTTACACTTTCATTGGGGTTTTGAGTTTTTCCGTGAATACACTTTTTCAACAGTTCAGGTGCTGCTAAGTCTCTGAAAACAGGTTTTATCACCTCCATTATTGCATGAGGCAGACTATGCTTATGAGTGTACACTTCACCAGTTAGCAATCCTTTGTTATATTTACACCAACTGTCTTCTTCTTTGGGACACAAGCTATGTTGGGGATTTTCATCGTCTTTATTGTTTACAGTAATAACACATACCTTTGGCATTCCAACATTTCTCCTTTTCTCAAAAGTCTTCAGAGGATTTCTAATAACTTTACTTTTACTCATTATTATACTTCAACAAAACAGAGACTCAAGAAACGGAATTAATTACGAATATTTTCGAGATAACGACAGAGTAAATAAACATGAAACAATCGACAATCACACCAGCGATATATATTGAACCATCACAGGTTAGCCACAACACATACTTTATCTCACATCACTAAAATGTACCTGATGAACACGGACGTTAATAATAACACCATTTGACAGCAGTTTAACAGCGCCACAGTGGGTCACGCCCATGTAGAACACATTTCAAAAAAAATTTAAAAATAGTTGTAGTCTTCGGAATTGAATGAATTATATATCTATTAAAAGGTAATAGTTTGCAGATTCAGAAAACGCAAAAAAGTAAAAATTGAACTTTTCATGATTTTGAGCCTTTACGGAGCCCCTTAAGTAGTTCTAAGTCCTAGGGGACTGATGACCTCAGATGTTAAGTCCCATAGTGCTCAGAGCCATTTGAACCATTTGATACTGTTGACCTGCAACATCAAAGGACCATACGATTACATTGGTGGCGGTTGTGGATTGCATTGTTAGCAGGTGATTTTAACGCCATTTCAAATAAACTATAGGTAACGCTAACCGTTGACAGTGCCACTGAAGCGGAATAAATAAGTATGGTTTTCGGAAACTTCTTCGCCATTGAAGAAGTAAATATTCGAGAAGTCGAATATAGAACTGCTGGCAAGATGAGTAAGTTAGTAGTACACATCCTCGGCGTAGCGAATTAAGTCAAATCACTTAATAAAGGCAACTCTTCCAGTCAGTATTGTATTCCTTTCAGAGTGGGCTGATAACATAGCTCCTTAACTGGCAATCATATACAAACGCTCGCTTGGCGAAAGATCCGTGCACCCAGTACTCAAGAAAGAAGTAATCCACCAAATTAAGACCTATGTCACTGACGTCGATTTTCAGTAGATTTTGGAACATATACTGTGTTCGAACAGTTTGGTAATACCTCGAAGAAAACAGTGTATTGACAAATAATCAACACGGATTCAAAAAATAACGTGCTTGTGGAACAGTAATAGCTCTTTATTTCATGAAGTAATGAGGGCTATGACCTGGGGATCTCAAATCGATTCCACACTCCTAGATATTCAAAAGGTTTTGGTACTGTTTCTCACAAGTGGCTTCTATGAAATTGCGTGCCAGTGAATTATCGTCTGTCAGTTGTGCGACTGGTTTCCTGTCAGAATGGTAACAGTTCGTAGTAACCGACGAAAGTGTTATAGGCACTCTGCTGTTCCTAATCTGTGTAAATGATTTAAGAGAAATCTGAGCACCCATCTTAGATTGTCTGCAAGTGATGCCGTCATTTGCCGTCGACTAAAGTCATCAGAAGATCAAAATCAATTGCAATATGATTTAGACAAAATACTTGTATGAGTGACACGTGGCAATCGACCCTAAATAATTAAAAGTGTTATCAACATGAGCACTAAAAGCAGTCCGTTAAATTTCGGTAATGCAACAAACCACACGTATCTAACGATTGTCAATTTAACCGCAAACCTAGGGCTAAAAGTTGCAAGAATCTAAAATTGGAATGATCACGAACATAGTGTTTTGGGGAATGCGAACCAAATACTGCGTTTCGTTAGAACACTTAGAAGATGCAGCAAATGCAGTAAAGAGACAGCTTACAATACGTTATATACATGTGGTGTTTGTTCTTTTGGACACGTCCGAATTACAGGAGTAGGCGAAATGTCGCGAGTAAAGGAAAAAATTGACAGGAGCACTACATTACCAGTGTATGGATAAGCTGAGAATTTGGTTTTGACGGGAGGCGTTGTATTGTAGTACTCGCAGGTGTGATGACCACTGTCCAGATGGCTTAGCATCTGCGTAGTAAGCAGGAAACATGTATTCGAATCCCAGTCCGGCACAAATTTTGAAGTTTTCATAATGTCTGTAATTTTTAGTGTCTTTACACAACGATTGTCCGTTCTCTGCTCGCGATGAGGGATTCTTACCAGATATCATCGCGAAACGGTGGAGAAAGTGTTACAGATATGATAAGCGAGTCGGACTGGCAAGCACTAGACAAAGGTGTTGTTGTTGCGCCGTGATTTGTTTTAACGAAGTTTCTATTTCTATTTCCTCCGTTGTTGTTGTTGTTGCTGTTGTAGTGGTCCTGAGTCCAAAGATTGCTCTGATACAGCTCCCCATGCTATTCTATCCTGTGCAAGTCTCTTTATCTCCGAATAACCACTACAACCCATATACTCTACAGTCTGATTACTGTAATCATCTCTTGGTCTCCTTCTACAATTTTTACCCCTCACGCTTCCCTCCATTACTAAATTGGTGATCCCTTGATCTCTCAAAACGTATCCTATCGAATGACTCCTTCGTTTAGTCAAGCTGTCCTCCCAGTTCTGTTTAGTACCTCCTCATTAGTTATGTGATTTACCCATCTGACTTTCAACATTCTTCTGTAGCATCACAATTCAAACGCTTCTACTCTCTTCTTGTGTAAACTGCTTATTGTCATTGTTTAATTGCATACATGGCTACACTCAAAATATATACCTTTAGAAAAGACTTCCCAATACTTTATAGTCGATGTTAAGAAATTTCTCTTCCTCAGAAAGGCTTTTCTTGCAATTGGCAGTCTACATTTTTTATCCTCTCTACTACGGCCATCATCTGTTACTTTTCTGCGCTCATAACATAATCTTTCTATAACTTTAAGTGTTTCGTTTCCTAAAATAATTGCCTCTGCATCACCTGATTTAATTCGACCACACTCCATTATCCTTTGTAATGTGTAGTTATTTTGTGTAAAGTGATTGTGGGTAAAGCCATTTTGTGATCTCGCGCAAGTGGATAACGTATCTTACTGTCTTCTCAAGCCTGGGGTGGTAAACAGACATTCTACATAACTATTAATTTTGGTCCTGTAATACCGCTAATGTTAGGTGTGAATCGCCTCAAATTAATTAGAAATTCGTCTGTGACATAACAAGATTGCACAAATTGATATAAATGAGAGTTTGGGATTTTTTCTAAGATGACAACACAACCACTCCCTTTTTCATTCTACATTTAATTTATCACTGCTTTCAGGGTTCAACTGATACTGTAACAACAACAACGCTGTACTATTGTACATATAATATTTTTTTCTTATGCTTTTCGATAAATTAGTGTAGTCGATGTTCTGATTTCATTTTCTTTTTTTTTCATGTCGTTGTGTTAAGAAAACTGTAAACAAATTTCGATGTGAATATTAATGTTTATGTCAAATTTCAAGCAATATTATAACAGAATTGAAATGTAAGAAACGTTGACATTATTGTAACATGTTTAAAATTGTAACTGTGCGTCTGGTCCATACGTAGACAATGTATTAGGATATGTAGAATGCAAAACCTCTGGTGAATACCCTGTCTGTAGGGGAGCGGTAAAAGGTGGATGGCAGGCGAGCGCGGCAAAATGCACACGGGCGCTGCATGGCATAACGGGCTCAGCAGTAGTAGTCGGAGTTGGGCATTGGTCTGAGCAACACGTCCTGCATCGAGGAGGCTCTCCTGGAAGACATAGTTTCATTGAGCCTCGGATATGCCGTTCCGACGCCCATACATCATGGCAAAATTCCATAGGCACTAAATGGAAAAGTATTGCGACGCTAAGAAGAAGTAAAGTGCCGATACGTCAAGAGCCATTGCTGTGGTTGTATGTGTGCTCTGCGCCTCGCCATCTCGCCGCCCGCCAACTGCCGCATCGATACGAACAGGTTGAACTTTTTAGTACTGTATTCGCATGGACCAGTGTTACTTTTGTTCCATACTGTTCAATAACAACTTAAATTTTACCAGAACTGTCCTATCATTTAATTATCCTCACAACTAACCTAGACAGGGTCCTTTCCAAATGTTGTGCAATCCGAGTGTCCCGAAATGAAGAATTAAAGTTTATGTTAATAATAATTACCTGCAGACCTAGCTATGTTAGAATGATGTTTAAAGAACTTTTTTTGTTAATGAACTAATAGACGAATAAGAAAGGTCTGACAAAGTTGGAAGATAATTTTGATATTTATTTAGTAATGAAGCTTAATTATTTCGAGACAGATATAATGGTATTTAAATGAGCAGAAACTAAGACAAAAAGAGTAGCAAATCATATATTGGAAATCTTGAGGGCATAATGATTTCAGTAATTAATTGTTTTAATACAGTGATCATAACAGTTTCAGGGTCCCCCCCCCCCTTTTTATTCATTTGAATTCTGAAGTGTTCTAAACTGATTTGACCAGCAAAGTTAAAGTCAATATAAAAACCAAAATTTATCAGTGTTTTACCTTTATCAAAATTGACATTGTGTGTGTGTTTCGAAAGTGCTATTTCTAGGGTAACCTATGCCCGATTTTAATCAGATCAATAGCCACTACGAAGTTTTGTAGTAAACATTGTAGTGTGGTGTTATGTATTTATGGTTTATTCATATCAGTATAGAAAGTGAATTTATGACTTCAGTAGATTTTCTGGTTCTAAAATTTACCATATTCTGCAGTGTTATTACGTGTTGTTTTGCATGAACGTACATCAACTTGTACAGGGAAGAAACTCAGTTAATGCCTAATTAGGCTGGCGACCGTATAATTAACAAATTGGTAGCATCTTCTGTGTTGTTTCTTGTCCGTCCTGACGTGTAGTTGTATTTCGGACTTGCTTGACGTATCATTGTTATTACCGAGTGGGTGTAAGTCTGATTTGCCTCCATTCAGGTATGCGCGGTCAGTTTCTATACAAAAATCCTTTCTCATAAGATGAAGCCCGTCAACTTACCATAGTACAGGCTTTAATGAGTATTGGGTGCCACGAGCGCAGCGTTACAAGTGGCTCCCGGTGACAGCACATCCAGATGTTGTCGGTTACAAATTAATGTGAATACCGAACAGTGGATGTTCAGTGGCACGAATTGCAATATTATTCAGTAAAGTAAATAGCAGTGAACGTCAAGTACGGTGGAGAGGTGTTATTTGTATTCAGTATGGACAGGAAGGTAGACACAGTAGATGTGCCGACCGTAATGGAAAATGCGGATGGCTATAGCAGGAGTTTACGCGGCCAGATAACAGATGGCGTTAGCGGAAGACAATTGGCGTACATACAATATCACGATCATGTTAACGAACAGATTGAAATGTCGAGATTGCCTCGAACACAGCAAGGGATAAAACAAGAAGTAGAGGATGACTTAGTAGATGATAGTGGGTACGTGAACGAATCCACTGACATGTTTGATTCTCCACAGATAAAGAAAGAACAGAAAGAAAATTTTGATGTAGGATCGGAACACACCGATTTCGTAGAACAAACCAGCGTGAAAATTTTAAGCATGAACGATTTATTTGAACAATTAACCAAACAAATTTCAGGACAGAGTGAGCAGATCAAAACACAGAATGATCAGCTTCAAAAACAAGTTAGTAATCAGGTTAATCAGCTTAAAACACACGTTGATCAGCAGCTCAAAACACAAAGTAATCAGCTCAAAACACAGAATGATCAGCTAAAAGCACAGGTAGAAGAACAAGGAATTAAAATTAGTAAACAAATATTACAGGTAGAACAAAATGTGGGTAATTTAAGCTCTGTAGTAAATACTATGAAATTTGAAATTGACACAATTAATAAAAATATGGATACGATACAGGGGGAAATTTACAACATTAACAGTAGGTTTGATGTTGAAACTCTCAACATCCAAGAGAAAGTAGAGCCTCTAGTTGAAACAAAAGTAGACGAAAAAGTTTTCGGTCTTAAAACTGAGATCGTAAACGAATGTCAACACGGAATCTCACAGTTGAAAAAGGCAGTTTCAGACACTGAAAGAGATTTAGGAGAAAAAGTGACCGGATGTGTACAAAAGTGTGAACAAAGTACATCGAAAATTCAAGGCAAAATTTTCGATCTCGAAAGTAAAATCAATGATAGGCCTGGTGTTGTGTGTAATGGCACACCACTTACGAAGCTGTTGGAAGGTGAGGAACGCTTCGATCCCGCCAAGAAACGTAACGGATGGCATCCGTTAGATTTCATCAAAAATTGCGAGAGGATGTTTCCTGAACACTTGTCTGGTCAGGAAAAGATAAACGTAGTAATTAGCGCCTTAGCAGGTGAAGCTAAGTGCTGGGGAATTAACTTGAATACCGAACAAATGACGTTCGGAGAATTTAAACAAAAGTTTACGGAAGGATATTGGTCTGAACAAAAACAGGATCATTTGTGGCGCGAGTTTATCATGGCCAAGCTTCATGATAACAGGGGCAGGAATTTTTTGAAAGATTTCTGCGAATATTGGTACCGAAAATTGACACATTTAAGAGGGAGAAGATCTGATTCTGAAATCATATGGGAGCTATATAAAAAGCTTCCAGAAGATTCAAAGAGATATGTGGGAAGTAATCATCGTAGCTTCCAAGCGTTTCTCGAGAGGGTCGAAGACGATGACCATTGGCGCGAAAGTCGTGCCAATTATCAGAATTTTGGTAACAGAAATATTCGCAATAATGACGAGAGAAATGACGGCGAAGGGTTTCGCGTCAACTTTATACAGAGAGGAAGAGGCAGAGGCAGAGGAAGAGGAAGTTATCTAGGTCGCGGTAGAGGGTACACCGCGCAAAATAATAACGATGCGGGAAACTGATTTCCGCGAACGTTGCGGGCCAAACGGAAGCGGACAGTACATACCGGCCCCGATTTAAGAAATGTTACCGGACTGACAGTTAAGTTATGAGACAGGTTAGAGACAGGCGTGGAACGACGCAACGTGTTGTTGCGAAACAAGCGTCAGGTGCAAGCGCGGATGAGTCATCTTCGCCGCTCAGAGCGATACTTGTTAACAGGCGAGTGGAGCATCAGAGGGCAACGGCCCAGCCTAGCAGAACAGCTGTTCAGAGAGAAGCCGCTAGCAATGCAGCAGCATTAGGTACGAACATTGCCGTAAGAACTGGTGAATACATTACAAGTGGTAATTCCGTGGCGAAGGAAATAATAGATGAAACTGTGGATACACAGAGAGGTGCGGTTAGCAGTGTTAGCAATGAAGTAAATAGCGAGAATGAATTAGCAGAAGTAACTGATTGGCGTGTGCAGATCGACGATCTGTACAAGGGCCTCAAGCAATGTGAGTGGGAGGATTTTAAGAAGGAATATGAGGCAAGGAGGTTAATTAGTGAAAAAGGAAATAGTAGGGACGTCGATAAGGTGACGTGGCCCAAATTTGAAGAGGAGAGAGTAAATAGCGCCGCGCAAAGTACGCGTGCTGCCGATAGGACGATGGTTAAAGATAGGAAGGAATTGGAGGATGAAATCCTAAGCATTGACGAGGAAGGAACTTCTGTTAACGATCCGCCAACAGTACAAACTGTTACCGAAAGGCACCGTGGGGAAGAGGCAGGTAATTACCTAAGAGTAACTGAAGTCCACGAGGATTACACTAAATATGAAGTAACAGTGGATATGAGTAAAGCTGATAATGAGGCCGTTTTGCCAAAAGAGGATATTGAGTTAAAATCAAAGTCTGACGAAGATACAGAGGAAGAACTTAGTGCCTGTCTCAGAAAAGTTTTTATGTTAGAACCTGAAAGCGATCCAGAAGGTCGGATTCGGACGATAGTTCAGACGACGAGTATTTCGGTACTAGTGAAAGTAATGGGAATACAGCTAATTGCGAGATTGTACCGACTGATGACGAAATTTCAAAACAAAACCCAGATGTTGAGACTGAACACAGAAAGAAAGAGCCACCTGATGACTCAGTGTTTATTTGGCAAAGAGTTCAAGTAAGCAAAGACTTTGAGCTCCAGAAACCTAGAAAACCACCAGATATAAATGGTTCACAGGTCAGGAACGTATCTTGGGATGATGCCACAGTCGACCAAGGTGCGTTGTGGAAAAAAAAAAAAACAGAAAGGGACATGATTTAGAGCCTGGGGTAGATTTATATCGGATTTTGAGAATGTCATGAAACTACTGGGTTCCCACCGGAAGAAATTTTGTTAGGCAGCAGAAGTAAAAGTTTAATTGAGGAAATACTAGAGTTTCCACCTTGTACAAGCTTGGGGTTCAGTCAAAAGAAAGAATTAGTCAGAAAAAGGGCAAAGCAAAAAGCTGAATCTAGATCTAAAAGACATGATAAAAATCTTAAAGTGTCAAAATTTAAAATTGGAGATTATGTTCTTTTAAAAACCCACGAAAAATCTAGTGAACTGAACCATGAAATTTCCAAATTTAAATATATTTATAATGGACCGTATATAATACAGAACATTCCACACGATAATGCTTACTACCTGATCTACCCAAAATCCAAAAGACCTTTAGGTGTAAGAAACGTGGTGGACCTGAAACTGTATCTTCCTAGGAGTGAGTGACCCAAGTACACTCAGAGAGCAATTTGCAGTAAATGTGCTGTATACTATGCTGAAACTATTTTATTACAAATGTAACAAATCTTTGTAAATATATGTATACCAATATCAGTGTGCTAATGTACTTATGTGAGTTTCAGATTACCAAATGTACTATAAATGTAAAGATGTATGGAGAAAAGGTTTGAAAAGAAAAAGCAAATGCTGCAAGCCAGATAAAAGATGGGACTGCCAAAAACCAAAGTGAGCAGTATGTGAGTCATAATATAAAGGACTGCCAAAAATCAAAGAGGGCAGATAAATGGTCAAAGAAGAATTGTAAGTGTGGTGCAGGTGATGTGATAAAATGATGCGAAATGGACTGCCCAAATATGAATAATAGGCAGCAAAAATATGTAGTGATTTTTCTAAATATTATTGTGTGTTTATTAGTAAATAAGGAAATGGACTACCATTCAATGCAAGCAGCAACAAATTGTCTTATAGTGTATATAGGTATTTGTATTTGCTTTTGTAGTTAAGTGTTTACGTTCCAAAATTTGATTTTTTTTGAGAAATTTAATAATAATGAGTAATTTGCTATTTAAATCATGTTGTGATAGGAGGTTGGACTGTGCCAAAGGCACTTGAGCAAATGATAGGTAAATGTTCTTGATATGTTAAAAAGTATAGATCTATATAATGTGAGTGGAAGGAAGTTGTGGTATAAACTTTTATGATGGCACATTCATGCAAAGATTCAGAACCCCTGTATAAATATAATGTTCAGTGTTCCCATCAAATTTGCACTTAGTGAAATTTACTGGACACAGGGGCATGTGTAACAACAACAACACTGTACTATTGTACATATAATATTTTTTTCTTCTGCTTTTCGATAAATTAGTGTAATCTATGATCTGATTTCATTTCTTTTTTTTTCATGTCGTTGTGTTAAGAAAACTGTAAACAAATTTCGATGTTTATGTCAAATTTCAAGCAATATTATAACAGAATTGAAATGTAAGAAACGTTGACATTATTGTAACATGTTTAAAATTGTAACTGTGCGTCTGGTCCATACGTAGGCAATGTATTAGGATATGTAGAATGCAAAACCTCTGGTGAATACCCTGTCTGTAGGGGAGCGGTAAAAGGTGGATGGCAGGCGAGCGCGGCAAAATGCACACGGGCGCTGCATGGCATAACGGGCTCAGCAGTAGTAGTCGGAGTTGGGCATTGGTCTGAGCAACACGTCCTGGATCGAGGAGGCTCTCCTGGAAGACATAGTTTCATTGAGCCTCGGATATGCCGTTCCGACGCCCATACAGCATGGCAAAATTCCATAGGCACTAAATGGAAAAGTATTGCGACGCTAAGAAGAAGTAAAGTGTCGATACGTCAAAAGCCATTGCTGTGGTTGTATGTGTGCTCTGCGCCTCGCCATCTCGCCGCCTGCCAACTGCCGCATCGATACGAACAGGTTGAACTTTTTAGTACTGTATTCGCATGGACCAGTGTTACTTTTGTTCCATACTGTTCAATAACAACTTAAATTTTACCAGAACTGTCCTATCATTTAATTATCCTCACAACTAACCTAGACAGGGTCCTTTCCAAATGTTGTGCAATCCGAGTGTCCCGAAATGAAGAATTAAAGTTTATGTTAATAATAATTACCTGCAGACCTAGCTATGTTAGAATAATGTTTAAAGAACTTTTTTTGTTAATGAACTAATAGACGAATAACAAAGGTCTGACAAAGTTGGAAGATAATTTTGATATTGATTTAGTAATGAAGCTTAATTATTTCGAAACAGATATAATGGTATTTAAATGAGCAGAAACTAAGACAAAAAGAGTAGCAAATCATATATTGGAAATCTTGAGGGCATAATGATTTCGGTAATTAATTGTTTTAATACAGTGATCATAACAGTTTCAGGGTCCCCCCCCCCCCCCGTTTTTTTATTCATTTGAATTCTGAAGTGTTCTAAACTGATTTGACCAGCAAAGTTAAAGTCAATATAAAAACCAAAATTTATCAGTGTTTTACCTTTATCAAAATTGACATTGTGTGTGTGTGTTTCGAAAGTGCTATTTCTAGGTTAACCTATGCCCGATTTTAATCAGATCAGTAGCCACTACGAAGTTTTGTAGTAAACATTGTAGTGTGGTGTTATGTATTTATGGTTTATTCATGTCAGTATAGAAAATGAATTTATCAGTTCAGTAGATTTTCTGGTTGTAAAATTTACCATATTCTGCAGTGTTATTACGTGTTGTTTTGCATGAACGTACATCAACTTGTACAGGGAAGAAACTCAGTTAATGCCTAATTAGGCTGGCGACCGTATAATTAACAAATTGGTAGCATCTTCTGTGTTGTTTCTTGTCCGTCCTGACGTGTAGTTGTATTTCGTACTTGCTTGACATATCATTGTTATTACCGAGTGGATGTAAGTCTGATTTGCCTCCATTCAGGTATGCGCGGTCAATTTCTATACAAAAATCCTTTCTCATAAGATGAAGCCCGTCAACTTACCATAGTACAGGCTTTAATGAGTATCGTGTGCCACGCGCGCACGTTACAATACATAACAAGCAAGTTCAATTACTTTCAACTCTCAACAAAATAATTAACATTTAGACATTGAATTTGTGGTCATTAAATCTTTATCTCTGTATCTGAGAATGTTATAACCAGAAAAACAATTACATCTTCATCAGTGAAATTTACATCTACGTTGTCGTAGCTGTTCAATGGACTAGGTTGGTGGAGAATGAAATTTTATCTTTTAAACTAATCAAACTGTTATGTACACAATGGAGGGTATGTTAATATTCAGTTCTTGAGATTCTATGTTCAGAACGAATGCAGGTTTAGTGAACAAACTCTCGACTCATCATTTATTGTTGCCTAATGCGCGTTGGTACATTACCAATCAGGAACTGCGGCGACGTTGTCTCCGTGCTGGATCTGAAACGCTAATTCCCTGCTCTGGCCTTGACTGAATCACTCAGTCCGAACTTTCCTGCGTTCCGTAGCACGTTAAGTTTTCCCTAGTGTAAATAATGGCTATTGCACACTCGATAAGGGATGGAGCGACGTGTACAATGCTCTGCCCGCAAAAATTCCCACAGGAATATGAACTACTGCTTTACATCTGTCGCCATAATACGTGAAGCGTACCGCCCTCACTTCGCAGACGTAAAGATCTCTACGTCTTCGCTATTTTTCCACACATAGGTGTGGCCCGATGTGAGATGAGAGAGCTCTGTTCATTTAGTTCTCAAAAATGCTTTTATATGACGTGACTCTCCCCACTGTGTGTCTTCTACATCAACAGTATGGCTTCAGCTAACCGCTTCCTCGTTATAGGTGAATTTTTTCTTGACAGGTCGCCGCTAGCCCTGTTAATGCTGTCTAGCCACTTACCCACGGTCTCGGCTGTGTTTATTTAAAGGATATTATATTGTTTTCGCCTTATTTCTTTCTGTGTTTTCTGGGGATTTTATTCTGTATCATAATTATGAAGCTAATGTAAGGTCCGAAAAATGCGGACACCTTACACTTTCTCTTACTTTTGTTAGTCTTATATTTTCGTTTCAAAACACTGTTCATTCTGTTCAACTGCTCTTCCAAGTCTTTTCCTGTCTCTGACAGAATTACAGTGTTAATGGCAAACCTCAAACGTTTTTATTTCTTCTTCCTGAACTTTAATTTCTAATCCTATTTTTCTTTGGATTTCTTTACTGCTTGAGCATTTTACTGACTGAACAATGTCGGAGATAGCCTACAACTTTGTCTCACTCCCTTCTCAACCACTGCTTCCCTTTCATGCGGCATAACTCTTGTAACCGACTTCTGGCTTTTGTGCAATATGTAAGTAGCCTTTCACTCCATGTCTTTACCTGATACATTCAGAACATCAAAGAGGGTATTCCAGTCAACATTATCACAAGATTTCTCTATGTCTACGCGTGCTATAAAGTATGTTTGCCTTCCCTGACGCCCACCTACATATAAATAATCATCGTAATAAAATAAGAGACATCAGAGCTCCCACGGGAATAATTAAGTGTTCGTTTCTCCCGCGTGCTGTTTGAGAGTGGAATGGTTGGGAAACAATGTGTAAATGGTTTGATGAACCTTCCACCGGGCACCTAAGAGTGAACAGAAGAACAGTCATGTAGATGTATGTGCATCATAACTAGATATAACAGCTGTACTTTGACATTATTCTCTGACGGAAAAAAACCGTAATACCAAGAAGGAGTTGTGCGACATAAACGAAAGTAGGTAACTGAGTTTCAACGTCTGGAAGACGATGTCGAGCCTACTTTCGCACCAGTCGCATAAGAGTGACTAGTAGCGCCAAATGAGAGTGCATTTCAGGTTCGCTTTAAATACGCGCTGTAATGGAGATATATAGTTAAAGACTGCCCGGCCATTAACCTTCGACTGTGCGGATGCGCACAGGTTTCCCGAACTCTTACGGGAATCGTCACGTTAGTTGAAGCGAGTAATGAGTGGATGGTCAAATATTTATTGGTTACATTACGTATGTGGACAGTTGGGAGTGTGGGTCTCACGGGAGGTGTGCAAGGGATAAGTCACTGCAGTCGCGCTGTTCATCTGTGTCCTCGGTGCCTCATATGGATAGATCGTCTGCCATATAAGCAGGAGATCCTGGATTCGAGTCCCGGTCGGGGCGCACATTTTCAGCTGTCCCCATCGTGGTATATCAACAACACCTGTCGGCAGCTGAGGATTTCAATTAATTATCATTTACACGCTGTAATGGTCGCGACCGATACTTACCTTTGAGATTAGATGTGGTGAGTTGATGTTAGTCAAGAACATCTTTAGGGCAACAAAGACGTAATTATCAACACTTCACTGAGTCTGAATGAGGCCGTGTAACAGGACCACGAGAAGCTGGAGGTTCCTTCCGTGATACTGTAGAGAGACTTGGTAAAAGTGTAGCTACTGTACATGACTGCTGACAGCTGTGTTCAAGAGAATGTACGGTCGCAAGAAGGCCGGGCTCCAGATAGCCACACGTCACTACCCAGAAGGAAGACCATCGTGTTCGGTGTATGGCTGTGGCGCATCGAACTGCATCTGCAGCAGCAATTTGATCAGCAGTTGACACCAGAGTGACACAGAAAACTGTTACAAATCGTTTATTTTAAGAACTGTTCCGAGCCAGACGCCCTGTAGTATGCATTCTACCGACGCCAAACCACCGCCATTCGCGACTTCAGTGGTGCCAAGCGAGAGGTCATTGGATGGCAGGGTGGAATTCTGTTTTCTGATGAAAGCTGGAACTGGCTCGGTGCCAGTGATATGTGTTGGTTAGAAAGATGCCAGTTGAGGGCCTGGAACCTATCTTCCGCATGTTAGACATACTTGCTCTATACCTGGAGATACGGACTGGAGTGGGATTTGGTATGACAACAGGAGCACGAACGTAGTTATCCCACCCACTCTGACTGGTGATTGGCCCCGTTGTGCTGCCATTCATGAACAACGTTCCGGCGGCCACTGTGGCCGAGCTGTTCTAGGTGTTTCCGTCTGGAACCGCGCTGCTGCTACGGTCGCAGGTCCGAATCCTGGCTCGGGCATGGATGTGTGTGATGTTCTTAGTTAGGTTTAAGTAGTTCTGAGTCCAGGGGACTGATGACTTCAGATGTTAAGTCCCATAGTGCTTAGAGCCATTTGAACCATTTGAACAATATTCCAGCCTCGCAGAGTGGCCGAACGGTTTGAGGCGCCATGTCACGCACTGTGCGGCCCCTCTCGCCGGAGGTTCCAGTCCTCCCTCGGCCACGGGTGTGTGTGTTGTTCTTAGCATAAGTTAGTGTAAGTAGTGTGTAAGTCTATGGACCGATGACCTCAGCAGTTTGGTCCCTTAGGAATTCACACACATTTGAACAACATTCCAGGGGGTGTTTTCTAACAGGATACAGCTCTTCCTTATACCGTTGTTGTAACTCAGCATGGTCTATAGAGTGTCGTAATGTTGCCTTCGCAAGATCGAACGCCAGATCTATCTCCAGTCGAGCACATATGGGATATTATCTATCAGCAGTTCCACCATAATCCAGGAACCGAATTCACCGTCCCTGTATTGACCGATAAAATGCAACAGTCGTGGAATTCCATCTCACAAGGGGAGGCCGCCAATTGTGAAATTCAGATTCGATTCATACTGCGCATAATAAAAGCTCATAGCCAGAGGTGTAATGTGGCAAAGCACCAAGATGCACTTCTCAGCCGTTGTCGAGAAAATCGACAGTTAAAAGAAACCGTTGCGGTGAAATACTCTCTACGATTTTTTAACAGGGTGTACCAAAGCTCTCCCGTCCGCACTGACTTTCGACGATGTTATAAGTTGCGCTAGGGACCGCATCTACATTCTTTCGAAGTTAGCAGGCAACTACGCTGTTATGCGGCGGCTCGTTTCGGCCCATTCAACATCTGTCCTTCAAGTGCAACGAGCGAGTAACGGAGTTTATGTTTCATACCTGCCGCAGCAAATTTGTGTTCGTGGGGTCTCTATTCTAATTCGAACGTTTGACTTACGCTATACGTATTCGTTTCTGAATACCGTTTCTACGTCTTCCGTTAACTATACGTGGTTAACATTATGAAGACAATAACATTTGTGAAATACAACTTTGTTTGCGGAAAACATAATGATGTTCGAAGTCGCCAGTTTTTCCACGACAAACGACTTTCAACAACTTATTATATGCATAATTGTTGCAACTGATTGCCGGGAATTATATATATATATATATATATATATATATATATATATATATATATATATATATTTGAATTACAAAAAACGGATACTAAAAAAAAGGTCGCATCGCGCGAGATTCGATCCGGCGACCTTCGGATTACGAACCCGAGCGCTTACCACTGCGCCACGACGCTGTAGAAAATTATTAATCGTAGAGAGTATTTCATCGCAACGGTTTCTTTTAACTGTCGATTTTCTCGACAACGGCTGAGAAGTGCATCTTGGTGCTTTGCCACATTACACCTCTGGCCATGAGCTTTTATTATGCGCAGTATGAATCGAATCTGAATTTCACAATTCGCGGTCTCCCCTTGTCAGAGCGGACACCCGGCACCTGTACAACACAACGCAAGCACATTCGAATGCTTCCATTGAACATTCTGTTGGTTACACCGATTATTAATGTACCAGCGTTTGTAATTGGTCGTGGATTATCTTGGTGTTACATTAACCTGTGATCCTACAATGTTACTCACTTAAAGATGTTACCCAGACAAACTGATTCCTCAAATTTCATTGGCCTACATTAATTATTTTTCGATGGTGCGATTTTTTTTGTTCAGTGTATCACGCTTAAATTCTGTATAAGCTCGAAAATGGAGCAAGCAATCGCCGCGAAGAGCTAGGTTGTGTGGTGGCACTACAGTTTTGACGTCATAAGAGACAGTCACAGGTCCCCTTTCACGTTGGACTCGCCTGGGTGCTCCAGAGTTTGGAGCTCGCGTGACCTCTGAGGAGGGCGCGGCACTCGACATTTTCCATGCAGCTCGCTGGCGCTGGAGGGGCGTCACTGCGTGTCCTTGATTACAGACAGGGCTCTCTGCAAGACCGCCCTTCACCCTGCAATTAATGCCAGCTCCGTCTGCTGATGAAAGCCCCTGCGTGTAGGTAACGCCAGTTGTTTCTAAGGTCCGGCCCTTTTCTTGTACTGTGTGCTTGATGGTGCAGATTGTATTGAGTTTCCAGCCACAAAGCCTGACCTAAAGCTCCAACAGTAACGCCGGGAGGTATGAATTACCACCAATAATTATGTATAATTGGAGACGTTGTTCAGAAAAAGTCTCGGTGTGTCTGTATGGTGGTCACACATGAACAGTCCTTTAGTCGTCTCGCCTTGCTGCAATCAGAGTTAATTCGTCACGTTATTCTTCCGTTACTGCATTCTGCCACGCATACCACGACATGAGAACAAAAGCACTTCCTGCCGGTGGGAACTCTGCCGGAGTATGTTATCTACGAAAAATGGGAGTATGGCACTATTTGAAACGTTGTCATCACTGCCATCCTGCTGGAAAATTGAGAGCTTTTCCTGGAGATACACGTTAGCACATTTAATTTCAGCGTCATTGTTTTATGGGAGTGTTCCTGATTATTTTCAATATTTAAAGGATTGGAGAGTGTCAAGTACGAATTTCATCCAGAAGTGTACTGCTATACTCTTTAAGTGATAATGGTGTATAGAAAGAAGGTAACTGCTAAAAACTCTAGAGCAACAGAATAAATACGAGGGTTGTCCAGAAAGTAAGTTTCGATCGGTCGCGAAATGGAAACCACAGTGAAAACCAGAAACGTATTGTTTTCCAACAGTTGGGTACATGTTTCACCTACTGCTTTACATAGTCGCCGCTCCAACTTCGTGTTTTGTCGTATAGTTGTATCAACTTTCCAATATCGTCGTCATAGAAAGCAGCCGCCTGTGCTTTCGGCCATTTATCTGCACTGGTCTGCAGCTCGTTGTCTGTGGAAAAATTTTGTCTTCTTAGCCAGTGGTTCTTGTGAGCTGAGATGAGACTCGGTGGGAGCCAATTACGGACTGTATTGTGGGTGATCAAACACTTCTCATCGGAAACGCTGCAGGAGCGTCATCATTGTCCCTGCAGTGTGCGGCCGAGAATTGGCATGAAGAAGGAACTGCTCGACAGTTGTGTTATGTGGGCTGCATGGCACAGGCGAAACCTCTAACCAGGCATTAATACGAGGGGCGTTCAGAAAGTAAGCTCCGATCGGTCGCGAAATGGAAACGACTATGAAAATCCGATAAAGCTTTGCACAGATGTGTTGGGTAGTGTCTCTAGTATAACCCCAGTTAGCATCACGTCGCTCTTCTCATTTCTGAGTTCGCAGTGAGTGCGTAAAGATGTCTAGAAAATAGTGTCTGCCGCCAAGTACGAGGGCCTGGTGAGAAATTTCGCCTGAAGCTATGCAGCTAACATTACATAACTGTCGTGCTGTTTCGTCTTCAAGACAATTCTCAGCCGCATTCTGCAGGGGCAATGAAGATGCTCCTGCATCGTTTTCAAATGGAAATGTGAGATTACCCACAATACAGTCCGCAATTGTCTCCCCCTGAGTTTCATCTCTGGTCACATGAACCGCTGTCTTTGAAGACAACATTTTGACACAGACAACGAGGTGTAGGCCAGCGTGGAGAATTGGCGGAAAGCACTGGCGGCTGACTTCTATGATGAGGCTATTGAAAAGTTGGTACAACGCTATGACAAAAGTCTAAGTCTGAACGGCGACTACGTAGAGAAGTAGCTGAAAGGTGTAGCTAATTGTTACACGTAAAACATTTCTGATGTTCACTGTGGTTTCAATTTGGCAATCAATCGGAGCTTACTTTCTGAACAGGCCTCATACTTGGCGGGAGACAGTATTCCCTACGCACCTTTGCGTGCTCACTGTTCACTCAAAACTGAAAAGAGCAACGCAGCACGATTGACGGGCATTCTAGAGACACTACCCAACACATCTATGCAAAGCTTTGTCGTATTTTCCCAGTAGTTTCCATTTTGTGACCGATCGGAACTTTCTTTCTTGAAAACACTCTTACATTCTACGGAAAAAAATAAAAAAAAGTCAACGACACACTACGAGGGAATTATCCGAATAGGACGGAAATTGATTGATGTGGTGTACATTAGGGCAAGTGAAACAGAGAGATAACGAGAGGGATTTACTTGTGTGTGATAAATCCCTTCCATCGAAAATTCCCATCTTTTATATCTCCTCGGTGCTACCACAGATGACGTGTCAAAAATGTAGCCACTGTACATAATTTCTGGCAGCTGTACTCAAGAGAATGTACGGTCGCAAGAAGGCCGGGCTCCGGATAGCCACATGTCACTACCCAGAAGGAAGACCATCGTGTTCGGTGTATGGCTGTGGCGCATCGCACTGCATCTGCAGCAGCAATTTGATCAGCAGTTGACACCAGAGTGACACAGCAAACTGTTACAAATCGTTTATTTTAATAACTGTTCCAAGCCATGAGCCCTGTAGTATGCATTCTACCGACCCCAAACCACCGCCATTCGCGATTTCAATGGTGCCAAGCGAGAGGTCATTGGATGGCCGGGTGGAATTCTGTTTTATGATGAAAGCTGGAACTGGCTCGGTGCCAGTGATAGCCGTGTTTTGGTTAGAAAGAGGCCAGTTGAGGGCCTGGAACCTATCTTCCGCATGCTAGACGTACTTGCTCTATACCTGGAAATCCTTGGAGAGCGATTTGACATGACAGCAGGAGCACGAACGTAGTTATCCCCCTCACGTCGATCTGGTGATTCGCCCTGTTGTGTTGCCATTCATGAACAACATTCCGCCAGCCGCTGTGGCCGAGCTGTTCTAGGCGCTTCCGTCCGGAAACGAGCTGCTGCTACGGTCGCAGGTTCGAATCCTGGCTCGGGCATGGATACGTGTGGTGTTCTTAGGTTAGTTAGGTTTTAGTAGTTCTGAGTCTAGGGGACTGATGACCCCAGATGTTAAGTCCCATAGTGCTTAGAGCCATTTGAACAACATTCGAGCCTCGCAGAGTGGCCGCGTGGTTTGAGGCGCCATGTCACGCACTGTGCGGCCCCTCCCACCGGAGGTTCGAGTCCTCCCTCGAGCATGGGTGTGCATGTTGTTCTTAGCCCGTTCACAGGAGTAATATGGGGCTCAGGTAGTAAATATAATACGCCACAGCGTCGTGTGAACGGGAACGCGTTATGCAGGTCTTGGTGCCTCTCGCGTCTATCTAGAAAATCTGAAGATGCCTAAATAAGGCCAAACGCGTCGTTGAAAAATAAAAAAAACTAGAATTGCAACCAAGACTGTTTTTAACCAATACTGTTAAGCACTGGTTTGCTGTATGCCACATATGGATTGGAAGAATTTCACTTTTTACTATTGAAGAAGTAGTATAGTTCCTTACAGCGTCTAGCAAGCGATTCGCAGCATTGAAGAGCCACCTAAAACATGAGCTGCAGTCACATTGTCAATCGAGATGGGTTGAGCGACATGATCCTCTTATTCGATTCGCAGCTGATCTCGGAACAGTTAGCAAAGTTCTTAAAGAAATACAGCGATGGAGGAAT
Organism: Schistocerca nitens; assembly: GCF_023898315.1. Taxonomy (NCBI): domain Eukaryota; kingdom Metazoa; phylum Arthropoda; class Insecta; order Orthoptera; family Acrididae; genus Schistocerca; species Schistocerca nitens. Next base: position 488,167,571 of record NC_064620.1, read on the forward strand.
AGTACAACGGCTGCCAAAGCCAATAGTCTCCTTTGAGCTCTCTCTGTGAGTTTGTTGTCACTCTGATTACACTGAGTGATATTATGAGCATAACATATCCAGTCAGCAAAATCTTACAAGACCGTAGCTTGGACGCCGCGATGGCAAAAGCAAAATTAGATTCGACGCTCAAGATATATAACGGCATGAGAGATAATGCTGATAGCCACTTTGCTCGTGCCGGCCGCGGTGGCCGAGCGGTTCTAGGCGCTTCAGTCCGGAACCGCACGACTGCTACGGTCGCAGGTTCGAATCCTGTCTCGGGCATGGATGTGTGTGATGTCGTTAGGTTAGTTAGGTTTTAGTAGTTCTAGCGGACTGATGACCTCAGATGTTAAATCCCATAGTGCCCAGAGCCATTTGAACCATTTCTGAACTTTGCTCGTATTATTGAACAGGTGAAGGCAGTTATGGAAGAGATAGACGTAGAGATGATTGTTCCTCGTCTTACAGGCAGACAAAGACACAAGGAAAACTGCGATCATAATGATGATGCTATGAGGTATTGGAAAAGAACTGTTTTTATACCAAGACTGGACCATGTTAAGACTGATATGAGAGAACTTTTTGCTGAAGAAAATATTTGTCATTAAAATTCAACATACTTTTGCCCTCACAACAACTGAAACATGATGGTAATGATCTGGCACATAAATTGAATCAGCGCTTAGCTGAACTACCGTTCTTTGAAGAATAATCACACTTGGTGATTAAAAAGATAATAATGGGAGAGATTCTTCAGTATAGCAAACGAGCATAAACGCCCTAAATTATCGCGATTCTGTTATGCAAGTGTTGTCTGTTTGTCCTAGGTCTGACTATCCTACTTTGCATACGTTTGCTAGTGTACCTGCACCTATTGCTACAGTAGAAAGAAGTTTTTCAACATTGCGGCGTACAAAAACATGGCTGAGGTCGACAATGAAGGAGGATCAACTTAATGCCATAGCTCTGTTGGACACTCACCCTGATATTGGTTGTCTTCTTGACGACGTAGGTGACCAATTTGCCAGGAAGATTAGGACACTGAATTCATCATTTAAGGAAGAGAACCACAATTGTATCTTTTTTATGTCATAAGATGGCATTGTCTTGTATATGTGTATAATCAGCGTAAATAAAACTTTCTTAAACTTTGTACGTGACTTGATCATTATTTATTACGTTAAACTTAGCTTGAGATATCTTTAGCGCCCCCTCCTTCAGGTTTATATTTCTCCCCCACTGTACGGAATGCAACTATCTTAATATTCTAATGCAGGACATATATGTCCAACATCTGAAATAGAACCACCCTGCAAGTTTTGTACCCCCTAATCACTAAGGCGACAAACTTTAAGATGATAACACTACTTTCTCCTGTACTATTCAGGGGTCCTAGGAATTGGCCAAGCTGTTTCCCACTACAAAGCTGTGGTCGGTGTATATCCGCCGCTCGAACTGCTTATAAACTGAAAGGGTACAGTACTGCCTGACATAGAAAAGATGTACAACAACATACTTTGCTGTACTTGTCAGAACAGCGATTTTTAGTAGAATAACACCATTTTATTTAATACACTGAAGCCGGATATCAATGTAGGAAAGAAGGGCAATTTGTATGTTTAATTATTCAGATGTGCACTTCCTTAAAATAGATCCGTGAATCCAGCTTGATAATGTTTGTGAATAGAACGAATGGCTGGTCGCCTGCTGACCACAGATAGTGAAGGTAGATTCTATAGTCATCTTTGAGACGGTTCTCTGAGGTTCGTTTGAGCAGTTACCAGGCAAGCATGACGTAGGCAGCCCGTGCTTGGTGCAAGCTCATACGCTTTTCTGTGTGGAATTTCGTGCGTGGTGGGGCACCACGTGACCATGTGCAGCCCTCCGGAATATCGTTGAGAGGACATACAGAGTTGTACTTAAAGCAATTGTTTTATCATATCCCACCCAGATAAAGGATACAAATAAGGAAGCAGTTCTTGGTATAACATCATTTCAAAATTAGACTCCACAGCTCAAACAAAGTACCATAACATTTTTCTATGTGGTGACTTCGACAGATTTTTTTTTTTAAACTCGTACTCTGCAATATTGTTATGTATCATTTCCAATCAGGTTTACATCCACACAGCACTGCAAAATGCTAGTAGGACGGAATACAAATTTCTTTAAAAAAAAAAAAAAAGCAGTTTGTTGTGCAGCTTACACCAGAACAAAGGACAATAATTTTCATGACTATTTCAATATGTGTAAAAAAATTAACAAGGTTGTCTGTGAGGCAAAGAAACTGTACTACTGACAGTTTATATTCTACTCTAGGAATCAATATAAAGCCACGCGGGGAGTTAAAACGATAAAACACGGTATGCTGCCAGTCTACAACTTAGCATAGAATGGCATGCTATCAAATTAAGATGTAAACACAAATTAAGAAATACCTTCAGGCCTGGAGGAAGTACTAGACAAGTTCCTTGTGATCGAATAACACTGTTTCACAGAAGACAGATTTGTGAAACTCTGCTACAGATGTCAATTTATTTGAAACAAAATATTTAGTTCAAAACTACTGACCAAATTTGCCTACTTGGCATCAGTCATTGTTTACGTATATTCGTACGTATATAGCATTAAGAGATCTTAAAGTGTCATAAAAGGAACAGGACATCAGAGACTACTCCAGCAGCAATACAATTTCATAAACCATACTAAAATGCTTCATTACGCTCTAATTGCACATTTCTATGTCCAGATGCACTCTGAAGTACCTGATATTTAACTTTCCTATGTGGTTTTCGTGATACCAATTTTCTTGGAGATCCAGTACTGTATTCTCATGTTTGGTTCTTTATTATGGTATAATGTCATTCGTCCCAGAAAATGAAAATTTGCACCTGAAATTCAACGAAGTTGAAAGTAATCAATAGTGCGGAATGAAACACTTCTTTTCAAATAAACTAACTGCCTAAGCGGAAAAAAATTAAAAGAAGCAAATTTCTCTACAAAACAGACAGAAATAGCTTCATTAAGACATTAATGGTCGATTGCTAATAACGTGGAAATAATATAAAATCAGAAAATTGAAACTACTAACTTATTTTGGTCTTTCATGATTAAGGAGAATGTATATTAATTCACTTGATGGATACCGGCTACAGAACTGTGTTTTGTTTTCATTTGGCGTGGGAGCTGTAAACGAAGAAACCAGCAGTATCACTAAACATACACACAAGTCACGTGCATAACTCAGCTTGTTCTGTGCATGCACGAATCTGGCAGCATGGTCGCACCGGAAAATATTTTCCAGGTAGCATCTGGCTACTTGCTGCTACTGCTCATACGGCAAAGAGCCACGCTTCGAGTAGCCAGAAGCAGGAGGAAGGCACTGCTCATAAGCGAATTCAGCTATGCGCATGCGCACGAGCCCACTGGCAACTGCTCAAACGAGCCTCTGGTCACCTTTGGCAGAAACAAAGAGAGCAAGTATACCAGAGCACTTGAGGGCCTGGAATGTGGCTGCCAGTTCGGTGGCAAAGTCCTCCCCCACTACTGCGGAAGGGGCGGGATGACCGGATGAACGGCCATCCTTCAGCGCTCTGTCGCTGGTTCCTGAGGTGTGAAGACGTGCTCTATGTGTGCTACAGAAAAACTAATTTAATTGAAAATGGTATTCATGTGGAATACTTAAGAGTAGATGAGCTAATAATTTCACATTTCAGAAACTATTGATGGGAGGCTCATGTAAATTGTTCGGAAAAAGATAGGCAGGTAAAAATTCATGGGGAACATAGGACTCTTCGAAAGTGACAAAGAAACCAGTGTTGTAATTAAAAGACGAAATACTAGCATGTGGTAGTATTATAATGAAATACTTCAGCTGGCTGTTGTGGCCGTGCGGTTCTAGGCGCTTCAGTCTGGAACCACGCGACCGCTACAGGTTCGAATCCTGCCTCGGGCATGGATGTGTGTGATGTCCTTAGGTTAGTTACGTTTAAGTAGTTCTAAGTTCTAGGTGACTGATGACCTCAGATGTTAAGTCACATAGTGCTCAGAGCCATTTCAAATACTTGCGCATGTAGATCTAAGTCGAAAATAATTAAGATTTCCGTGTGCAGAACTTGATTTAGAGACAAGCACTTCCACATGGTGAGTACAGTGTGAGTCTCAACCTGACTATGAGACAATAAAAAGAATTAGAAGTGCTTGTCCTAGCATTCATTGAGGATCCGTGTGTGAGGTAAATAAGATACCACAACTTCCATTCGAAATACATTCTTATGACGCCAGCATGATATCCAGATATTCTGAAAGTGAATTAAGGTGAGTCAGCCATCTACCCAGCAACTCCATGTGGGTTGCATTGCACAGGGAGATGTGCATAAATCCTCCAGAGTTTGTGGCAGAAAAATTATTACGTGGGTCAGTGACGTGTGAAGCTGGGATGACTATTGTTTGATGTGGGAAAGCAGAACGAGTAGAAAACCAAACATTTTGTTTTTAGAGATGTACACTCCTGGAAATTGAAATAAGAACACCGTGAATTCATTGTCCCAGGAAGGGGAAACTTTATTGACACATTCCTGGGGTCAGATACATCACATGATCACACTGACAGAACCACAGGCACATAGACACAGGCAACAGAGCATGCACAATGTCGGCACTAGTACAGTGTATATCCACCTTTCGCAGCAATGCAGGCTGCTATTCTCCCATGGAGACGATCGTAGAGATGCTGGATGTAGTCCTGTGGAACGGCTTGCCATGCCATTTCCACCTGGCGCCTCAGTTGGACCAGCGTTCGTGCTGGACGTGCAGACCGCGTGAGACGACGCTTCATCCAGTCCCAAACATGCTCAATGGGGGACAGATCCGGAGATCTTGCTGGCCAGGGTAGTTGACTTACACCTTCTAGAGCACGTTGGGTGGCACGGGATACATGCGGACGTGCATTGTCCTGTTGGAACAGCAAGTTCCCTTGCCGGTCTAGGAATGGTAGAACGATGGGTTCGATGACGGTTTGGATGTACCGTGCACTATTCAGTGTCCCCTCGACGATCACCAGTGGTGTACGGCCAGTGTAGGAGATCGCTCCCCACACCATGATGCCGGGTGTTGGCCCTGTGTGCCTCGGTCGTATGCAGTCCTGATTGTGGCGCTCACCTGCACGGCGCCAAACACGCATACGACCATCATTGGCACCAAGGCAGAAGCGACTCTCATCGCTGAAGACGACACGTCTCCATTCGTCCCTCCATTCACGCCTGTCGCGACACCACTGGAGGCGGGCTGCACGATGTTGGGGCGTGAGCGGAAGACGGCCTAACGGTGTGCGGGACCGTAGCCCAGCTTCATGGAGACGGTTGCGAATGGTCCTCGCCGATACCCCAGGAGCAACAGTGTCCCTAATTTGCTGGGAAGTGGCGGTGCGGTCCCCTACGGCACTGCGTAGGATCCTACGGTCTTGGCGTGCATCCGTGCGTCGCTGCGGTCCGGTCCCAGGTCGACGGGCACGTGCACCTTCCGCCGACCACTGGCGACAACATCGATGTACTGTGGAGACCTCACGCCCCACGTGTTGAGCAATTCGGCGGTACGTCCACCCGGCCTCCCGCATGCCCACTATACGCCCTCGCTCAAAGTCCGTCAACTGCACATACGATTCACGTCCACGCTGTCGCGGCATGCTACCAGTGTTAAAGAATGCGATGGAGCTCCGTATGCCACGGCAAACTGGCTGACACTGACGGCGGCGGTGCACAAATGCTGCGCAGCTAGCGCCATTCGACGGCCAACACCGCGGGTCCTGGTGTGTCCGCTGTGCCGTGCGTGTGATCATTGTTTGCACAGCCCTCTCGCAGTGTCCGGAGCAAGTATGGTGGGTCTGACACACCGGTGTCAATGTGTTCTTTTTTCCATTTCCAGGAGTGTATTTATACTGTCAGTGTGATTTATTATGTGTATTTAATCTGTGTGATTTGAATGAGACAGTAGCGAATGAAGTGGGTCAAGCATGATTTTTCCTAGTACAGCACGAAAGTTAGTAAATTCGATGTGTTGCTAATGAATGAGATTACGAGAGTGTGGGAGAGGATGAAGTAGCAAAAGATTCCTTACCAATCCAGAAACTGCACAGTAGCAATACACAGAAACATTACGAGACCGTAGAATAGTAAAATGCTCATGTTATATCATTCCCATTGGCTGGGGAATCCCTTGTTTAACTATTGTGTTTCAGTGGAATGCTAGGAATTTTTCAACTTTAGCGTGAAAAATTTTATTGAAATAAAAGAGGAGATATATGAGACAACTAGTGGTCTTCATTATTGAGTTGTGGGTAACCATTTTGTTGAGGTGTTTTACCATATCCTCCATTTTCTTGCTGGAATGTCCAAGCTTTGGATAAAATATATACCACAGGAACGAAATGTGGGCTCTCCAGGGTGGAGTGAGTCCATCAGAAATGTGCACTAGCTGTTAGTCAGATGCGTTACCGGTTCCGTTGCATTAAGAAATAAGGACGAGAATAAATTATAGCTTAACTAATAGGCACTAGGGCTCATATTTCAAGCATAGTTGCAGTGGGCTGATAATCATGGAAATATTTCTGATGTACGGATAATAATTGCACTCGCTTGGCAAGCCACTCATCTAGTTGGCCTGACTATTAGATGCCACAAAATTTGGTAGGAACCTCCCATTAGTTCGACCCTGACAGGAATCATTGTGCTATCGAATTGTGAGAATCGACTCTAATACATTTACGATTTATTTAGTTCGTCATTTAAGACGATAGTGGGAAGAAATTTTGCGTACCACTGAGTAGTACTGTTTGTGTAATCGTAATGTTGCTTTGGTGTACATTTTCTCTGAATTTTCTTTTTTGGTTTGGTAAGGATTATTTTTTTTAATATTCTATTGTTCTGGGCTAAGAAAATAGTAGCGTAATTTCCGCCTTATGTTAATGGTAACAAGAACAAACTCCAAAAATTTAGTCACCTTGGAGACAAGTGATTCAGAAGCGAACGTGGCAGAAAACATAGTGCTGGCGGAAGCAAGTGGCGACCTTGAAGTAGCAAGCGGCTTAGAAGGGGAGGATGCTAAGTTCACCGGACTTGGATACGATGTGACGTCATTATGACGTATACACGGTACATCGAAAACGATAGAAACCGTATATAGACTATTCGACCTTTGTGAACTTTCGAGGGATTGTGACAGGGTAGCGCTGTGCTCTGCGCCATTCGTTTAAATGTGTTTTGCGTTCCTTGCGTTTAAATCGTGTATTGTACTGTGTTTGTGTCCTGTGCGTTGTTTTTCGTTTGCTCGTCTCTAATTATGTGTTCAGCATTCGAGAGACTAATGAGAGGAAAGCTTACCACCGTGGAATGCTTTGACACTATCATACCACCATGGAATGCTTTTACACTGCATTCAATCATTTAATACGTCAATCAGTACTAGACACTAACATTTGGTTAAGATTACATTGAGAAATCCACTTCCCCTCGTATTTCATCTCCGGTCGACGATTTTTCTTCAACAATGCCTCATATTTTTCTTTTTAAGTTCGAAATTCAATTATTCTACACATCAGTCATTACTGGACACTAAGGTACCTGTCTCTGCGGTCCGAGTCTAAAATTACTTGGAATTGTGGTTGATAAAAGATTATCTTGGGATGGACATATAAATTACTTGGCTAACAAACTTGCACGAGTTCTCTTTCAGCTATATAAATTAAGAAAAAAAAAGTCAGCAAGAGTATGCTGCTACAATCTACTATGTACTGCAAGACCAATTGTATGAAACCATACTAAATGTTGATAGTAAATAAATATTATTTTCGGCGTAAGCATTCAATACAACAATCACACAATCTAATCTGGTCGGGACATAAGAAGACTTCACTTTTTTACGTGATGTTTTCAAGGCCACGGTCAGGAATATTTCTATTAGTATCCAGCTCTTTTATTTTGGCGAAATACATATACGCGGCCACACTGAGCTGTTATCAGAATCGCACGTGTCAAAACAAACCACTAGCTGACGACAGTTTAGAATCTCGAACGTTCGTAAAAGTCGGTAGGTGTGTTAATCGACTAAAGCGTAAATACGTCATAATGACGTCACATCATATCCAGGTTGGGTGAACTTAGCATCGTCCCTCAGAAGGTAGCGGACAGTCACAAGGGGCTGGCCGGGACAGTGGACAGCGGGGAAAGTTCCGTTACTAGGCAGCGCGCTTGCCCTGCAGCCTTGCTCATTTACCGCCACCACAGGCGAGCAGCCGCGTGCTGGGTACCGACTACAATGAATGATAATGCACCATTTCAGTTTTTACAGAGGATGGATAGAGACAACAAGGAGAGATTAGAAGCGATGGACAAAAGTAATAAAGAGGCAATGGGGAAGTTATACTCCATTCCCGATTAGTGTTTTTTGACGGTGCATAACCGGTTAGATGACGGAGATAGGAAAGTGAGTGCTTTGAAACAGGTATGTGATGCCGTCAATGAAAAAGCCAGTAACTTGGAAGTACGAATAGCAGCGGTAGAGAGTGATCTTGCCGAACGTAGGGGTGTGTTACCGGATGAGCGAATGAAAGAGGCAGTAGAGGACTTATTTGCAGATAAGCAAGGGGTTTTAGACAGCATGGTGGCGCAAGTAACGCGGCAAGAAGTGGCGCTAATTAGGCACAAAGGTGAAGTTGCGGTGGTAGTGGCCAAAATGATTAAGATTAGTACAGCAGTAGAAAGGATCAGTGAAAGATGTGAAACATGCTCTGACAGAACGCAGTGAGATGTTGGTGCAGATCTGGAAGAGATACAGTCGTTATTACGGTTCAAAAAGGCGCAATTAGAGATAAATAGGAGGCATAAAGATGAGATAAGACAGTTGCAACAAGTATACAGTAGCGAATATAACGCACTACCAGGTTGATTACAGAGGGAGAGAGAAGTAAATTTAGAAGAGAGAAATAGACAGGAAGAGAAAGACGAACTTAGAAATTAGAAGAACGGCTATTTCAGATAAAACGGATGCCAAACCCAACTGGGTATAGCCCAAGGTCGGAAGAATAGATGCAGAAGAGGAATGTAGGAGGCACTTTGTAACGGTACAGACGTATACTTGCTATCCAGATCCCAACAACTGCCAGTATCCATGCCTATGGCTGTCTCAATTCCAAGACTCCTTACCTTCATTATGGGGACCGCTCCTAAAAATGAAGTTTTATGGACGAGGCAAGAGCAAAAATGCAAGAAACTATTAAAGGTTGTTATAGCTATAAGGAATTTTGTGACAAGTTTTTGAATGAGTTGTGGTCGGAAAGTAAACAGGACCAAGTCAAAGTAAGAATATTGATGATGCCAAATTGTAATGAAGGAGCAGTAAAAGATTCAATAAAGTGATATCAGGAAATTCTGAGATGAAACAGGTATTTGGATGCGCCATACGAACCAGGGGAGCTCATTAGAATTTGCATTACGAAATTGCCGGCGAAATCACGTAGGGACATAGTAGTAGCAGCCAGAGGTTTGGATGATTCTGCATCATTTCAGCACTTGTTACAGGAACTCGGTAATGAGAGTAACATCGTGGATCCAGATACAGTTAATAGGTCAGACAGAGTTGAGAATACGAACGGCACAAACTATCAGAATGCCTGGAGAGGTCGGAATCAGTGCAATAACGGTAATGGAAGATGGCGAGGAAATAGAGGACAGGAGTCATGGAGATATCGACCGCGTAACCGAGGAAACGGAAGATGGGATAGAGACGAAGGAAGAAGGGGGAATGGATTTACTGGCCAAACAGTAGAGAGGCAGTCATTAGACTCACAGGAGGTCAGTCAGCATCGTAATGACAAAGGAATGAGCAGATGACTACAAGATAAAATGCACGGTACCATGGTTAGTAGTGAAGTAAATATTATGTACATAATTTATGGTATGCTAAGGGAAGTTTGTTAGAGGAATTAGAAGATGTGGTGAGTGAAGTCCACCCAATAATTAGCATAGAACTCAACAATGTAATTGTACCCTGTGTCATCGACAAGGGCAGTGTAATGAGTGTGTTGCGGGAAGATGTATTTAACTGCTATAGTGTAACAAAGCCATGGCCAACGTTGCCGCTACAGAAGACTACAGTGAGATGGGCAGTTTCAGGAAAGAGAAAAGAAGTGAAGTCGCAAGCGCAGGTAGACTTTGTGTGCCAATCAGAAAGGTTTAGCACTGTGTTTATGATTGTGTCATCATTAACTGTTAAAGGAATATTGGGAGTAAATTTTCTGTCTATTGCCATAGGCAATATAGAAGCTGGAGTGGTTATTTTTTTAAGGATTTTCAGAACATCCTCGATGAGCTACCACATGGAGCAACCGGTTTGTCACCAATTACAGAGTTAAAGAATGAAGCACCACCAGATCGAATCAGAGACATGGTATATTTCTCGCCAACAGGGAACAGAGGCATACCGAAATTGCTACGATTGCAATACAGCGTATCAAAAAGATGGCTAAGAACAGGCAGGAGAAGCAGAAAGGGATGATTCGTAAGATCAAATTGGCAGTAAGAGACAAGATGCTAATAAAATCTCATCGATTATCAAAGAAGCACAGGTTCCTAACTAACAAATTTTTTACTGTGTATAGTGGACCGTTCAGAGTAAGGAGGGTAGTTCATGAAAATGCTGTACTGGCAGAATCAATCAGAAGAAAACGTTGGTGGGACTTCATCACATTTCTAACATCAAACTGTGGAAAAATTAAGGATAAATAGAAAGTAGGCAAGTTCTGGTAGCTAGTCAATGCATTTATTTTTGTTGTTATGCGTAATATTTTTGTAGTGTTGAATCGAACATAAGAATTTGCAGGCGGGACGTCAGGAAGTATGATGGAATAGACTGGTCGAATGAGTCAGGAACAGGAGTCGATAGAGTGGTGTACATACGAATTTTTGTCATATAAATAATGATTAAGGAGAAACGACGTGACGAATAGTAGTGGTTAACGATGGTGAATAGAGAGAGAAACGACGTGATGAGTAGTAGTGGATAAGGATGGTGAATAAAGAGAAATTCGACGTGATGAATAGTAGTGGTTAACGATGGTGAATAGAGAGAAACGAAGTGATGAATAACAGTGGATAAGAATGGTGAATAAAAAGAAATTCGACGTGATAAGACAGTGGTGAATAAAGGTGAATAGAGGTGAGTAATGCAGAGAAGTCTTAGATCTATGTTACAGAGAGGCCTGTGTATACAGCAATTGAATGGTTCAAATGGCTCTGAGCACTATGGGACTCAACATCTTAGGTCATACGTCCCCTAGAACTTAGAACTACTTAAACCTAACTAACCTAAGGACATCACACACACCCATGCCCGAGGCAGGATTCGAACCGGCGACCGTAGCAGCATCGCGGCTCCGGACTGCAGCGCCAGAACCGCACGGCCACCGCGGCCGGCACAGCAATTGAGGTTGATGCGAATGGATAAGGTGGATCAAGAAATGACGGAGCAGTGGATGGACGGAATGCCGAGATACGAATGAAGAGATGAGGATAGCTGCACAACGTGAAGAAAATAAAGGGAGTATAAGACCTAAATCATAAATATTGTGGATTACTGAGGTAAGATAGGGACTATAGGGAAACTTACCTACTACATGAGTGATAATCTAGTTATACCACAATGTTTGCAATCTAGAAAGATAGTAAATTTTTTGTGTTGAAGCCTGATACAACTATCGAAACAATACAAAGAATGTGTGCCGGTACTTTGAGAATTAATAACTGCTATTTTTTGTTGTTCTTAAATGAAAAGTAAATAATGTTTTCCGTTTCATTGCTGAATGAATGATTGGTGTGCTTTAGTTCTCTGATAAAATGTCGCTAATCCGAGCTGTTGTTTAGCAGAATAAATAATTGGTGAAGTGGATGCAGATGTACGACGACCCAGAATTATACCCGAGTGAAAGGATGTAATTGGATGCTGAAATGCTATCTCCAAGACAACTCCATGGGTTATATTGTTGAGTATGATGAAGTGAAGGTATGGTATGGCAACGTGAGTGTGACTATGTTAAAGTTAGCATACTTCTAGAGCTATTCTGTTGGTGTGTTAGTGGGTTGAATGAGGAAGACGATGTGGTGTTAGCTGAATGTGTGCTGTAGACTAGTGTGATCTATGAGACAAACACATACAAGACACGCGCTCCTACAAAGAAAATGCAACCTACCTGCCCTAGAATATTATTATATGTTAGGCACAGTCGTGCTTTGGGAACATGTTTCTATTTTTTGAAAGGATGTGGTTAATCATACTTTTCAGATGTAACATTTTTTGAGAGAGTATTTGACATGTATAGGGTATAATTGTGCTTTATAATTGCTTTTTTGAGATGAACTTTGATGGTAGCTTAGTGCATGATGTCACGTGTCTGGCACAAACGTGTCGTAGAGGTATTTTTTAGAATGAAATGTATAATATGTAACGAAGTAGCACTTTGTTCTGTCAGAGGCACAAAAGTGTATTGTAGTTTATACACTACTGGCCGTTACAATAGCTATACCACGAATATGACGTGTTACAGACGCGAAATTTAACCGACAGGAAGACGATGCTGTGATATGCTAATGATTAGCTTTCCAGAGCATTCACACAAGGTTGGCGCCGGTGGCGACACCTACAACGTGCTGACACGAGGAAAGTTTCCAACCGATTTCTCATACACAAACAGCAGTTGACCGGCGTTGCGTGCTGAAACGCTGTTGTGATGCCTCGTGTAAGGAGGAGAAATGCGTATCATCACGTTTCCGACTTTGATAAAGGTCGGACTGTAGCCTATCGTGACTGCGGTTTATCGTATCGCGACATTGCTGCTCGCGTTGGTCGAGATCCAATGACTGTTAGCAGAATATGGAATCAGTGGGTACAGGAGGTTAATACGGAACGCAGTGCTGGATCCCAACGGTCTCGTATCACTAGCAATCGTGATGACAGGCATCTAATGAGCATGGCTGTAACAAATCGTGCAGCCATGTCTCGATCCGTGAGTCAACAGATGGGGACGTTTGAAAGATGACAACCATCTGCACGAACAGTTCGATGACGTTTACAGCAACATGGACTATCAGCTGGGAGACTATAGCTGCGGTAACCCATGACGCTGAATTACAGACATGAGCGCCTGTGATGGTGTACTCAACGGTAAACCTAGGTGCACGAATGGCAAAACGTCATTTTTTGGATGAATAGGGGTTCTGTTTACAGCATCATGATGGTCGCATCTGTGTTTGGCGACATCGCGGTGAACGCAAATTGGAAGCGTGTATTCGTAATTGCCATACTGGCGTATCACCCGGCTTGATGGTATGGGGTGCCATTGGTTACACGTCTCGGTCACCTCTTGTCCGTATTGACATCACTTTGAACAGTGGACGTTACATTTCAGATGTGTTACGACCCGTGGCTCTACTCTTAATTCGGTCCCTGAGCAATCCTGAATTTCTGCAGGATAATGCACGACCTCATGTTGCAGGTCCAGTACGGGCCTTTCTGGATACAGAAAATGTTCGACTGCTGCCCCGGCCAGCACATTCTGCAGTTCTCTCACCAATTGAAAACGTCTGGTCAATGGAGGCCGAGCAACTGGCTCGCCACAGTACGCCAGTCACTACTCTTGATGAAATGTGGTATCGTGTTGAAGCCGCATGGGCAGCTGTACCTGTACACGCCATCCAAGCTCTGTTTGACTCAATGCCCAGGCGTATCAAGGCCGTTATTACGGCGAGAGATGGTTGTTCTGGGTACTGATTTCGCAGGATCTATCCATCCAGATTGCGTGAAAGCCGGCCGCGGTGGTCTCGCGGTTCTAGGCGCGCAGTCCGGAACCGTGCGACTGCTACGGTCGCAGGTTCGAATCCTGCCTTGGGCATGGATGTGTGTGATGTCCTTAGGTTAGTTAGGTTTAAGTAGTTCTAAGTTCTAGGGGACTAATGACCACAGCAGTTGAGTCCCATAGTGCTCAGAGCCATTTTGCGTGAAAAAGTAATCACATGTCAGTTCTAGTATAATATATTTGTCCAATGAATACCAGTTTATCATCTGCATTTCTTCTTGGTGTAGCAGTTTTAATGGCCAGTAGTGTAGATTTAGTACCATTCGTTTCAAAATATTTCTTGTGACAGGATTTTGTAACAGTTTACTACTTGATATTATGTGTTAGGCACTTTTCCTGAGAACACTTTCTTGTTTTGTGACGAGGTACCACATGCACTGTCATTAGCACAAGAGTGGGCTGTACATAGTTAAGGAGTAAAAATATTGCTATTATGAAAGATTAGAGAGGAAAGTGGTTCGCTAGAGTATTGTGCGTTCATGTTGCACTTGTACAGAATTTTGTGTTTAAATAATAAAGAGCTAAGGAGAAACAAGAGATGGAAGTTGGTAAGTACCTGAAAATTAGTTTAAAAGGGTGTGTCATTTCATTTAGAAATATACAGTTTTGGAAAATTTGTTTGCTAACTATCTATTGGTCTCTGCATGTAATCGATGTTTGTGTAATGTGTATTAAAATACTGTAAGAGCTTTTTGTCATTAATGTTGCGAGATGCACGGACGAGACGAACTGGTTGGGTGTCACAGCACTGTAGGATGCGAGCGGCCCGAGCAGCGGAGGTTACGGCTGGCCAAGGTCACATCGGCAAGGCAGAGGCGTCTGGGAGCGACTTCACCCCACTCCACTAATGGTCGGGGAAGGCCCACGCGCTCGGTACACCAGGTCATCGGTCGGGGGCAGCACCCACCTGTCACTGCTCCATTCATGAGCCGAGCCATCCTTACAGCTGGGGAGAGAATCCCTTGAAAGCAGGAGGAGGCGGCCGTTCTACTCAATGGCCAGCGCAGCGGCGGCAAGAGAGCGGAATGAACGACCCAAGGCACCATCTGGCGGCGCTCACTAAGAGCAATTATAAGCTTGTACTTTGATAGAGGAGCCGTGAGAAAACACGACTGGTCATATGTCTCAGCAAGTCAGAGAATTGAAAGACTGGTGATTCCACGCTATGAGTGGCAGAAAATGTTTTATCTTTTAGCAGACAGGACAGTTGTTTTGTTTCCACTCGACCACCGAACTATGGGATTCATATTCTCTTGAAAGTGATGTGTTAATTGTACCTAGTGAAAGGCAGGAGTGACACTTTGTATAGCTATAGAGGACAGTTGCCGTTTGGTTATCATTATCTGATTAAAGAACATTACAAACGGAAGGAACTAGAGTTGATGCTTCACAGTGACTATGGGTTTATGTAGACAACGGTGTCGGTTGTTGACAGGCAGACTGAAAGTGGAATAACAATTATACAATCAACTGAAAGGACAGTACCACGGATTGTAGGAGTTGTCGTGTTGAATCGTCGGGAAAGGAAACATTTGGGGGGAGCCAGATTTTTGTGGAATGTGATTTAAAAATGACATTGACATTTGCATTTGTTGTAGCAGACATTTCTCTAATTGGTGCGTGAATTATTGGCGATTTGATGGAACTTAAGACTTTTAATTACACCATGAACTGAAAGGACAGAACCGTGGATAGTGGCAGTTTTAGTAGCATTTCTGGACAACCAGATTCTTGGGGAATGTAATGTACAGGTGACTGTGACATTTGCATTTAATGTGAGATACAGCTCACTGGTTACTGCGTGGTTAAATGCCGATTTGAGTGACCTAAAGACTTTCGTTCGGGTAACCATGGGAGATCTTTGAGAGCAAGACAGTGTTTCTAAGAAACCCTTCAGCAACTTTTTGACCCTTAGAATATCACAGAGTGAAATAATTCCGTGTGACTCGCAAGATAGCGAGTGATGTATTTGTACTGGTATAGTTTGATTTTTTTTTCTGTCATGAAGAGACAACATGTTTATTTGTACTTCGTTAACAAATGTGTTTTAGAGTAGTTAGTATGTTATTCTGAGGTTGGTTACCAAATTCGTGTATATTGCTTATTAGAACGTTTGGTACGAATTTTTCTCTAATTGTTGGCCAGTGTGGCAACCTAAACGTAACATCTCTTGTTAAATTGATTAGTAGAAATGCCATCCTTATTTTTGACAACAGGACCATAAGCATTAGGATAGTATACGAGACTTACTAGTGAATTCAAGCACTTACCGTTGATTATTAGCTACGTGTATTGTTCAAAGTTGATGGACTGACTTGCTCAGCAGTAGGTATTTGTTATTTTTTCTTTCTTTTAGTGGTATGTATTCCAACTTGTAAACTTGGAAAAGGTCGAACTCACAGTCAACTAGTGATTTTTAGTTGTATAAACGATGAACGTTACTGACAAACCTAGAAAACTTAATTTGTGTGTAATATGGTTAGGTTTTGTACATGGATTTATAATTGCATGACGTATGAAATGATGTCTTAGCTGGTCTGTATTATGTAACCAGGATGTAACTCGTAGTATATTTCATTATTTTTTTCAGTTTAATTTTTGTATTTGGACATCGCTTTTACCATAATTGTGTGGAGATTAGTACTCTACATGTAAATAGTGTACTTACTATTTTCTTTCTTTCGTTGTTTTGTTTTGTAGTTGGACATTGCTGTAAGGGTAACTGTGTAAAGATTAGTACCCAGTTTTTCATGTATGTCAGATTACTTGATTTGTGTTTAGACTCTAAGCTATTTAGAATTCCATGACTGATTTTTTTTTTTTTTGTTATTTGCTATGGGATTAGTAAAGTTTGAATTGCTCCACAACCTAGTGGAGATCCCCGTAACGTATCATAGTATATCTCATTGTTCTTATAATTTGTGTGATGTGATGTTTTATTAGTCATTGGAATTAGTGCAAGTTTGTATATGTAAATTACTCCAGATAGTGGAGAGTACAATAATTCAATAGCTGTGTCATAATTTGGTAGAACTAATGAGTAATGGAATTTAATCATCTGTTTGGGGTCACCAGGGGCTAGGGTCTCCCCTTGACTGTGATCAGATACTAGATTTAACCAAATACAGATTTAAAAAAAAAATCGGGACTACCCTCGCATTGCAAGGATAGTACCATGCCATTTTTTTCTACATGGGTAGCCGGTGGTTAAAGGGTAAAGTACTGCCTGACATAGAAAAGATGTACAACAACATACTTTGTTGTTCTTGTCAGAACAGCGTTTTTTGTAGAATAACACCATTTTATTTAATACACCGAAGCCGGATACCAATGCAGGAAAGAAGGGCAATTGGTATGTTTAATTATTCAGAAATGCACTTCCTTAAAATATTTCCCTGAATCCAGCTTGATAATGTTTGTGAATTGAACGAATGGCTGGTCGACTGCTGATCGCAGATAGTGAAGGTAGATTCTATAGTCACCTTTGAGACAGTTCTCTGGTCACATTTGGCAGAAACCACAGAGAGGAAGTATACCAGATCACTCGAGGACCTGGAATGTGGCTGACCAATACAGTGAAAAGGACCTCCACCACTTCTGCGGAAGCGCGGGATGACCGGATGAACGGCCATGTTTCAGCACTCTGTCGCTGGTTCCTGAGCTGTGAAGACGTGCTCTATGTGTGCTCCAGAAAAACAGATTTAAACGAAAATGGTATGCATGTGGAAGGCTTAAGAGTAGATGAGCTAATAATTTCCCTTTCCAGAAATTTTTGGTGGGAGGCTCATGTAAATTGTTCGGGAAAAGATAGGCAGGTAAAAATTCATGGGGAACATAGGATTCTACGGAAGTGACAAAGAAACCAGTGTTGTAATTACAAGACGAAATACTAGAGTGTGGTAGTATTATGATGAAATACTTGCGGCATCCGCTGTGGATGAGCGGTTCTAGGCTCTTCAGTCTGGAACAGCGCGACCGCTAAGGTCGCAGGTTCGAATCCTGCCTCGGGCATGGATGTGTGTGATGCCCTTAGGTTAGTTAGGTTTAAGTAGTTCTAAGTTCTAGGGGACTGATGACCTCAGGTGTAAAGTCCAGTAGTGATCACAGCCATTTGAAATACTTGTGCGTATAGATCTAAGTCGAAAATAATTAAGATTTCCATGTGCAGAAGTTGATTTAGAGACAAGCACTTCCACGTGGTGAGTACAGTGTGCGTCTCAACCTGACTATGAGACAATAAAAAGAATTATAAGTGCTTGTCCTAGCATTCAGTTGATGATCAGTGTGTGAGGTAAATAAGATACCAAATATTTCATTATGAGATACATTCGTGTGACGCCAGCATGATATCCAGGTACTCTGAGAGTGAATTAAGGTGAGTCAGCCGTCTACCCAGCAACTCCATGTGGGTTGCATTGCACAAGCAATTGGGCATAAATCCTCCAGAGTTTGTGGTAGGAAAATTATTACGTGGGTCAGTGACGTGTGAATCTGGGATGACTATTGTTAGATGTGGGAAAGCAGAACGAGTAGAAAACTAAACATTTTGGCTTTAGAAATGTGTTTTTACTGTCAGTGTGATTTATTTTGTGTATTTAATCTGTGTGATTTGCATGAGACTGTAGCGAATTTAGTGGGTCAAGCATGATTTTTCCTAGTACAGCAAGAAATTCGATATGTTGCTAATGAATGAGATTACGAGAGTGTGGGAGAGAATGAAGTAGCAAAAGATTCCTTACCAATCCAGAAACTGCACAGTAGCAGTAGACAGAAATTACGAGACCATAGAATAGTAAAATGCTTATGTTATATCATGCCCATTGGGTGAAGAATCACTTGTTTAACTATCGTGTTTAAGTGTAATGCTAGGAATTTTTCAACATTAGCGTGAAGGAATTTACATCTACATCTACATCTATACTCCGCGAGCCACCTTACGGTGTGTGGCGGAGGGTACTTATTGTACCACTATCTGATCCCCCCTTCCCTGTTCCATTCACGAATTGTGCGTGGGAAGAACGACTGCTTGTAAGTCTCCGTATTTGCTCTAATTTCTCGGATCTTTTCGTTGTGATCATTACGCGAGATATATGTGGGCGGTAGTAATATGTTTCCCATCTCTTCCCGGAATGTGCTCTCTCGTAATTTCGATAATAAACCTCTCCGTATTGCGTAACGCCTTTCTTGAAGTGTCCGCCACTGGAGCTTGTTCAGCATCTCCGTAACGCTCTCGCGCTGACTAAATGTCCCCATGACGAATCGCGCTGCTTTTCGCTGGATCATGTCTATCTCTTCTATTAATCCAACCTGGTAAGGGTCCCATACTGATGAGCAATACTCAAGAATCGGACGAACAAGCGTTTTGTAAGCTACTTCTTTCGTCGATGAGTCACATTTTCTTAGAATTCTTCTTATGAATCTCAACCTGGCGCCTGCTTTTCCCACTATTTGTTTTATGTGATCATTCCACTTCAGATCGCTCCGGATAGTAACTCCTAAGTATTTTACGGTCGTTACCGCTTCCAATGATTTACCACCTATGGCATAATCGTACTGGAATGGATTTCTGCCCCTATGTATGCGCATTATATTACATTTATCTACGTTTAGGGAAAGCTGCCAGCCGTCGCACCATTCATTAATCCTCTGCAGGTCTTCCTGGAGTACGTACGAGTCTTCTGATGTTGCTACTTTCTTGTAGACAACCGTGTCATCTGTAAATAGCCTCACGGAGCTACCGATGTTGTCAACTAAGTCATTTATGTAATATAAGAGGAGATAAATGAGACGAATAGTGGTCTTAATTATTGAGTTGTGGGTAACCATTTTGTTGAGATATTTTACCATATCCTCCATTTTCTTGCTGAGATGTCCAAGCTTTGGATAAAATATACACCACAGGAAGGAAATGTGGGCTTGCCAGGGTGGAGTGAGTCCATCAGAAATGTGCACCAGCTATTAGTCAGATGCGTTACCGATTCCGTTGCATTAAGAAGTAAGGACGAGAATAAATTATAGCTTGACTGATAGGCACTAGGGCTCATATTTCAGGCATAGTTGCAGTGGGTATGATAATCATGAAAATATTTCTGATGTACGAATAATAATTGCACTCGGTTGGCAAGCCACTCATCTAGTTGGCCTGACTATTAGATGCCACAGAATGGGGTAGGAACCTCCCAAAACTAACTAGAATGAAGTCGGGAGTCTGATACTTTGTTTCTTAGGAAACTTACTTAGCCTCAATCAAATGTCTCGTGTCAGTCATGCTTATTACTAGTAGTAGCAGTTTTGATGGATGCGGCCATGCCTCAGTAGAAATATAGAAATAGTGCGAGGAAGAAAGCAACATGAATATTTTCGATAGTTGATAGACTAAGTTATCACCCACTCCCAGCATGAAGGTGCACACGAAGGAACAGTGACTTCTTATGAGGGAATAAACCCCCCGATCTGTAGCCAGAGGAGATGTAAGAGACTTATTGCTTTTTATAGTATCATCACCAAGGTTCTGACAGCCTTCCTTTTGCACACACAAAGCATTGTCTGATGTTTTGCTGATGCAGTTTGATCCTAACACCACGACTCTAGTGTTGACCCTTCTCACAAAATAAGGCAGATACACGTGGCATCAGCCCACCCTCCTACAGAACATAGTAGGCAATGGCTTAAGTTTGTTAAACACACTAATTCATCTGCTTAACACTTACGGAATAAACTGCTTCCGAGAACAAACCAAAATTCGGTAATCTCTGTATCGAACTGTGTGAGATACCGTCCTGAACTGGGAAGAATATGTTTCTCGTGCTTTAATACAGCGCTCCTGTGTAATACTTACAACGCCTTTGTTGACGTATGTGCTACGAAACCCTACATGGTTTACAGGGGAAGGGTTGAAACTGAATGCAGTCTGAGCATCATTTTTAAGCTTTTCGAGGTCTTGAGTATTCAGTTGCCCCCAACCCCACTCAACAGCCTTGCCGCAGCAGTGGTAACACCAGTTCACGTCAGTCACCAAAGTTAAGCGCTGTTGGACTACGCTAGTGCTTGGATGAATGACCATCTGGTCTGCCGAGTGCTGTTGGCAAGTGGTGTACACCTAGCCCTTGTGAGGGAAACCGGGGAGCTACTGGACTGTGAAGTAGCGGCTCCTGTCTCGTAAGCTGTGTGCTGACCACATGCCCCTCCATATCCGCATCCAGAGACCCCTGTGAGTGAGGATAACTCGGTGGCCAGTCGGTACCGTTGGGCCTTCATGGCTTATTTGGGCTGAGTTTAGTTTATATGACTGAATGCACTTAAAGTACAATTATCTATTTGCATTCGCAATCAGGTATATAGGGTGGTCCATTGATTGTGACCGGGTCAAATATCTCACGAAATAAGCGTCAAACGAAAAAACTACAAAGAACGAAACTTGTCTAGCTTGAAGGGGGAAACCAGATGGGGCTATGGTTGACCCGCTAGATGGCGCTGCATAGGTCAAACGGGTATCAACTGCATTTTTTAAAAATAGGAACCCTAATTTTTTTTATTACATATTCGTGTAGTACGTAAAGAAATATGAATGTTTCAGTTGGACCATTTTTTCACTTTGTGATAGATGGAGCTGTAATAGTCAGAAACATATGGCTCACAATTTTAGACGAACAGTTGGTAGCAGGTAGGATTTTTAAATTAAAATACAGAACGTAGGTACGTCTGAACATTTTGTTTCGGTTGTTCCAATGTGATACATGTACCTTTCTGTACTTATCATTTCTGAGAACGCAAGCTGTTACAGCGTGATTACCTGTAAATACCAAATTAATGCAATAAATGCTCAAAATGATGTCCGTCAACCTCAATGCATTTGGCAGTATGTGTAGCGACATTCCTCTCAACTGCGAGTAGTTCGCCTTCCGTAATTTTCGCACATGCATTGACAATGCACTGATGCATGTTGTCAGGCGTTGTCGGTGAACCACGATGGCAAATATCCTTCAACTTTCCCCACAGAAAGAAATTCGGGGACGTCAGATCCGGTGAACGTGCGGGCCATGGTATGGTGCTTCGACGACCAATCCACCTGTCATGAAACATGCTATTCAATACCGCTTCAACCGCACGCGAGCTATGTGCCGGACATCCATCATGTTGGAAGTACATCGCCATTCTGTCATGCAGTGAAACATCTTGCAGTAACATCGGTTGAACATTACGTAGGAAATCGGCATACATTGCTCCATTTAGATTGCCATGGATAAGATGAGGACCAATTATCCTTCCTCCCATTAACCCGCCAACATCACTGATGTTCCACTTGTCGCAGCCATCGTGGATTTTCCGTTGGCCAATAGTGCATATTATGCCGGTTTACGTTACCGCTGTTGGTGAATGACGCTTCGTCACTAAATAGAACGCGTGCAAAATATCTGTCATCGTCCCGTAATTTCTCTTGTGCTCAGTGGCAGATCTGTGCACGACGTTCACGGTCGTCGCCATGTGCATAGAAATATGGCATGGGTGCAATTGATGTTGATGTAGCATTCTCAACACCGACGTTTTTGAGATTCCCGATTCTCGCGCAATTTGTCTGCTACTGATGTGCGGATTAGCGGCGACAGCAGCTAAAACACCTATTTGGTCATTATCATTTGTTGCAGATCGTGGTTGACGTTTCAAATGTGGCTGAACACTTCCTGTTGCCTTAAATAACGTAACGATCCGGCGAAAATTCCGTACATTTGGATGATGTCCAGGATACCGATCAGCATACATAGCACACGCCCGTTGGGCATTTTGATCACAATAGCCATACATCAACACGATATCGACCTTTTACGCAATTGTTAAACGGTCCATTTTAACACGGGTAATGTATCACGAAGCAAATACCACCCGCACCGGCGGAATGGCTCTGAGCACTATGGGACTTAACTTCTGAGGTCATGAGTCCCCTAGAACTTAGAACTACTTAAACCTAACCAACCTAAGGACATCAAACACATCCATGCCCGAGGCAGGATTCGAACCGGCGACCGTAGCGGTAGCGCGGTTCCAGACTGTAGCGCCTAGAACCTCTCGGCCACTCCGGCTGGCGCACTGGCGGAATGTTACGTGATACCACGTACTTATACGTTTGTGGCTCTTACAGCGCCATCTGTCACAAAGCGAAAAAAGTGGTCCAACTAAAACAGTCATATTTCTTTACGTACTAATCGAATATGTAATTAAAAATGGGGTTTCCTATTTTAAAAAACGCAGTTGATTTCATTTGACCTGTGGCAGTGCCATCTAGCGGGCGAACCATAGCGCCATCTGTCTCCCCCTTCAAGCTAGACGAGTTTCGTTCTTTGTAGTTTTTTCGTTTGATGCTTATTTCGTTAGATATTTGGCCCGGTCACTGTCAATGGACCACCCTGTATAGTACAGGCAAAGTAGTGGAAGGTTGGTTTAGCGATGATACAGAAACTGGGAAACATTCTGCTGTGTCACTGGTTACGTTGAAATTACAGAACAACTGTTAAAATAGCTAAATTTGATCATGCTCTGAACTGCAGAATTTGTTACAGTACATAGTCCGGTAACAACAGTGTCTTTTTCCATCCCATCTGTCCATTGGTACACTGTTAATTACCAGATAATGAATGGTTGATCCCACTTGTTTGAGATGGAGAAAACTTTGGTGGAACACTGGATATCTGCAACTTGTCGCTATGGAACATGAGATTAAATGTAGATGTCACACCTTAAGATAGTTTTTTGGAGACTTTTCTCAATGTCGCAGAATCGTCTTATTTCCATAAGATGTGGTGCCCTCCACAATTTTTCACCAGTAAGATAACAGTACCTCTTTTTATTTTTAGTACCTTGCATGTTGTGAACAGCATCTTCCAGCGATTGTCAACTCTGGAACAGAGATCATGTACATGACTGCAAAATGAGGAACCAATGCTCTTCGAAACGGAACACCGAGACGTCAGCTACCCCAACACTGTGGAAGATGAGATTAACAATGTAGGTCATCATCTTCAGACAGCTGTTTGGAAACGCTCCATAATGCCGCAAACCCTTCCAGTTTCCATACGTTGCGATGTCTTCCACTTTTTTATCAATAAGAAACATCGTCTCTGTGTTTTATTTCTACCATCATGTGTGCTGAGAGAGCAGCATAGTTTTTCCACAAGGCGGTGTTAAGCTTTCTGTGACAGTCAGTGGATCGAAATTTGTTATTGTCCTATTACCACCTGACACACACCCTGAAGTCATCATAGAAAAGTGAAATATATGGCGGTGTACACAGGTGTAGTCATACTCTGCTTTGAAGTGTTGCAGCTAACAAACAATATATCAAAGTGGTTATGAAAGAACAACACAGAAATCTTATTTTTTGATTGATAGTCCGTGGGATATGGTCTTCCTCCAGCACAGGCGACAGACCTTTGTTAATGTCTGTGCAGGCAACTTAGATCACTGGCCATCAGCTCCTGTTAAAAAAAAATGCGTTTATATATTATATGCTCAATGTCAACACATTGATGGTATTTGTTTTTCGACATATCGAAAGAGAGAGACGCTTTAAAATCTTCTAGGATGATGTTAGAAGGTTCTATTACAAGGCGTGGTATGACTGGTTGATGACTGGATGCATATAGTTTGTAGTTTCTTTTCCTACTAGGGATGTTACAAAATAAAGATGAGGAGCGCTCTCGAACGTTATAAATGACTGTATATATGCTGACCTATGTCAGTATTTCATACAACTGAAATGAATGTAAAGCCCTTGTGTATGACAGTTCGTAATTTGAACATGTGGAACGCTAGTAAACTACACCAATTTTGCTCCTACAGCTAACAGACTTCATCTTGTGGAATGTTAGCTTTTTACTTTTATAGTCACGGTCGTGTTTTTAAAAATATGTGTTACTGGAAGTCCTGTGTTACTTCATACTTCATAACCACTAATTATTATTGCATTATAGCTCGCTCTGGAACTTAGGAATGATAATTTTTTCCCGACATGTGATTATAAAGTCTGGAACCGCGCGACCGCTACGGTCGCAGGTTCGAATCCTGCCTCGGGCATTTTCTTTGTAGGAGTGCGTGTCTTGTGTTTGTCTCATAGATCACACTAGTCTACAGCACACATTCAGCTAACACCACATCGTCTTACTCCTTCAACCCGCTAACACACAAACAGAATAGGTCTAGAAGTATGTTAACTTTAACACAGTCACATTCAAGTTGCCATACTCTACCTTCACTTCATCATACTCAACTATATAATCCATGGAGTTGTCTTGGAGATAGCATTTCAGCATCCAATTACATCCTTTCACTTGGGTATAATTCTGGGTCGTCTTACATCTGCATCCACTTCACCAATTATTTATTCTGCTAAACAACAGCTCAGATTAGCGACATTTTATCAGAGAACTAAAACACACCAATTATTCACTCTGCAAAGTAACGGCACACATTCTATGTATTGTTTCGATAGTTCTACTGGTATCAGGCTTCAACATAAAAAAGTACTATCTTGCTAGATTGCAAACGTTATGGTATAACTAGATTATCACTCATGTAGCAGGTAAGTTTCCCCTACAGTCTCTATCTTACGTCAGTATTCCACAATGTTTATGATTTAGGTATTGTACTCCCTTTATGTTTTCCACGTTGTGCAGCTATCCTCGTCTCTTCATTTGTATCTCGGCCTTCCGTCCATCCACGGCTCCGTCATTTCTTGGAGCTCCTTCGCCATTCGCATCAATCTCAATTGCAGTATACACAGGCCTCTCTGTAACGTACATCTAAGAGTTCTCTACATTACTCATCTCTATTCACCTTTATTCACCACTGTTTCATCACGTCGTATTTCTCTTTAATCACCATCCTTATCCGCTACTATTCATTACGTCGTTTCTCTCTTTATTCACCAACGTTAACCACTACTATTCATCACGTCGTTTCTCCTTAATTATTATTTATGTGACAAAAATTCGTTCGTACACCACTCTATCGACTCTTGTTCCTGTCTCATTCGACCAGTCTATTCCATCATACTTCTTGACGTCCCGCCTACAAATTCTTATGTTCGATTCGACACCACACAACGTTACGCACAACAACAACACAAATAGATGCACTGACTAGCTACCATAACTTGCCTACTTTCTATTTATCTTTAATTTTTCCACAGTTTGATGTTAGAAATGTGATGAAGTCCCGCAAACGTTTTCTTCTGATTTTTTCTCTCAGTACTTTCATGAACTACCCGCCTTACTCTGGACGGTCCACTATACACAGTAAAGAATTTGTTAGTTAGGAATCTGCGATTCTTTGATAATCGATGAGATTTTATTAGGATCTTGTCTCCTACTGCCAATTTGATCTTACGAATCATCCCTTTCTGCTTCTCCTGCCTGTTCTTAGCCACCTTTTTGATACGCTGTATTGCAATCTTAGCAATCTCGGGGTGCCTCTGTTTCCCTGTTGGCGAGAAATCTACCAGCTCCCAGATTCGATCTGGTGGTGCTTCATTCTTTAACACTATAATTGGTTAAAAACCGGTTGCTCCATGTGGTAGCTCATTGAGGATGTTCTGAAAATCCTCAAAAAAAAGAAAGAAACACTTAATGATGACACAATCATAAACACAGTGCTAAACCTTTTTGACTGGCACACAAAGTCTACCTGCGCCTGCGACTTCACTTCTATTCCCTTTCCTGAAACTGCCTATCTCACTGTAGTCTTCTGTAGCGGCAACGTTGGCCATGGCTTTGTTACACTACAGCAGTTAAATACATCTTCCCTCAACACACTCATTACCCGGCCAAAGTGGCCGAGCAGTTCTAGGTTCTACAGGCCAGAACCGCGCGACCGCTACAGTCGCAGGTGCAATCCTGCCTCGGGCATGGATGTGTGTGATGTCCTTAGGTTAGTTAGGTTCAAAAATAGCTCTGAGCAATATGGGACTTAACTTCTGAGGTCATGAGTCCCCTATAACTTAGAACTACTTAAACCTAACTAACGTAAGGACATCACACACATCCATGCCCGAGGCAGGATTCGAACCTGCGACCGTAGCGGTCGGCGGTTAGTTAGGTTTAAGTAGTTCTGTTCTAGGGCACTGATGACCTGAGAAGTTAAGTCCCGTAGGGCTCAGAGCCATTTGAACCATTTGAACATCAGCGACACACTCAAACTATACAATATAGGCCTTCAAACTGAAAGAAATCCCTTAACACAGATGTCTTTCTTTCTAAGTATTTTAAATTCTGGCATTTTATTTACTCTAATGAAAGTTTCTGAATAACGAGGACATTAAGCAGTGATCGATAGTTTTTGCAGAAAAATAGTGGAAGCTTTTTCGACTTTACGCAGGGTGGACACGTATAGGAGATGTGAGATAAGTTAATAGATCTGTCAGAGGTATTACTAGAAAGCTCCACCTTTAGCAGTTTGGTCATCTGTAATTGGTCACAGTGCTGTAGTTTTAGTTTTTTTTTTCTCGTCATTCGATGTCACAGAATAACGGGATGTGGGGGAGAGAGAGACTGTACCCTGCAGTCGAACGTAGAAGAGTGACTGTGCAGATGCCATTCAATCGTCTGAAGAGAGCATAATGCCTTTGTGCACGACAGTTTATAATTTCAACACGAGGAATGAACTCAAAAGTATACCGATTTTGCTCATAAAGCTGAAAGAAAATGGACTGTGTTTCATCGTCGCCATGATCGAGTTTTTAAAAATAGATGTTCGCATGTAAGAGGTACATTGTTGTTAAATACAGCTGTTACACTGAAGAGATTTCCTTCTCACAGCGACATGTGCCAGCGGAAGCAATCAGTTGTGTCAGGGATAGTAATCGTAATATCACAACTACCCCATTGACCTAACGCCAATAGATCACACCAGGAGACAGGGGCAGGAGTTGCATGTGTATTCTCCTCGATGCAGTCACAGACAACAAATTTAATGTTCATAGAATTAATGTCTTTCCTTTTTACTTTTTTCATGATACAATATGCTTCTAGGTATAAAAAATGTATAAATTTTTGATTTGTTGAAAAGCATACATCATACATGAAATGAGATGAACTGAAGATGGTGAGAAGATATTCTTCTAGAATTAAATCTAGTCGATCGAAAAGGAGTATATTTGTATTAATTCTCACGCATTCAAAAAAGTGAGAGACAGAAGCTATTGTTTCGGCTAAATTACGTTCTGGGAAGTTGATTTTACTTCCGAATGCAACCGACATTATCTGTAGTCACTGATGGTTAAAATACTAACATAAGACTGCTTTATACCCTTTGCTCTGCCCATTATGTGCCCAGAGAGCAGTCTCGAGAGGACACACTTTTGGTTGAAGACTGACTACTTCTGTAATGGGTTCACCATTCAGTTCGTCTTTCATTAGCCCAACCTCTTTTTTATTTACTGGCACAATATCTTGACTATTATTTGCAGGGAAACCTGAAGTATTGAACCTTGTATGCACATCACATTTGATATCCTCCTTCATATTCGGAGTTGTAATGTGATAATCTGTGTCGTGTCTATGAAGCATTGTTTTACATGAAGTGCTGCATTCTTATTTAATACGTATCACTAATAGAAGTCGAAACGGGAGTTTTGGAAGTATCCAACATGGCCATGACTATTGCAATGGACTTATCAAAGACTACAGTCTTCCCAGTTCAGTTACGACATCAGTAAAAAAACGCTCCTTTACAAATTTGTGTTTGTAATTAATGCAGCTGCAACAAAGTATCCGGCACAAGAAGTTGCTACTCTTATGTCCCACATCTGTTGCACGTTTTCCACATTAATTTGTCCATTTGAAAACTCCTTCCCGAGTTCATTGCTAGCAGTTTCGTGTATTCTTTTTTATTTTGATTGCAATGTATGGCTCCTTCTAAGGAGCCTGCCTAAATGATAAAATTTGACGAATCTTTTTAAAACTAATTTTCATTGCAAACGGTCCTTCAAATCTCTGTACTGAATAACATTGCTTATCTTATCATACACTAAAGAGACAAAGAAACAGGCAAACCTGCCTAATATCATGTAAGGCCTCCGTGAGCACGCAGAAGCGTCGCAAAACTACGTGGCATGGACTTGACTAATGTCTGAAGTAGTGCCGGAGGGAACTGACACCACGAATCCTGTAGAGCTGTCCATAAATCCGTAAGACTACGAGGGGTGGAGATCTCTTCTGAACAGCACTTAGCAAGGCTTCTCAGATAAGCTCAATAATGTTCATGTCTGGGGAGATTGGTGGCCAGTGGAAGTGTTTAATCTCAGAAGAGTGTTCCTGGGACCACTCGGTAGCAATTCTGGACGTGTGGGGTGTCGCATTGTCTTGCTGGAATATCCCAAGTCCGTCGGAATGCACAATGGACATGAATGGATGCAGGATGCTTACGTAAGTGTCACCTGTCAGAGCCGTATCTATAAGTATCAGAGATCCCATACCACTTCAACTGTACACGCCCTACACCATTACAGAGCCTCCACCAGCCTCAAGAGGGTCCATGGATCATGAGGTTGTCTCCATACCCGTACACGTCCATCCGCTCGATACAATTTGAAACGAGACTCGTCCGACCAGGCAACATGTTTCCACTCATCAACAGTCCAACGTCGGTGTTCACGGGCCCAGGCGAGGCGTAAAGCTTCGTGTCATGCAGTCATCTAGGGTACACGAGTGGGCATTCGGCTCCAAAAGCCCATATCGATTATGTTTCATTCAACAGTTCGCACGCTGCTACTTGTTGATGGCCAAGCATTGAAATCTGCATCAATTTGCGGAAGGGTTGCAGTTCTTCCGGGATCTTTTTCCGGCCACAGCGATGTCGGAGATTTCATGTTTTATCGGATTCCTGGTATTCACGATACGTTCGTGAAATTGTCGTAGTGGAAAATCCCCATTTCACGCTACCTCGGAGATGCTGTGTCCCATCGCTCGTGCGCCGACTGTAACGCCGTGTTCAAACTCACGTAACTCTTGTTAACCTGCCATTGTAGCAGCAGGAACCGATCTAACAACTGCACCAGACACTTGTTTTATATAGGAGTTGCTAACCGAAGCGCCGTATTCTGTCTGTTTCCATATCTCTGTAACTGAATACGCATGCCTGTACCAGTTTCTTTGGCGCTTCGGTGTAGAATAACATGTTTCTCCTGATGCTGTTCAGTGATAAGTAGTGCTATAACATGAAATCCTTTCTTATCCTCCTCTTCTTTTGCAGCCATGCAATGCATGCTATAGATATTTAGCGAGATATCTTTGTTGTTTTATGCGAAAATGTTAGCATCCTTCAGCTCTGCAGAATATAGCCAATGATAACATATATATTGTGCAACCTTATTTACGAGATGTAAACCAGCTGAAGTTGCTCACTGGAAACAAGCATTGCCATATGACTCAATGTTTATTGCTACTGTTTTATCTGTTATTACTTTGGTGTGTTCCACTTATAGTGTTGCACAGAACCCATTATTTTCATTGACATGGTGAACTGTTCCCCACAATGCACAGCCAGAATCTCTCTCTTGAGAAGCCTGAAGTTTCTTTAATGGCTTACCAGCAGCATCAGTAGAATACTAGTTATACGTAATTGTTTGCATGACTTGAGTAAGAGAAACTAGCAGGACTAACGGAAAATTAATTTTAAGATTAATTAGATGAAAACCGTTCTCAAAAACATGGAAACACCCATCTAATAAATGTCTAGATTCTTTAAACCCAAGCTTATTATCTATCACGCCTGTACATATTCGGCTTCTAAGGGCTTATTCTACAGGATGACATTCAAGAGTGCCTAGTTTAATGTTTTTGGTGCTGGTTATCCATCATTGCTAATACAATAAAGTCTCCAAGTTGGCAATGATGATTTTTACGATGTCCTACCTATAAAGAGACTTTCCAATTGGCTGTGTTCTTCGGCGATCAGGTACCCACCGCTGGAGTCCTTCAAGCACTGGAGATTCACTACTGCTCGATGATCGACTGGGTGTCTGTATTCCAGTGGCTGCTGTTGCCATGTTCTACAACACATAGTGAGAAAGAACACATGCATTATGAAAGACAATCTACTTGCATTCATAGATATGGGAAAGTCTCAATGGACAGAGACATCCCTGGAGGAGAAGAGGTTTTGTGAGTTATCTGCATTAGCTGTTACTTTTCAGGAAGAGGAATCAGTAGGTGGAAGATGAAAGATTATTAATATTAAACATTTTTGGGGTGTTTTTACATACATCGAACGTTCCTCACGATCGAGTATAAGACTACCGCTGAATTCACTTCGTCAGCCATAACTCTGATTGGATCAAACAGTGTAGATTCTGCAGCATTTACTTTAAAAAAAATCATGCCTGAGCTACAGCAACGAATCCGGAGTTGAAAAGATGTAAGAGGAAAGTAATGTGTTATAGTTACATTTTTGGATAATTTATTGCATCTTCTAAGAAGAGAAAATCATTGACTAACTGTTGTGATGCCTCAGCCTCAAAAATTCGTAACTTGTGTCTGCTGCCCATTTTATAACCCCCTTCCAGTTGAGTCAGTAATGACTGTTTGCCCATTCAGACAAGTTGAGGGTTATAAAATGCATAATTAGCGAGTTCAGGCCTGTCGTTACATCGGTTTCATTTCTCACCTACCACGTAAGTCGACACAAGTTGGAGCTTGCAAAAAACGTTTTGTCAATAAGGCCAGCTTTACCAATGTAATTGACATGCATGTCATATTATGTCATTAGGATTTGAGATTTGCCAGATTAAGCAACATGCTCAGTCAGCGGGTACAGTCTTCCCACTGTATAATCGATATGTGTTTTATACCACATCAAGCTGAGAGTCAAATACATTGGCAGAATCGTAGAGCCACCTAACTGATTGAAATGGTTTATATAAACATTAAACGTTATTTTGTTCAACATTATACCGTTAACCTACGTCTATAGTATGACTGTTGATTATGATAGGTAATAGAGTTATTAAATATGTAACAAATAATTTGGAATTAAATGTAATGCAAATTCACACAAAATTCAGAATGTGTTGATACTTTTAAACATGAGCTAATTTATGCAAACTTTGCTGGAACTTAAGATGTAATTAGCATTTACACAAACATGATATATCCAAATAATGAAAAATAGGAAACAATTCCTAAAATGTTAGAAGACTATAGGGAAATGTAGTTTACACTGAATAAAAAAAAACTTAGAAGAGATAAACACAACTATATTTCGCTTGGTTTTGATGAGTGTCACAGTTCAGAAGTCACCACATTTTATTTTCTAAGCTAAGGAAAGATAGTTTTCAGGTGTTGTTCTAGACTTAATTTTACTCTCGAGTCTCCGTGTCAAATTTTTCCAGAAGTGAAAATGAACTCGAAAATTAATTCTATTTCAGAGATGAAATCCAACAAGGTGCCTAGTATTTCACATACAACACTTATGCGTTTCATCTTGTCAATTAATCACACTGCCCCCACCCTGCAAAATGGTTCCTGTTGGTTTTTGACAAATAATATCACTACCATTTCTCATCTCCATAACAGTATCCATCATGTCTTTGGAGGGTGATGACAGATGTCTGTAAATTACGCATGGATTGAACAATAGCCTCATAATGTAAGTAGTATGAGTCTGCAAAAATCTCAAGTAACGTGTAGCATGTTCAACATACTCCACACAGACCCTCTCCCAGCTGCGTCTCGATATCAGAAAAGACATTCCACCTACCATATCCGTTCTGCCATGCAAGTCACAATTTTTTATATCGAATAAGCAGACGTCTGAATATCAAAGACACGCCTCATTTGCCCTGCGATAGAGTCTTGAATTTTCTTTGAAATACGCTAGTTACACTCTGTGGAGCCAAGCGAGAATCCGGCGCAGAAATACTTGCTGGTTGTTGAGCAGATAATTTTTGAAGTGACAAGTTACTGTAAATATTTCGTCCAAAAGGGATGGCTTTGTGAGGGATGAGACTGTTGATAAATACGAATAAAACAGTTTCGGCATGTCACTTAGAGTCACTGAGACTTCGATGCTTCACATCATTACCATCAGGGAGGGACTTATTTGTTTTCGTGGATGGTGTTACTGAAGAGTATTGATGTCTTACAGTAGCAGACCAAGGGCAGTGTAGGCTATATTACGTCTTTTGTTAATAATAAAAATTGTTTATTTTGAAAAGGCCCTTTGAGGTTGAAAAACATTAATATCTGACAGTGAATTGTACTTACAGGGGCGGTAGTGTTGCAGAAAGTCTTCATAACTGCTGTCTGTTGTATGCCCTCTCCACTGTACATTATGTCGACACTGCCACTTCAAAGACGTTATACACGTTAGACATATACTTGTTTACAATGCATGTAAAGGTAAAAGATTAAATGGTTTCTGCATAAAATTGTTTTTCTTTCTTTAAAAGAACATCAGTAGTCTGCACCAAAATATGGATATGTGCACAGATCAGATTTGTTATATTAGGTAGTTATATTTACATAAATACGTTTTTCTTGTTTTTTTTTTAAATATGCTTGGGCCGCTGCATTGGATATAAAATAAAAGAGTAAGTGGTTATGTACATAAATATTATTTCCTTTTAATTTAAAAAAAAATGTTGATGGGCTGCTCCAAAATATCGACATATGCTCAGTTATGAGAATATGTAGTTTCTAATGTACAAAAAGACTACAACAGATCATACTTCTGTATTGTAGATGGAATGGGAGAGGCCACATTAACTGTTCTCCATTCAACCTGTAAAGTATTAGAATGCTTTAAGTACTTCATCAAAGCTTTTGAAAAAGTTGGTCGAGCCTTTTCCCCTATTGCTGCTGAGTAGACGTTCAGCAAGTTTATTTCTGTCGATATATATTTCTAGTTCTTCATATTGAGACGTCCTGTGTCTTTCGGCCAGTGTATGTTGTATTTCAAGGTTATTTTCTACACTGTCAAATGGATAGCCTGTATCTTTTGTATGACATTCTATTGCAGATTTGTATGGTGTGTTGTAGCAGAAGGCATTGATGTATTCTTTGAAGCTAATGTGGTAGTTACAGTCTTTTGATATATGTACTGAGCTTGGCACTACCTACATTTGCTTTTGTATACGCTAGAGGATGAAAATTTATCTCGAGTGCTATTTATGTTAAGAGGAAGTCATTGGCAGATTTTTATTTTTTGTTTGGAATGCAAACATTGGCAGTATTTTGGAAGATTATAGGGTCCTCATATGTATTTGTCATAATAATTTTTATATTTGTTATGAATTAATGCACTGAGTGACCATAATAAAATAAACTCTGTATAATGTGATAACAAATGGAAAAGAAAAGCAATGGATGTGGAATATATGACTGTTAATTATACAAAATGTTACTTCACAAAAAAACAATGATAATAGAGACTTCACATAATGTGATACAAAACAGTATATTTACATCTGTGACAGTTTAGTATATGTATAGAAGCGCCATTGTGACAGCACATCCCTCTCCTTGACATTCCCTGTCTGGCGCTCTTTCTCTGATTCTGTCGTTGTTATAAGATCACTTTGTGTTCCAGATTTGTATGACTGTATAATGAGTGATTAACTGTGCTGGCGCGAAGACGTAGCGCGAAGAATGATAGTAGGCGCTCGATCAAGCGAGCGTATCACGGAAGAGGCCAGAGACAGCATCCCAAGCAACACGCTGCCAACGCCCTCACGACAGCAAGTATGTAGGCCACCGCCGCTTACCGGAGGGCACCAGCAACACACTGACCCGGACTAACTCAGTGACTGTTCCAGCTTGTGTCCACCGGTTCACATCGCAGGTTATGATACTACATAGCGAGCAGATTAGTGTAATAGCAAGAGTACCGATACTGTCTGCTAGAGTACTAATACAGATAAGCTTGTACCACAACACATGGACTCTATGAAAGTTAAGCAGCAGCTACCTGTTCATGTAAATAAAGAACCATATTAATCCACATGTGCATTTGTGTTATAGAAAGAGGATACCGGCCACCTATAACAACATCCTCTCCCTTGCTTAGCCGGCCTGTGTGGCCGAGCCGTTCTAGGCGCTTCAGTCTGGAACTGCGCGACCGCTACGGTCGCAGGTTAGAATCTTGCCCCAGGCATGGATATGTGTGATGTCCTTAGTTTAGTTAGCTTTAAGGAGTTCTATGTTCTAGGGGACTGATGACTTCAGATGTTAAGTCCCACAGTGCTTAAGGCCATTTGAACCATTTCCCTTGCTTCCTACAGCACAGGGCTCTACAGTAGCGACGAGGATACTACACTAATTGTGAAAAACTGTTGTTTAATGCTTTCATTCCGTGGTTGTAATCACCCTTTGTCAAGTAACGAAGCACTTACAACAATTCTAGCATGATGGGTAGTCGAGAAAACGTAGCATCGCAGAAGCTACAAGACAGCCGCTATTACGTAGCAAGTTTGAATTTTAATCATTTTCTCTACAGTTGCTCAACTGCTCGCGAGCTACTATAACATTTCTATTTCACATGAGCCTGCGGACCTGGAGGATATTTTATTTACATCGAAACAAGTAGGTGTACAATAAATGATTCATTTTTCAATTAGCCTGGCTACGAACCAACGAATACACAATTTCGAGTCAGATTGTAAAGGAAAGGTGTGGGAGTACGCACTGTTAAACCATTATACTGAAAAATATTTAAAATCAATGTCCTTTATAGTGGCATAGGTGATTTTAAAGTGCGAAATCAGATACTTTAGGGTAGATTAGTTACGGCCACTTATCGTCACGAGATTGTTATTCTTTTTTTTTCCTTAGTCATTGCTTATAACAGCATGTACGTCACGCAATCACAATAATTCGATGGAAGGTTCAATTCATGATTATTAAAGCAAATGTGGCTGAGAAATGTCCTGTACTTTACGTCGCAAACGGAAGTCCTAGGCTCAGAAGCCATGCAATATTTTACGAGCTAATTTCCAGACAATACTTCGAAATGTTCATACGAAACCATTGAAGCATTTAAATACAGAAAACCAAAATAATATTCAAACTCGAGACACTCCAAAATATTACCAAGAAAGGGTGTGTATTTTCCTGGTTCTCGATATTTATATTGTTAATTTTCTCTTTTTTTAACTAAATTGTCTATTAGTGTGGATTTATACCCATTAGTTATTGCTATTTTCTTTATGATTTTTATTTTATTCTGGATGTTCTCATAATTCATTGGGATTTATAGCACACTATGGATCACTGAGTCGTTTGCAGACAGATTATTGTGGATTTAGACCCATTAGTTGTTGCTATTTTCTATATGATTTTTATTTTATTCTGGATGTTCTCATAATTCATTGGGATTTATAGCACACTATGGATCACTGAGTCGTTTGCAGACAGATTCTACATGTTAGAATGGCAGGGCGACGCATGTACGTTTATGTCTGTGATGGCTGGTTTCCTACAAATTTGGAAGACATATTTATTAGCTTCTTTGTGGATGTTTAAATCAAGGATGTTAATGGTATAATTTATTTTCTGCTTACAGGTGAATTTAAGATTCTTGTGTATTTTGTTCAATCTCTTCGACGTCATCTTTGTTTTCCCCAATCACAAATCTATCGTCTACATGTCTTCTGTAGAACCGGACTTTCTGAATGTATGTTAAGATTTTGTGAAAAGTTTGTGAACTGGTTGAGGAATATTTTGGTTATAGTTCCTTATATGTTGGCTCAAATAACTAGTCACTAGTCACTTTCTTTGTTCTTAGATATTTTCGCTGACAGAGAAGTAATTATATTTCAATACCAGTTCCAGAAGGTTAGTGGATTCTGTAACTTTTTCCTAGGAAGAGCTTCTTGTATTTTATTTGGTTTTCCTTGATAACTGCTAAAGATTCATAAATGGGGTTGTTAGTACACATATTTGTTACATCTAGAGAGATCATTTGGCATTTGTTAGTTCTCTGTATATCTTTCTGATCATTCGCCAACGAGAGGCTATTTTTTTTATTGAGTAGCTGCTTTCAAACACAAATTTATCTTGTAGGCTGGTGTTGAGTTTCTGTACAATTTTCCACCCAGGGTAATTATTGAGTTCGATACCGGTCTTATGGAGCCACAAAATAAAACAAATAGCAGTGCAAAATGGTTATGGTAACCACATGTTAGAGAAACTAAACCAGAAAATTTGTAAACAGAAAAGGAATCAGCAGACAACATATACACAAGACCTGGTACAACAACACAGAAGAACGCAACACACAGACAATGCCCACATGCAAGACGCAACGGAGTAAGAACCCACGTACAAAATAAAATGTCACGTAATATACTACGAATATAAAGTACTTCACGGAATAGACAATATGTTTTAAAAAGGCAGACATCTTTAGGATGGAAAACAGAAAACACAACAAAGAAGAAGCTCTGAACGCAGGAAACACACAGATTAATTCACCAGATCTGGAATATGTGAACTTGCATACAACTCTAGTCAGTATGTGTAGGGCAAACACACAGGAACGTTAAATGAAGCTGTTCAGAACATTTCAGAGCTATAAAAACTTACAATTCAAATAGCTGTTTAACGAAGTTAACAAAGATTTAAAAATAGTGCAATCCAGCCAAACCCTGCACCATCAACTTACAAAAAACCAAACCCTCCACATACGCAAGGCATTAGCAAAAGGAATACAGGCTATGAAGAACTATACTACGCTATGCAGTGGCAAACTGTTTGACACATTAAAGAACTTTAAAGAAAAGACAACACAAATAGCTAAACTAAAACACACACACATACAGAGAGGGTGGGAGGGAGATGAGGGAGGGGAGACGGAGGTAGAGATAGAGTGAGAGAGAGAGAGAGAGAGAGAAAGAGAGAGAGAGTGACATTAGGGAGAAGTTTAACAGTACTAAGAGAACGTCAATTGGGACTGGACACACAACAGTAACAGTAGCACTGTGGATTGGCAAAGCTAAAAAGCGTTATCTACTACTGAAGCTCCGAAACATATTTGTAGTGTTTGTGTGTGCTTCTCAGCAACTTACGAGAATTCAGATTAAAAAGGAATTTGGAAAGCCAAACGTAAGTAATCGCAAATATAGTAGCGAAATACTTTTCCAAGGAAAAATTAAAGTTAGATTAATATTATTTAGCTGCAGTTAACAACCTACTAGTATCTGATAATGTATAAGGGGTTCTACACAAGCCAAGAATGTAGAAAATTTAAAAACAACAGACAAAACTGTTTTTAGATATAATTCTCGGTGAATAATTATCAATTAAAACATGATAATTTTTTACATATTTCAGAAAATAGTACCCACTGACGATGAACAAAATGTGCTGACACATATGCAGCCTTGCACAAGAAAATAGTGTTTGCATAACAGGCACACCTCATGTTCAGAAATTGTATCTGGGAACATGGCTACTGCAAATAACGGACATATTAAAGATATTTAGACACTGAAATGGTTTTCTTCGCAAGTGAACACTGTATGGCGCAGCGGTATCTTTTTTGCTGTACGTCTCTGGCCCTTAACACACGCCACAGGCTGTATTTGCTAGCAACAAGATGCCGCGAAACGTTTGCATACACCGGCCGAGCTTTAACGCTCAAGAAAAGGGGTCGCAGGTGCCCCATAAAACGCGAACAAAGTTCCGCCCGTGTAAATTTCCTCCCGGGATTGCCATCAGAAACGCCGGTGCAGATTTCAGAACACATTAGGAACTTTATACATTTATTGAGCACTGCAAGGCGGCCAGATTTTACTACCCGCAGCCCAGATATTTATGGCGGTAATATAAAACTTAAAGCACTGTCTGAGACCCCAAAGAGCTGAATAAATTTAGAAAGAAATTTAATTTGGGTTTTACTACGCCTCGGTCAATTACTTCAACCGGAGCAGTACAGCCCCTCGCACTTAGTTCCCCCAGTCCGAAGCATAATCCTATTCGTGTATACATATATAGAGTCTCCCCTCTTGTTTCGTAAAATGCAATGGGACTGCAGATTTTTTCCTGTTGTTACACGACGATATACAGTTACATTTTAGGATACCCGAATTGCAACGCCGTAACTCCACAAATATCTAGACAGAGAAACCGAAAAGTCTTGGAGATGCAACTCACTGACG
Organism: Schistocerca nitens; assembly: GCF_023898315.1. Taxonomy (NCBI): domain Eukaryota; kingdom Metazoa; phylum Arthropoda; class Insecta; order Orthoptera; family Acrididae; genus Schistocerca; species Schistocerca nitens. Next base: position 488,206,636 of record NC_064620.1, read on the forward strand.
TACTTATTTTCCTAAAGGAATTTTGATGCAAGAGGCCGTTTTTCTATTAAAACAGACACTTAAATCCTCTGGTGATCGGCGAAAATCCCCCTCTTGGATGTTATAAGCGACTTGATTTAAGAACAACAATAAAAATGAGCAGTTGTTGTGTTGATGCAATGTAGTTTCCACATAATTCCTGTTCCCTTCTGACAAAAACAGTTCCCTCCATTATCGTGTTAACGATTACTTCATCCTTCAGGATGTGTCCGTTCAACTGAATCCTTGTTGGCATGGTACAGAAGTTACAGTGACTATGAACAGCTTCTGAAATGGTTATATTGTATTACACAGTTCTAACATAATTTATAATACTTAGACTAAATAGTAAAGGAACGTACGAGGAAGCAATAACAGTAAACATAAAAAGTTTGTACCAAGATGCGGCGTAATAGGAGGACGACAAAAGAAATTATGACAAACTGCCTATTGGCTTCTGTCTCGGGTTCTTCGGCCGACGTTCATCTAGTGATTTTTCTGACGTTTCGCCAGCACGAGTGGCTGGCATTGTCAAAGCTTCACCCTCCATTGCCGGTGGTGAACTGGAGGCGAGCTCGCGGCCGCAGACTATATGTACCTGGCGCGCCAACGTCCGAGGGCTTCTCCGCGGTCATTTCCGGTGCGGTTCTCCTCTTGCTACCTGCGACGGTCGTTCGCTGCAGTACGGGAAGCCAGGATCCGTTTACCTTAAGGCTTTCCTCTTTCTTGTTCAAACTGTTCGCGTGTTTTTGTATTTCTACAGCTTCTCTGAACAAGCGCGTGTGATAGTGCTTCTCTACAGCCAGAACTTCCATGTCGGCGAATTTTATTACGTGGTCGGTCTCATTCAGTGCGTGTTCTGCCACGGCCGATTTCTCCACCTGCCCCAACCTGCAATGTCGCTTATGCTCCTTGATCCTGGTGTTAATGGATCGTCCAGTCATTCCGACATAAACTTTTCCCCATTAACACCAGGATCAAGGAGCATAAGCGACATTGCAGGTTGGGGCAGGTGGAGAAATCGGCCGTGGCAGAGCACGCACTGAATGAGACCGACCACGTAATAAAATTCGCCGACACGGATCTCCTTAATGGAGATACCAGGTAGGATTGTTCCCTACACGCTCAGTGTCGGTTTACCATGGTCCCTTCCTACAGTTTCCTTCCTCGGAAAAACTGCTTGAAGTCCGCTGATTTATTTGCAGGCTGTAGAAGTCTCTCAACGGTAGGAGGACGCAGTTACTTTTCCGTCGAAAGGCAATTGGAGTTGCCTGATTCCGTGTTACGGTGTTAGCTAATGAAATCGGTGCCGCTGGAAGCGACCACTGCTGATCTTTCTTTTTTTTCTTTTTTTTTTTTTTTTTTTTCGAATCACTTCCTCCCAACTCGGATCTTCCGGGCCACGCAGGAGAGATGTGGGGAGGGGTTGGAGGGGGTGCGGGAGTATGTTGCTGTTCGCTCGGGAACGAAGTTAACAGTTCGCTCCAAGCGACGAGTCGCGAGTCGGTAGTCGCTTCGAACTCTGTGGGCTGCAAGGAGTGGGGGAAACATGGACGTCTCTGCTCTGTGTTGCGGAAGGACGGGTTGGAGAAGGAGCCCCGGAATGGGTGTGGGGAGGGGTGGGGAGGAGAGGGGGAGGAGCTTGTATCTGGAGTTTCCACGACACGGAGCAGGGCAGGGAAACCTGTCATGTGTGGTGTTTCTGTCTGTGTGAGCGCTGTGTGTGTGTGTGTGTGTGTGTGTGTGTGTAGATAGCGAACCTCGCAGATACGCCCCTTTTCCGGTGCATGACGTCAGCAGAAATGAAGCTGCGATGGCAGAAGTCAATTCGACGTAAAATGAAATTCTGTTTGTACAGTTCCGCTCCAGTCGTTCGAGACATCGACCGTTTCTCCCGCCTGTGAAGCCATAGAGCCACAAATATTACTTCTCCAACATGAAGAATGACAGTGACTTTTTAGTTTTGAACTACATATTATATTATGCGCTACCCTGTTGTCTTGTGCAATCTGTTCTCTGGGGAAGGCAACTTACTGTAATGCTCTTGCTTTATTTGTAAGCTAACAGTTGGAGTGTGCAAGTTGTTTGTCCTGAAACAGAAGCAACATCTGACGGATCCCAGCGGTTTATACACGTGCTTCTGCAACAGAAAAACGTGGCACTTGTCACTGTTCACACCAAAGTGTTTGCTCTTCCACAGACTTCACTACTTTCCTTCTTCTTACTATAGATGTTTATTGCAGTAATTTTTTTTCTATGGGAATGTACCCACTTCGAATAATATGGTTTATAAATCTACGTCATCATCGAATTTTCTTTACTTCTACCCTTTCTCACTGATAGGAGCTATAACATAAAACGTTCGACTTAAAGATGGGGAAAATGGCATATTTGTTCCTTTGCAGCATAACAAGCACGAGCTCTCGAAAAAGTGAAAGAAACTTTATAAGTAAAAATATAGTAACGACGAAAGTTTCTGCAAACGATAGTTTCTGGTAGATTCATATTAACATCCAGAAATCAAAGCGATCCATATATCGCTAATCATAATGATCACTGGCGCAATATAAGATATTGTCCATCAGCACGAAACCCACACAACTTGTGTCGACTGAAGAGAGACAAAAAATTCGATAAAAAAGGAGCTATAACATAAAACGTTCGACTTAAAGATGGGGAAAATGGCATATTTGTTCCTTTGCAGCATAACAAGCACGAACTCTCGAAAAAGTGAAAGAAACTTTGTAAGTAAAAATATAGTAACGACGAAAGTTTCTGCAAACGATAGTTTCTGGTAGATTCATATTAACATCCAGAAATCAAAGCGATCCATATATCGCTAATCATAATGATCACTGGCGCAATGTAAGATATTGTCCATCAGCACGAAACCCACACAACTTGTGTCGACTGAAGAGAGACAAAAAATTCGATAAAAAAGAAGAGGCAAGATGGTGGTTCTGTTAGAGGGAGAACGTCAAGCATGAAGTGAAATCTTCTGTGCGAGACGCTACAGAAATGATTTGATAGACAATTTAGGAATTATTTGTGTCTAAAATCCATTAAAGTCAAAAGTATACATATGATAGAGGATCCTCAACTAAATATCTAGGAAGCAATATCAGCAAACAGGTACCTAGGACCATTTTATTGTGAGCTTCTGCTACACTATGCTTTGACATTGAGAACGGATACAGTCTTGTATGGAACAGCTCGTGATCTTGATATTCGTATTTCCTGATTTTTCTAGCATTTTACCTTTCTTCGAAGCGACGATTTTTCCCGATTTCTGTATATCAGCACATTCCTGCCACTCCACATCAAGTAATTAATGTAAATCTCTCTCGTTTGATGCGTGCAATGTACGTCCACTCTTTGGGATTTCGACGGAAGATAGTCGCAACACCATAAAATAATAAATTTGGAGTAACGAAATTTCAAGAATGCATTTGTCTAGCCACTGTATTTAACTGATTAAAATTGCAAGATCACAGGTTAATGTAGCCTTGAGATAAACTATTGCAATTGTGAAATGCTGGTACATTAATAACAAATGTAGCCGCCAGAATGTTGCACACAAGCATGCAAACATGGATGCTTTGTGTTGTACAGGTGCCGGATGACAGTTTGTGAGATTAGTTCCATGCCTGTTGTAGCAGGTGGGTCAATATAATGACTGCTAATGCTGTTTCTGGATGTCACTTTAGTTGTCGTCAGATGACGTCTCTTACGTGCTCGACTGGAGACAGATATGGTAATCGAGCAGGCCAAGGTAACATGTCGACAATCTGTAGAACATGTTGGGTTAAAACATCAGTATGTGGGCGAGCGTTATCCTGTTGGAAAACACTCCCTGGAATGCTGTTCATGTATGGGAGCACAAGAGGGCGAATCACCAGACTAATGTACAAATTTGTCAGTGTGTGTGGGATAACCATGAGAGTGCTCCTGCTGTCAGACGAAATCGTACCCCATATCGTAACCTCAGGTGTAGGTCCATCTTGTGTAGGACGCGGACAGGTTGGTTGCAGATCCTCAACTGGCCTCCTTCTGACCAATACATGGCCATCATTGGCTCCGAGGTAGAACCCGCTTTCATCGGGAAAAACAACAGCCCTCCACTCTGACCTCCAATGACCTCTCGATTGACCCCTCTCTAGTGGCAAATGGCGTTGGTTTGTTTTAGTGCAAAGCACGCTACAGGACGTCTGGCTGATAGTTGTCCTTGAAGTAACCGATTTGTAACAGTTCCTAGTGTCAGTGTGGTGGCAACTGATGCTCAAATTTGTGCTGCATATGCAGAACGGTGCGCCAGAGTCATACGCCGAACACAATGATCATCGCTCCCGGTAGTGTCACGTAGCCTGGTCTTCTTGCGACCGTACATTCTCGTGACCACAGCTACCAGTAATCATGTACAGTTGGCTACATTCCTCTCAGGCCCTTTTGCGTTGTCGTAGAAGGAACATCCAGCTTCTCTTAGCCTCGTTACACGACCTCGTTCCCAATCAGTGGGCTGTTGATAACGATATCCTTGTCGCATTAAAGGCATTCTTGGCTAACATCAGTTCACCGCGTCCAGTCTCAAAGGTAACCAACGCTCATCATCGTTAGAGAGTGTATTTAAAAACATCCTGACCTGCATTCTCGTAGTGGCGGTACTGGCGCCACTGACGACTAGAGCGAAATATTCAGGTGTAGAAACACACCTACCCACTTCTGTTTATGTCACACTACTCTTTGTTGTTGAGACTTTTTTCTGTCAGTGTATTTGCCTCTGGCTGCAAAAATGATCTTCACTTCGTTTTTAACATGTCGTGACCCATTTAGGGGTTATTAGTCCCATTCTAAGACTCACTGTAAGACCTGTGTCCACGGCATCACCCCTGCCTTGTTGTGGGGACAGGTTTTACGCTACACACTACTGCTAGACGGTGATGACCTAGTAGAAACAAACCTCATATCGGTTAGATGCACGTATACCATGTAAGAGGTGTATTGCTCCTGCAATATGCAAGGTATAAGAAAATCTCTGACCAGAGAGCAGTGTTAACTGCAGTAGGAACTGTGTAGCTGTAGCAGTAAGTTGTTGCTAGTCTGGAGTCTGCTCTGGTCTGGTATGATGTATCTGCATTGTCACGTTTTGTGTAACCATTTGGTTATTCTGTGATTCTTGACAAGGTTTGCCAATCGGACGTGCACTGTTGGTCACTACACCGGAATCAAATAAATCTGACGTATTCTGACTACACTGTTCAATTTCGTTAGAAACATTTATCTGTTCGTTACGTAAATTTTGCAAACCGGGTGTGTCAAACTGGGCAACGTTCATTGTATCGGAACGTGCCGCGTCATCAATTGTTACATTTACTGTGGACATAATTGCATTTGTTTGCTCATCATTAGAATTAAAATCATTACTAGTGATCGGCAGGCACTGATTCTCCGTAATTAGAGGATTATCACTATTACACTGAGTGTCGCAAGAATTATCGGTCAAATTATTAGAGTCGGCTATTTCACTCATTGCACATCGCGATGTACTGTTAACAGTTTTTCGCGGCATTTTCACTAATCAAAATTAAGCACAAAATGAAACAAAGACAAAGCAAAAATGGAACAAATACAATTACAACAAGGAGCAATAAATTGCCGATGATCTGTGAAAGAAAGAGTGACAAATTAGTAAATGCGTTGCGCCAGATGCAAACTACATTTAAGTAAATAAGAGCAGATATATGACTACTTCTCAGAGATTCACAAAGAAATACGATCCTGGCCGGTTGTCGCCAAGTGTAACCTCCCAACAGGATTCCTTCTCTTTTGTATCCTCCCTACAAAATTCATTTCACATTAACCTCCACACAAAATTCTTTCTGATTTAATCCAAGCTCAAAATTCATTCACATTGAGCGTAACCTCAAAACAGAAAAATTCCTACACCTCTCAACAGTCAAAATTATAATTATGTCGTTCACATTCAGTGTAACGTCCCAATAAGAAATGAATTCAGTAACCTGGTAATAAAACAATGTAACTAACCTCTCAATTAAATTGTCACTCACTTATGACATTTCAATAATTCACGGTGAATTTAACCCGGTAAATTTTGGACGACAGCATTGCTGCGTCATGGCCCTGAAAGATCATTCTGAATAAAAAAAGAAAAAATTCTTACCTCCATGAAGTCGCCGGATATATCTGCTCTTACAATAAATTTTTCCGGCACAGCTCTGTGCAATGCTGGCCGACCTATCTGTCATTTATGAAAGGAAGCAACTGATTTTTCTATTGCAATAATCAGGATGATCATGGATGGGAGAAAGTAAATTCTTTAAAAATGAAATGAATGGTTGTTAAAAGTTACTTTTTATGAGAAAGATTATTATTACGAGATTTTTAAAACATTTACATGAGACTTACATTAATACTCAGGCTCCGACATCGCTGCACCGCGACCGGGCCAGCCAACACCATACCAGACCAGAGCAGACTCCAGACTAGCAACAACTTACTGCTACAGCTACACAGTTCCCACTGCAGTCAACACTGCTCTCTGGTCAGAGATTTTCTTATACCTTGCATATTGCAGGAGCAATACACCTCTTACAACCAGGTGCATCTGAGTATGAGGCCGGAAGTTCCGCATCGCTCATGACACAATAAAAAGACACCGAAGATTGTATTTGCAGTAAGAGGGAAATTTATACTAATCGCAATTCATCATACGAATTCTCCGCGCTCCATCATGATGGGAAGTTCAAACATACACCCATTCTATTTGTTAGCTTTACTCTTTAAATATAAGTGGAGGCTTTGGTTACACTTTTCAGTATGCATAGAAAATCAGATCCAAGGCAACATGTTCCCGTTTACCAATAATCCTTTGAAGGAAACGTTTTGTCGTAATTTGTCCGTAGCTTTTTGGCAGAACAACATAGTTGTAAATAAAAGATACGATATTGGTTATGTCCTACAGGAATAATTGGTGTAGTATACAGCTTTTCGATTTTCAAGTCCATTATCTGACTCCAAGTGACTATATCCGTCAATGAAGTTACTGTATTTGTAAACAACGATGGAAAACAGACTACACGTCTAGACTGAGCCAAGAACATAAGATAAATGTAATCTGGCAGCGGAGCGGTAGGGTTAAAAGTTGAACAGTGAATAAATATAGAGCGAACAACAAAGAAAAACATCACTTTACTGAAAAACAGTACTAATAGAACAGTTTAAATTAAGTTATTGTGTCCAATACGATACAAAAAACGTTCAAATGTGTGTGAAATCTCATGGGACTTAACTGCTAAGGTCATCAGTCCCTAAGCTTACACACTGCTTAACCTAAATTATCCTAAGGACAAACACACACACCCATGCCGGAGGGAGGACTCGAACCTCCGCCGGGACCAGCCGCACAGTCCATGACTGCAGCGCCTAGACCGCTCGGCTAATCCCGCGCGGCAATACGATACAATTAGTACTTGAAAACAGTACCAATGAATGATGTGAAGAGATATTACGAGTACAGACCGAAAGTATTAAATGAACAGAGTAAAAGATGGAACAATTCGGCTTGCTGAGGCTTTTTGAATTCGAATAGCTTCCTGAGTCGTTAAAGCCTCTGATGATGTCTCCGGCAGTGGAAGACTGAAAAAATTACCTGTGGCTGCGGGGTAGCCATTTGAGAGTCACAAAGTAATTTGCAAGTCTACAAGTCTGTCACGATGACATCATTCTTGTTTTCTTCGGCGACGAGACCACAACACTTTATTCACAGCTGACAGCTTCCAGGTTTGTCAGTTCAGATATAAATGGCAGTGATGTCGTGGAGATGGCTCTCGAGTGAAAACCGGAGTGATGGAATCCTTGTGGAATTGGCTCCTGGACAGGAAATTCACTCAGAGCAAACTGCTCTGATTCAGCCCAAGCACTCCCCTAAATATCACTAGGTACTAGGATACATCCACGCCTATTTTGAATCACGTGTCTTGAGGCAGAGAAAGTACCTGTGAGGCCCATGGCCCTTAGTGGCACTTAGATTGCCTCCTGGTGGATGGTCAGAGCATGGCCCTCTACCTTCTAGAAAATTGTCCCTGTGTGCTAGGTATCTTCTGGGCACTAACGTGATCTTGGTTGCTGACACTGTAATTATTAAGGAAGGAGTAGTTTGTGAATCTCATCTTAGTGTCCCTGGAGGAGCCAGGTTCTGCATTGACAGTACGGGTAGTAGGAGCAATGATGTCCACACCCACTGCTGTCAGTCTTGACATGATGTGTGGAGCTATTGGGGACCCCTCCAATGACCTGGTCGCCAGCAGTGATTGTGATGACCCGTTGGTGTCTACGGTGGAGACAGCAGGTTGCTCTAGATATAAAACAGAAGCGTGTTATTAATTCTGGGGTCCAGGAGGAGGACCATGGTGATGTCGTAATTGGTAACATGTTCGCGACACAGTGTGCCGTCCTGAAATGTCACTTCAGTCATAGGCTTGCCTAAAAATTTGGAAATTAATGTTGGCGCCCCTCGGAAAAACATGAACCCACACTGGGCCTTTAACTGAAAAACGGTGGCTACTAGACCTGAGTGTGGGGGCTGCATATTGTGGGGTAGAGGATAGGATGGTGGGAGTGAAGAGATCAGCCATGGAGTTTCAGTTGTGGACGGGCCATCCTGTAGTTTGACCTTCAGTATGTCATCTCAACGAAAGTTTCATCCAGAGTATGGTTCAAATGGTTCAAATGGCTCTGAGCACTATGGGACTTAACATCTGTGGTCATCAGTCCCCTAGAACTTAGAACTACTTAAACCTAACTAACCTAAGGACATCACACACATCCATGCCCGAGGCAGGATTCGAACCTGCGACCGGAGCGGTCACGCGGTTCCAGACTGAAGCGCCTTTAACCGCACGGCCACACCGGCCGGCTCCAGAGTATGGTGATGGTGATTTTTAGATATCTGGGTTTTAGAAGTGCGGACGAAACGCTCCACTAGTCCATTTGAGCCAGTATGGTGGTGTGCTGTATGGACTAGAGAGATGCTATTTTTGTTAGAGGAAATGGATAATTTTGCATATGCAAATTGGGACCACCGTATGTGGCATTTATGTCACTAAGTCCTTTACAGGAAAAAAATGGGAGATAAGAACGTACGAGAACCTGCTGCAATGAACGAAGTGTAGCTTAAGAAAAGTCGCGTGAAACCTAAATGAAGACTGAACCATGAAGTGGAAGAGCCTGGCGAAGAAAGAAATGGCCTGGAGTGGCAGCCTGCTGCATTGGTGGGTGGTGCAAGACTATACCATTCGACTAACAGCAGTGTTCGTGCCAAACTAGACATAGTGGCAGACTAGAGGTTCAGCCAGCACCTCACCCCAGTGCCTGGCATGAAGTGACAAAACATGGCTGCCAGGCGTGGCCAGGTGTGGCCGTTTTCTCTTTGTAGGAGCAGCACATCATTGTGTTGAGAGCTGGTTCCGATGGTGGCAAGAGGCCAGGACCTCTGGCTGGCAGACCTGTTTTCAGTCTTGCGGCCAGCCGCGATATACCACGTGGGAGGACCTCACTGAGGTTTGGGACCTCCGCATTATGGCGTACGATAGGGGTCGTTCTCTCATCGAAGACGAAATTTGTCTAGCTTCCGAATGTGAAGATCGTTTAAGATCCATGCCTCGTCGGACCTAGCCCTCCAAGACTTTTAGTGCATTGCCAAGTCATCTGAGGCAGTCACAGGAGCAGCAGGTACTCGCTATTGCAAAAATAGCAAAATTTTGCTATTCAGTATTGGGTAGTTCAGTCATTTAATAACAGTAGCATGTCATTATCTCAATCTGAACAATAGCCATGCATCGAGAAGTCGTATACGCACTATCATGTCAGTAGTTAATTTAGTCACCCCACATGGATTCCGTATGGCTCAAGCGACATCAATAACAAGCTGCCCTGCTCCTTTCCCGTAATTGTCGTAAACAACGATGTGTAACGTCACGAAGATAAGAGAACACAGCACTCCAGCAAGACACTGCTAGCTAGGGTATAACCACCTTTGGCGAGCTAACATACACTTACAGGCGACAATATCGGGAGGCCCCAGCACATCATCAACACTGACTGGATATGCCAGCTGCTATCACAGCCGACCAAGAGGTTACAGCAGATAAGCCGACAACGCCCAAATAAACCACCAACACTACCCTACACCGTGAATCCGATATATGACCATCGGACACTAACCGATGATCAACCCAACTGTTACAGGTATGCTGATGCTGACCGAAAAGCGAACACCGCTACGCAGCTGCAACCGCCGAGTAACATCGCTTCACAACGTTAAAGGTATCCGCCTGTGTGATACCCACTATTAACAAAACCTATCCTCGTATAACCTGTCGCAGACAGCAAGAAAACAGCAACTGCTCTTACAACCCGACCCAACCATCGAAAAAGGTTTCATCCCCTTGCCTCTTGCCTTTTTTCTCCCTCTGACCTACAAACCGCTACTCTTCGTCCAACTTTCGACCCACTCTATCCAAGATGAGCACGTATTAATGGTTAATTATAACCAGACGTACGCAGACATCGAGGTGCCCACATTCTGCGAGACCGCACTTAGCGGAAACTAACAAATATTCAGAGATGGCAAACTAACAAATATTCAGAGATGGCAGTTGACCTTTTGGGTTGGCCATTATGCCGGTGTGGGCGTGGAAGGGCTCCACCCTGTGTATATAAACAGCCGGCGGCATTGACAGCACAGCAACTTTGTCTGCGTTGGTTGCATTAGGGAAGGTCGTCTGGTTGCCGTGTGACGTACCGCGCCCGGGTTCCCGGGTTCGATTCCGATTCCAGGCGGGGTCAGGGATTTTCTCTGCCTCGTGATGACTGGGTGTTGTGTGATGTCCTTAGGTTAGTTAGGTTTAAGTAGTTCTAAGTTCTAGGCGACTGATGACCATAGATGTTAAGTCCCATAGTGCTCAGAGCCATTTTGAACCGTGTGACGTAGCAGGACAGCGGTGGCACAGTACGACATACCACTGCTCAGTACCACGCCGGTGTTCACGGCACCCACCGAAACAGCCGGCAGGTTGATGGTTAACCAGGAAATGGCCAATCTACAAACATTCGTGTACATGGCTGTGATCTTGGTTTGGCCTTCGTGTCCTATGGACTAGTTTTGATAAGTAACAATTATAGCCACTCTGGAACGACAACGAGCCCAGACACCAGTGAGCTTTGATAAGTGACATTACGGTAGTCACTGAACTACGATATCATTATAAGACTCGCTTCCACTGTACCTGTTAGCGTTTTTGGCCTGGGTAAATGTTCACTGTTTGGTTTGCAGCTCGTGATCGAGTAAACTTATTTCTCAGGCCCATCCCGTATAATGATCTGGATCCTTTATACCAAATCTATGGGCATTTGCTAGAGCCAGTGCTGTTGTGTGCAAAGAATTTTTGTCCCCCTCGTATCCTTAAAACCGTCATCCCAGACACGTTTTGGTTCCCTTCGCCATAGGTGAGACCGTGGAAATGGTTCAAATGGCTCTAAGCACTACGGGTCTTAACATCTGAGGTCATCTGTCCCCTAGACTTAGAACTACTTAAGCCTAACTAACATAAGGACATCCATCCCCGAAGCAGGATTCGAACCTACGACCGTAGCAGCCGCGTGGTTCCGGACAGAAGCGCCTAGAACCGCTCAGCGACAGCGGCCGGCGAGACAGTATAAACGAAGTTTGAATATCTGTGGGCTATTCTTATCACCCAGATTTCGTCAAGTCACTGAGCAACTACTATAGTAGTTTTTAACAAGCTGATAGGGCGATATGGATTTCTGAGGACTTCAGAGCCACAGACGAAGCTAAATCTAATAGGAACCTATATACTATAATAGTGTCCAAAATTGAAGCAACAAACGGAAATTTTGGTAGGTTGCGTTTATTTTGCCACGAAACAGTGGAAACAGATGATAGTAAGGAAGAAACAATGTAAAGAATACAGAACATAAATAACTGCAATACATATAACAGTTGACAAAAATGTTTCTTTTTTCCAACGTAACGGATTTGCACAAACATTCCGACAAATGGTTAATGTGCTGAGAATGGGGTGTGACTATCTCTGGCAGCAATACAGGCCCGCCAACGACAGGGAATGCTGTGAATCATATCATCAATCTCATGTTGAGGCAATAACGCCCATTCCTCCTGTAGAGCTGCTCACAAGTCTTCGAGAGTGGTTTGTGGATGCTGACGTGATGCAAACTCTCTCCATAGTGCATCCCAGACACATTCTATGATTCAAACTGGGAGACCGGGCAGGCTACGGCATGCGTGGAACATTTCCCGTTTCCAAGGAAACGTCAACCATTTGTTCTGTATGAGGTCGAGCATTACCATCCATCAATACAAAATCTGGGTCCACACCACCTCGCAACAACCGCACATGAGGTCGCAATGTCTCGTCACAATATCTGACAGCAGCTAAACTTAATAGTTGGCAGCCAATGGTGTTCAATCGCAATAAAGTCATGAGATGTTCAATTGACTCTATTATTCAACATGTTACGCGTTTCGGGATTACACCCATCTTTAGACATCACGAACTTCAACTTCTTCCTAACCATCCAAGCCTACAGCCTGGACAACTCAAAGAAAGTTTCGAATAACATATGACTGCAGCATAAGCAGTCTTGAAGGAGAGCGTATACATCTCATGACTTCATTGCGATTGTACAGCATTGGTTGCCAATTATTAACATAAAAATGATGGCAGGCCTCAGACGGGATTTTATGTCTTTTACTTCAGCAGCTAAACTTGCCGATTCACCTGTACAATTTCATGGTGTTCTAGTGGTTAACATAATCCCTGCCCACGCCATTAGGGATCCTTCTCGATATCGATCTCTCTCCACAGTGTTCGAGTCCCTAAATCGTGTTCCACGTTCCTTCTAGATGCGAATGCTTGGAGAATCACTCTCGGGACCGAATCGGGACTCTGAAAATAGCGTTGGCTCACTGTTCGACGTCCAGGTGGTATGTTAACGACTCCACTCTAGACGTTCCCTTCTGTGAAGACGCATCAGAGGTACACATACAACAGCCACTCTGCCGAAACCTTGTGTACACCGTTTATCTCGATATAACACGTCCAGTGGATGCTACGAGATAAAAGGCCAGTTGGCGTGCAGTACTAAGGCAGTACCGTCGTGCCCCTATAGCCAAATAACACTCCTCTCTTTCTGATATCATACATGGTCGGCCCTGCCCTGGTCTTGGAGGTACTATTTCAATCTCTATAAATTGTCGCCACATTCGAGAAACAACAGAACGATTCACATTAAGCATGGCAGACGTGTTATTTGAGCCATACCGCCACGTCTGTGACTCTATACAGAGCGATTGTGGATGTGGGACTACCGGGCAAACATTACCCTGTTTGATATGTTCCCTGACATCATCGCTGGCTTTGTTATCCATTGACTGGAATGCCGTCTTCCGTGCAGAACACGATGGTACGGACATCTGTTGATAGTTTGCATTATTATGCCGTGAATTAGACACTAGACGGGGAAATAGCTGTTTGTTACTTTAATTTTGGACACTAGCGCATTTTGCGTCCAGCAGACTTGCGGGACAAAAGTTCTCCGAAGCCCACCACGCCTCTAAGGTCGATTGGCAGATGGTTCAAATGGCCCTGAGCACTATGTGACTTAACTTATGAGGTCATCAGTCCCCTAGAACTTAGAACGACTTAAACATAACTAACCTAAGGACATCACACACATCCATGCCCGAGGCAGGATTCGAACTTGCGGCCGTAGCGGTCGCGCGGTTCCAGACTGTAGCGCCTAGGACCGGCCGGCCGATTGGCAGATGCCGTTCTCTATTGTCATTGTACCCGGACACGACACACACTCTATTACGATCTACAGATACAATCTTTAGCATTTAGAGTGTCACATTTATATATATAGGAAAGGACGTCTCATTCAGGAGATACTGCAGTGCACAAACTCCTTCAATCACATTATTGTGACAAGGGTTACGTGAGAGCAAATTTGGTAAATCTAGAGATTTGCTTTCATTGGAGTCGCTGGCAGCTCGATAAATGTCAGTTGTTCAACGTAGAATTAATTATTTGGCATACACGTTAAGTTAATTGAGGCTTACGATGACAAAAAATGCATTGTGCCATGTCCGCATTAGATAACCTCCAGTAGTAACGTGTTTTATTACAGCTAAGAAATCTGCATTCACTAGCAGAATGGTTTCTTACACTCTTCAATACGCTAGTATTCTCCTATACCAATATCACAACAATAGTAGATATTTTATTCCAGTCTCACTGCGTTTAGTAAGAGATACAGTACCGTTGTGACGTGTACATGTGCTATATTTCAACTATTTTTAAGCATCTGAGTGTGTACTGGGATGCCCTATTTTTTTTGGCCGACCCTTGAAGGAACACCACGACCAAGATGACGCTCTACGGTGAGGTGGCTTTTGCCCTGCGGCTGCGTCACTTCCGGTTTGCGGTGTCCTCCGGTCCCCGCGGAGTCGCGCAGCTGCCGCATCCGGACGACAAATTCACGGCGTCGCTTGATAGAAACTGGCAAAGTCGATTCCCGGGCGGCATTTAAATTTCCATGCGCGGCGCGGAAGATTCGCCCCATAAAGCAGACGGCCGCTAAAATATCACGCCCCGCAGCAATAACAGCGGCTGCGGTCCGTGTTATTTTATAGCCGAGCGTTCCACCCCATATTGCGCTGTGACCGGCGGAACGGGTTGTGTGTGTGTATGTGTGTGTGTGTGTGTGTGGCGGGCTGCATGGTGCAGTCCTAGAGCGCTCATAGGGGGGCGGCTTCTGCTTTTCTCGGTGGATTGCAAATGCCAGGTGTGTTAAAGACGAGAAATTAGTCACAAATTTCATAGTGCAGGTAATCTTTCACAGTTGAATGTTAGGACTGCTGTGTAGTTGTGGTGCTAGACGCTGGGAGTTGGCTTTTGCAGACGTGACCTTCATTATTACCCCCACCTCTCCACACCTAAAAGGGCCCCTCTCTATCTCCTCCTAACCCCACGCTATATTTACTCTCTCGCTCTCTCTATTTTATTTTAAAATTATTGTAGGCAAAAAATACATGGGGTGATTTACACAGCATACG
This sequence comes from Schistocerca nitens, assembly GCF_023898315.1. Lineage (NCBI taxonomy): Eukaryota > Metazoa > Arthropoda > Insecta > Orthoptera > Acrididae > Schistocerca > Schistocerca nitens. Next base: position 488,221,829 of record NC_064620.1, read on the forward strand.
TCCTAGAAGTTGTAAGTAAGCTGTGTAGGTCTTTATGTTGGTAACGCCACGTAGCGCTCTGTATGAAAACCACTGATTGTGCTGTGTGCAGTCTGTGGCTGGTTGGCACTGTTGGAATATTCACTATTGTAGTGTTGGGCAGTTGGATGTGAACAGCGCATAGCGTTGCGCAGTTGGAGGTGAGCCGCCAACAGTGGTGGATGTGGGGAGAGAAATGGCAGAGTTTTGAGAGCGGATGATCTGGACGTGTGTCTATCACAGAGAGTAAATTTGTAAGACTGGATGTCATGAACATATCTATATCTATATATATATATATATATATATATATATATATATATATATATATATATATATATATATATATAATGACTTTTGAACACTTTTAAGGTAAATACATTGTTTGTTCTCCATCAAAATCTTTCATTTACTAACTATGCCTATCAGTAGTTGGTGCCTTCAGTAGTTATAATCTTTTATTTAGCTGGCAGTATTGGCGCTCGCTGTATTGCAGTAGTTTGAGTAACGCAGATTTTTGTGAGGTAAGTGATTCACGAAACGTATGGGTTACTGTTAGTCAGGGTCATTCTTTTGTAGGGATTTTTTAAAGTCAGATTGCGTTGCTGTAAAAAAAATATATATATATATTGTGTGTTAGTTTAGCGTTGATCAGAATAAGTAAAGAGAGAAATGTCTGGGTACGTTCAGTTTTGCTCAGCTGTTTGAAAATCAAATAACGTAGAGGTTTTCCAACACTGCCATTTGTAAATTTTTCTAAGGGGATGTTTCAAAGTCACCTACTTCAACCCCTTTCACATATAAACAGATTGATGAGCGGTATCCCTTAACATGCGACGAGTAGTCGTGCAGTATTAACTATATCATACAAAAATTATGTTATGTATTTAAATTTGCTTGTGTATTGCAGGAGCATGCCTCCAGTACTGTAACACTTTGAAATCCCCCTGCCAAACTTTCGTAGCATGGCGCTAGAATGGCCAATGTGTACCGTCGTGCTATGATATTGTTTGGAGCAGTGATTTCGGCGTTTACCTAGAAGTAAACAAAAAATTAACCAAATAAATTTATTTTTCGGTGTGATACTTAAAACTTTATGAGTAACTTTGTTACTGAGTGGTACGAATTTTTCCAGAAATAAATTAAAATTGAGCCCAGAACTCTGGAACTGACCAAGATTATCGGGAGTTGTAAGGCCAATTCTCGAGCTGGAAATCCCCCTTCTGCGTTTTCCACATTTTCACAATTGGTTATTAGGCCAAGCCACTACTATTTCTGCCGGCCGCTGTGGCCGAGCGGTTCTAGTTGCTTCAGTCCGGAACCGCGTTGCTGCTACGGTCGCAGGTTCGAATCCTGCCTTGAGCATGGGTGTGTCTGATGTCCTTAGGTTAGTTAGGTTTAAGTAGTTCTAAGTTCTAGGGGACTGATGACCTCAGATGTTAAGTCCCATAGCGCTCAGAGCCATATGAACCGCTAACATTTCGCCAGGTATCTGGCTGAAAACAATTGGGCTTTTTAACGGGTTGTTGGGTAGCCCGCTGTACACTTCGGCATGAAGAGTGGCGAACGAAAGAGAAAGGCGCCAAATTCGATATTCTTTACCAGGTCCATGAGTTTACTGTTCCCTGACTGGAAGTCGGAAGTTTGCCTTTTGCACATTGTTGAAACTGCCAACAATGAGAAGTTCATAATAAATTATAGTTCTTTCTCTTAAATACAAGCCGGTAATAACACTGAGGTCAGTTATTTAGCTACCGTCAGTTCAACTTAGTCGCAACACGAAAGCTGCTACGACAACCTCACAAGGGAGAATAGAACACAACTATTTTTGTTTTTCTACTAACTATTTTTGTTTTGTTACTGACTACAAAGAAAAACTCTTTGTCGAGTTTTAACTGCTTTGCTGCAACGGTAGCGGCAGGAGAGGGAGGAATAGGTGGGGTGGTAACAGGTTTCCCCTCTCTGGTAAAGCCCTCCATTTACGTATTGCTCTGCAGGCGCGCAGTGGTCACAATACGTCAGCTAGGTTCGTGTTTGCTCTTAGAGTAGATCAGATTATCTTTGTGATGGACAAATGTGTTAACAGAATTAGTAAGTGTTTCATCCTGGACAATGAGACAGACAGTAATTGTGAAACTGTCGGTGGAGCACTTCGGTACTGCACAAGATGTACGTACATGAGAAGAGCGTGTTATTTATGAACGAATAAAGCAACAGTTGACAGAAGAGTATGCTGTAACATCGGAAGCTACTAAACTTTTAATAGATGAAGAGCAATCAGATGAAATAAATATTAGTGAAAATTATTTCATTCCATTCAATTGTGGCAGGGTGCTACAGCAACCAGTTTCGAATTATTTCAGAATAGAAACAGTCTTGGTTGTGAAATCAGTTAATATCAATGACGAGTTTCACCCTTTCGTGGCATCATCAGATTCGTAAAAGTAGCTGGATAAGAAACGCATCCGCCATAAAGCCATATAAAATGGAAAATGAAGCCAACTGTAACTACATATGTAATCCATCAGTCACAAAAGCGGATTAAATGCGAGATGAACCTTGAACACGCCATCTACTCAGCCATATTAGTGTAAAATAGCCCCACACTTACAAAATGAACGCGCTGTGATTTGTCACAGTACTATCTGTGTGCTCGTCAAAGAGATATCGTGTTGCGTGCTGCTTGAACTCATTAAGGCTACAGAAGCGTGGTGTCTTCCGAATGTACTTCTGACCTACACAGATAATGGTAGCTGGCGTCGGTTGTTTTTGTTAATCCTGCATGTTCAGTTCTGGTGATGATAGTTTCACAGAAACTTTCATCTTATCATACATATTTCTTAATTTCTAACTGGGAAGTCAAACATCAGTTTTCGAATTTTTAGCCTTTTGGGTCAAGGAAGTATATTCATAAAAATTTTGATTCACTATTTCATCCCCTTAGCATCTGAGTTTCCAAAAGCAATAAACCAAGTATTTTTTTCATTTCTACTGGAGAAGCGAAGTACCAATTGTCATAAATTCAGCTTTAAAAATACCTTAACAATGAAATATTTTCATAAAACATTCCATCCCTTACTACAACATATTAGTCTTTGAATTTCCAAAAATAGTAAGATGCGCATTTTTGTTATTCCTAACACAGAAGCAAAATACAAATTTTCATAGATTTAGATTAAAAATGCTTGGGTAATGAAATGTTTCCATAAAATCTTTCATCCCTATTCCACCCCTAATATGGTTGAATTACCAGAATCAGTGCAACCTGTGTCTTTTTATTTGTAACTGAGGAGCCAAAATCAAATTTTTTATAGATTTAGCTTTAAAAATGCTTTCATAATAAAACATTTCATGAAACGTTTCATACACTATTTCACCCTCTTATGGACTGAATTTCCATAAACACTGAAGTACGTAGCTTTTTATTTGTAACCACGAAGTCAAGTACCAATTTTCGTAGCTGTAGCTTTTATAATACTTTAGTAGTTCTTTAATAATGATTTATTTCCAAAAAACTTTCACGTACCATTTTGGCATCAAAGGCATTTAATTTGCAAAAATGCTGACACATATATTTCTCCATTTCTGATCGAGAAACCACATACCAATTTTCGTAGGTCTAGCTCCGAAATTGCCTTAATAGTGACATGTTTTCAAAAAACCTTTCATCCCCTCTTCTATTCTCTTAGGTGTGGAACGTCGAAAATATCTGTCTTAATCCACTCCTACAGTATAAGATCAACACCTTCTTAAAATTTCAAGTATCTATCCTTAGCGGTTTGGGCAGGGCGATGATTGATCAGTCATGAAAACAGCGGACACCGGATTACGAGAGATGTAGGGAGGAAGAGGTGCGATAAAAATAGAAAGAACTTGTTACTAAGAACTATCAAGAGTAATGTACGACAAATTTTAGCGTAAAGGTCAGTGATAATTAAGACAAAGTTAATAGGCGCTCATAGTACAATGTTTCTGGGTGTGTGACCACGGCGAATGTCATAAAACTACGGACGTATTGTATGGAACTGCAGACAGCCTTCATCAGCGTGACTAGTTATGGTTTGCGGCTACTGGTTTATTTATATTATTTGAAATGGCTGGGCGTTCTGGCGTACTATGTTTTTATTAGGTGACAGAATCGTGGGGCTGGGATGTACGATGCCTATTGATTGGAATATTAGATATTAACATTTATTGGTTATCAACGGGGAACAAATGGAGGCTGCTATAGAGACGGAAGGGCGTCCACCTCGTTAGCTGTGCGGTCAGCGCGGGGGAATGCAAAGAGAAGGGATCCGGGTTCGAATCTCGGCTGCGTCGGATGTTTCCTCCGCTCGGCGACGGTGTTGTCTTGTTCTTACTTTCTTTCGTATCACCATAATTGACGTTCCACTGTTGAAATAGCCGTATGGGCACCTCATGAAAGCCGATAATAGAAAGGAAGCAAGGAAGGAAGGGAGGAAGCAAGATTAGGGTTTAACGTCCTATCGACAAACAGCTGATTAAAGACGAAGCACTAGTTTTGAGTAGCGAAGAATGGGGAATTGAATTGGCTGTGTCCTTTCAGCGGAACCAACCCGGCATGAGGATGGAGCTATGTAGGAAAACGGCGGAAAACCAAAATCTGGATGGCCTTGGGGAGATTTGAACCGTTATACTCTCGAAAGTGAGTCAAGTGTACCAATCGCTGCGACACCTCGGCCAGGCTAACAAGAAGACAGATTTCGGTCAAGACGACCACTTTGCTATCTCTACGCCCTCTCATTTTTCGCTTAGTGGTAAGGGGGCTTCAAGCAACACACGGGGCTCTGTCGATGAAGATCACATAGGCGCTTTCCTCACGTAGCGTGAAGTCCAGAGAAATCTCATCAGTACTGCGTCGGTGCAAGGTGCACTAACATTAACAGTACGCACTTGTTGTTAGTAACAACTATGAGCGGAATTTCGTTAAATAATAATGCCGTCCTTGTATTGTGTGCTGTAGTACTTGTCCATTGGCGTAGGCTAATCATCAATAAAAATGCGTGCAATTTTTAATTAATTTTCGAGCTTTATACAGACTTTCGTCACTAACTCTATGTAAATGTCGACAATTAATTAAAATTTGTGTATGTTTTTATATGTTACAATGAAGAATGAAAATGGGAAGAATTTCTTGAAAAGCATCGTACAAAATAAAAATGAAAAGAAAATCGCAGGATTTCACCAACCGTTTCTAATGGATCAAATAGAACTGTACAAGTATCTAGGGAGTGGAAATTCGACTCGTTCTCTACATTTCGAGTTTCTTCTCGGCTAATCTGCAATTGCTTTCTTACTTAGACACACATGCACGTTCACATGGCAAACGATAAAAGAAGAATGTATGGAACCAACGTCTCCTCATAGTGTATGGTGTCCATAGATGGAAAACATGTAAGAATCGCTTGACTCTGAGGATTAGAAAGCGAATACTATAATTACAAAAAACAATTTACTGTTGTACTAATGACCATAGCAGACAACTATTACTGTTTCAAATTCATAGACCAACGAGCATTTGGTCATCAAGGAAACAGTAATGTACTCTAAGCAACTGAAGGGGTAAAAAGTTTCCAATCAGAATTTGAATGCGCCAGATGAAGCACCACTTCCAAATGATACTTGTGGACTGAAAAGCCCTTGTGTGTTCGTGGCCGATGAGGCTTTTGCAATAAGTGACAAATTAATGAGACAATACGCCTCAAAATACCTGACTAAAAAGTCTTTACCTACAGCCTGTCAGAAGAACGGCGTTATGTAGAATGTGCGTTTGACATTTTAGCTTGTAAATGGAGGATTTTCCATTGTCCAGCCGATGTTAATGTGGATGTGGTGGATTCTGTCATACAAGCATTTTGTGCACTTCACTGTTTTGTAAGACAACATGAAGAGAGTTCGGATGATACACTGACATGCATGATGGAAAGTATCCCTGCACACGGGACAAACGGAACTAATAGCGACAAAAGTATCAGACATCATTTTGCTGATTACCTATGTTCCCCTCAAGTATCTATACCGTTGTAAGATCGTTACGCTAACATCCTCGAATAAACACTAGTCTTTTTGGCCTAACAATTAGTTTGTCGACATTTTTTTTTCGTGAAGACATTTCAGTGTACACTGTTTATAGATATTAATTATTAATAGCCACCAAGATCTGATATCTGTTTTTCATCCATTCCATTCCTCTTTTCTCTCTTAAGGGGCTCCGGAACGCCCTATACTTGCAATGTTAAAATAACGCTTATAAATTACATCTTTCCTCACAAAGTATTTGAGGTAGGAAGTTGAACTTTTTACAGATTATTTATTGGAATATGGGCTACAACTTAACACAGGGATTTTACAAAATTTTAGTTCAGTTATTAAGGATGATTTTTTTCAATTGTAATGAAAATTCACAACATTTTTTTGCAATTTTTTATTTATATATTCAAAAATATACAGTTTTTTGGAAAAAGGCTGTGTTAAATTATGCAGAAGGTACTGTGTAACATTTACTGAAAGTTTGAAACAAATATGTTTGGAAGATCCTTAGAAAACATGTAATTAGTATGAGAAAATAAAAGTTTTGGGAATCGAGCGATAAAGATTTGATTAACTTTTTAGTGCATTCCAGGTCCATAGGATGGATTATCTTCATCCTCTGCAAACTCCTCCTCCAGCTTCCTCTTGTTCCTCCTCCTGTTTACTCTTGCTTGTATTTCTAGACTCTTTACAGCCCTGTCTGCAGCCCGAAGGCGTTCCTTGTCTAAAGCAAGCATCGCTCGTACCATGTTAGAACCTATCTTCATTCCCATATTTCTAAATACCTTTGGCTTTCCAACATTTCTCCTTTTCTTAAAAGCCTTCAGAGGATTTCTAATAACTTTACTTTTACTCATTATTATTCTTCAACAAAACAGAGACTCAAGAAACAGAATTAATTACGAATATTTTCGAGATAACGACAGAGTAAATAAACATGAAACAATCGACAATCACACCAGCGATATATATTGAACCATCACAGGTTAGCCACAACACATACTTTATCTCACATCACTAAAATGTACCTGATGAACACGGACGTTAATAATAACACCATTTGACAGCAGTTTAACAGCGCCACAGTGGGTCATGCCCATGTAGAACACATTTCAAAAAAAAATTTAAAAATAGTTATAGTCTTCGGAATTGAATAAATTATATATCTATTAAAAGGTAATAGTCTGCAGATTCAGAAAACGCAAAAAAGTAAAAATTGAACTTTTCATGATTTTGAGCCTTTCCGGAGCCCCTTAACTGCATCTGTAACAGCTCTGCCATTCCCTTTTTGTCTCTGTTTTTGTTCTCTTCTTCCCGCGTGTTGTAGAGCCATAGGTGTTCCTGCACCTCCCCAATCATTGTTCCACTGTCAATGAGCTACATTTCGACACTTCATACACTGAAGAGTCAAAGAAACTGGTACACCTGCCTAATATCGTGTAGGGACCCAGCGAGCACGTAAAAGTCCGGCAACACGACGTAGCATGGACTCGACTAGTGTCTGACGGATGCTGGAGGGAACCTGTTAATCGTGCACAGGAAGAGTCGATGACCTGTATATATGTGGCACTGTTTAAAGTGTAATAAGAAAATATGGGGCCAATAACGCACATGCCGGGCAACGCACACCAGTTACCTGTCCTCTCTGAGAGGAGAGGTTCTTCACGCAGAGTAAACGGGTTGTCCTGCGACCGGTATCTGCAATTGTGGGAGTTTACATAACCTGAAAAATGAAACGAGGCCTCAAGTGACATGAAATAAAACAAGGGGAGCAAGTAACAGTCGCCGGCCGGAGTGGCCGAGCGGTTCTAGGCACTACAGTCGAATCCTGCCTCGGGCATGGATGTGTGTGATGTCCTTAGGTTAGTTAGGTTTAAGTAGTTCTACGTTCTAGGGGACTGATGACCTCAGCAGTTAAGTCCCATAGTGCTCATAGCCATTTGAACCATTTTTTGAGTAACAGCAGTTGATGTTACCAGATAATTCCAAATAATAAAGACACTCACACGAAACGCCTTCAATTTCATATCCTTTAATACACGATGACACGATGTACGAGATACATCAACATGCTGCGTTAACACACCTACCGAGCTGCGGGGACCTATTGTAATGTCCATGCGAAATCTGTCTATGGTTTCAGTGGACCTCACTGTCGGTGACCTGCTCCTCTGCACATTCTGAACTGATCCTATACTCTTCCATTTTTTGTACAGATCTTGAATAGCGCTGATCGCGGGGGGTTTTCCACAAGGATACATCGCTTGAAACATTTCCTTACGTTCCTTGATGGAGTCCGTCTTTATGTAATACTCTACAATATCATTTCGCTGTTCTAATGCAAACTACCCCATTTCTGTAACAAATCAAAAACCCGAGCTTCTCACAACAACTGAAGCGCTAACACATAGCTGCTTTAGATTTTCCGATAAAATGCAGTATAGCCAACTCTAGAGATAGTGTTGCCACTTCACAAGCTATATGACTGGAGATGATTAACGGGTGCATGAGGCATACCACTCATGCTCATAAATTAAGGATAATTGCAGAATGTGGTGCCACACGACGTGTCACTACACAAAACGTGCGCTAATAGCATAGGCACCTAGGGAAAACACACGACCAGATCAGTAAGTCCACGGTATTGGTGATAAGTTGAGAAAACCATCCCGAAACATATGTGATACGAAAAGCCACTGTTTCGTGCGCATGTATCCCGACATCAATAAGGGATATGATCACCATGAAGACGTACACAGGCCGCTCAACGGGTTGGCATACTCTGGATCAGGTGGTCGAGCAGCTGCTGGGTTATAGCCTCCCATTCTTGCACCTGTCCCCGTCGGAGCTCCTGGAGTGTCTTAGGGGTTTGATGACGTGCAGCGATACGTCGACCGAAAGCATCCCAGACGTGCTCGATGGGGTTTAGGGTTTAGGTCTGGAGAACAGGAGGGCCACTCCATTCGCCTGATATCTTCTGTTTCAAGCTAATTCCTCCACGATGGCAGCTTTGTGGGTCCGTGCGTTATCATCCATCAGGAAGGAGGTGTGACCCACTGCACCCCCCACAAAAGGCGGACATACTGGTGCAAAATGACGTCCCGATACACCAGGCCTGTTACAGTTCTTCTGTCAAAGACGTGCAGGGGTGTACGTGCACCAATCATAATCCCACCCCACACCATCAAACCACGACCTCCATACAGGTCCCTCTGAAGGACATTAAGGGGTTTGTATCTGGTTCCTGGTTCACGCCGGATGCAAACGTGGGGAGAATCACTGTTCAGACTATACCTGGACTCGTCTGTGAACATAACCTGGGACCGCTGTTCCAATTACCATGTACTGTGTTCTTGACACCAGGCTTTAAGGGCTCTCCTGTGACCAGAGGTCAGTGTAATGCACCTTACAGGTGTCCGGGCAAATAAACGATGTCTGTTCAGTCGTCTGTAGACTGTGTGTCTGGAGACAACTGTTGCAGTGGCTGCGGTAAGGTCCCGAGCAACGCTACCTGCAGTACTCCGTGGCCATCTGCGGGCACTGATAGTGGGATAGCAGTCTTCATGTGGCGTTGTCCCGTAATGTAGCGCCTGGACACGTTTCCTGTCTTCGGGAATCGTTGCCATAATCTTGAGATCTCACTCTGTGGCACACGGACGGTCCGTGCTACGACCTGCTGTGTTTGACCAGCCTCCAGTTGCCCTAGTATTCTACCCCTCATAACGACATCAATATGTGTTCTTTGAGCCGTTTTCAACACACAGTCCCCATTAGCACGTCTGAAAACGTCTGCAAACTTACTCGCTGCACCGTACTCTGACATGCACCAACACTCCTCTGTGTATGTGGACTGCTGCCAGCGCCACCGTGCGACGACCGCAGGTCAAATGCACAGCATGGTCATACCTCGAGGTGATTTAAACTCGCAAACCGCCCACCAGAGCATTGTTTCACCATTTATCAGCATTATCCTTAATTTATGAGAATGAGTGTACAAGACAGCTGCAGGGACAATAGTGCGAGGGTGGTGTAGGCTATCTGCTAACTGAACAACAAGCTCCAGAATTCCCAGTCCCTCTACGCAGCTGTACGAAAGTAACACACGCACACAGACTGCTCCACAGTTATACCGAAACGCTTGCAGCGGGCTCGTCAAATCAGTGGCAACATATCACGCTGACACGTTTGGAGAGTGTTAATTTCAAACTAAAAGCTTAACACTATGCGAAATACAGTAATTAGTAACTACTGTAAGTGAAGCAATAAACGTACACGAGCGGAATTTAGTTAAATCGGTCACTGCACTGCGCTGCTACACACTGTATGTAACGGATTAGTAGCCGCCGTTTTGCCTGAACAACCGCTTCCCACAGAAGGACCGTGTAAAAGCAGGGTGTTTCCCACACGCTTGTCCAGCTCCCAGTGCGATGAATACGCAAATCGAATGCAGCCCAGAGCGATCCGACACGTGGACGCAGTAGTCCGCTGGCGGGCAGCGTGCGAAAACGCGTCGTGTGGCCAGCCCACTTAACAAACGGTGCTGTAGAATGTCGGTGACAATTAACGCAAAACGTGCGTGAAAATCACGTTCGTGTGTGGGTGTAGCTGCGGCTGCCTAGCTGAAGTATCTGCTCGTTTACACTGTATGCGCTCGCCCATGTGACGTATGGCACATGATAAGGTTGTGGTTCTATGACGATTTAGAGTACTAAAATTGGAGTTTAATCACATCTCAGAGTGGGAGTGTGGAAGGTAGTTACATTATGAGAACTGATGCTCTTATTAGAAATATTTACCACGATAAGCACTTTTCCTCGGTACATTTATAAAGGAGACTCTCTGGGTTCCAAAAATAATGTTGTTGTCTAATAGTCAGTGCGCGTGGGCAAGACTTCAGTGCTGGGCATTGGCTGAAGTACACATATGTACTGGTGTGAAGATCTAACGTCGGAATGATGTTGCTGTTGTTTCGTGTTTATTGTGAAAGTAATCTGCGAAATTCATTAGCTTTGCAAAAAGTGGGATGTCGTGTTTATAAAGCCTTTTCAGTTTTGGTTTGTAAATTTCGTAACTCGCATTGACTGAGTAGTTCGCACTGTTGTTTCATGTAATGCAGATTATGCAGATACTCAGAAAAGACTCGCATCACTCTTTACACTTTTCCTTTTAAAATACTGAATGTAAATTTTGGTTAAAGATTTACCTTCATGAATTTAAGAAACTTCGGCTAAACAAGTAATTTCAAGAATGCTACGTTTGGTATTCAAATTATAGTAACAATGATCAGTAATGCAGTTTTGTCCATAGTTATTTAATTTTGTTGCTTAATATACTACTAAATGAGGACTATTATTCAGTTATTCGACATTGAGCCTCTACATACCTCCTGCTATTTAAAAATTTTAAAACATAGCAATTCGGACTCACGCTGCAGCTGGCGAGATCTGATTATCACTTGCATTGCGCTCCGCATGTTATATTTTAGTAATGGCAAGAACAGCGTGATTTATCTCGGCCTATTCTAGAGAAATCCATTTGCACAGTAACTGCCTATTTATACACTATCGCAAAGTTAAGATAGATGATTATTAGGGGCAGAACTGAACATTGTTTTTCGCACTTAAGGAACACTGATTGTCCATTCAGATTACATTCGGGGAACGAATAACTAGTTTTACATACGTCCGGATAGTATTTGGTTCAGTGGTTTTGTACGTGTTCTCCATTAGACAGCCAGATGTTGAGATTATAAGTTTATACGGTGATAAAACATTCACGTGTGATTGGCCAGGTTATTTGTATTCATGAGGATTGCATGTAATGTACGTAATATTGCACGGATGTGACTGTAAACACTGAAGATTCATGTGAAGTGGAATTAATGGTTACACACAGCTGCTAGCAAGCATAAAATTACATCACGTACACCGTCTGTTTAAAGTCTAAAGGCTTCAGTGAGAAACAAACCAAAAAATACTCTTTTGAGAAGTTAGAACAAGCATAAAATTAACAGCGAGTGTAGGAGTTGAAAACTTAGACTTATAACACAGTTGAAAAGTTACAGTCCACTGCATATACATATGTCTCTGAGAAGTTGCATTTTTCGGCGTTTTTCATATTAGGACGCGACGTTATAGGAAGCTTTTTCTTGAGCACTTATATGAAGGCTTTGCTTTGAAATTGCGTTTGCTATTTATGTACACTGATCTTCTATATGTAGAGTGAGTCTTCACTAAATTCCTATTCTTTTTGTATGGAAAACACTCTAAAGTATATATCAATCACTGCGCACTGTAAATTTTAATGACTCTTATCTTAACACATGATCACTTACCGTGCTGGGCAGTGTATAGGTAAGAATTTAATTTTACTGTTGTTTATATTCCAGGTATACAGAACATCGATGCTGATACTCTATCACGTGCACCTGTAGCATTAATTAAAGAAAACTAGCAGCATTACAATGAAAACAATTTTGAATATCCAGAAGGGGGCATTTGGAAACTAAATTCCTTTATCACTTAGGATAAATATGCTAGCTGAAAGGAGGTGAAGGAGAATTGGCGAATACTGCATTGAGACATTATTATTTCGTACGACACAAGATGCTATTCAGACGTCGAAATCCTGACAGTTCTCTTTTGGTGCATACTCGATGAATTTGTTTATAAACTTGCTTGTTATATACAACTTAGTTTTGCCCAATTTGATGCTAGAAAATACTTCAGCAAATTACATGAACATGTTATTCCAACAACGATGATAAGAGATTCTCCATGTTCTAGCAAAGTGCATACTTTGTGAGAAGGAAAAACCTCCTACCACTTGGTACTGTACTGCACTATTTTCTATCGATCCAGGTGCAGACTTGCCACAGAGCATGTCCTGTAACTGAAGAAAAGTGTCGTGATAATCTCTCTAGTGGCAATAGTCTCTCGACCAGTCATCCATTCGGCAAGGGTGAGGTCACCATGAGAAAAAGGTGGAATAACTAACGACGGGACAGCATTCTATGATTTGGAACATGGAATGTCAGAAATCTGAACGTAGTAGGAAAGCTATCGAAAGTGAAAAGGGAAACGTCAAGGCTCAGTCTAGATGTAGTGGGATTTCTGGTCAGAAGAGAACAGGGTAACATCAACAGCAGCAGAAAATGGTGTAACAGGGTTAGGATCCGTTATGTAAAGGAAGGTAGAACAGAAAGTGAGCTACGGAAAAAAGTTCAGTGGTAGGGTTGTTCTTTTCAGATTCGGCAGCAGACCAAACTGTCAGCGATAGTTTATGTATATATGTCAACGTCGCAAGCCGCAGATGAAGACATAGAGAAAGTATAAGAGTATACTGAAAGGGGCATTCAGTATGCAAAGCAAGATGAAACTCTAATAGTCATGGGGTATTGCAACGCGGTTACAGGGGAAGGAATAGAAGAAAGGGTTACGGAAGAATAAAGGCTTGCCAGTAAGAATGAGAGAAGAGATATTCTGACTTTTGAAATAAATGTCAGATGGTAAAAGTAAATACTCCGATCTAGAATCATAAAAGGAGAAGGTATATTTGGAAAAGACCAAGTAGCAAGGAAAGATTCCGACTGGATTACATCATGGCCAGACAGAGGTTTCGAAATATGGTAATGAGTTGTAAGCCGCACCCAGGTCCATATAGAGACTCAGATCGCGATTTAGTAATGACGAAGGACAGAAGGACGTTCAAGAGAATCGTACGGAAGGACCAGTATTGAAAGAAACTCAACTCGGAAATACTGAGCCATGATATGGATATTGAGATAAGAAACACCAGAGTAGGCAGCCCAGTCGAAGAGGTGAGAACATCTCTACAATGGCAACAACAAATGTTGGACAGCTAAGCACTGGTACAAGGAAGGCAACTGCTAAGAAACCTTGGATAAAAAATGAAATGCTTCAATTGGTCGAAGAAAGAAGGAAATACAAAAATGTTCTCGGAAACGGAGGAATACGTCAATATAAGTTCCTTAGGAATTAAATGACTATGTAGTGCAGGAAAGCCGAGGCGAAACTACTGCATGAAAGATGTGAAAACTCGAAAAAGAAATGATCATCGAGAGGATAATTCAGCTTATAGATAAGTCAAAACAGCCTTCTATGAAATTACAAGCTAGAGTGCAATGCGAGTCCCACTTTTAAACACAGAAAGGAGAGTCGATAAGTGGAAAGAGTATATTGCAGGCCTCTACAAGAGCGAGGAGTGGTTTGAAGAAGAAACTGAATTCGATAGGGATGAATCAAGGCATCCAATATTAGAATCAGAATTTAAAAGAGCTCTCGGAGACTTGACCTCAAATAATGCAGAAGGGATACATGACAATCCATCGCAATTCCTAAAATTATTGGGGGAAGTGGCAACCAACCGACTGTTCAAGTTTGTGTGTAGAATCAATGAGGCTGGCAACGTACCATCAGACTTTCGGGATAATATCTTTCACACAATTGCGAACAGAGCAAATGTAGGTGGTGCGGGGACTGTAGGGCAATCAGCTTAGCAGGTAATGCACTCAAGCTGATAAGAAGGTTAATATGTAGAAGAATGGAAAAGATACTGAGGCTCAATTAGACGACGATCATTTTGACTTTAGAGAAGGAACCAGACAGGCAGTTCCCACGTTACACTAGATAATGGAAGCAAGATTGACGATAAATGAAGACACGCTGGCAGCATTCATCGACCTAAAAAAAGCTGTGGGCTGTGTAAAATGGTGTAATATGGTCGAAGTTCTGACAGAAATGGGAATAAGCTATAGATAAAGACACGTAATATACAATATATACAAGAACCAGAAAGAAGTGTAAAACTGGAACACTAAGGACAGGTCGGATTCGCCTCTACTGTTCAGTTGAAACATTGAAGAAGCAATGAGGAAATATAAGAATAGTTCAAGAGTGGGATTAAAATTCGGGGTGAAAGGATATCAATGATAAGATTAATTTATGACATTCCTATTCTTAGCTAAAGTGAAGAAGAACTACAGGATCAGTTTGTAAGTAGGCTGTTTCTGTTTTCTATGTCCCTCTTCCCGTATTGGGGCGCGAGTGTCCTCTGAAATACGTAATTCTTGTATTACCTGTGTCAGCTGATCTTGTACTTCCCGGATTTCTCTTTGGTGTTGCGTATTAATTTGATTCTGATTTTGTTTGAATTTCCTAATTTGTTCGCACTCTTCTGTGTCATTCAGATTATCAGCTACTTTCGTAGATAAATTATTTAGCTGATCCGAAAGTTCAACTACTTTCTCTGATAGTGTACTTATTTCCTCAGTGTGTTTTTCTGAACCAAGTTTCAGAGTGTCCATTTGTGTTGAAATCGTATCTACTGTGTCCTTTAAGTTTTCTTGAGTTTTTGCAAGTTGCGTAACCGAATCGGTAGATGCAACTGAGTCAATTTTAGCTTGCAGGGTGTCGTGATTTTCATGAACAATAGTTTGCAGTTCTTTTATGGCTGCTTCGTGATTCTGTAATGCATTTTCATGACGCGAAAAAATAGGTTGGAAATGCTCACAAATTTGTGTTTTTACGTCATTACAGACTTTTTGACATTTCGATTCAATGTAATGTAACTCCGTAGTTAAATCTTCACGTGTTTGTTCAAGTGTGGTGTGAAGATTTTGTTCCATTGTGTCTAACTGTTGCTGTGTTTGTCTCTGGTATTGTTCCATTGTGTCTAACTGTTGCTGTGTTTGTCTCTGATTTTGTTCCATTGTGTCTAACTTTTGAAGCTTTTGTCCCATTCTTGAATTAATTGTAATAACAATGCACTGGTGTCTGAAACATGTTCCTCAGTGCTTTTCGGCAGTGAATTTGCACCGGCAACATTCACATTTTGACAAGCAGAAAATGTGTCTTGACTTATTTGAGAAAACGGTGAGGACGCAAAACCTGAATCTACAGTATTTGCAAAATTGTGTCCTGTCATTTCGGATTCCTGAGGCGAGCTGTTGCCGACCGATCGATCGATAATGCTTCCCTGTTCACCAGTTGTTTCACTGCCTATGCCATTGTTTGCCGCCCGCTCCATTTCCCTATGCACAATTACCAAGTTACTATGTTGAACATTAGTTAATTCATTACACAGTGGCGCTAACACACTGCTTTCGTTTTCGCTGTCATTTCTCAGTTTACTTTGGAGCCTAGTGTTACGTTTTTCACACGCCATTATTGTCACAATATTTCACATGACAACACAGAAAAACACAATTTGAAGAGCAAAAATAGGGGAACACATTAACATAGCACTGAAAATAATATCTAGTTAATTGCAAGCGCAGCACTGGCAGCTGCTGCAAATCTACATGCATGCCACAACTGTTTTACTGTACAACAATGAAAGACTGCAACTACAAAGGAGATTCTCTCTACAATTACGCGCTAGCAATAAACAATAGCTACACTAATTAGACGAACTACAAGAAAAAAATCAGAAGATTCCAGTGAGGTATCCTCGGCTAAGGGTCGACATATGAAACATCCCCTTTTGAAAATTTAATACATGACTGTCCTTAAACTGGCACACAATATTTTTAGCGCAACGCAATCTGACTATCAAAGATCCCTGCAAAAGAATGGCCCTGAGTAACATTAAACTATACCTTTCACAAATCACTTACCTCACAAAAATCTTCATTACTCGAACTACTGCAATACAGCGAGCGCCACTACTGCCAGCTAAATAAAAGATTCAAACTACGGAAGGCACTAACTACTGATAGGGATAGTTAGCAAATGAAAGATATTAACAGAGAACAAACAATGTATTTACCTTAATAGTCATAATATACGTATATAGCAGTTCATGACAAATTACAAAACTCCGCCATCTCTCTCCCCACATCCACCACTGCTGGCGGCTCACCTCCAACTGCGCAACGCTACGCGCTGTTCACAGCCAGCTGCCTAACACTACAATGGCGAATATTACAACAATGCAAAGCAGCCACAGACTGCACACAGCACAGCCAGTGATTTTCATACAGAGGTGGCGTTACCAATAAAAAAACCTAAACAGCCTACTTACATAACCATGCAACAATGTTTGAAGTTAAATATCCAATCAAGAACCAAGAGAACTTATTTAAACAGAAATTACGAATGCATTGTTATTGTGAACAGACGACACAGTGTTATTGTGTGTGTACATTCTTGCTTGTTAGTTGCACGATTACGTAACGACTATCAGGCTTACATACTTAGGACACATGCTGGTACTGCTAATGAGATTCTAATGGAACATTTTGGTTTACTTGAAAATACATTCTGGATTTAAAGTACTTTCAGTGAGATACCAGATGACATAGTGGTTAGTTTATGACAGCTGCACGATTTTATCACGACGTTACTAATGAGTGACAATTTACAATGTTGCTTTTGCGGTGTTTCTGTTTTATATCTGCACAGTTTTCTATTTTATTCTGGAAAGTAAAACATGTTTTAGTAGTAACTTTTGTGGTATAGCAGCAATGAGACAGCCTTTTTCGTGGCACAACAATACGTTATTGTACAGTACTTTCTTCATCACGCCAATAAGCATAATAACTACGATACCTATACACAAAGCATTTCACTTTTGTTTATCATGAGGTAAGTACATTGACTTCTGCAGAACTTAGCTTTCGGAGGACGATAACTACGACACTTCCACAGAGATTATGTTGTGACAAGACGCACAATTTAGGGCTACAGTACACGTATTTGAGTGATTAATCTTATACTTAAAACATTTATTTTTAAAGATTTTTGAATTACAAAGAAAGTTTTCCGTGATACATTTCATTCCATTGCTGTAATTTGTAACACCTGAGGGTATAATTACATTAATCCTCAGGGGGGTACACGCCTACTTTGTGTACCATGTGTTTGGGAAGCACAAGGAGCCCTAGCTAATATGGTATTTGCTTATACAACTTTACACATCGGTACCATATTTCTCTAACACATAATTACACAGCTATCTGATCATTTAACTGAGAGAGACAAACATTTTTTTAATACGTCAGTGACAGATGTTTACGTTGTTACACCGTTGGATAACTTCATGTTTACGCAATTTCATAGTTGGATAACTTCACACTTATGAAACTGTATTTTGTCTGTACTTTGTAAACTGTTCATATTTTTTCGGAACCATTGTGATACTATGAGAGCTTTGAATGATGTATTTGGTAAGGGAGCATGATTTTAAAGTACGTTTGAGGTAGATGACACTATTGAAATGAGCAGAGAATATTTTTTTAGGATTTGAAATTATTGCAGAAAGCTACGACGATTTTGAGAGTTGACTGAGGTGTTATGATGTTATTTTTACGACGACGATGTGTATTATGCTGCTGAGGTATGTTTGTGATCAATAAGCTGATGCTATATGAGGAATTTGATAATGCTATGTATTAATTATGATGAAATATTGAAGTGTCGTCGCAAGATTGACGTGTCGACGAATATATATATGTGTAATAAGGTAAGGAGTAATGAGTAGTGGTTAGGGACTCTGACTTGTGCAGAAGTATGTTGGAAACCAAGAATCATACTTTAAGAGTTATGAAATGTGTGTAAATGCGTGACTGTATCACAATTCTGATGAATATTTTTTTTTGGACACTTATATTTATAGGATTTTGTTTCTACAGATTTGCAACGCTAATTCTTGACCTGTGAAATATTTTTTTATGAGACTGTCACTCTAGCAGAAACTGCTGTCGTAAATATTTCCGTAATATAGTTAAGTGACCACCTGCACGTAATGCGTCGTGGGCACCCAGATGGGCGACAGTCGCCTGGAAAGAAGTCATTAGTGTGTGCCAGAGGCGCAGGTGGAGAAAAAAAAAGGGAGGCCATTATCCTCGCTATTGACGTTCCTTTGTAGAGAGCACCACAAAAACGACACGGTCGAACTTGAAAACATATGATTACACTGTGGAGCTCTTAATTTATGATATTTACAGAAATGCCATATGGCTTGCTTTATGTATATATTTGCTCATTTCGTTTAATATCTAGTTTCTAGCTGCACTGTAGCATTGGTTAAAATAAAATTTTATAGATGTACTAATATAAATATTTTCTGTCTACAGATCAAGTAAATAATAATTTTTTTAAAAAAAATGAGGGAGCACAAAAAGACATTTACCTTTACAGGAACTGCAATCATAGTTTTCTTTTCAAGTACTTGGTAATTTCTTTTGTAGAATAAATTGTGATGCATCACTCTAGTGTTAAGATGTGACATAGGTATTAGACATGGCCATTTTTAGTGTAATACTTTTTCTGCTTGAACTTTGTCATGTTTAGGTATAAGTTATGCTGTTTGCCAGGCATAGTGCTACTGAATTTTAATTTGTGTTACTCTTCTAAGCCAGTTTACTACTGATTTATTTCCTTGTTTGCTGCACATTGCCTTATATTAGTTGTAATATTGCAATTGCTTTGCTAATTTCTATAATGCTGCTTGCTTCAGAAATCTGCATTTTTTTCATTGCTGTTTGCGTTAATTGTTTTGTGCTGCTGCATTGCCTCGTCCCTTAGTTTAGCATCTGAGCTCAGTAGATTTAAGTTAGCTTAAGAGGGGGTAGAGTATATAAGGAACTGACTATGGAGAATAGGGAAAGAATGCATTGAGAAGTTATATGAAAAAGATTTGGGCCAAAATGAGTATTGTACAATGAGTAATAATTATATTGAAAGAAATATGAATAGAATACAGGAAGGAGGTATAGATAGGACTTTTTGGGAATACTGATGAATGAAGGGAGATCTCCAAGAAGTAAAGAAAGTTTTGTTTGCAAAATACTGCAGTAAAACAAACCCTGTCCTTTCCTTGTGTTATCCCACTATGTTTTTGTGTACCCTTGCGTATTTGTCTTTTTCCTGTCTTTATGTGTTTAGCTAGTAAGATTTATGTTGTAGAATTTTCTGATAATATGTTATTTACTTTGTAAAGATGTTTAGACATTATTTATTCTGTTTTGTTTTAATGCTCATGTGTGAAATTAATGTTTCGAAACTATTCTCATTATTTTATGTATTTACTTATTTCATAATTCCTGTAACACTGATGTATATGTTTATTTCGATTCTTTTGTAAAGCCTGTACTACAAATGTTATCTGTATTGTTATGTTCTTTAATGATGTATCTTGTACCTTTGTAATTCTATTCTTATGTTATAAAATTGTAATTGACACCAGTTCATCATATTATTAACTTGTAAGTTACATTTCACTGCACACGTTTCTGTTGGTCATAGTATATGGACAATATGTGAGAAGTGGGGACTGTTAGTGTTTGCATGTGTGTTAATAATTCAGCAAGGGACTGGATAACAGCATTGCTGGTTCTAAGGACAATTAAAAAACTTTGTGAGTGCACAAGTGGTGGTTTATGGACTTGCTATATTTTCCGTAAGACTCTTCGATGGTGATTGTGCACCTGCACATTTGCAACAGATGGCTGCTGCCCGTCTCTACAAGGACTACAGTGGGTCTGCGTCTTTGCTGACTCACCAGTACCATTATTTCTACAAGAACTGCTGTGGGTCTGCACCTCTGGTGGCCCACCAATACCGTAATCTCTACCAGGACTACAGTGGGTCTGCTCTGTGATGACCTACCCACAAATACTCTTCAAAACTTCGACTGACTCCGCAGTGGGTTTGCTCTGTTGTGGCCCATGACCTGTCTGCATCTCGAGAGTCAGCACTGTCTTTCCGTTGGAAGGACAACGCTACTTCTTCAAGACTGCATGGAAATCCACTACTTCCGTGTGCATTTTCTTTTACTGCTCAGACTTTGAGAAAAACACTGATATTTTACTGTGATGAACGATTAGGACTGTCTTTATGGACTGTGAGAAAGTTTAGCTTTTGACCAACATTGTATCAGTAAGTGTGTGCAATTGATATCTTTGTTATTGTAATTATAAAAAAATTTTATCAAATCATTATTGGCCACTGTCCAAACCAATTTGTAAAATTTTTTGTGGGGAGCATGGGGGCTATGTAAGTAGGCTGTTTAGGTTTTTTTATTGGTAACGCCACCTCTGTATGAAAATCACTGGCTGTGCTGTGTGCAGTCTGTGGCTGCTTTGCATTGTTGTAATACTCGCCATTGTAGTGTTAGGCAGCTGGCTGTGAACAGCGTGTAGCGTTGCGCAGTTGGAGGTGAGCCGCCAGTAGTGGTGGATGTGGGGAGAGAGATGGAGGAGTTTTGTAATTTGTCATGAACTGCTATATACGTATATTATGACTATTAAGGTAAATACATTGTTTGTTCTCTATTAATATCTTTCATTTGCTAACCATCCCTATCAGTAGTTAGTGCCTTCAGTACTTTGAATCTTTTATTTAGCTGGCAGTAGTGGCGCTCGCTGTATTGCAGTAGCTCGAGTAATGAAGATTTTTGTGAGGTAAGTGATTTGTGAAAGGTATAGTTTAATGTTACTCAGGGCCATTCTTTTGCAGGGATCTTTGATAGTCAGATTGCGTTGCGCTAAAAATATTGTGTGTCAGTTTAAGGACAGTCCTGTATAATTTTTCAAAAGGGGACGTTTCAAGTTGAATGGCGTTAACAATTTGATGATATGAATATGGATGGAGAGTAAACCGAAAGAAAAGCAAAAGTGTCGAGAAGTAGCGGAAATGAGAACAGCGAGAAAACGTTAGAATTGATGATCATGAAGTAGACGAAGTTAAGGGATTCTGCTACCTTGAAAGTAAAATTACTCATGGTGGACGAAGCAAGGGGACGTAAGAACCAGACTAACACAGACAAAGAGGGCATCCCTGGCCAAGGGAAGTTACTTGTATCAGACATGGGCATTAACTTGAGGATGAAATTTATAAGAATGTACGTTTGTAGCACAGAACTGTATGGTAGTAAGTCATGGATAGTGGAAAAACTGGAACATACAAGAACTGAAGTGTCTGAGGTACGGTCCTAGGGGAGAACATTTAAAATCAGGTGGACCGGTAAGGTAAGCATTGAGGAGGTTCTCGTCAGACTCGGCGAAGGAAATAACGTGTGGAAAACACTGAGAAGAGAATTGCACAGCATGGTAAGACATATGTTAACGCATCAGGGAATAACATCTAAAGTATTAGAAGGAACTGCACAGGGTAGAAACTGTAGGGGAAAATAGAGCTCGGAATACATCCAACAAATAATTGAGGATGTAGGCTGCAAGTGCTACTCTGGAAGAGGTTAGCGTAGGCGAATAAGAAATTCAAGGTAGGCCACACCAGACCACTCAGAAGACTGATGACTAAAAAAATTAATGAAAGAGGAACCTGTTTCTCCCAGTTCTAAAAAAAAAATGCGGTTATCCTTTCGTGTTTTTAGTAGCTGAACTCACTTCCATATTTGTCTCATTTACTTCACTGTACAAGGCAAACAAGATGTCGATGTCTTCAGCGTTCTTTTAAAATATCTTCAGAGGAACTTGACCATATTGATAAAGTCGTTTGAGATAATAGACCTCGGTTTTTTCACGTCAATGGATCTGCATTTCATGACAAAGGAAGCTTAAACCAATTTTTATTTGACATGCTATCCTACATCAGATCCATATGAAGGCTTCATGAAGGAATTAGAAAAACATTGTAGGCTCTATTTTTATCAACAACATAAAACTTCCGATAAATATTTAAACATTATTCTGGATTTATTAAACGAACTACATAATGATTCCATTTCCTTATCTCCGCTTGTAGTGCCGAAAAACAAGCAGATACCGGGCTGTTTATTGAAACTAGCTCCCTTATCACTACAGTGACAGCTACTTCATTTTGATGTGGTTGACTTGGCATTCTGAAATATCAAGAAAGGTATTGTGAAATGGAAAAACTGCAGCTTTGTGGGACAAAAAGTACTGGTCAGATCTCACTGCTTAGCACATAATGGGAAATTACACAAAGTTTTCTTACTATACAGTTGACTGTCCCGCATCTGACGAATTGCACATGCCAGTGCTGTAGAGGGTGAGAAATTACGGACTCGTAAGACACAAGGTCTCGTACATGTGACAATTATTAAATCATTGAATGACTTAAAGTGTGATCGTATATAACTGTGAAAATAGCAACTTAGGTTTAATTTAAATAACGACTTTGTAATGAAGCTTGCAGTGTTTAGGGGTACGTACATGATCCATAAGCTGACAACTAATAATGCCAGTCTGTAGAGAAGTAAGATAGGTTTAGTAGGGAGAGATATCATGATGGCGAGTATTTTTAGTCTTGAGTAATTATTGAATTGTATTTGGTCATTGTTGCAGTAGTATAGTCGTAGTGGAATGTTCTTTTTTATCAGATCATTTACTGTATGTGTAGAATTTATTTAATTGCTTTATCCTGTATGAAGTATAATCCTGCATGACACTATTTTCTAACCTGTTGCAGTTGAGATTTAAGACAGGCATTTGTGAACAACTTTTGCATACAGTTTCAGAAGGAGAAGCTGTTTACATATTACATACACTTTAGTAACAAGGCATAAGCTATTTGCTTTTGGTCATATGCGGTATATTTGATAATGAATGCAATCTTAATAATGCTGAAAAAAATGCTATTTTTGAATGTATCTTCACTGTACCTGAGCAGGAAATGGTGAAAAAAAATGTGGTAATAAAGTATCAAAACCTTATGTGAAAATATGAGCGTTTATTGTTAAATGTGTGATGCTGATGGTAAATTGATGACAAAGGGCAGATATTATCATAGGTATAAAGAGGTAAGAATTTTATTGTGTACATACTAAAATTCTCAAATGGAAGGACAGAAGTATTCGTTGAAGATAGCTCTTGTAGAATGTTTTCATTACACGTATGAACAAAATCATTTTATTTCGTATGTGTTATGACCTGGGGAAGAGATACGAAAGCATATGTTGACTTGGAGATAATTTATATTTATTGTTACTTTGTGTGGAAAATGGAGAGCACAGAGTTACACTTAATGAAGTTTGCTGAGAAGTATTCTCTGTTGGTAATGAAAGAAACAACTGTGGGAATTTAGAAGACAAATTGCTGTGGAATGTTTATTTAAGGTCCAGCGCTAGCAGTGAGCAGAAGTGCTGTCCACACACACACACACCCATACACACACACTCACACACCACCCACATACACACAAACACACACACAGTGACCGGGCCAAATATCTCACGAAATAAGCATCAAAGGAAAAAACTACAAAGAACGAATGAAGGAAGAAACCAGATGGCGCTATGGTTCGCCCGCTAGATGGCGCTGCCATAGGTCAAACGGATATCAACTGCGTTTTTTTAAATAGAAACCCGCAGTTTTTTTTATCAGATCATTTACTGTATGTATAAAATTTATTTAATTGCTTCATCCTGTATGAAGTATAATCCTGCATGTTCTGAGGCGGTTGGTGCTATGATATGGTAGAAGAAACTCTGTAAACGGTTGCTGTGAAGCGAAGAAAATGGCTCAGAGCACTATGGGACTTTACATCTGAGGTCATCAGTCCCCTATTATTTATAATTTGGCACATAAACGTAAGTAGAAAAAGATAAGTTGCAAGTTAAGGTATTCTTTAAGGATGTGTTTGGATTTAGAATGGGGCTAGGAAGGTGGGTTTTTACAACTTAGATTCGGTGGACGTTGAAGTTAAATTATTTTTAGGAGCTGTGTGCTTACTCTGTGGTGCCTATGGTGAAATATGAAGGCTTCAAAGATAATATGTAGTCACTGATTAATGGGGATTTGGGCTGTATATAGACAAACACTCTCCACTCCAGGTGCCACCAATTAGATCTGTTGCCCCTTAGATGGCGCATATAAAGTAGAACTTATTTGTGCCTTCCCCAGTGATCTTCAAATAGTCTGTTCCCTACGCCTATAGTGATGTCAATCGGCACAGATGTCGCTGACATTAGGAACTGCTTCCTGCTTTCGCCAACGAAATCAAACATGCAAGATTACTCCACCCATTGTGGATAAAGAAACACTTACTGCCACTCTCGGGCAGCCGCGGTTCATCAGTTTACACATTTGCAGTTGCAGCAGCAGTTCAGCAGCATCACATGCCTTAAAATCTAGCCAATGGTTATCACCAATCGCCATTGTTATAGGCAACTGCTATTAACGAGTGTCAAGTGATAATGAAACCAGAGTGAGACTCAGAACTATTACATAGAGCTGTTCACACTGAACTTCTGTAGGTTAGAAAGTTCTCTTTCAATGTGTTAGAGTAGTTTGTAGGACATCAGCTAGTGTGCCACGCGTCATTCATCACTCAAGGCTGAGAACATCGTTGTTTATTGAGTTAATAAATATTCGTTACCTGTATAATTTTGTGTTTCCCCTTATTACCTGTTTCGTATATATCATCGTGTGATCACATGAGTTGCTAGCGTGCAGTCCTGCTGGCTTGAGCAATTAGTAGGAGAGTTTCGCTCCCTTGAATCTTGGGCATCAGACTTGTATTGCTAAATGCAACAGGTTGCTTTGGATGTGGAGAGACAAGAGAGTGGAAGGGTGCAGGTGGACTATCAGTGTGGAGGGGGTTTCGTGCCATACCTTAGTGCCCGTGTCAGGAACTATGGACCTTACAATCACGGAAACTTTACGTGGGATAGGTTACCACTTTGGGATTTCGATTGGTAAGGTCTTAGGTTTATGGAATTTAGGTTCAGGTCTGGCCAGGACAGAGGCTTGGGAATTTGGCATGAGCTGCGAGTTAGATATATTCGTGCCATGGTATCAAGTCCACGTGGGAATTTTTCGATTGTGGAATGGATGAGGCGTACAACTGTCCTTCAGGAGTTTTGTTTCTGTATAAGACTTCTGAGGAAGTTCGTACTTGTTATGAAGAGGGCAGTGGCGCTAGGGTTGATGAAGGTGATGGGGCTGGATACAGAGGTTCTGTTGTTACTGATGCTGGTCATGAAGCTGTTGGCATAAGTGACGATGCTGATGCTGGTACAGAGTATGGAGTGGCTGGTTTAGTTTGGTTGGTTGTGGTCAGTGGCACCCCATGCTGAAATTGGTGCAGTTCAGAAATCAGGCAAATTTGACATCTGCTACAAGGTTGAGGTTGTAGGAGTTAGTCTGGCAGTTGTGGAGAAAGAATGAAGTGAATAGTCGATGAATGTCAGTACAAAGTAGAGGGGCGTTGATGTATTTGGAATAGGAGTTGCACAAAGATGTGTATATGCGATGTAGAAGTGGTAATGGTGAGCAGCGCGATTGCTTGTTGTGAGGCCGTTGGTGCTTTGATATGGTAGAAGATACTCTGTAAATGGTTGCTGTGAAGCGAAGAAAATGGCTCAGAGCACTATGGGACTTTACATCGAGGTCATCAGTCCCCTAGAACTTAGAACTACTTAAACCTAACTAACCTAAGGACATCACACACATCCATGCCCAAGGCAGGATTCGAACCTGCGACCGTAGCGGTCGCTCGGTTCCAGGCAGAATCCCCTAGAACCGCTCAGCCACACTGGCCGGCTGAAGTGAAGAGCAGCACTGAATATTATACTGAAGACACAGTCAGCAGTGACAAATTTTCTGTGACTGGTACAGGTGAAAATACAGATTCAAGGCGATGACAGTGTATCAGTGTAGACTGGATTTAGGGATGGTGAAGGCACAGGCAAAGTTTGGCGATGGCCATGTCTGGCGAAGGTGACTGGAAGACATCGGAAGCTACAACAGGCATAGCAATGACTAAATATGAATGACATAACAAGAGCAGTAGAAATTTAGGCATCTTAGTAAACTAGAGAATATAAATGAGTGGACAGAGGGCAGAGCCATGGGACAGACGTGCAGTAGCATGTATGAGGAAGTGTTCTAGAAGCAAGTCAATAAATTTTGTTTCAAAGAAAGTTGTTTTGTTCAGGATCCCAATATATCATATTATTCCCAAATCATCTGGCTGGAAAATCATATTTTTCAACATAATCTCCGTTCAATGGACAGCTTTATGCGACCTTACTGGGAGGTCCCATATGCCTCCATGGTACCACTCTACTGGTCGACATCAGAGCCAACGTCTTGCGTCATTAATAATCTTCCCATCATACAAGTACAGCTTCTAAAGGAGTGCATTCTTCATTGTTTCAAACAAATGGAAATCGAAAGGTGTGACATCTAGGCTGTAGCGTGGCTTTGAAAGAACAGTCCACTGATGAGTTGTGAGTTCCTATTGGGTACACAGACTTTTGTAAGGCCTTGCACTCTCATGAAGAAGGAGAAGATCATTTGCATTTTTGTGGCGACGAACACAATAAAGATGTTTCTTCAGTTTTCTGAGGGTGGCACACAACACTTCAGAGTTGATCCTTGCACCATGACGGAGGACATCAAACAGAATACCCTTTCAGACTCCCAGAAATTTGCCGCCACGACTTTATCTGCTAAGGTTGCGGCTTTGAACTGTTTCTTCGGAGTAGAGGTGGTGCGGGACCACTCCATGGATTGCCATTTCATTTGTGGTTCGAAGTCATGAACCCATGTTTGATCGCCTTTCATAATAATAGACAAAAAATTGTCACAATCAGCCTCGTAATGAGCAAGCAATTCCGCACAGATGGTCCTTTGTTGCTCTTTATGGACTTCTGTTTGGTAGCGAGGAACCCAGACGGTACACACTTTTGAGTATCCCAATTGGAGATGAGTGTGTCGGTACAACCAGCAGAGGTCCAGATGATAAGCGAGGTGCTAGACTGTGGCAGAACTAATGAAACTATAGGGGATGAAGCGAGAATATTCCACCATGTCCCACAAAAAATTCCACTTTTTTCTAACAGAAATCGTTCTAGGAAAAAAATGTGTTGCATTACTTCTTGAACACCCCTCGTAAGACACTGGCATTAGTATTGTTAATTTAAAAACTAATGCCCCATGGTACTATTGTCTGAGAAATCCAACATGGTAGCTCCATCCGCCTAGCTAGAAATGGTGTTCTTCCTCCACACAGATTGGCCCCTTTCTTATAGATGTGTGAGAGTTGTGTCATATGTGTATTTTTGTAGATTAGTGCATGTATAGTGTAGTGTCTAGTTTGTGCTGTATGATGATGAAAAAAGAAGGGAGAAGGTTAAACCCAGTGTTGGCACGTGATCTACTCCTCTTCAATAGCACCAAATGGCCTCCCAAGATTAGCAACCCATCCAATGGATACGTCAGCATCAACAGTATACTTGACTTTATTTCATGTTACACTGTGCTGAGGTTTGAGATTTAATCCCTGATATCGACTCAAAGACTGGTGATCAGCAGCCTTATGCCACATCCCTCCTCCCTTAGCTGGGAAAATACTGGCAGTGAAAATTTCATCCAATACCACACAGCTGCAGAGTCAGATCAGTATTCTTCATCATATCACAGGTTTGGTAATTAGGTAGATAGGATGCAATAACGCAGTTCACATGTCTGGCGTTTAAAAAGGAGATCTGAATGCCACATTTGGTCAGAGGCTTTCTCTTGAACAAGTGATACAAACATTGTGGGAACATTGTAGTTTCTCCGATAGGATTGGAGATGGTTGGCGTGGAAGCCACACTGTTAATAAATTACTAAGGAGTAGGTGGAGACCTAGAGTCAAAAACCTTGCTAAACATTGTGATGAGGCTGATGGGGCTGTAAGACAAAGTACTGCTGGAGGATTAATTTGGTTTGAAGAAAAGTAGGAATTTGGAGGCATCCCACAATTCAGGACAGGAAACCAAGGAGAGGACTATATTGTAAAGAGTTACAAGAAGGAAGGAGAGTATGCGTTTTTAAGGGATCTATAGATAATGCAGTTTTGGCCAGAGGTATTTTATTTCGTATGATGTGTTTGGTGTGTTTACCTCTGTTTTTAATGTACTGACCAACCAGTGGAAGCTGTGTGCCAGAGGTAGGACAGCAGTGTCTGTGAAGATTTCAGAGATATACAGTGCTCTCTGGTTAGCTTTGCTAAAGTTGTTAAGCGGATATTAGGAAATTTGTGGTAAGGTCTTATGGGACCAAACTGCTGAGGTCATTGGTCCCTAAGCTTACACACTATTTAATCTAACTTTAACTAACGCTAAGGACGACACACACACCCGTGCCCGAGGGAGGACTCAAACCTCAGATGGGGGAGTGGGGGCCGCGCGGACCTTACAAGTCGCCTTAGACCGTGCGGCTACCCCGTGTGGCCCCTGTTAAGCGAAATAAGGCTGTTATGGAATAGCAGATGGTGAGGAATATCTTTAGGTTTTTCAGAAAATTGGCTGCTGGGCTTCCGACATGTACATTTGTGGAACCCTGGCAGGCATTTCTGTCGCTACGCCAATAGATTTAGATGGTTAGTGTAAAGGAGTGGATGAAGGAGTGGATAGAGTTAAGATAATGTTTAGAAGATTGTGTATAAAATGCGTTAGTCACATCATGTCAGAACAATTGATAGTTGCAGTATTATGGCGACGGGGCTACAAGCTAGCAGAGCTTGATTATTTTCAGTAGGGTATGCTGTGGGATGGAGATTATATCACCTTGAAAGGAGTCAGTCAATGTACACCATGTCTGGGATCTACAAAGGACCTTCTGTTGATAATTAGGTAAATGACATTAATATATATGTAAAAGGTACAGTAAAAGGGAAGGGAAATAGCTGTAAGGTTTGCGATGTAAAGGGTGTTGTGGAAGGTGAGACACAGCTGGAGGAATTTGTAATCTGGAACAAAGGTAAGGAATTTGTGTCGGCACGAAATATCCATAATGAATGGATGACTTTTTCGGATGGGGCGAATATTATATTGCTGTAGCTCCATGATCAGTGCTAGGAAGTGGTATGTGTGGTCGAGGGCTAGAGATGGTTTAGCCTAGAGCATCGAGATAGTCGAAAATGATGTGTACGTGGTTCCAGGAGGAGGTGCCTTGTTTGTTTAGGTGAATACGTAACAGACTGTGATGTAGATCTGTTATAGGGTGTGGCCACTGGAACTGGTTAGTATTTTGAAGGACAGTCTACATGGATGTTATGATGCCCTTGGCAGTGTAGCATGGATGAAACAAGTTGTTCAGATGAGGAGGGCTGTCAACATGTTTTGCGAGACATTTGGGGTCTGGTCTGGTTGGTGGAGATGTAGCCAGACTGAGCAGTAAATATGATGGGCCATGCTACAAGTGTTATACGTTTATGAATGGGGAGGTGAGGTTTCAATATTTTTATTGAATGTAGTTGGAACTGGTTTTTTTCCTTTCATGCTGTTTTCTTTCTTCATGAGCAGTGGGCTAGCAAGGGCTAAGAATTGCTCATCAGCCAATCGTTTTACATGTTTACATGTTTTAAAGTATTTGATATATTTACACAAAAGTTGAAATGCAATCTGGGATTATGTAGATGCTGTTATGGTATAAATGTGATGCTGATGGTTCATGAAAATCATATTCATAGCCGAAGTGAAATGAGGAGTATATGGTATTGCAGATCTGCAAGAAACTAACCATTATTAAGGGGAAGAATGGAGGAGGTAGGGAAGGGTTGGGTGCATTGAGGTGGAGCGTGGTTGATTGGGTCTGGAAGGAAGTGTATATTTCAGGGCTAGCTTTATTCCAGAGTGATAGACATGGAGGTGCATAGGAAATGGAGTCAGGGTGTAGTGGCGCAGCATGATTACCTGGATTGGTGATTAGTGGGTCATACATTAATTAGTGAGAGAGGAAGCGATCTACATATTGGGTCCAAAGGTGCTCCAAGGAGAAAGTAACATGTGGGAAATAGATGAGCTGCTGTTGGATTCAGATTAGTGAGTATAAGTGGAAGAAGAAGGTGGCACAGTGTGCATGTCTTCCCAGGATTTCAAGGGATTTGTAGAATTTAGGAGAGATGGCCATTCAGACAATATAAGCATATGTTAATATGGGGCAAATGAATGAGTGATAAGTGAGAGTAATGTTAGCAGTTTGTAGACATCTTGTGCGGCCTCTTTGTACGAAGGTGGGCAGAAAAGTAAAGCCTTCAGATTTTTTTAGATGAAAACTCATAAACCTTTTTAAATAGAAGAAATTTTATTTATATTCTTAAATCTCTATTCCTCATGTCTACATACTTATTTTTCAGCATAGCCACCCCAGCAACAAACACATTTCTCCCATGAGACTCCAGTTCATTGACACCCTGACAATAGAATGCTTGACCACATCTCTGCTTGCACCGCTTCATCATTATCAAAGCAAAGTCCACAAAGTAATTCTTTAAGTTTTGGTAACATGAAAATTGGATGTGGCCAAGTCGGGACTAATGGAGGATGGGTCTGGAGCTGTTGCGGATGTTGCAGCGCTCACGTGTGGTCTGGCATTGTCATGCTCAAGGAGAGGGTGCTCCATGTGTTAAAAAACTCTTCAAATTCGAAATGCGATTGCAGCACACTGTTTCTCACGCACCAACATAGTTGTGTTACATACCGCCATGTTACACACTACAATTCAGAGTTCTCTAGCGGCAGAGGGCTGCAACTATGTAGACATGAAGAATGAAGATGTAGAATGTTAATAACGTTAATTTTATTTAAAAAGCTTTACGAATTTTCACAAAAAAAGTTCGTAGGCTTTACTTTTCAGTTAGCCCATGTAGTTTTTTTTTTTTTTTTTTTTGGGGGGGGGGGTGCTTTCTGCTGGGTTGCACGGTGGTGTGCACTGCATTTTAATTTTGCAGAAAGTGTTAGTCTAACATACTGCGTTAGTGGGAAACATTAGTTGGTTGTAGATCGAGAGGTGGTAATCTGGATGACGGTACTGCCAAAGATGGTGGCTAGATTTTCAGAGAAAGGTTGCATCTCTTACACCAGTCAACCAGGAGATCCAGCCAACATTTAAGGAAGGCATGGGAGGGTTGGAGGGTGGGATGGGTTGTCAGACAGACAGTGTCGTCAGCACTCTGTAGAAGATAGGTAGTGTGTGGTCATTAGGGTGTGTCTGCAGTGTACAAGATGCTGGGAGACAGACCAGGGTCATGCGACACACAAGCAGTAGAGTGAAAGATACTTGAGGAACTATGTTTGTCTGTGACATATGCAGTATGGAGTGAAGGGAGGATACTGTAAGGTGGATATAGGTAAATGGGAGAGCATAAATTTGTAACCTGAATCGTAGTCTGGAATGTCACACTTGGTGTAAAGCTTCTAGGGTGACAGATTTCTGTTTATTTGAATGACAGGAGAATAAACTACAGTTGTCGCTGCTCTTTCTGGCAGTACCTCGACTGCCGTCTCCTGGTTGAGGGTACTTTGTCTGTGCCCATCGAGCATTCAAAATTCTTGGTGATCTCTAGACAGAAACCTGAGTTCTCTGAATAATATGCCTATCCAGGAGGGGGGGGGGGGGCGGCGGGGGAGGGCCTAGAAGATGGAGGCAACATTCAGAAAAGTATTCAGAAACAGGCCTCACATACTACCTCACTACATAGACATACCAATTCAGTGCGAGTTTGAAGAACGGTACAGCAAGTAAAGTTAATAATTGTTAAAGGTACACTACTGGCCCTTAAAATTGCTACACCAAGGAGAAATGCAGATGATAAACGGGTATTCATTGACAAATATATTACACTACAACTGACATGTGATTACATTTTCACGCAGTTTGGGTGCATAGATCCTGAGAAAGCAGTACCCAGAACAACCACCTCTGGCCGTAATAACGGCCTTGATACGCCTGGGCATTGAGTCGAGCAGAGTTGGATGGCGTGTACAGGTACAGCTGCCCATGCATCTTCAACACGATACCACAGTTCATCAAGAGTAGTGACTGGTGCATTGTGACGAGCCTGTTGCTCGGCCACCATTGACCAGACGTTTTCAATTGGTGAGAGATCTGGTGGATGTGCTGGCCAGGGCAGCAATCGAACATTTTCTTTATCCAGAAAGGTCCGTACAGGACCTGCAACATGCGGTCGTGCATTATCCTGCTGAAATGTAGAGTTTCACAGGGATCGAATGAAGGGTAGAGCCACGAGTCGTAACACATCTGAAATGTAACGTCCCCTGTTCAAAGTACCATCACTGCGAACAAGAGGTGACCGAGACGTCTAACCAATGGCACCCCATATCATCACGCCGCGTGATACGCCAGTATGGCGATGACGAATACACGCTTACAATGTGCGTTCACCGCGATGTCGCCAAACACGGATGTGACCATCATGATGCTGTAAACAGAACCTGGATTCACCCGAAAAAATGACGTTTTGCCATTCGTGCACCCAGGTTCGTCGTTGAGTACAACATCGCAGGCACTCTTGTCTGTGATGCTGCGCAAGCGTAACCGCAGCCATGGTCTCCGAGCTGACAGTCCATGCTGCTGCAAACGTCGTCGAACTGTTCGTGCAGATGGTTGTTGTCTTGCAAACGTCCCCATCTGTTGAGTCAGGGATCGAAACGTGGCTGTACGATCCGTTACAGCCATGAGGATAAGATGCCTGTCATCTGCTAGTGATACGAGGCCGCTGGGATCCAGCACGGCGTTCCGTATTACCCTCCTGAACCAACCGATTTCATACCCTGATCACAGTCATTGGATCTCGACCAACGCGAGCAGCAATGTCGCGATACGATAAACCACAATTGTGATAGGCTACCATCCGACCTTTATCAAAGTCGGTAACGTGATGGTACGCATTTCTCCTCCTTACACGATGCGTCACAACAACATTTCACCAGGCAACGCCGGTCAACTGATGTTTGTGTACGAGAAATCGGTTGGAAACTGTCCTCATGTGAGCACGTTGTAGGTGTCGCCACCGGCGCCAACCTTGTGTGAATGCTCTGAAACGCTAATCATCCGCATATCACAGTATCTTCTGCCTGTCGGTTAAATTTCGCGTCTGTAGGACATGATCTTCGTGGTGTAGCAATTTTAATGGCCAGTGTGTACATCGTGGACAACATTGTTTCGCCACTCACCGGGAACTAACGTTGCTTGTCTCTCCTGCATAGGTCAGATCCCGGGTACTCACTAGCTGCACCTAGCATACAAGCGTGTAAGCCACTCAGTTACAACACGGGTGGACCGGTTGCACAAATGCTGCCGTGTTTGTTTCACTCAGGACTGCCGCGCAGGAAACCTGCATCTGCTCCGCTGGCCGCAGCGCGGCGCTGCCGTCGGCCGCAGGAAGCCGCGGCGTGGCGCGACCGCCGCCTAAATGGCCGAATTATACAAATCGCGAGGCGGTGCGCAGCGCAGCGGCCAGCTGCGGCTATTCAAATGCGCGAGCCGGCCGGCCACCGCCGCTGCTGCGTGTAATACGGCGACCGTTTTGCGGACCACCTTGCGTGCCGGCGCGGCGCCGTGTTATGCAAACTGCCGGGGGGGAAGGCGGCGTTCTGTCGGCGGCCCGCGCGCGCCGCCATCGCAGAGTAATTGTTTCGCAAATGCCGCAGGCGCTACCCAAACCGTCGAACCTGAGCTGCGGTGAGGGAGAGGGGAGCAGAACGTGCCTCTCCCGAGTGGCACTCCAGAGTGGGAAGCAGCGGAATGCAGACTGACGCCGGGACGTTGGAGCTCAGCTGCGCTCATCTTGTAGCACTTTGCACAGTATGTGACGTGTGGAAGAAGCCAATGGGAAGGAAAAAATCGTTTTGAGGTTTATAAGAAAATCCTTTGTGTTTGAATGAAATCCTTTTCGGACTTAGGTCGCACCATTTTGAAACTGAAACGAATGTAAATCGTTTCGACCATTTTTGCAGCGCCAATTCCTTAAACCTTACCTTCTGATAAGACAGTACAACAATTAGTGGATAAGCCTGACTGAAT
The DNA here is from genome assembly GCF_023898315.1 of Schistocerca nitens. Classification (NCBI taxonomy): domain Eukaryota; kingdom Metazoa; phylum Arthropoda; class Insecta; order Orthoptera; family Acrididae; genus Schistocerca; species Schistocerca nitens. The sequence goes on from NC_064620.1 coordinate 488,256,660, forward strand.
TGAAAACATCAGAACTTCCACTGAACACAGTTCAAAATCGGTGCTGAAAGTTGGACGTTAATATTTCTTTGGAAGGTTGCGCATACGCAAACTCTCTGTGTCAGAGATATTATTATCAGGTGGATGTAGCGAGCGAATCGGCAAGTCGCACGCTGCCTGAGGTAGAGAGAAGCCGCACGGCAGCTAAGGCCGCAGACTGCCGTGGTCGTCTTAACAGCGCCGTAGGAGACTTTGGTATTTATTGAGGATTTTTGGTAATTTGTCTTTTGCTGCACTTAGTTGTTGCTTGCTTGCACACTGGAGATATTTTGTCAGATTTGTGTATGCATACCTTGAGAGTTATAAATGTAGCTAGGTATGTGATTATCGATTATAGACATTTTGGACTAATTAAAGTTGTTGCTAATCAAACTGTCAAGGAAGAGGAAAGGCTCAAGTAAATTTTGTCATTGTTTAAATTGTCAATTTTCGGAATATATTGGTTTCTTTCTTTTTGTGAACTGCTTAAGTCTTGTTGACCAAACCCACCCTGATCATTCAATTCCAATATAAAAAACAGACGGCAGTATTTGTATCAGTAGTTGTGACCATGCAATGCATTCTCGATGGATCACAGTATTTCTTTTGAATTATTTTAGCATATTGCTGGATGCAGGCTATTCACGTAGTTGCAGCTGCAAGACGAGCTAACGTGTCTGTTAGATGTATTAATTTTCAACAGATGTTAGAAAATATTTTTATAGCCACAGTCAGATAAAATGTAATTTGATTTTTTGGAAGAATAATAAATATTGTCACAGATGGAGCTTTACACATTTCTGTACGTCTTTCAGCAGAACAATAATAATTACAGATATTCAACTATACAACTTTCGTTGCGTCGATTTTGAGTGAAACTGGATTTTTCACGTTCATCTACACGTTAGGCGTTGCTACACAAGCAGAAAAACCGCCGTACCATCTGCAGCTTCTCCACCAATTAGATGACGAAGATTTAGCAGAGCGTATGACCATGCGCCAGGATTTGTTGGAAGCTGTTCCAAGATGCGTCATCTTCAGCCAGATCCTATTCAGTGACGAGACTCCTTTCGCATAACTGCATCGTCTGGGCTCACGCACGCTCACGCACGCAAAGTTCATGTGTGGATGTGGTTATTAACAAAATCTGTGACCCATTTTTCTTCTCCGCAAACTCCGTCAGTGGGGCAACGTACCTGGATATACTGTAACCGTTGTGTAGGATGACCAACATATACATCCAGCAGGATGGAACACCATGCCATCGTGACATGAATTTGCGTCATGATGTGTATTTCGCCAGCGCAGAATCGAATCAACGGCGGAGCTCCAATATCGAATTAGACAAGGAGATGCAGCTTTAACACCGCAAGTGCTCCAGAATGCCTTTCACGCCATAGCCGGCAGATGGGAACATTTTCGGGATATGAATAGTGCTCATGTTGAATGTAACATTTGGTAAACATAAGCCACTGTTAAGAATAAGAGTACAATAATTATTTCATGAAAATCTATACTTAATTTCTGGATATCCTTACAGTTATTTCGTGACTGAAGTCTTTACAATAACAGGATTCAGAGACGCAGCCTCATCTTCAGGTGTATCAATAAGTAGAAATAAAACCGTATCCCTAAACTGCAAGACCAATGTAACAGAACTAGAAAAAAAACATAATTGCAGTGACGTAAACATACTGCATTGTGCATACCTAAATATGGCATTAATCCCCCCTGCAGGTTCGGGGGTAAGAATAGGCCCGCGGTATTCCTGCCTGTCGTAAGAGGCAACTAAAAGGAGTCTCAACTGTTTTGGTCTTTAATGTGATGGTCCCCATAGGGGTTTGACCACTCCATTTCAAAATTTTCCGTTAGTGCGTACCATTTAGGGAAGGACACCCTATGTGGTGCATTCTGTATCCGTCTTGCCGTAAGATCTGGCACACCCGATAGTGTCATGGAGTTGGACTTACACCGAGCTTCCGGCCACATCAGCTGTGTTCCGGGTAGCATACATTCCCTCCATTGTAGAATTCCATCTTTGCCCTCGTGATATACATGGATATTCGACACCCAATATCCAGTACGGTAGCCAGTCTGTTGTGGTGGGGTCGTCATGTACCCTCTTGGTGGTAGCCCCCTGATTATACAGGGATCACACTGCTGATGCCTGAGTTGCTACCTACCCACGTATGCTGAGGAGTAGATGCCTATCCCTCTGGGGCTTTGGGACTCCCAGCAAAGGCCATCCTGCCAGGTGGTCTTTGCTGTGGCTGGGTGGTGCCCATGGGGAGAGCCCCTGGTCGGAGTGGGTGGCATTAGGGCGGATGACCTGTAATGATGCGTGGTACACCATCTCTCGCTGGTGGGCCTCCACCAGCAGTCTCTAAGCGATCGAGGTCTAACCTCAACGGCAAGAAATACGAACCAAGATCATTTCCCTCCCTGGCCACTCCATGGGAGGAATGTATAGCTAAAGAAGGCAGTGGAGATTATTCACCCCAGTACCTCGCGTGTACACGAGTTGGTGGGGAATCATTTATGTCCACCAAGCCCCAGTTTTTTGTGGAGCATTTAGAGGACAAGTTCGGGGAGGTGGAGGGCTTGCCCAAAATGCGCTCTGGGTCAGTTCTCATCAAAACAGCATCCTCTGTCCAGTCACAGAGGTTGCTCACTTGTGACAAGTTGGGGGATGTTTCCATCACCATTACGCCCCATATGAGTTTAAACATGGTCCAGGGTACTATATTCCACAGGGATCATCTTCTGCAGTCCGACGATGAACTACGCGCCAACCTAGAACGACAAGGTGTTCACTTCGTCTGGTGCGTCCATCGGGGTCCGAGGGATAATCAGGTATCCACCGGTGCCTTCATCTTGGCCTTTGAGGGTGATGTCTTACCCGAAAAGGTCAAGGTGATGGTTTACCGCTGTGATATGAAGCCATATATCCCTCTTCCGTTGCGGTGTTTTAAATGCTGGAAGATTGGGCGTATGTCATCCCGATGTACTTCCTGCATCACGTGTCAAGATTGTGGACGTCCTTCGCATCCCAATACTCCATGTGCCCCACCTCCCATCTGTGTTAACTGCGGAGAACACCATTCCCCCTGCTCACCGGACTGTCGGATTTTCCAGAAAGAACGGAAGATAATAGAATATAAGACCCTGGACCGCCTGACCTACACCAAGGCTAAGCGGAAATATGAGAGGCTCCATCCTGTGCCAATGACATCAACCTACGCTGCTGCTGCAACAACGGTTCTCCCATTGCCACATGTGGTTGGCTCTAAGATCGGTCAGAATCCACCAGCCCCCTTGATTGTGTGGGGCACTTCACTCCCTGTTGCTTCTGCTCCATATACTTCAGGAACAACACCCTCCCAACCATCAGGGACATCAGTTCCCACTTCCCAGCCGTAGAAGAGTATAACTTCTTTGGCTACTCTCGCCAGGATGGGGTCCCTTGGGGACCTTCCTTCGCAAGTTCCAACCAGCGGAAAAGCGGACACCCGCAAGTGGCTGAAACAACCACCAGTCGCTGGTCATAGGGCCTCAAGGTCATAGTCTGTCCCTGAGACTGACCCAGTGAAGCCCTCCCAGCCTGAACCACCAAAGGCACAGCGCGACAAGCAGAAAAAGAAGAAGGTACCCAAGAATCACGACAGTGCGGAGGCACCCATCCCACCGCTTCCTACAATCTCCGCATCTGAGGATGAGGTCGAGATTCTGGCATTTGCTGAAGACCTGGATTTCACCAGACCCTCGGACACAATGGATGTCACTCGCACAGGTACTGAATCGGTGGCAGCAAGTGACCCAGCGGCGTAATCTGCCTCTCCAGTCCCTTCACTCCTATCTGAGCCATGGACAATATCGTTCTCCAGTGGAACTGCAGCGGTTTCTTCCACCATCTAGCTGAGCTCCGACAACATATCAGCCTTCATCCTTTCTTCTGTATTGCTCTTCAGGAAACTTGGTTTCCAGAGATGTGAACCCCCACTCTCCGTGGCTATTGAGGTTATTATAAGAACCGGGCAACTTATGAAAGGGTGTCTGGTAGCGTCTGCATCTATGTCCTTCACCCTCTTCACAGCGAGTCTGTCCCTCTACAAACACCTTTAGGGGCTGTCGCTGTTCGGGTGTGGACGGCACAGGCTGTTACTGTCTGCAGTCTGTATCTTTCATGGGATGGTGATGTCCCACAGCATGTCCTCGCTGTGCTGATAGCCCAATTGCAGCCACCTTTCTTGTTACTGGGCGACTTAAACGCCCATAACCCTCTGTGGGGTGGGTCAGTGGCAACAGGTCGAGGCGCCACCGTTGAGCATGTATTGGCACAGCTCTATCTTTCCATTTTAAATGATGGCGCCTTCACACATTTCAGTGTGGCGCATGGCATGTAATCCGCCATCGGCCTTTCGATCTACAGCCCTAGCTTCTTACCGTCTGTCCAATGGAGACTGCATGACGACCTGTGTGGTAGTGACCACTTTCCGATCTTTGTCACTGCCACAGTGTCAGTCTTCTGGGCGCCCTTGCAGGTGGGTTATGAATAAGGCTGACTGGGACTTGTTCTCCTCCACTGCCGCTATTGAACCAGTTTCTCATGAAGCCATTGATGCGGTGGAACACTCAGTCACGACCGGCACCGTTACTCCCGCAAACTTGCCGTTCCCAGTTCTTCTGGGTCCCCTCAGCGGAGGACTGTGCCTTGGTGGTCGCCAGCGATCGCCGAGGCGATTAAAGATTGCAGGCGGGCGCTCCAGCGTCACAAGTGACACCCATCTTTCGAAAACCTCGTCACCTTTAGATGGCTCCGTGCACAGGCCCACCGCATCATTTGCCAACACAAGCAGGAGTGATGGGAACGGTATGTTTTCCCAATTGGCGTCCATGTCTCTCCATCGCAGGTCTGGCAAAGTTTAGACGCATCTATGGCTATCGGACCCCTGTCAGCGGCCCTGCGGTCTCACTGAATGGGGCAATTTGTACTGACTCCGACATAATTGCCAACCGCTTAGCAGACCATTTTGCCTTGGTGGTCGCCAGCGATCGCCGAGGCGATTAAAGATTGCAGGCGGGCGCTCCAGTGTCACAAGTGGCATCCATCTTCCGAAAACCTCTTCACCCACTGGCTTTCCGCTTCATTAAAGAGCGGTTGGAACATCAGAGCCTTTCATTTCACACGCGCCATCCTCAATCCTACCATGTCCCATTCACTGAGTGGGAATTCCACAGTGCCCTAACCGGTTGCCCTAATACAGCTCCTGGGCCAGATGCTGAAACATCTCTCAGTGGACTGCCAGCGATGCCTCCTCGACCTTTACAACCGTATTTAGGTCGAGGGGGAGTTTCCGTCGTAGTGGCGGGAAAGTATTGTTATCCCCGTTTTGAAACCTGGCAAGAACCCATTGCAGGTGGACAGCTACCGCCCCATTAGCCTCACCAACATTCTGTGCAAGTTGCTCGAGCGCATGGTGAGCCGGCGGTTGAGTTGGGTACTCGAGTCTCGGGGCCTTCTAGCTCCATCTCAGGGTGGGTTCCATAAAGGCCGCTCTGCCGCCAACAATGTGGTGAGCCTGGAGTCAGCCATCCATATGGCCTTTACTCGCCGTCTGCACCTCGTCGCTGTCTTTTTTCACATGCGGAAGGCGTACGATACGACATGGCGACATCATATCCTCTCTACGCTTCATGATTGGGGTCTTCGGGGTCCACTGCCGATTTTCATCCGAAATTTTCTGTCGCATCGAACCTTCTGCGTGCAAGTCGCGGCCTCCCATAGTTCCTCCCAAGTTCAGTAGAACGGAATGCCACAGGTATCTGTTTTAAGTGTCTGCCTATTTTTAATTGCAATTAACGGGCTCGCTGCGGCGGTGGGAACGCCTGTCTCAGCGTCCTTGTATGCTGACGCCTTGTGCCTCTACTATAGCTCCATTGGCATTGCAGCTGCTGAACGTCAGCTGCAGGGTGCTATCCGCAAGGCACAGTCTTGGGCTGTAGCGCATGGCTTCCAGTTTTCGGCTGCCAAGACCTGCGTTATGTATTTCTGCTGGCGACGAACAGTTCACCCTGAGCCACGGCTTTATCTTTTCGGCGAAATTCTTGCTGTGATGGACACACATCGTTTTTTGGGTGTGGTGTTTGATGCCCGGTTGACTTGGCTCCCACACATTCGGCAGGTTAAACAGATGTGTTGGCGGTATATTAATGCTCTGCGATACTTGAGCTACACCAGCTGGGGCGCCGACCGATCTACCCTCTTACGTCTCTACCAGACGTTAATCCAGTCCCGTCTCGATTATGGGAGCCTGGCTTATGGTTCAGCATCCCCATCTGCGTTGCGGGTGCTGGACCCAATCCTTCACAGCGTGATCCGCCTTGCGACTGGTGCTTTCCGGACCAGCCCTGTGGACAGCATACTCAGGGAGGCAGGTGTCCTCCACTGCGGTTACGGCGCCAACGTTTACTGGCCGCTTATGCTACGCATGTTTGTAGCTTGCCCGGGCATCCTAATTATCATCTCCTGTTCCCTCAGTCTGTCGACCATCTCCCAGAACGCCGGCTCCGCTCGGGTTGTACGACCGCGGTCCGCATCAGAGAGCTTCTCTCCAGGCTTGAGGTTTCCCCTATTCCACCTCCTTTCTGGGCCACTCTGCGTACACCCCCATCGTGTGTGCCTCGACCTTGCCTTCGGCTCGAATTGGCACAGGGCCTGAAGGACTCAGTCCCTCCGGAGGCCTTCCGCCGCCGCTTTTTTTCCATCGTTGCCACGTATCAGGGCTCTGGCGTTGTATACACTAACGGTTCGATGGTTGCTGGTCGTGTCGGTTATGCTCTGACTCTAGGGGACCACTACGAACAACATTCACTGCCAGCTGGCTGTAGCGTTTTCACTTCTGAGCTGGTCGCCATCTTTCGTGCCCTAGAGTATATCCGCTCCTGCCCAGGTATGTCCTTCGTTATCTGTAGCGACTCCCTGAGCAGTTTATGAGCTATCGACCAGTGTTTCCCTCGCTCTGGTATTGGCTGTCCAGGAGTCCTCCATGCTCTTGCCCATTGCGGCCGCTCTGTGGTCTTTGTGCGGACACCATGCCACGTTGGGATACCCGGCAATGAACATGTGGACTGCCTGGCCAAACAGCCCACCAGTGAACAAACTCCCGGAGACTGATTTACGAGCTGTCTTACGCCGCAAAGTTTTCGAACTTTGGGACACTGAATGGCGCGCCCTGCCTTCACCAAACAATCTTCGGGCCATCAAGGAGGATACCGGTATGTGGCGCTCCTTGCGGGTCTCTCGCAAGGAGTCTGTTGTCCTCTGCCGGCTGCGCATCGGGCATACATGGATGACGCACGGACACTTATTGCGACGTGAGGACCCACCTCCATGTCGCTGCGGATCCGTTTTGACGGTGGTCCACATTTTGTTGGAGTGCCCACTTTTAGCTGTGCTCAGGCAGACGTTTGCACTGCCTGACACGCTGCCTACCCTTTTAACAAATGGCACTGTCATGGCAGCCTTAGTTTTGCGTTTTATTCAGGCAGGTTTTTTTATCACTTAATCTGAGTGTTTTTTATGTTTCTTTTATGTTGAGTCTGGCCTTTGGCCTACGAATTTAGATTGAGTTTTTAATGTGTTTCTCTGTGGTTGGCGTTTCCTTTTTTGTTTCTATGTTCGGCCAACCACTGTCACACACTGTGTGATTTTAATTCCTTTTGTCTGGCGTCTGTCTGTCTATCTCGTCCTGTGTCGTCTGTCGTCTTTTCCGTTGTTCGTTTTTATTCTATGTGGATGTTTTTAAGTTTTGGAGAAAGGGACCGATGACCGTAGCAGTCTGGTCCCTTTAATCCCACAAACCAACCATCTGGCATTAACGTTATGTTCGGGCCTATCTGCCTTCGCATCTCGATTGTGGTATTATTATTTATTATACTGTGTGCTTGAAGGTTTTTTTACTTTTAACTACGTATTTTTTAATTAGGGAGCCTAGTGTTTTACTCGTGATAATAGCTTCTTCAGCGTGATTTTCAAAGTAATGGTAACTACAGAACATATTAATTTGTAGTCCGTATTACATTCCATATTAAACTGTGAAGGTTTTTGATTCCGTAGTTCTATTGTTTTCAGTTCAGATTTACTTCATGTTCCACTGACTATGGTGACTGCCCACAATTTTTCTTTGAGGATCAACAGCTCTCGTACATGTACCGCTATTATTTTGACTGTTTCCCTATAAGCAGTTCTGATTTCTAGTTTCCGCTATGTCTCTGACCCTTACCTCACATACTCAGCAGCCCATGATATGCTCTTCCTACGCAGTATTTACAATGGTGTGGCCCGTAGCTCCACCGCAGTTTTCTTTCCTTTGGTAGAGGGGACGCATTGGCGCTCTGCGTGAGTATTCGTCAAGTGTTAGCTGCACCGCGGTAGCGTTGTATTTAGATAATTGGTTTCTGAGTTAATGATACTTGAACCGCGGTCGTTTTTGTTTCAGTTACGTGTTATCCCCGTCCTGTCTTCCAGTGACAGTGAAACGTAAACGTTTGATCAGTTGACCCTTTTGTAACTGCAGCTGCGCGTTAAGTAGTTTTCAGCCTGCTCATTTCAGATTTCCGCCTCCCACACAGTGTCTAATCCGGCTTAATTTGATTTATTTAGACTCCGTGTCCTCTCGCCGGCACTTTCCCGATAATAGTGACTTAGGTTAATTAAGTTAAAAGGTGCTCGTTGCTCGGGCGTATCATATTTGGATATGCCACGTACAGGAGATGCGTTGCCTTGTAAGTTAGCTTTGAAATCGACGCCTACACCTACTATTTATAGATATACACGATGGAGAGGATTTATTTGACCCTAATTATCTTAGTTGTCTAGTAATGTTAGCTCGTTTACGGTCTTGCAGTTTAGAGAAAAGGTTTTAACTCTGAAATACAGCTGAAGATGGAGATGGTCTCTGGAACCTGGTATCAAAGAGTTCAGTCAGCAAATAACTGTAATACTGCAACGGATGTTTCAATCGTGACCATTCTATTTCAGTTGACAAGAGTCAATCTGCGTCACTTCCCACACAGTCGGTAACAATTCAAACAAACTAAAGATGACCATGGGATAAGTGGCTGTACGAAAGCCAATTGGTTCTGCTACTGTAGCAGGTGATCAGAAGCCATCAGCAACTCAACAGCTTGTATCCAAAGGCAGTGTTTTACTGCAGTAAGACGTCGACGTCACACTGCATGTTTGTCACGCGGCACGCTTGGTTATTTTGATGCATCCCGGATCTTGAGGTGTTCCTGGCTGTCGAACACATGTGACACATTGGAGTGGGCTCACTGGTATCAGATCCCCTGGTAACTTGTAACCATCCTCTCTGCTCATGCGGCGGGAGCGTATTATTATTTCAAAAGCTTCCTTAATTTCCCACTACAGCATCCATGGCTACTGGTTAAGCACACGGACTTCTTGGAAACTGTGTTGGAAATTGCCTGAATGATATTCAGTTGTTACTGATTAGCAGTATTGCGCTCCGATAAGCGATTGCTAATCGGTCTCCGGGTTTCGACAACGCTGACACCATCACATTCACAACGGGGTTCGTGAACGCGTTAGAGAGCACTGGGTACTGGTTACCGATTAGTTATTGTCTGCCGATCACCCGTTAGAATAACACAGCCGAACAGCCACCCACCAGCAGGCATCACGACTGCGAACTGAGCGTTCTGAAAAGTGATGCAGGTGGATGCGTGTCAACTGAACTAGGTCTGTGTAGGAAAGAATATCCTCATGAACACCCATGTTCTTCAGTGTGAAACAGGACCACTGCAAATACGACCAAGACATCGGCTATAATGCGGTTTTAATTTGAAAATGGTGAGCGACTAATGTGCTAATACTACTGTCAGAGGTGTTATATATCCTCCACGTAAACGAACTTAGGACCATCGATCTAGGATATAACTGTTAGTCTTACACTCCTGGAAATGGAAAAAAGAACACATTGACACCGGTGTGTCAGACCCACCATACTTGCTCCGGACACTGCGAGAGGGCTGTACAAGCAATGATCACACGCACGGCACAGCGGACACACCAGGAACCGCGGTGTTGGCCGTCGAATGGCGCTAGCTGCGCAGCATTTGTGCACCGCCGCCGTCAGTGTCAGCCAGTTTGCCGTGGCATACGGAGCTCCATCGCAGTCTTTAACACTGGTAGCATGCCGCGACAGCGTGGACGTGAACCGTATGTGCAGTTGACGGACTTTGAGGGAGGGCGTATAGTGGGCATGCGGGAGGCCGGGTGGACGTACCGCCGAATTGCTCAACACGTGGGGCGTGAGGTCTCCACAGTACATCGATGTTGTCGCCAGTGGTCGGCGGAAGGTGCACGTGCCCGTCGACCTGGGACCGGACCGCAGCGACGCACGGATGCACGCCAAGACCGTAGGATCCTACGCAGTACCGTAGGGGACCGCACCGCCACTTCCCAGCAAATTAGGGACACTGTTGCTCCTGGGGTATCGGCGAGGACCATTCGCAACCGTCTCCATGAAGCTGGGCTATGGTCCCGCACACCGTTAGGCCGTCTTCCGCTCACGCCCCAACATCGTGCAGCCCGCCTCCAGTGGTGTCGCGACAGGCGTGAATGGAGGGACGAATGGAGACGTGTCGTCTTCAGCGATGAGAGTCGCTTCTGCCTTGGTGCCAATGATGGTCGTATGTGTGTTTGGCGCCGTGCAGGTGAGCGCCACAATCAGGACTGCATACGACCGAGGCACACAGGGCCAACACCCGGCATCATGGTGTGGGGAGCGATCTCCTACACTGGCCGTACACCACTGGTGATCGTCGAGGGGACACTGAATAGTGCACGGTACATCCAAACCGTCATCGAACCCATCGTTCTACCATTCCTAGCCCGGCAGGGAACTTGCTGTTCCAACAGGACAATGCACGTCCGCATGTATCCCGTGCCACCCAACGTGCTCTAGAAGGTGTAAGTCAACTACCCTGGCCAGCAAGATCTCCGGATCTGTCCCCCATTGAGCATGTTTGGGACTGGATGAAGTGTCGTCTCACGCGGTCTGCACGTCCAGCACGAACGCTGGTCCAACTGAGGCGCCAGGTGGAAATGGCATGGCAAGCCGTTCCACAGGACTACATCCAGCATCTCTACGATCGTCTCCATGGGAGAATAGCAGCCTGCATTGCTGCGAAAGGTGGATATACACTGTACTAGTGCCGACATTGTGCATGCTCTGTTGCCTGTGTCTATGTGCCTGTGGTTCTGTCAGTGTGATCATGTGATGTATCTGACCCCAGGAATGTGTCAATAAAGTTTCCCCTTCCTGGGACAATGAATTCACGGTGTTCTTATTTCAATTTCCAGGAGTGTATATGTCAAAAAAATGGTTCAGATGGCTCTAAGCACTATGGGACTTCTAAGTTCTAGGGGACTGATGACCTCAGAAGTTAAGTCCCATAGTGCTCAGAGCCATTCTAGACATCACACACATCCATGCCCGAGGCAGGATTCGAACCTGCGACCATAGCAGCAGCGCGGCTCCGGACTGAAGCGCCTAGAAGCGCTTGGCCACAGCGGCCGGCTGACATTTGTCAGTTATGGGCAAGGTAACAAATGAGTTGTACGATAACATTCTTGGTAATTAGCCAGCAAGGTAGCTAGCTAGCCAGCCAATTACCTTGACATCGCCTAATTACTATAAACATACACATTACCGGTTTCGGCAAATAATTACCATCTTCAGATATGATAATTAATCTACAAACTGTTTAGCCATAATACGTAGAAAAAAATCTAATTACATGCCTATGGAACAGCATGAAATGCTACATAATGAGTAAATAAAATCTACATGCTGCTGCCACATGATAAAGGAGGCTGTTGGCTGCGTCTTACCCCCCATACAACCATAGGTGGTAGCACAAACGGCCAAAGACACTACTAGCTGGGGCATACCCACCTATGGTAAACTAACATACACAAACAAGCGACAAACGTCGGGAAGCCCCTGCAAATCAGCAACACTGACTGGTAATTACCAGTTGCTATTAGAGCCGGTGTGTTCTCAATCAGACTTTTAAAAAGAAGTACTTTTTTTGTAAATAAAGCCGCCTTTTCGTGCTGTAACTTAATTTACTTTTCCCAGACGCATTTCGCCTTTTTCTTACTCTAAGCGATCTTCATTAGGATCTAGAATGATGCAGTTTTGTTGCTTCTAGATTGTCAAACAGTACACATAGCGCTTCTTTATTTAAATGAGTAATTACTTTCAGTTTGCTGGTAACTATGTTTCCTCTCACTGGTCTGGAGGCCGCATTTTCACTTCCTTTCCGAAACGTAAGCACAATTTTGTATTCTGAACCTTCTCTTTCACGACGTATATATAGTGAATTGATTCTATATTTTCCCCTGTTTGGTTTGTTTACCTTCGTGTTGCCAACCTAACAAAGTATGTGTCCAAAACTAACGTCTACGCATGATTTTTATATCTGCGTGTGTGTGTGTTTGTATGAGAGAGAGAGAGAGAGAAAGAGTGAGGTGAAGACTATATATATATATATATATATATATATATATATATATATATATATATATATAGAGAGAGAGAGAGAGAGAGAGAGAGACAGAGAGAGAGAGAGAGCGAGGAAGAAAAAGAAGTTGTTGGGTGGTATTATTATTATTATGATAAAAATCCTCTTTTGGAACGTTATTCTATTATTTTATCTATCAGTGTAACCAATGAATTGTTTGGCAAGTGTATTTGAACGTTCTGCAGGGTTTTTCTTTCTTCTTTGGTTCATGAAAATTACTTTGGTAGCTCGAGGAAGAGCGCCCAAGTGTGTATGTACCTTTTCTGTCACTGGCCAGGACGAAAAAATCACGCGCTTCGCGAAAGAGAACTCAGAAAAATCTGTCCCCACTTTTTGATGGAGTTAATATTAATTAATTTTGGTGTGCGTACTGTAAGACCTTCGGTACACACACCATCAGATTATTTGCCTTGTCGCTCTAACGAAGTAGGCGAGTGTCAGCAATATGTCTCGTGGGCTTATCGTGGCGTGTTTATCTTCTGCCGTTAGGTCAGACGATAGAAATGCCACTTGCACGCTTAGAGTAGCTGATTGACGGTGACCAACTTTAAACAGAACTTGATTAATTTTCACACACATTTATTAAAATAATAACAATCATAAAAATAACTTAATTTGGCTACGGATGCTATTTACAATTGATAATCTGAAGTTCCCTTGATCCTGGTACGTTAATCTTATTCTCACATATCTCTGATACTTGACAAAGTGTCTATACATTTATCTTCATGGCTATGTACAGGAATAGGATAATCTTATTAGGCGCAGACTGAAACTTGACTATAGACTGGTACAGAAAAATGCAGACTAATACAGACTGGTACAGACTGGTGCAGACAAATGCAGACTAATGCAGACTGACTAATCGGAGGTCTGTACACTCGTTATAATACCTCGCGCGTTCAGGTATCACTGCGTGAGTGTGATCCGCGAGGAGAAAAGGTTCTACGTCAGCAGCATCCTCATTGGCTGCATTACATATTAATACGCGGATCGGCGGAAGCACAATTTGGTCCATCTCTAAGACAGCGCCATCTCATAGTGCGGAGACGGACGAGCGCTGCGCCTGCGCTGTTGTGCTTAGCGGGGCGCGCTCTAGTGGGAAAGTTGTGTATGCAATGACTACGCGAAACTATGTAAACAACATTAATTAACTCAAAATACAAAATGGAAGAAATTTTTGTCACATATTTCTCAATTTATCATAGGTTGGCACTCGAAATTCTTAGTGTAATTGACTAGGGAACTTCCAACGCTGGAAGAGCCAGCACACTATCTAAAATAGTAAGCAGAGAACACTTCATTTTGTTCAGGCAGAGTGTACAGTCTTCATTGTAGGCAGGATGGCAACGAGAACTCTTCGACTTCACGAGTTCAGCAGCCATCTTTACCTCTACCTTGCAAAGTTTGAACTCGGCTCAAAACGGACGCAGATGCTAGGGCCAGACTCATGAGTCCACAGTCAACATTTCAGTCATCCACTATGGCAGAAATACGTGAGTATGGTGAGTATCTGCAACAACAGCAAACAAAGCGACGAGGGGACCGCGAATTTGCTTATTTTGAGATAGGTTTGGATTAAGTGAATTCATACTAGCAGCTCTTATGACTTACTATGCGTTTAGTCCAGGGAACTGGCGCTTGCATATAATTTTCTGGATATTTCATTGTGGTCTGGCCTTCAATTCAATTCATTAATTGCATTCACTATCACTGGCGTTTATGTGGTTACTTTTAATCATTTTATTCTCATTTCCCATTTCCACCCACTCATGCCAATTTCTTAACAAGTCCCTTTGTTTACCTCACTCAGTCAATGCTGATTCTAAATTCAGTCCAGCTTATTAACAAGTCTTTGTATTTTTTGATAAATTAAACTTTAGTGTGACCTTTATTTTCTTTTCCTAGGTGGATGAAACCCTTTAACCCTTTGACTACAATCGGGATGTATGAATCCTTCGATAGGTCGTCAGAGTCCAGTTGGAATATGCTGCATATTATTGCTATGAATCCCACCGGAAAGGGAAGCCTTTTAATGGTTAGCAGAATTCTTATAATTACAGACTTCATTGTAGATTGTCCCGTCCTCAAGCTTCATTGGTTATCCTCGTCTCTGTATTTTCATCGTGTTAGTTCGCGTCTCCGGATAGGCAAGCCAAGTACCAGATTCGCAAAGCGGGTTGCGTTTGGGCCTTCCCGAACACTTCGGGTCAACGAATAGTACCCACTATTGACGCTTTGCACACCACAAACGAAGGCCATATTAAGCAACTGCAGTGTGAATTACAGACGTGCAGAGAAGCTCTGTCCAGCGACGCGTTTCTGTTTTCAGTTTGTCTTATAGTTTTTGCGTAGTCGTCTTCTGAAACCCTGGAGGTACTTGGAATAATTTCTTTTATCCTCATTTCGGCCTTTGTTTCTGCGAAAATACTTACACAACAGTGAAAAACCAACGACAAAATGTACACCACTAAACGCAAAATAATGCAACACTTGTTGCAGAAAACACATATACTTCAGTCACAACATTTGAATATGTTCTTTCAGCGTACAACACAGTGTGTGACAAATATACCATTCTCCCCATAAAGACAAGTAAGAGTTATTACAATGATCATGAATCCCTTTAGTTTCTGTTTTGTCTTTTTACATTCTGTAGTCAAACGTACTTTACCTGTGTTGTTGAAAAAGCCTTCGAAGTAAATGGGCTGTGATGTGGTTACGGTCGCTGTGGGAACCGTCCAGCATGGTGTTATTGTGCTGTTCTTCCATTGGACCCGGTGAAAACAAGTAAGAGGTGCATAACGACCAACCTAACGACCAGCTCTTCATCAGAAAACGTATCCATATTGTTAACGTACAACTAACTCTGTTGGAAAAAAATGTCATGCCAGAACCAAATACACTCCTGGAAATGGAAAAAAGAACACATTGACACCGGTGTGTCAGACCCACCATACTTGCTCCGGACACTGCGAGAGGGCTGTACAAGCAATGATCACACGCACGGCACAGCGGACACACCAGGAACCGCGGTGTTGGCCGTCGAATGGCGCTAGCTGCGCAGCATTTGTGCACCGCCGCCGTCAGTGTCAGCCAGTTTGCCGTGGCATACGGAGCTCCATCGCAGTCTTTAACACTGGTAGCATGCCGCGACAGCGTGGACGTGAACCGTATGTGCAGTTGACGGACTTTGAGCGAGGGCGTATAGTGGGCATGCGGGAGGCCGGGTGGACGTACCGCCGAATTGCTCAACATGTGGGGCGTGAGGTCTCCACAGTACATCGATGTTGTCGCCAGTGGTCGGCGGAAGGTGCACGTGCCCGTCGACCTGGGACCGGACCGCAGCGACGCACGGATGCACGCCAAGACCGTAGGATCCTACGCAGTGCCGTAGGGGACCGCACCGCCACTTCCCAGCAAATTAGGGACACTGTTGCTCCTGGGGTATCGGCGAGGACCATTCGCAACCGTCTCCATGAAGCTGGGCTACGGTCCCGCACACCGTTAGGCCGTCTTCCGCTCACGCCCCAACATCGTGCAGCCCGCCTCCAGTGGTGTCGCGACAGGCGTGAATGGAGGGACGAATGGAGACGTGTCGTCTTCAGCGATGAGAGTCGCTTCTGCCTTGGTGCCAATGATGGTCGTATGCGTGTTTGGCGCCGTGCAGGTGAGCGCCACAATTAGGACTGCATACGACCGAGGCACACAGGGCCAACACCCGGCATCATGGTGTGGGGAGCGATCTCCTACACTGGCCGTACACCACTGGTGATCGTCGAGGGGACACTGAATAGTGCGCGGTACATCCAAACCGTCATCGAACCCATCGTTCTACCATTCCTAGACCGGCAAGGGAACTTGCTGTTCCAACAGGACAATGCACGTCCGCATGTATCCCGTGCCACCCAACGTGCTCTAGAAGGTGTAAGTCAACTACCCTGGCCAGCAAGATCTCCGGATCTGTACCCCATTGAGCATGTTTGGGACTGGATGAAGCGTCGTCTCACGCGGTCTGCACGTCCAGCACGAACGCTGGTCCAACTGAGGCGCCAGGTGGAAATGGCATGGCAAGCCGTTCCACAGGACTACATCCGGGATCTCTACGATCGTCTCCATGGGAGAATAGCAGCCTGCATTGCTGCGAAAGGTGGATATACACTGTACTAGTGCCGACATTGTGCATGCTCTGTTGCCTGTGTCTATGTGCCTGTGGTTCTGTCAGTGTGATCATGTGATGTATCTGACCCCAGGAATGTGTCAATAAAGTTTCCCCTTCCTGGGACAATGAATTCACGGTGTTCTTATTTCAATTTCCAGGAGTGTAGTAGTGAATGGAAGCTTGTGAAAAAAGAGAGAAGTACTGTTGTCAGCAGTAAGTACCGCGAATGAATGGACGAATTATTGCTCCCAAATATGACACACAGTATACCCTGTCGAAATTTGTACTGTTGTTCAGATATTTTCAGTGAAATACAGGTACAAACATAAATGCGTGTAGGAAAGCAAATAAATGCAATTATTCTATAGCGACACGCCATAGAGGCGTCCATTATTGCAAAATAATCAGAAAAGAGACCTCAACAACCTACGACATTTCGTAGGAAGAACTAGGTTGGGACGTTGGTTTACTAGGGAATAGGAAAACAAATAGGAAGGACTGGACTCTTTTTATTATCACTCGTCTTATTTAACAATCATATAAACAAATTCCTTTAAAACAACAGTATCTTAATCTGCTACCAATGTCTTTTATGAAACTAAGTCTATCTCATATACAGGGCGTTACAAAAAGGAAACTAAGTCTATCTCATATACAGGGCGTTACAAAAAGGTACGGCCAAACTTTCAGGAAACATTCCTCACTCACAAATAAAGAAAAGATGTTATGTGGGCATGTGTCCGGAAACGCTTAATTTCCATGTCAGAGCTCATTTTAGTTTCGTCCACCTACGCTCAATGGAGCACGTTATCATGATTTAATACGGGATACTCTACCTGTGCTGCTAGAACATGTGCCTTTACAAGTACGACACAACATGTGGTTCATGCGCTATGGAGCTCCTGCACATTCAGTCGAAGTGTTCGTACGCTTCTCAACAACAGATTCGTTGACCGATGGATTGGTAGAGGCGGACCAATTCCATGGCCTCCACGCTCTCCACGCTCTCCTGACCTCAACCCTCTTGACTTTCATTTATGAGGGCATTTGAAAGCTCTTGTCTACGCAACCCCGGTACCAAATGTAGAGACTCTTCGTGCTCGTATTGTGGACGGCTGTGATACAATACGCCATTCTCCAGGGCTGTTTCAGCGCATCAGGGATTCCATGTGACGGAGGGTGGATACATGTATCCTCGCTAACGGAGGAAATTTTGAACATTTTCTGTAAGAAAGTGTTTGAAGTCACGCAGGTACGTTCTGTTGCTGTGTGTTCACATTCCGTGATTAATGTGATTTGGAGAGAAGTAATAAAATGAGCTGTGACATGGAAAGTAAGCGTTTCCGGACACATGTCCACATGACATATTTTCTTTCTTTGTGTGTGAGGAATGTTTTCTGAAAGTTTGGCCGTACCTTTTTGTAACACCCTGTATAAGAAAATTTTAAAAACACTAACAATTATGCGCCTGACGACTTAAAATTAATTCACAATTGTATGTTGCTCTTCAGAAAAAGTTTAATAAATATAATAAACACCCCAGCAAACATATTTAGCAAAGGAATTAATTTGCGAGGAGTGACGTCGGGTCGCTCGAAGGCGGAACGAAAACTTAACTTGGAGAAGCCAAGGTGGAAGGCGGAAGCCTGCAGTTCGTACAAGACCCACTTCTCGACCTTCGACACAGAGTCACCTCCTGCTACCCAGCATATCACAGCCCCGGTACCCGTAGGTGGAAAGGTAGTGCATACTCCAAAACACCAGCCAGCCAGCTGTAACATTTAATAAGCGCACGGAACAGGTGTGCAGGACAATGTAAATAACCACCAATATACACTCCTGGAAATTGAAATAAGAACACCGTGAATTCATTGTCCCAGGAAGGGGAAACTTTATTGACACATTCCTGGGGTCAGATACATCACATGATCACACTGACAGAACCACAGGCACATAGACACAGGCAACAGAGCATGCACAATGTCGGCACTAGTACAGTGTATATCCACCTTTCGCAGCAATGCAGGCTGCTATTCTCCCATGGAGACGATCGTAGAGATGCTGGATGTAGTCCTGTGGAACGGCTTGCCATGCCATTTCCACCTGGCGCCTCAGTTGGACCAGCGTTCGTGCTGGACGCGCAGACCGCGTGAGACGACACTTCATCCAGTCCCAAACATGCTCAATGGGGGACAGATCCGGAGATCGTGCTGGCCAGGGTAGTTGACTTACACCTTCTAGAGCACGTTGGGTGGCACGGGATACATGCGGACGTGCATTGTCCTGTTGGAACAGCAAGTTCCCTTGCCGGTCTAGGAATGGTAGAACGCTGGGTTCGATGACGGTTTGGATGTACCGTGCACTATTCAGTGTCCCCTCGACGATCACCAGTGGTGTACGGCCAGTGTAGGAGATCGCTCCCCACACCATGACGCCGGGTGTTGGCCCTGTGTGCCTCGGTCGTATGCAGTCCTGATTGTGGCGCTCACCTGCACGGCGCCAAACACACATACGACCATCATTGGCACCAAGGCAGAAGCGACTCTCATCGCTGAAGACGACACGTCTCCATTCGTCCCTCCATTCACGCCTGTCGCGACACCACTGGAGGCGGGCTGCACGATGTTGGGGCGTGAGCGGAAGACGGCCGAACGGTGTGCGGGACCGTAGCCCAGCTTCATGGAGACGGTTGCGAATGGTCCTCGCCGATACCCCAGGAGCAACAGTGTCCCTAATTTGCTGGGAAGTGGCGGTGCGGTCCCCTATGGCACTGCGTAGGATCCTACGGTCTTGGCATGCATCCGTGCGTCGCTGCGGTCCGGTCCCAGGTCGACGGGCACGTGCACCTTCCGCCGACCACTGGCGACAACATCGATGTACTGTGGAGACCTCACGCCCCACGTGTTGAGCAATTCGGCGGTACGTCCACCCGGTCTCCCGCATGCCCACTATACGCCCTCGCTCAAAGTCCGTCAACTGCACATACGGTTCACGTCCACGATGTCGCGGCATGCTACCAGTGTTAAAGACTGCGATGGAGGTCCGTATGCCACGGCAAACTGGCTGACACTGACGGCGGCGGTGCACAAATGCTGCGCAGCTAGCGCCATTCGACGGCCAACACCGCGGTTCCTGGTGTGTCCGCTGTGCCGTGCGTGTGATCATTGCTTGTACAGCCCTCCCGCAGTGTCCGGAGCAAGTATGGTGGGTCTGACACACCGGTGTCAATGTGTTCTTTTTTCCATTTCCAGGTGTGTATATTAAGTAACAGTATAAATTATTCATAAAATAACTGGTTAAATTATTCAAAAACGGCGCACTGCCTTCTTTAATATCAAGTACTTTATGCTTCGATTAAAATTTATAAACATTTCTCCTCCAGAATGACGACCATGCAGACACAGCTAATTAACTTCCAAATATAAATACACTGTACATCAGGTCTTATCATGTAGCTGACAGATGAATGGACAAAATAAGCTAAAAAATATTTGCAACTAATTTCAATGCAAAATACTGAATCTTGGATTAATTGTGGCAATACAATGAAGCATACATGTTTGATGGTAAAAGAAGAATTACTCACCTCACTAAATAAATGATTCCTACATACAGGGTTTATTACATAGCATACCACTCTGAACATCTTCAGAACTTATACACCCATGGTTTCAGCAATACACTCAATAGTAGATCCACAGAATGCATTCACACCACAGGAAGTTTATTATGGCTTAAGACAAATGAAAAATGTTCAGTATATTTCAAAGCACTACAGCAATGCTGACAAATTAGCAGTCACATATCCTGGAGAAATTCACTTAACTTTTCGCTGAACATCTGATATGGTTTGCGTCGGGTACAGCAGGTGCCAATAAGGCAGCGGACGACCGTAGACAGCCGTGTCCGGAACTAGCAGCACGTAAACCAAGACAGCAACAAGCCTCCCCATAGGCGACAGGGAAGGCTTGAGAGGTGGCATGAGCCCCATCTCATATTTCTATCTTACTCTGAGTAATTCGATTTTCCTCTCTAATTGCATGCGGTGAAAAGTCGCCATTCCTTCACACGCAGACTTCCCACGTAGCGTCTCTCATCACCCGGGTGGTCCGGTGGCAGGCGGTTTCTGCTGAACTTGAAAGGGTTAAGCCGAAGGGTGTGAGGGATTCGAGTGGATGCTTTCCAGACGCTGACATTGTCATAAGAGCGGGAGCGACATGCCCACAGGGGAATGACGGAGCGGCTGGGCTAGAGATTCTGTTACTTTGCAGAAACTTACTGAAAACACTTTCTGACGGGCTACCAGCAAGGCGTGGGAATGACATGTGATCCCAGACAGTCTTGGCAAGCAAATTACAGCGTTTCCAGCCATATCTTAACGGTGATTGGGTGGCTCAGGGGATAGCTCTGTGACGTAGCAAAATCGGCGCAGAAATTGGCGCCAAGTATCTCCATTGGTGGAATAGTAGTGCATCGGCAATAGAGTGGAATTTTCCGCCGGTTCTCTAGTTGCTGATTTGAATGTTTAACCACGGCCACTATCGTGAGGGCGGGAATGTTGTGTGTTCAGATTGTACAGGTGCTCCTGAAAAGGTCGGCTCTCGTCTTTCGGTAGGAGTAGGTTACAAGACTGAGCTCTCACTGCTCTGGACAGCCTGCTTTCTGTTGGCTGTCTAATATACTTTTATTTAATTGTAACTATCTGACGAAGTTGCTGAAGTTTCGACTTCAACGGAACTTTCCGAGTACAGTTGGCAAATGAGCGTTCTGCGTACAAGCGACCTATGTTGTCTGTCTTGAGCACTTTTGGCTAAAGTTGACTGTATCGGAGTTACTGTGTGACTTCGCTTGTTAAAATCAATCACTGTACTGTCAGTGATTGTGTGGCGGTCCTTCTTCATCTCCCTCAGAGGTGTATTTGTGTTGCTAGGAAGTCTTTAGTCTGGAACAACCAGACCAGGAGAATTAGTTTCGGGCTATACTCGCGACATTATCATCACCTCGATGGGACGTCGAAGCAACCAGCTATCACCTCCAGTACGCCAGATCGTGTCCTTGCAGTTAAGGAGACAGCTTGGTAATGTATGTCCGCAGCATGGGCAGATTAGGGTATTTTGCTCTGTGACAATCAGAGCTCAGCAGAGCGCGCCTGTTCCCATTTTTTCTTATGTGGTTCTGTCTTGGATGTTCATTGTCTGACTTCTCAGTACTGTAGCAGCAATTAATGTTGGGTTGGCTGGGTGTTTCTCTTAAGATCTGATTTGCAAGGAATTGGTTCCACATACCACTTGGTCATAAACGTCACAAGCTAGTTCATGGACAACTTCACCTTCACAACATTTATTTGAGTATCAAATTTGACATACTGTAAATGTTTCATGTGTTTTGTTTATTATTTTGAGTTTAGTCATAATAAATCAAATTGTTATTTTGTACAGAGCTTTCATTCTGTGAATCGGTAAAGCAACCCTTTCATTTCTCACTATGTTAATGAAACTTTTCTTTATCTAATTGATTTCTATGCAGTTAAATTATTTCAGGTTCCAAACTCTTTTCTACTCCACTTGCAGGGTCGATTACAGTCAGTTCGTGTTTCTTCTTAATCCATGTGCAACAGCAAAAGTCGGAGTTAGAATAGGAGGGGCTTAGAGCTTCATTTTCATATGAAGATTCTAGAAGAATTTAGTGTTAAATAAAGTGCTAGCCTCGGCACCTCGCATAAAATGGCGACCCTGCCAGGATCTTTCCTGTGACTCTCTGATAAGCAAACAGTATTCTTAGTAGGAACATTCAAATTTTTTTCTGTAATTTTTTTTAATGATTAATACCCAAGTTCTTTTTCATGTAGTTCAGCAATTAGTTTTTAAGTAGTGACAGATGATTACAGCTTTTGTTTTCAGCGTGTATATTTTTTGTTTGTTTATTTTTTTATGTGTTTCTTTGATGTGGTGTCCGTACCACATCACACTTTGTCGGGTTTGTGTGCGGTTTCTGTACCACAACAAAACGTGCTTGCAGTTACAGCATTGGAACGGCGTTGTTGAAATTTTATGTCTATGTGGAAAAATATATGAAGTAGATTATTTTTATTGTGCAATTTAGAGAAATTTGTTTTTCATGAATGATCACGAGAAGTAAGGCACGACTATTATCGAGCGAAGCTAAAACAAAAGAGGATAGCATCATGGATAAGGGGCAGCTTACTGACAGGGATAGGTTCGGAGTTGAGATGGGCGCATTTTTAGCAGGACAGGACGACAGGGTCATTGATGAGGAAGGTGATTTGGACGCGATCTTACAGCAATGTCGCGGCCGTGATTATGATAGTGAGGTAGGGGATGAAACAGAGACAGGCACACAGGTCGAGACGGTAGCAATAGTTTATAATCAAACGAACGAGAGCAGACAGCGGCCAGCTCGGTCACGTCAGAGCTCTAGCGCCCAGGAGTCCAGAGTTACATCGCCCATGTGTGACAAGGATCAAAAAGATGACATAAACCCAATACTGAACTTCCTACGATCAATGAAAGAAGAAGCTGACGAACAACGCAAGAAGGAGAAGGAATAAGATGAGAAACAGCGTAAGAAGGAGAAGGAAGAAGATGAAAAATAACGTGAGAAGGAGAAGGAAGAAGATGAGAAACAATGTAAGAAGGAGAAGGAAGAAGATGAGAAACAACGTAGGAAGGAGAAGGAAGAAGATGAGAAACAACGTAAGAAGGAGAAGGAAGAAGCTGAGAAACAGCATAAGAAGGAGAAGGAAGAAGCTGACGAACAGCGTAAGGAGGACACTGATGCAATAACTTCGCATATAGGGGAAATTCGTGGGGAATTACTAACAATAAAGAAAGAATGTGGAGAAGCAAAACAAATGTCAATGGTAGCACAAAAAGTAGCAGGCCTAGCCCAAACGGCAGCAACAGGGGAAATGAAAATGACAAAAGTAACTTCTCAACTCGCAGGGCGCTTGCGACGTGCGACACAAGCCCCCTCAAAATCCCTAGCGTTCTTAAAAACTCAAGGTAATATCGCGGTTACGAACATCACGAAACGAATGAAAGAAGTAGATAGTCGGATAGCAAAACTAGAGCGAAACGGGCACACGAGCACTGCGCGTTCGGATACCAATGATGGAGTACACAGAATTGTGTCTCCAAGGAAAAGCTCGCCGTGCTCTAGCCCAGTGACAAAGTGCGGAACTAACAATGCATACGCAGAAACAGTGAGTAATAGCTCCAATAGTTGCAGCCCACTTAGAAGAGTGAATGCTAAATGCCACTTCCACTGTGATACAGAGATAGCACATCACAGTTATCAGCAAGATAGATCAGGACACTCAGCAGACGTGCAAGTATCGGAAACGAGTGACAACACCAGTGCGAGGATCAGACAGGATTTTGATCACAATCACTTCATGAAGATACTAAAATTCCAAAAGTTCAGAGATGATGGAGGATCGATGCATCCCAAGAGCTGGGTGATGCAGTTTACAAATTCATTACCGTCATCATGGCCAACCCTGGTAAAATTAGAATTCATGTGTGGACACATCGAAGGCCAAGCCGCGGAAAAGATGCGGGGTGTGGCAGCGACGTGTCAGACTTATCAGGAATTTGTTGATGCGTTCCTGCGGATCTACAGGTCAAAGGAAACGCAAGACAGGATTAAAGAGGAAATAATATTTTGACCTGAACTGGATATGTCCGGGCAAAGGAGCGCAACCAAATTTTTTGATGATTTACTCAATAAGAATCAATTTTTAGGTAGTCCATATAGCAAGGGAGAAATAATCAAATTCTGATTTTCCAAATTGCTAGTTAGGTACCAACAGACCCCTGTCGGGAAGTGTGGATCTGACATAGAAGCATTCAAGAGTCTATTGCGTGAACTCGAGGTTGTCTTTGACAAACAAGACGCAAAGGACAGGAAGAAGGGGCAGAGTGACAAATACCAACGACCAGCAAGGGAGGACGACAACAGATGGCATAATCGCACTGGTCATTTAGGAAACCAGGGTTACGGAAATCAAGATTACGCTAACCAAGGTTTTGGAAACCAGAGACACGGAAACCAGAACGTCAGGGAACAGGGTCATGCTAGACAAGGAAGCGGGAACAGGAGGAATAACGAACGTCAAAGTGACAGTAATTAGAGAGAGCGAAATCAAGGACAACAGGAGCGCCAGGAGATTGAAATTAGACCTGCAAATGCACGTCAGAGGAGGGGGAGTCTAACAAGGGATTGGCGCTAGTCCATAGGACTCCAACACATCTCTCACACAAAGAAGTTCATGGAATAATAATAGTTTAAGTGGTGTACATAGCAGAATAGGCAAATATAAGAACCTTTCTTCGGGGAACAATAATCGTTCCATTAATAGATAAAGATTGCTAAAGTATTAACACGCTGCGTTGTCTCGCATAAAAATTTACTGCTGCTATCCTTTTTGGTTTATGTTCGCGACTTACAATGTCGATGGTGTAGGAGGCACTAGCATTCCATGAGCAATGTTTTTGTCCTTTCCTGTCTGGTGTCCATGTTGAGGAATAATGATGAGTGAGAAGAGGTCGCACAAACGGGCGCATACAAGAACGTGCTCCTAGAAGCGTTCTGGGAAGTCGTGGTTCGCACCATAGAGGCCACAACCAGTTCGGGAGACGTTCATAACAATGCATGCAAGCACGCGTCAGTGCACTGCAAGATTGTGGTATATTGCGTGATTTCGAGGATGAATATGGGCAGTATTGTTTTTACAGTGGTGCGCCAGCATCGTTGTCTTGCAAGTCGGGGTGAACCAGTGAGCGTTTGACTCCAATGGTGCACCAGACGGTAGAAATGCGGGCATAAAGCCTACCATGCCAATGTGCTGGTTGGGGATTTAGTGTGCAGCTCGTGACTGTCACAGATGAATAACCAAGGAATTATACTTGGAGATTCGTGACATACCGTGTAGCTGGCGTTTGGTGGGCAACGGAATCTTCAACAGGAACCACTCATATTACATTCTCTGGAAAGGTGAACTTTGATCGCTTGCAACTCTAAATTTATTGTCTTGTATAGCCATGGCTAGCCCAGTCTCTGGAGTTTCAGTGAGGCGTAAGGAGAACTCGGAGGCCGTGTCGTACGGCGCGCACACCACTATCGTCATCAATAGAGGTGAGCAACGAGACATCTCAGCGTAATAGGAATTATGTAAGAGTATTGTATAAGGTAAGAAAAATGTACCATATACTAGGATACGTTAAACTTTAGGATTTAGCAATAACTAGATCCTTAATATTGTGGGGGTTTTCTACTAAAAGTAGGAATGTTTGGCGCACGGCTGTTGGGATGCTATTTTTCAGGTCACCAAACCACAGAACCCGAGATGGAGGGACGACGGGCGAACGAACGTAGAA
Organism: Schistocerca nitens; assembly: GCF_023898315.1. Lineage (NCBI taxonomy): Eukaryota > Metazoa > Arthropoda > Insecta > Orthoptera > Acrididae > Schistocerca > Schistocerca nitens. The sequence goes on from NC_064620.1 coordinate 488,282,850, forward strand.
TAGTTGCATGTTCTTTATAACTCAATAAACCTTCCTCCAGCATAATAACACAATTTATTCAAAAGACACAGAATGTAGATCGTTGGCAAGTGGTAGTTAACTCTGTCGCTCTATATAAGTAGTAGTAATATTAGTGCAGTCCCGCACATTTCAATATGGCGTCACACACCATGTACAGTAGTGAGATCGGTCACTACACAAATATCAAGATAAATTATTTCCATGTCTAGACTAGAGACACCAAGATTTTGTTGTAATGATAGCCCTAGATTGATAACTATAAACTTAAAATAAGAGTGTCTGAAATGACAGGCCATCAGTGTATCGTTATGTAAATTTATTATTACATAGAAGGCCATAGAAAAAGTTAGGCATAAGACTTTTGTCAGAATTGTGCAGATGATGGGAATCGTGGCAGTGCAGAGGCCAGCTGGAGCAAACACAAGAGGTCATCGGCTGTCTGCAAGAAGGGGAGCATCAGCGGGCCACCTGACGAGAAGGGCGCGGGAGCGTCCGGTCCTACAAGCTGACAGTCACCGGGCCTTATACCTGAGGGATTAGGCGGGGAACTAGCCTTGCCGGGCCACAAGCGAAAGTGAGGCTGGCCGTTGACACTGACAAGTTACCAGCATGCAACAGCCAGCTAGTTCTCTGGACATGGCAGCCGTTTTGAGGGATTCCCTGCGGCAGACCACGTTGTCGTGAGTACACGAAGAAGATCACGTAGGGTGTCAGAACCTGCGCCTCGTGTGCCTCAGGACAGAAAGGGACGCTATATACCCACCTGTTTGAGTTTTTACAACTCACTAGCATTGGCCGATCTGCATACACGAAGCAGTAACTTGCCACAAACTCTAACAAATCAATTGTCTCTTTCCTAACTTCTCCTCTCACTTAGAGAACAGTTGTAGCAATCGTCGCTCCTAGTTCGATCCTGTCTGGATGACCTCACACACTTGTGGAGTCACTCCACGTGCCATTATCCCTCGTCGAACTGCAATATTGGGAAATGTAAACTACTGTCCAGGGAGAGAATAGATGTGGACTAGTGATGTATCCTAACTAGTAGACCTCAGAGACCATTAATCGACGTGAGGAAAGCCTATCACAATGTCTTCCTCCCGTACTGCCATGATCATATGCGTGGGTCTTGCTGCAATCTCAACAGCGTACTGCAGATGCTCCAGCACACCCTATTACTGTTGCAACAACGTAGCAACAACACCCGATGTTTAGTACTATGTGATGTCAGTACTGTGGCCCCGTCCCAAAAGCCCCCTCCGATGCTCAAGACATGGAACCATGTGCATCAATGCATATGACTCTACATACCAACCCCCTCAGAGAAACCAACGAATTTGTGAAGTGCTTCGAATATTTCTAACAATGTGATTTAGTGCCTCATTCTCAGTACATTGTGCAATGTGCAAGCACAACTTGACACCCCATGAACCTTGTTTTCTTTTTCTTAAATTTCTTTCTCTAATGTTGTTTTTGTAATGTATGTCATACCTGGTATGTGTTTGTGTTTTGCATTGTAATTCTTATGTAAGTAATATAGTAGGGCGCACAAATTACTATATTCTTCTCTACACTATGACTTTTTTGTATTATGTACTTATTATTGTGTGTATGCAAACAGTGTGCCTGAAGACCCCATAAACTGAAGCAGATACCACCTCTGTCATTGTGAATGGACCATCAGTTCAGGGAACATTTTACAAAGGTTATTCTTGCTGCAGGGAGACAGAATGAATCGGGGGTCGTAATTAGATTCTGAAAGTTCACAAAGTGATTGTTAACTTAAACAGTATCATGTGTGATTGAGTTCAGGCTAGGTAAATGATTGAAACTGTTGTAACATCTTGGGCATTTAATTGCGGAGCACTCCAACTCTGTAAAGAATAAACTGCTCCAGATTTGGCTCACATGCCCGGGCCATATTTATAGTGTGATTGTCTGCATGAATCGGTGTTTGGAAGGGGCTCCCTGGTTATAGATGTGTGATGTGAGGGTTAGATTTCCACATTAAGAAGGTGAAGTTGGCTACATCATAAATAATCCTCCCTCTATGAGCTGCATTTTCTGTTGCAGTAATTTTTTCATAGGATGCAACATTGTTCTTGGGCAATTGATTCACTACCTCGCTCCCAAGTGAGCCAACCGCTCACCAATTACAATCTAAAATAGCGTAGGGGCTATGAGAGGTGGCATGAGCCCCCTCTCATATTTCTATCTTACTCTGAGTAATTCGATTTTCCTCTCTAATTGCATGCGGTGAAAAGTCGCTATTCCTTCACACACAGACTTCCCACGCATCGTCTCACGTCACCCAGGTGGTCCGGTGACAGGCGGGTTCTGCTGAGCTTGAAAGGGTTAAACCGACAGGTGTAAGGGATTCGAGTGGATGCTTTCCAGCCGCTGACATCGTCATAAGAGCGGGAGCGACATGCCCACAGGGGTCTGACGGAGCGGCTGGGCTAGAGATTCCGTTACTTCAAAGAAACTTACTGAAAACACTTTCTGGCGGGCTACCAGCGAGGCGTGGGAAAGGCTTGTGCTCCCAGGCAGTCTTGGCGAGCAAATTAATGCGTTTTATATCATAACTGTGATTGGGTGGCTCAGGGGATAGCTCTGTGACGTAGCAAAATCGACGCAGAAATTGGCGCCAAGTATCTTCATAGGTGGAATAGTAGTGTGTCAGCAATAGAGTGGAATTTTCCGCCGGTTTTAGAGTTGCTGAATCTAATGTTTAACCACGGCCACTGCCGTGGAGGCGGGAACGTTCTGTGTTCGGCTTGTACAGGTGCTCTTGAAAAAGTCGGCTCTCGCCTTTCGGTAGGAGTAGGTTACAAGACTGAGCTCTCGCTGCTCTGGACAGCATGCCTTCCGTTTGCTGTCTAATATACTTTTATTTAATTGTAACTATTTGACGAAGTTGCTGAAGTTTCGACTTCAACGTAACTTTCCGAGTACAGTTGGCAATTGAGCGTTCTGCGTACAAGCGACCTATGTTCTCTGTCTTGGGCACTTTTGGCTAAAGTTGACTGTATCAGAGTTACTTTGTGACTTCTCTTGTTAAAATCAATCACTGTACTGTCAGTGATTGTGTGGCGGACCTCCTACGTCTCCCTCAGAGGTGTATTTGTGTTGCTAGGAAGTCATTAGTCTGGAACAACCAGACCAGGAGAATTTGTTTTGGGCTATACTCGCGACATTATCATCACCACGATGGGACGTCGAAGCAACCATCCATCACCTCCGGTACGCCAGATCGTGTCCTTGTAGTTAAGGAGACAGATGGTAATGTATGTCCGCAGCATTGGCAGATTAGGGTATTTTGCTCTGTGATAATCAGAGCTCAGCAGAGCGCGCCTGTTCCCGTTTTTTCTTATGTGGTTCTGTCTTGGATGTTCATTGTCTGACTTCTCAGTACTGTAGCAGCAATTAATGTTGGGTTGGCTGGATGTTTCTCTTAAGATTTGAGTTGCAAGGAATTGGTTTCACATACCACTTGGTCATAAACGTCTCAAGCTAGTTTATGGACAACTCCACCTTCACAACATTTATTTGAGTATCCAATTTGACATACTGTAAATGTTTCATGTGTTTTGTTTATTATTTTGAGTTAAGTCATAATAAATCAAATTGTTATTTTGTACAGAGCTTTCATTCTGTGAATCGGTAAAACAACCCTTTCATTTCTCACTACGTTAATGAAACTTTTCTTTATCTAATTAATTTCTATTCAATTAAATTATTGCATGTGCCAAACTCTTTTCTACTCCACTTGCAGGGTCGATTACAGTCAGTTCGCATTTCTTCTTAATCCATGTGCAACAGCAAAAGTCGGAGTTAGAATAGGAGGGGCTTAGAGCATCATTTTCATATGAAGATTCTAGAATAATTTAGTATTAAATACACTGCTGGCCCCGGCACCTCGCAGGCTGTCCACCGAGTTGCCCCATACACGTGATAGGTTCCCGCATCACTGCAAGCGGACTCCGGCCTCAGGTAACATCGAACGACATCTGTCCCGTTCTTCGGGAGCCTCCAGTTAACTCCTCCGGCAAAGATAAGGCAGCCAGACTCAGTAAGCGTAACAAGCAAAGATATGAGGGCTAGGGCGAGGTACTTGCACATACCCTGGCGCGTCAGAAAAACGCCCCTGCTCGTAGGTTTTACTCTACATAAGACTCTTTCAGGTAGTCACGGCTCTGTGTCAGTCTGATATGTACTGTATATACTTAGCAGCCCATATTAATTCCGCGGAATCCAATGAACAAGTTTTCAAACCACCCATCAGGTTGGGTTGACTGCAGGCAGTACCAAGTACCCGTCACAAGATAAGGTTGAGAGACACTAATCCTTCTCATTGAATGAAATTAGCAAAGTGATCAGTGAAACTCTATTTCTTGGTTCTGAAATGAGAGAGGGTAGATTTGGAAAATAGATTTTTCATACCATGCAATCTGTAAGAAGGATCTGAAATGGTATTCTGCTTGTTGAAAGTCGTATATTAGAGCTGATAGGAAAATCAGAAAAATTGGTTCAGTTAAACATATTAGTCAGGATGAAAACTCTCTCAACTCAAGCAAATGATGTGATACAATGAAAACGGATATCTCGGATGTTATACCAAATGACCCTCAGACGGGTTAGTAGATGCGAGGTTGTAAGAGGTCCATGACTAAGGAATTTATTGCTAGCGCACTCGAGCAGATGTAATTTGGATGGATTGCTCACGTGCTGCCTGCGATATATAAGCTATAAGAGAATCTCAGATCAGAGAGCAGTGTTGGCTGCAGTAAGAGCAGTGGCAGTATGAGTTAGTAGTAGCTAGCAGCCGTGCATATGGAGTTGGCTAGGCCGGTCGTGCGGAGCGATGGCGGTGCCTGAGCGATGTAGTATAATGTAAAATCAGCTGCGCGCGTATGTAGTTTGTTAAACTTAATTTGTACTATTCTTATATCAAGTCCCATGTAAATGTTTCAAAAATCTTTTAACAATAATATTTTTATATATAATTAACTTTTTGACAATCATTCATCTGAATTTAAAGAATTTGCTAATTTCTCCATTCCGTGGTCATCCCGATTATCGTAAGGAAAAATCAGTTGTTTCTCTTTATACATGAGAAATCTAGCGGCCAGAATTGCACTGGGCTGTGCCAGAAAAATTTCTTATAGGAGCAGATATATACGCGTCATCCGGCGACTTCATTTAGTTAAGAATTTTCAGTTTATTCAGAATGATCTTTCAGGGCCATGACGCAGCACTGCTGACGTCCAAATTTACCAGTTTAGATTCACAGTCAGTTAATTATTGGAGGGTTATATGTGATCCACAATTTTATTGAGAGATTAGTCACACGTTATTATTGCGAAGTTACGGAATAATAAACTGTTGGGAGGTTACACTGAATGTGAATGATATAGATATTTTTTCTGTTGGAAGGTTACAAGGTAAATATGAGAAATAGACAGTGGAATGTTTGAGATAAACGTCACTTTCATTGTGACTTCTAGTTCTCCACCATTAACTGAGTGCAAAACTTCTTCCATGATATTAATGGGACTCACATCCCGAACTCTGTTACGTATTACGGACGAAAATGTTCTACCCATAGTACAATGATTTTCAAAGAAGAAACAATGTGCAAAAATGTCCATAAACTTCAAATTGACAGGGTACAGAAAGATCCACCTACCTGTTTCTCTAAGAGGTAGCGACGGTGCTGTAGTTGGAGATCATACTTTCGACAGAACAGGTGACATTAAAAGTAACAGGACAGGGAAATGTAGAACCAACATGACAGGGAGAATGACAGTATGGAGTACAAAATTTTTAAGGCTTTCGTGGTCACTTGCTGACAATCTGCCTATTGGCTTTGGTCTTGGGTTCTTCGACCGACGTTTGTTAATTTTTCTGACGTTTCGCTAGGACGTGCGGCTGGCATTGTTAAATATTACTGCTGGTGGACTGAATTTCAGCCCGCAGCCGCAGATTACCAACGTCCAGCGTCTTTTCCATGGTGATTACCGCTGTGGTTCTCCCCCTGATCGCTGCAACGATAGTTCGCTGCAGTTTGGGGCAGGTTGAGATATCGGTCATGGTGGAGCACGGGCTGTGAGACCGGCCACAAAGTGAAATTCGACGACATGGAAGTTCTTGATCTAGAGAAGAACGATAACATCCGCTTGTTCAGGGAAGCTATAGAAATACACAAACGTGGCAATAGCTTCAATAAAGAAGAATAAAGCCTCAAGCTCACCGGATCCTGCATTCTTGCAGCGAACGACTGCTGCAGGTAGCAAGAGTAGAACCGCAACGGTGATTACCACGGGAAAGCCCTTGGACGTTGGGACGCCAGGCACATATAATTTGCGGCCGTGAACTCGACTACAAACCGCCACCAGCACTGGAGGGTGAAGCTTTGACAATGCCACCAACTCGTGCTGGTAACTTATCAAACAAACTTCTGCCCATGATATCGAGACAGAAGCGAACAGGTAATTTGTCGTCGTTATGGAGCCTTCGCTAGGGACACATATCACTCCACTCTGAACAAGGGCTCTTATGTTTTCACTCCCACTTAAACGGTGCGGTACCCTTTGTGTGTACCTACTCCCTCCCCTCGCCCCCCCCCCCCAAACACATGCACATTCTCCTCTCCCAAGCACACTAGTCTATTGCCCTTAAGACGCTGAAACAACTTATTGCTGGATTCTTTCACCAATTTGTCTCGTTCAAACTGTGGACATCTTACTCATCAGCACTACCATTGGCTCGTCTAGAGCCATAGACCTCTGTCACTATAAGTCCATCTTTGTTCAAGATGTTTGAGGGAGTTCGTAAATTAAGTATAAAATGACTGACATCTTCATCTGTCTACATTCTAAATGTAATTTATTTATACGACCAGTTTTGATGTTTCACTATACCATCTGCAGCTCCCCTGACCAATGTATAGGAATGCACGAAGAGATTGCACTGTTCGATCCAGAATTCTGTGGATACTACTTAATGCTGACCCCCATTTCGACTCTTGCACTTTGGTCATGGGGCCTCAAGGCGACGCTGTGAAACACCTAAACTGGTTGCATAAATGAATTACAATAAGTTTCTTTAATTTACGTCTATGGTCACAAACTTTTTGTTAACAGATTACCGGTTTCGGTCTATAATGACCATCATCAGATGTGTTTTATAGAAACAAAGTCCTAAAGTACTGTACATTAGGAATTTGTTTTTATAAAAGCTGATGATGGTCATTATAGGATGAAACAGGTAATCTGTTAACAAAACATTTGTGACCATAGACGAAAATTAAAGGAAACTTATTGTATATACGGGTCACTGTTTTATTCGCGACAATGTCGCAGCTTGTGTAAATAAATTACGTTCAAAATATAGATGGCTGAAGGTGTTTTTCATTTTACATTTTACAAACGTCTCACTCTAGTAGCCTGCTCGTGAAAACATTGCTCAGTGGGAACTGGAACAAGATCAGCATAGAAATGATCACCTTTGTATCAGGATCCATCTGCCAGATGGAATAGATCCCAAAGGATGCCACTCAGACGGATGCCCTGAACAGTGTCTCGATTCATTACAGCCACTTAGCTTATTTCAAACAGCTTGAAAATGCCTAAAGCATATTGTAGTCAGGTTACACCAGGCTGTTCGAGAATCCATTCCCAAGTCGTCAAGAAAACCTAGGGAGGCAACCTGCCCCATGATGACACGCATACGACACATTCACCTCTCACATCTGGTGGACTTCTTTAGACGAAATACGAAGGCCAGGAGATCACTGGGGATTCTAGTAAATCAGCATCTGATGCACTTAGATGGAGCAATATAATGGTTCTCTTTCGGGATGGGAGTAAGTATCCACACGGTTTATCAGACATGCCAGGGCATTTTTAATTTTTGCGGCTTTCACAAGACACATGTTCCAAACCATATTTTCAAAATCAAATTTATGAGAATTTCCGAAAGAAGTATGCCTTTAGAATTCTGCATAACAGGGTATAAGCAGGGGGACAGCATGAGCTATAAAACGTTTCCCTTGATTGTTTCTTCTGAATCCATGGCCCAAAGAGAATTCACTAGCACAGAACGCAGAAAGTCAAGCCGTTCTGGAGGTGCCGAAGTAGACGAGACATGACATAAGTAAGAAGCCTCTGCTCCAGTTCCTTATGTGCTGTGTCGTCTATCCTGCACTTATATCCAACTCTCAGAACTGCGGAGAGCATACAGGAGGCACTTAATGAGGTACAGAAACACGGAAGGATTGTGGTATTATATTGGGTACCTAGTCGGGTGAGAATACGGGGAAACAAAGAAACGGTTGTAGTGGTGGGTTGCGCGAGACTATGTGACACTGCACGTCTTCTGTCTTCACGCAATTACCACATTTGAGACAAAGAGTTATGAGCCTGTGGAATGTAATGTGGCTTTTTACAGTGACAGAAGTGTATAGATGTGTACACAACAGCAAAGTCTTGGGCCAACTCCAACCACCAACAAAGAAACGATTATGCTTTGTTCACAGTCTTCTTGCTTTGGAGTGAGGAGCTGCCAGTATGTAATATCAGTGACTATATTTCATACGCTGATAAAAGGGCAGCCCTTGGCGTAAATAGGAAATTGTACGCAATTTTATGCAACAATTTAGTACATGTAGAACAAAAGCAAACTGGTGCTTATCATTTATTAATTTAGTACGTGTTTTAAACTTTCCTCAATCCTCAGAGTTACTCCCTAAAATCTCAGGTAGTGGATTTTCTTGTGTCACAGAATTTTAGTCCACTAAACGAGTCCTTTTTAACACATATTGTGTTTTGTAGCTTGGTATAGTCAACTCCTTGTGCACTTATAAATAGAAGAAGCATGCTTCATACGACATGATAGTTTGAGCATCCACAAGACACATCTTTAGTCTGATAAGAACTCAAATGCTACGATTGAGACGATGAAAGGTATACATAGTAGGAGAAATAGTCATGAAAGATACACAAATAATGCGAAATGACAGTTTATTTGCTATTTTTGACTGTTTATTTGGAATGTTTAGCAGTATGAGCAACTCTGTGTGGCACAACACATGAGTAGTACGTATTCCTTCGCTGCCAGGGGCTGTAGTGTTATTGAGGGCGAGCGAATGAGTCGGAAGCAGTTATCGGCTAGAGAAGTTGAGAATGTTGTGGCAGAGTAACGAGCTTGGATGTCTGACGCATCCACAGAGAACTGAGATGATCCTTGATGTGACTGAGAACACAAGATGATTTTGACATAATTTCGTAGAGATATGCATTAAGTGCAAGCACTATTTGTGAAGTATTGTGGTGTAACATATCACTGTGCCTGACAATCCCTACGCGTTGGTATCCAGAGTGAATTATCAGCCGTGTGTTCTAATTAGTTTCCTTCCACCAGTGTTAGTTAAAAGTATTTCATTAGGAAAGCAAGACATAAAATTTGCATAATCTAAACCTTGTGTGCAGGCCGCTGTGGCCGAGCGGTTCTAGTCACTTCAGTCCGGAACCGCGCTGCTGCTGCGATCGCAGGTTCGAGTCCTGCCTCGGGCATGGATGTGTGTGATGTCCTTAGGTTAGGTAGGTTTCAGTAGTTCTAAGTCTAGGGGACTGATGATCTCAGATTTTAAGTCCCATAGTGCTTAGAGCCATTAGAACCATAAACATTGGGTGTAAAAATAAATTTAATGGCCAGTGACAATGCTATGAATAGGTTATCGTGGTTCCTGTTACCTTAAGACGCTTTTGCGTCATTAAAAGGATTAAATAAAAATGGGCAGATGCAAGTAAGACACGCGCTCTAGGTGTTCTGCACGAAGTTAGTTATGTATATAGACAGTTCACCTATCCCGGGAATCAAGAATCTCGACGATTTTTATCTGTAACAGACATTGATGCTGACAAGATATCGGTCCCGGGAACTCCAAATCTTTCTAGAGTGTTTTAATTTTAAGTTACATGTCTAATGACAAATAACAAAGAATACTTTTTTCCTATCATATATTTACAAATTAAGAATTTTCGGATTATTGCTTTGCTTTTATTGTGAAAGCTTGCTGGCATGATTCTAGGTCAACTGGAAGTACCCCACAGATTTTGAAAAGTGAGTTTGTGAGTATGAAAATATTTGACACTAACGTTGGTATCTTTCGATTTCTTTGAATTAGAAGCTTTAACTTTTTACCCCGCCAAGTGACAGTAGACATTAGTATGCGGCATAAGTTTCAACTTGATACGCTTGCCCCTTCCAGGGAAAACGAATTTTTAACAGTCGGACAGACAGACAGACAGACAACAAAGTGATACCAGAATGGTTCCGTTTTTACCGACTGAATTACGAAACCCTAATAACTAAAGAATACTTTCCTACTCTTCTACAAATAGTTTATGAAGCTTTTCCCCTCTTTTAGATGAAAACTAGTTTTGACGAAACCTGCACTGTCACGCTTTGCACTACTGGGTAGACAATGAGTCGTATAAAACAAAAGTGGTTTAATTTGCTAATGCAGCTGATACAGAAAATAAGATAAGGCAGACTACCTATCAGCGGTTTATTTCAGGTACATCCAATTCAGCACTTCACTTTCTTGCAGCTTGAGGTGGTATAGAGCGTAGTTATCCGTTGCGAGGTAAGAAGCACTTGTAAGGGCTAAATAAACTATTCGAGAGAAAATTAGGGGTAATATTCTTTACCAAAATTTCATATAAATCCAGTAGACGCGTTTTTGGTTCAGATGGCTCTGAGCAGTATGGGACTTAACATCTGACGTCATCACTCCCCTGGAACTTAGAACTACTTAAACCTAACTAACCTAAGGACATCACACACATCCTTGCCCGAGGCAGGATTGGATCCTGCGACAGTAGAGATCGCGCGGCTCCAGACTGAAGCGCGTAGAACCGTTCGGCCACACCGGCCGGCCAGATGCTTTTTTCTAACAGGGCATATTTTCAATACGTAACAGTTAACAATTGTGTGTGACTGTTCATGACAAAGCCATTCAGGGTATTATTGACAACCATTATTTATTTTCGATTTCATTTACGAATAGTCACATGCAGTTTGGTTTAAATGGTTTCACAAACATCAAAAGCAATTTACGCAGTTACGGTCGTATTGAAAAATAGGATAGCTAAGGCGCTTCTAGAAGATAGGGGTGAGCCTGTGAATGGAACTTAAAGAAGTTCTTGCTTTCACATTGGTAGAAAGTGTTCTTCTTACACGCAGCTCCCAGTTAATAAAGTTATAACCTAATTACTTTCAACGGCAAATGAGTGGAGATTTTCCATTAACATTTGGGCAGATGCCGCCGATGATCGGTTGACAGGACCACAATTTCTACCTGTCTTGCTTAATGAATTTTTTCAACTGAAGTTGACCATTTAGATGATGTTCCGTACTGTAAAAGGCTGTGTAAGAGGTATAAGCATGACGGTGCATTTGCACACTTTCATGTGGCTGTTGAGGAAAACGTTGTGGATGGTTGCATTCCGAACATGTGTACGGGCTGTACTGAAACCTGCCTTCACATGACCGGTTTTAACGTGTTTCTCCTGAAGTACATATCTGCAGTTTTTAATCTCTAGGAGGTGTTTCTGTTCTCCACGGGTAGCCAACCGGATGCCCACAGACGGATCGGGCCCGCAATTGGTTTCAGTCTAGCCCGCGGAAAAAATCTATGGCAGAAAAAGTGAGGCGCTGCAGAATTTTGCAACGGGACTTTTCAAGAAAAATATAATCTTCTTGTCAGAGATGTTTTATTTGCCCAAATCACAGTACAGGGTTATTACAAATGATTGAAGCGATTTCACAGCTCTACAATAACTTTATTATTTGAGATATTTTCACAATGCTTTGCACACACATACAAAAACTCAAAAAGTTTTTTTAGGAATTCACAAATGTTCGATATGTGCCCCTTTAGTGATTCGGCAGACATCAAGCCGATAATCAAGTTCCTCCCACACTCGGCGCAGCATGTCCCCATCAATGAGTTCGAAAGCATCGTTGATGCGAACTCGCAGTTCTGGCACGTTTCTTGGTAGAGCAGGTTTAAACACTGAATCTTTCACATAACCCCACAGAAAGAAATCGCATGGGGTTAAGTCGCGAGAGCGTGGAGGCCATGACATGAATTGCTGATCATGATCTCCACCACGACCGATCCATCGGTTTTCCAATCTCCTGTTTAAGAAATGCCGAACATCATGATGGAAGTGCGGTGGAGCACCATCCCGTTGAAAGATGAAGTCGGCGCTGTCGGTCTCCAGTTGTGGCATGAGCCAATTTTCCAGCATGTCCAGATACACGTGTCCTGTAACGTTTTTTTCGCAGAAGAAAAAGGGGCCGTAAACTTTAAACCGTGAGATTGCACAAAACACGTTAACTTTTGGTGAATTGCGAATTTGTTGCACGAATGCGTGAGGATTCTCTACCACCAAGATTCGAACATTGTGTCTGTTCACTTCACCATTAAGAAAAAATGTTGCTTCATCACTGAAAACAAGTTTCGCAATGAACGCATCCTCTTCCATGAGCTGTTGCAACCGCGCCGAAAATTCAAAGCGTTTGACTTTGTCATCGGGTGTCAGGGCTTGTAGCAGTTGTAAACGGTAAGGCTTCTGCTTTAGCCTTTTCCGTAAGATTTTCCAAACCGTCGCCTGTGGTACGTTTAGCTCCCTGCTTGCTTTATTCGTCGACTTACGCGGGCTACGCGTGAAACTTGCCCGCACGCGTTCAACCTTTTCTTCGCTCACTGCAGGCCGATCCGTTGATTTCCCCTTACAGAGGCATCCAGAAGCTTTAAAATGCGCATACCATCGCCGAATGGAGTTAGCAGTTGGTGGATCTTTGTTGAACTTCGTCCTGAAGTGTCGTTGCACTGTTATGACTGACTGATGTGAGTGCATTTCAAGCACGACATACGCTTTCTCGGCTCCTGTCTCACTGCGCTCTCGAGCGCTCTGGCGGTAGAAACCTGAAGTGCGGCTTCAGCCGAACAAAACTTTATGAGTTTTTCTACGTATCTGTAGTGTGTCGTGACCATATGTCAATGAACAGTGAATTTATGAAATCGCTTCAATCATTTGTAATAGCCCTGTACTTAGGTACCTGGACTACTGGCTTCAGCTCCTGTAGTTTCATAAAGTTCCGATGCATGGCGACGCTGCACATAGCCTTCCAAATGATATCTTTAACGTAGGTCCGTTCCAAGCAAGGGGCTGTCATTGAGTTTCTATGGCGGTAAACCAGAATGTCTCACATGTTCACAGGCGCTAGCAGAATGTGTATGGAGACCTGGCAGTGAACAAAAACACAATGAGTAGTGGGGTGAGGCGCCTGTTACGATCGCAAGTTTGCACAAACCTGTCCGATCTCTTACAAGCCGGACGGCTCACACAGCTGTGACTCCTTCATTGTTGGAGCCTACGCACACTCTCATTCGAGGTGATGGACGGGTAACAATCAAACACCTTGTTGCACAACTGGACACAGTCATGCACAAACTCACTAAACTTCACCGGATTGCTCTTCGTCATCCACCCTACATCCCATATCTCGTACCTTCCGACTGTCTTCTGTGTGGCTCAATTAAGCAGCAGTGCTTGGAAGATGGGCAAGTTATTGACTGCAGCAAGACGTTACCTCTGAAGTCGATTAGTAGAGTGGTACAATGCGGGCATACAGGCCGGCGTAAGGCCATCGCATTAAACGGAGATTACGTTGAAAATAGGGTTCTGTAGCCAGAAGAGAGGGGAATAGAATGGCGTTTTGGACTCCTGAATAAAAGCAACCTGATTTTAGAAAAAAAATTGTTGCGTTACTTATTGAAAGCTTCTCGTTCATCAAGCATTGTGCCGCTCTATGTAGTGCACAGTCAGCTAGTCAGGGACGTGTAGGAGCTGAACTCGCTGGAACCAACACACCAGTGTAGCGTCATATGTGAGGTAATGAAAACATAATTTTAGTAAATACTAACGAAAGTTACTGTTAAAATATGTTTATTTTGTACATGTGCTGGCTATCACAAACCACCAAAAGTAAAGAAATAATATTCACGACGCTTAAATAAAATAAATATAGGCATCTAAAGGTATTGTGAACACAAAATGAATGTACTCTCCACAACGAGTTTTGAGGTATAATTAGTTGGCGTGCGGTTTCAGGAAAGGGATGCTATTTATATGGATGGTTTACCCCATAGACATTAATGTCACGAACGTTATAGTTTTGACTTCATGCGCCAAGAGCGCTGCTATCCTCTCACGTTAACAGGTGGCTCGCGAGCTTAAGTAAGTGTGTGTGCCAAGCCTGCGTGTCACCAAAGGCTTTCCATGCTTTATGTACTGAGTCGTAATTATCTCGTTAATTTCTTCAATTCCTGCTTTCTTTGCCTTTCATTTCATTTGCCCGTTCCCTTTCATTCGTTCATCCTGCATCTTTTTACCGCTTTTGAAACACAATATTATTTCTTGTACAAAAAGTTTGTCTTCCTCATACCCTTCGATTACCTTAATCTTTTCGTTGAGTGTTAGCGACACTCACTTTTTGTTCAACATCATTGACAGTTAAAGTGCTACTTTTTAACTGAAACTGGAAGACAATACGTGGGTAGTGCATATCTTTGGAATGCTTGACTTTACCGGAAAAACCATTGCTTGATGGAGCAACACTTCTCTCACTCCGCAGATTGCAGCACAGTGTTCGTAGATGCGCAACAATTTTCCAGGGTGCTCCCGGAAAACGAGAAGCACCGACAAACAGTGCGGACACGAACGAACCATTTCCTTTGATGTTCTGACATTGCGCGTAACTTATTCACTGTCTCCCAGAGCGGCAACAACGAACAAGTTGCAAGACCGCGCTGCACCGAAACTCATTTCATGTTTTTGCGTTGCTCAACAGCAGTGCAAGGGCTGTATACTCTTTGCATTTAAGTTGCGGCCTTGTAGGGTAGTAAATAACTAAGGTGTACTGTGTCATACAGTTGTACTGGTAAGCTCTTTACCGCATTATACAGGGTGGTCCATTGATAGTGACCGGGCCAAATATCTCACGAAATAAGCGTCAAACGAGAAAACTACAAAGAACGAAAATTGTCTAGCTTGAAGGGGGAAACCAGATGGCGCTATGGTTGGCCCGCTAGATGGCGCTGCCATAGGTTCAAATGGTTCAAATGGCTCTGAGCACTATGGGACTTAACATCTATGGTCATCAGTCCCCTAGAACTTAGAACTACTAAAACCTAACTAACCTAAGGACAGCACACAACACCCAGCCATCACGAGGCAGAGAAAATCCCTGACCCCGCCGGGAATCGAACCCGGGAACCCGGGCTGCCATAGGTCAAACGGATATCAACTGCGTTTTTTTTAAACAGGAACCTCCATTTTTATTACACATTCGTGTAGCACGTAAAGAAATATCAATGTTTTAGTTGGACCACTTATTTCGTTTTTGATAGATGGCGCTGTAATAGTCACAAACATATTGCTCATAACTTTAGACGAACAATTGGTAACAGGTAGGTTTTTTAAATTAAAATACAGAACGTAGGTACGTTTGAACATTTTATTTCAGTTGTTCCAATGTGATACATGTACCTTTGTGAACTTATCATTTCTGAGAACGCATGCTGTAACCGCGTGATTACCTGTAAATACCACATTAATGCAATAAATGCTCAAAATGATGTCCGTCAATCTCAGTGCATTCGGCAATACGTGTAACGACATTCCTCTCAACAGCGAGTAGTTCGCCTTCCGTAATGTTCGCACATGCATTGACAATGCGCTGACGCATGTTGTCAGGCGTTGTCGGTGGATCACGATAGCAAATATCCTTCAACTTTCCCCACAGAAAGAAATCCGGCAACGTCAGATCTGGTGAACGTGCGGGCCATGGTATGGTGCTTCGAAGACCAATCCACCTGTCATGAAATATGCTATTCAATACCGCTTCAACCGCACTTGCGCTATGTGCCGGACATCCATCATGTTGGAAGTACATCGCCATTCTGTCATGCAGTGAAACATCTTGTAGTAACGTCGGTAGAACATTACGTAGGAAATCAGCATACATTGCACCATTTAGATTGTCATCGATAAAATGGGGGCAATTATCCTTCCTCCCATAATGCCGCACCATATATTAACCCGCCAAGGTCGCTGATGTTCCACTTGTCGCAGCCATCGTGGATTTTCCGTTGCCCAATAGTGCATATTATTCCGGTTTACGTTACCGCTGTTGGTGAATGACGCTTCGTCGCTAAATAGAACGCGTGCAAAAAATCTGTCATCGTCCCGTAATTTCTCTTGTGCCCAGTGGCAGAACTGTACACGAAGTTCCAAGATGTCGCCATGCAATTCCTGGTGCGATCGATGTTGATGTAGCATTCTTAAGAGCGACGTTTTTGAGATTCCCGATTATCACACAATTTGTCTTCTACTGAAGTTCGAATTAGCCACGACAGCAGCGAAGACACCTACTTGGGTATCATCATATTTTGCAGGTCGTGGTTGACGTTTCACATCTGGCTGAACACTTCCTGTTTCCTTAAAAAACGGAACTATCTGGCAAACGGTCCGAACACTTGGATGATGTCGTCCAGGATACCGATCAGCATACGTAGTACACGCCCGTTGGGCATTTTGATCACAATAGCCATACATCAACACGATATCTACCGTTTCTGCAATTGGTAAACGGTCCATTTTAACACGGGTAATGTACCACGAAGCAAATACTGTCCGCACTGGCGGAATGTTACGTGATACTTCGTACTTATCCGTTTGTGACTTTTACAGCGCCAGCTATCACAAAGTGAAAAAAGTGGTCCAACTAAAACATTCATATTTCTTTACGTACTACACGAATATGTTATGAAAATGTGGGTTTCCATTTTAAAAAAACGCAGTTGATATCCGTTTGCCCTATGCAGCGACATCTGGCTTCCCCCTTCAAGCTAGACGAATTTCGTTCTTTGTAGTTTTACCGTTTGATGCTTATTTCGTGAGATATTTGGCCCGGTCACTATCAATGGACCGCCGTGTATGTCTTACACTTTGCATTCCGTTTCCTCGTTAGGCAAATCCTGCTTTATACAAAAAAAAATTATCAAATCAAAGTGTATTGAATACCTGGGACTGAAATAGTTGAATGGTTTGATAAAGTTTTACTCTATCTGCCTCTCAGTATTCCTTACAAACTTCTAAAAAAAATAACAGCGGGTCTGTTGTAATGTTGCTGCTATAATTAGTTCTGAAAGCGGTGCTGATATTCAAGACCATTAAAGTGGGTTAAAAGCTGTGAGCTGTCTGGGGAAGTTAACCTTGCATTACTGAGCAACTGTTTCAGCAGGTATCCAGTCTAGCTTACCAAATTCACAACCAGTTTAACATTAATTATACTCTTTTCATAGTCATACGACAACCCGTGATATATATATATATATATATATATATATATATATATATATACATATATATATATATATATATATATATATATATATATATATATATATATATAAAAGAGAATTTAAATAAAAAGAAATAGATGTGTTTATATTTGGAAATTTATTTTAACATTGATCATTGATATTTCAGCATATTAAACTTGAGTCATAACTAAGCTAGTGCCTTATTAAGGACTGTCAAAATGTGAGTTTGTAATCTTACGGAGCACATCAAATAGGGAGCCAAGATTGAGAGACTACATACAACACTGCATTCATAAAATAACACACGAAGAACGTTGTAATTTATCCAAGAGAAAATTAACCACAACCAACCGATTCAATTTCCACCCAAAGAAGTTACGTTCGTAGCGCAATCCTGTCGGTCATGAAATTACCACACACTGGTATACTAAATTCATACTAACTCTCTGTGAAATCTTCCTGAAAAGAATAGCTGAGGGCTACTTTGATGCTTACACCACATGCTTCACGTGGTCAACTTGGTTTACACAAAGAGTGTAACTCCACAATAATTTTAATAATTAAAATAAATCACATCTTAACGCAGTTTACAAAAGAAAAACCTTGAACTGGTTACTATCGTCTTACTCTTAACCTGATGGGTCAAACAATTGTATAAGCACGTGGTACTGGTCTCACAAAGGACACCCCACGTGGGTTGAACATAAAGAAAAGTTGCTATATTGAAAAATATTCTCAAGACGTGACGTTATAATCTCACGCACATTCGCATTTAAGATTGATGATCTTAGTTAGAGTTTGTAAAGGATGAGCCAGACAATAAGGGATTTTACTTTATTATATGAGCCTCCAAACGGTAACTTCATTTTTCCATTACGGCCAAGCCACAGCCGGCAGTGTTAGCTGCCTGTAAATTCTTTCGTCCCACGGTCTAGTAACAGGAAGTCAGCACCGAGAAAGGGCACCTTGTTCACGCGCCTCTCTCGTGTGCTGACGAGGTAACGCCGCCCCAGGCGTCGCTTAGCAGGCAACGCTCTGGAAAGTTCCATGCAGCCCGCACGGTTTGCTCGGTCTTGACCAATCAGGGTGGAGGAAGCCGCGTGGTGCGTCGAATATACCCGGCCGCCCGTCGCCGGGCCCGCGCTCTTGTATTCTTGCTCACCCGCGAGTCGGATGCGCGTCCTGTAGCACTGAACATCTCCCGCTTCTCCCGGTGCTGCGGCACTGTGGACTTAGTTATGGCAGACAACAACTTTCGGTAGCTTCGCGAACAATGTTCGCCACATTATAAGTTCTGGCTCACCCTCACCTCCCTAGGCCTATGTAGCCCCTTTTCATCATGCTTTAGCCAATAAATGGCCTTTGTCTAAAAATTACCCTATTATTCCGCAACGCCCACCGCCTGCCCATACCCGCCATCCTGTACAAGTTACTGATCAACACGTGGTTCCACTTCACTCACAAAGTGGTGACAAAGTAACTACTGGAAGATATTCTGAACTTCATGCACGAAATACACTGCGTTGCAATTCAAGATGACATTAGATATCTTAGATCCAAACCTGAAATAAAGGTGATTAAATTTTCAGTTTGGCTGAACTTAAGAAATCCATTGTCCTACGGACTTAGCACACACCTGCTTAGCCGGAGATCTTACCACTTCAGACGCTCGCTGTGGACAGACTGACCTGGGCTCCTACCAAGGGTGCTTCCGTATACAAAACGGAAGTGACCAGAGAGGCAGCTTCCTATACCAACATGACAAGAGACGGACAGGACCATACTAAGAATAGAAACCTCTTTGCTTTTAGAAAGCGTAGCTACCTGTTACGACGTTGGTCCTACTGTTCTCTAGCCAGGCTTGTCTGCTACCATCCAGCATGCAACTAGAAATACATTTGCTCATTCATCCTCTCACACTGAAGGGAAGGGGGATGACAGTATCTTATCATATACAGTATATAAAAGAAAGCGGATGTAGGTTCCGTATGAGACTGTGTGACATGAATTACATATAAACTGTGTTTTAAAGTGTAGTAGTGTGACAGATCGTTCTTGTTTATGTGTAAAAGTAACGCGTTTCACTGCTCAGTCTCCTCCCAGATAGAAACACCACAGTAAATTTAGAAGAGGAATTTATGCCGTAAATGACAACATATTTAAGAAATTAACATGAAAGGAATCCAACAGAGACCTTTCATACTCCCAACGCTCCGGGAAAAGACTGTGCAGGGAATTTTCTGGCCATGCTAGGACATTCCCAAGCAGGCTTCTCACACCCAACTTAAGCCAAAATGTAAAGTAAAGGCAAAAGGTCACGAGCTACTTGCTAAAATACAATAATTTCAACACATCTTTAGAATCTACCAATTTCAAAGAGAAAAAAAAATAACAATCTGTGACACCTTTTTAAAAGATAGTGTAGACCTAATTCGGTCAGCAAGTAAAAACAATGGTCCCCGTGTCACTAATATGAAAACAATTTCTGGTTATTACCCTTATGGAGTTCACCAGTATTTGCTCATTGCAAGAGCCAACTGATCACAGGAAAATTTATGAGTGTTGATTAACAAGTAAAATTTATGAAAATAGCAAAGGTGTCACAGCAATTAAAAAAACATGAAAATAACATCATTATTATAAAGCAGAACATTACAATGCACGATCCGCAAAAGCCAAAGAGAATAATAATAAGAGAAAAAATATGTTTTACAAAGTGGTTAACACAAAAAAATTCTATATCTTATAAAACTAATAATTTGTAGAATTAAAATAACTTTGTGGCACTAATTCAATGACTCTGCTATATTTCAGTTAGTTAGCAAACAATGATCACTGTGTCATTATACTGAAACTACAATTAATTATGTGATTGTTATCCTTATGGGGTTCCTCACTATAAATATGCCACATGCAAAGGCTAATCGATCACAGTCCAATGAGCATGAATAGCTATCTGACTGATAAACGAAGCAATGCCACAGGAATTAATTTACGAAACAAAATATCACAAATCTAATACATCACACAAGGACAAACATTGATCAGTAAAACAGCTCTGAAAGTACAATAGTCAACGTCTAAAAAAAAACACCAATAAATAAAACACCTGCAAAATACAAGAGTCAAAGTCTAAAAAAAAACAATAAATAGAACAACTGCAAAATACAAGAGTCAGTCTAATAAACACCAATAAATCGAACCCCTGCAAAACACACGAGTCAAAGTTTGTCTGATAGAAACACACGTATATGCATTGAACTAAGAACCGTATAATCACTGTTCACTGACACACTCAGTAGTTCCACTGTTCC
This sequence comes from Schistocerca nitens, assembly GCF_023898315.1. Classification (NCBI taxonomy): domain Eukaryota; kingdom Metazoa; phylum Arthropoda; class Insecta; order Orthoptera; family Acrididae; genus Schistocerca; species Schistocerca nitens. The sequence goes on from NC_064620.1 coordinate 488,303,649, forward strand.
GAGGCACAATATAAGGGGAGGGGGGAGGGTTCGTCACTGCAGCTGTTAGTAGGGATTTATGCCCATTTGTTACGTGCAATCCATCCGTCTCTGCCCTCTCATGAAGTTTCTCTTGGTGGACCGTGTCACGTACATCTCGACTTGGTTCCATGTTTGTGTTGTCAAATTCGTGCGGTATCCTCTTTTGACACGCCAGGTTGATATTCCTGGGCAAGGATAACACTTAATGGCTCTTCTTTGTGCCACCCTTAGCTACCAGAGAACATCGAACTATGATTTACTGTCGCTTGACAGTGGGCATCCGTCAGGAAATGTCGATAGGCGTCGTCGACGTCTGCAAGTTTCTCTGGACAGTACCTGTCAAAAGGCTCCATGCCCCTTTATCCCCTGTCTTCTGTCGTTTCACCGCGGCCGTCTCGTCACAGTCGTGTGCGTGTGGTACGTTGCCAACAGATGGATTTCCGCGCGGTGGACCGCTTGGCCATCCCAGATTATCGCCTCCACGAAGGGTCGCACTGGTGCCGCCGGCCATCAGCTCCGGGTGCAAGGGACAGTGTTTGCCGCGGGCCCTTCTTTTGTTGTCGACCGCACTCCCGAAGTGGCCCGGTTGACTGTGTGTCCTGCTGGGAAACCCGCCAGTTTACAACTAGCCCTCCTCCTTGCTGCTCCCGCTGTCTCGTAAGAGTTTAGCCAGTTCGCTTTCACGTTCTCAACTGCATTCACAGAAATTGTTCATCGTAGTTATGTGATTACAAAACGTCATACATAATACCACTTAGTATTGTCTTTCACAATTTTTAAGAACAAAAGTGAGACTTAATTTTTTTAAATAAAAAAGTTAGATGAATCGACAATATAAAAATAAAAGTGTAAGTAGGCTGTTTAGGTTTTTTTATTGGTAACGCCACCTCTGTATGAAAATCACTGGCTGTGCTGTGTGCAGTCTGTGGCTGCTTTGCATTGTTGTAATACTCGCCATTGTAGTGTTAGGCAGCTGGCTGTGAACAGCGCGTAGCGTTGCGCAGTTGGAGGTGAGCCGCCAGCAGTGGTGGATGTGGGGAGAGAGATGGCGGAGTTTTGTAACTTGTCATGAACTGCTATATATATTATGACTATTAAGGTAAATACATTGTTTGTTCTCTATTAATATCTTTCATTTGCTAACTATCCCTATCAGTAGTTAGTGCCTTCCATAGTTTGAATCTTTTATTTAGCTGGCAGTAGTGGCACATGCTGTATTGCAGTAGCTTGAGTAGCGAAGATTTTTGTGAGGTAAGTGATCTGTGAAAGGTATAGTTTAATGTTACTCAGGGCCATTCTTTTGCAGGGATCTTTGATAGTCAGATTGCGTTGCGCTAAAAATATTGTATGTCAGGTTAAGCACAGTCATGTACAATTGTTATAAGGGGACGTTTCATATGTCGACCCTTTAGCCGAGGATACCTCACTGGAATCTTCTGATTTTTTCTTGTAGTTTGTGTAATTAGTGTAGATTTTGTTTATTGCTAGCGCGTAATTGTAGAGAGAATCTCCTTTGTAGTTGCAGTCTTTCATTGTTGTACAGTAAAACAGGTGTGGCACGCATGTAGATTTGTACCAAGTATTTCGCAGGTGCAATTAACTAGATATTATTTTCAGTGCTATGTTAATGTGTTCCCCTATTTTTGCTCTTCTAATTGTGTTTTTCTGTGTTGTCGTGTGAAATATTGTGACAATAATGGCGTGTGAAAAACGTAACACTAGGCTCCAAAGTAAATTGAGAAATGACAGCGAAGACGAAAGCAGTGTGTTAGCGCCACCGAGTAATGAATTAACTGATGTTCAAAGTAGTAATTTGGTAATTGTGCATAGGGAAATGGAGCGGGTGGCAAACAATGGCGTGGACAGTGAAACAATTAGTGAAGAGGGAAGCATTATCGATCGATCGATCGGTCGGCAACAGCTCGCCTCAGGAATCCGAAATGACAGGACACAGTTTCGCAAATACTGTAGATTCAGGTTTTGGGTCCTCACCGTTTTCTCAAATGAGTCAAGACACATTTTCTGCTTGTCAAAATGTGAATGTTGCCGGTGAAAATGCACTGCCCAAAAGCATAGAGAAACAGATTCCAGACACTAATACATTATTATTGCAATTAATGCAACAAATGGAACAAAATCAGAGACAAATGGGACAAAGTCTTCAAAAGTTAGACACAATGGAACAAAATCAGAGACAAACACAGCAAAAGCTTCAAAAGTTAGACATAATGGAACAAAATCTTCAAAAGTTAGACACAATGGAACAACACCAGAGACAAACACAGCAACAGTTGGACACAATGGAACAAAATCTTCAAAAGTTAGACACCACACTTGAACAAACACGTGAAGATTTAACTACTGAGTTACATAACATTGAATCGAAATGTCAAAAAGTCTGTAATGACGTAAAAACACAAATTTGTGAGCATTTTCAACCTATTTTTTCGCGGCATGAAAATGCATTACAGAATCACGAAGCAGCCATAAAAGAACTGCAAACCATTGTTCATGAAAATCATGAGACCTTGTGGGCTAAAATTGACTCAGTTGCATCTACTGATTCGGTTACGCAACTTGCAAAAACTCAGGAAAACTTGAAGGACACAGTAGATTCGATTTCAACACAAATGGACACTCTGAAACTTGGTTCAGAAAAACACACTGAGGAAATGTGTTCACTATCAGAGAAAGTAGCCGAACTTTCCGATCAGGTCACTAACTTATCTACAAAGGTAGATGATGATCTGAATGACACAAGACCTGTAGCCTTCACTGACACAGAAGAGTATGAACAAATTAGAAAATTCAAACAAAATCAAAATCAAATCAATACACAGTACAAAAGAGAAATCCGGGCAGTACAAGATCAGCTGGCACAAGTAGTACAAGAATTACGTATTTCAGAGGACACTCGCGCCCCAATACGGGAAGAGGGACATAGAAATACGGAACAACCACAAAATAATAACACAGGGCATTTCGGAAGTTATGAAAGAAATTGGCAATGTGCACCGAATTTTGAGATGGAACGGCCGACACGACCTAATAATGACCGATATGCTACTCGCCGACACGATGATTTTGACTATAAGCTGTTCATTACTACACGTAAATTCAAAACGTTTAAGAATTCTGCCAACGACATTCATCCACAAGCGTGGCTCCATCAATTCTCTCATTGTTTTCCTCCCAACTGGTCATTAGAGCACAGATTAGAATTTATGTGTGGCTACTTAGAGAATGAACCAGCTGTAAGAATGCGGTCGGTCATTCACGATTGCCACAGTGAAGGAGAGTTTTACCACGCCTTCCTCTCAGCATATTGGTCTCAAGCCACACAAGACCGAGTAAAACATAGCATCATAATGATGAAACGTTTCGAACAATCTGAATTCTCCAGTCTTGTCAAATATTTTGAAGACATGTTGCACAAGAATCAGTACCTGTCAAACCCATACAGCCCCTCAGAACTCATCCGCATTTGCTTACTCAAATTACCTGAACATTTACGACACATTATTTTGGCAGGACGTTGCAAAGACGACACTGAAGCTTTTCAGGGACTGTTACAAGAATTGGAAATTGACACTGACAATCGCGGAATGCGGAAACAGGAACACAACAATTACAGGTCACATCTGTCACAACTCCGTGACGACAGAAATAATAACTAGACACGACAAGGCTATTCATACAACGCAAATCGTGACCAAAACAGACACCACCGTATGACAACCGTTGGCAGAGTAAAAATAATTACAGAGAAAGATCGCATTTCCATAGTAATGACTATCACAGAGACTACCAGAGAAACAGACAATATGGGAACCAAAATAATTATTATCAAGGGAGACAGAATAACTTCAGACGCAACAGTTCAGCGCGCAGTTACGATTCAGGAAGAAATTCTCCACCACATGACCGACAAGAAAGAAATTATGAAATCTACCGACATGACGACAGACGAGATAATCATAACGACAGACCTGAATTTCATCAGAACTGGCGGGATTCAAACAGAGCAGGGCACTTTCGACAGCGTGAATTTGTAGAAGCTAGGTCTCCTAATCCCAATAACGGCGCGCGCCAACAAAGAGACAGACAATGACTCGCACAGCAGGCAGCCGCGTGCGCCCGCTGGCTCCGAGAAAAATAACATAAGACGCTAGCCTTGAGAAAAATTTTAGCATTCTTTACCGATGTATACAACATGATAATTGCTTTGAAGTTGACACTCTGAGTACTAGGAACAGTAAAGGATTGCAGCACATTTCACATGTAAAACCGTTTATTGAAAGATAATCTGCTTTTTAACTTTGTCTTTGCCATAAAACTTTTCACTTCACATTTCTAGTATGCTTTGTCAGACTTAAGAAACTGTTAACATGCAACAATGTTTGAAGTTAAATATCCAGTCAAGAACCAAGAGAACTTATTTAAACAGAAATTACGAATGCATTGTTATTGTGAACAGACGACACAGTGTCATTGTGTGTGTGCATTCTTGCTTGTTTGTTGCACGATTACGTAACGACTATAAGGCTCACATACTTAGAACATTTACCAGTACTGTTAATGAGATTTTAATGCAACATTTTGGTTTACTTGAAATTTGGTGTATCATGAGGTAAGTACATTGGCTTCTGCAGAACTTAGCTTTCGGAGGACGATAACTACGACTTCCATAGAGATTATCTTACAGCATGATGCACAGTTTAGCGCTACAGTACACGTATTTGAGTGATTGATTTCACACTTAAAACATTTATTTTTTTAAGATATTTGAAGTGCAATGATACAAGGGTTTTCCGTGATGCATTTCATTCCATTGCTGTAGTCTGTAACACCTGAGGTTATAATTGCATTGATCCTCAGGGGGGGTACACGCCTACTTTGTGTACCATGTGTTTGGCAAGCACAAGGAGCCCTAGCTAATATGGTATTTGCTTATACAACTTTACACATCGGTACCATATTTCTCTAACACATAAATTACACAGCTACCTGATCATTTAACAGAGAAAGAAACATTTTTTTTACTTCATCAGTGACAGATGTTTACGTAATTACACAGTTGGATAACTTCACGCTTACGAAATTGTATTTTGTCTGTACTTTGTGAACTGTTCATATTTTTTCGGACCCATTGTGATATTATGAGAGCTTTGAATGATATATTTGGTATGGGATCACGATTTTTAAAGTACGTTTGAGGCAGATGACACTTTTGACATGAGCAGAGAATTTTTTTTCGGTTTTGAAATTATTGGAGGAAGCTACGACGATTTTGAGAGTTGACTGAGGTGTTACGATATTATTACGATGACTATGTGTATTATGCTGTTGCGGTATGTTTATGATCAATAAGCTGATGCTATGTGAGTTATCTGAGTATGCTACGTATGTGTTATCATAAAATATTGAAGAAGTATCGACGAATAAGGTAAGGAATAATGAGTAGTGATTAGGGACTCACTCTGGTTTGTGAAACAGGTTGTTGGAAACCAAGAATCGTACTTTAAGAGTTATGAAATGTATGTAAATGCGTGAATGTATTACAATGCCGACGAAAACTTTTTGGACACTGTTATATCAATAGGATTTAGTTTCTACAGATTTGTAACGCAAATTCTTGACCTATGAAATATTTTTATACGAGACTGCCACTGTAGCGGAAACTGTTGTCGTAAATATTTCGGTAAGAAAGGTAAGTGACCTTGACGTAATGCGTCTTGAGCGGCCACCTGTGCCAGCCACCTGGAGAAACAGCCATTAGGTGAAAAAAAAGAGGCCATTAACCTCGCTATTGACATTCCTTTGTAGAAAGCATCGCAAATACGACACGCTCATTACTTGGAAACATATGATTACTCGTATTTTGTGCTACTTACTGAAATGCTTATGAATTGATGGGAAATATTCGTACAACTGCACACCTGATTAGGACAAGTGTCTTTCTACGAGAGTTGAGAGAATTTCTACTAACTTATGAAATGTCACATGACTATTGAATTATATTTTTATGCTTTGCTTTTCATAGTTGCTTATTTCATTTGATATCTAATTTCCAGCTGTGTTGCAGCATTGCTTTTATAAAATAAAATTCATTTGCTAATGGGAACACTTTCTGTCAACAGATCTATAAAATAATAATTTTGTAATCCACATTCTTAAAAAAAGGAGCTCTTGGAATGGAAAGAACAATAAGAAAGGATTAATAACAGTAACTGCATACATAATTTTCTTTTCAACTACTTGGTAATTTTTTTTTTGGTAGAGTAAGTTATCGTGATGCATCACTGTATTGTTAAGATGTGACATAGGTATTAGACATGGCCATTTTTAGTGTAATATTCTTCCTGCTTGAGCTGTCATGTTTAGATATGTTTTTTCATTGCTGCTGCTGTTTGCCAGGCATAGTGTTACTGAATTTGACTTTGTATTACGCTGTTAAGCCATTTTTACTACGGATTTATTTTTCTTGTTTGCTGCATAGTGCCTTATATTAGTTGTAATATTGCAATTGCTTCGCCAATTTCCATTTTTTTTGTCATTGCTGTTTGTGTTAATTGTTTTGTACTGCTGCATTGCCTCGTCCCTTAGTTTAGCATCTGAGCGCAGTAGATTTAAGTTAGCTTAAGAGGGGGTAGACTATATAAGAGAATGAGTTGCGATGAATTGGAAGAAATTCATTGAGAAGTTATACGAAAAAAGTACAGAAAGCAGGTATAGATAGGACCTTTTGGGAATAAAGAAGAACGAAGGGAGATCTCCGAGAAGTAAAGAAAGTTTTGTTTGCAAAATACTGCAGTAAAAGAAACCCCGTCCTTTCCTTGTTTTATCCCACTATGTGTTTGTGTTCCCTTGTGTATTTATGTTTTTCCTGTCTTTATGTGTTTATCTGATAAGACTTATGTTGTAGAATTTTTCTAATACTAAGCTACATTCACTATGATGAGGAATACTGTTATCCTCAAATATAATTGGCATTAATAATATGTTATTTACATTGTCAATATGCTTAGACATTATTTATTCTGTTTTAATGCTCATGTGTAAAGTTGATGTTTCAAAATTTATTCTGATCTTTTATGTATCTACTTATCTCATAATTCCTGTAACATTGATGTCTATGTTTATTTCTATTCTGTTGTAAAGCCTGTACAACAAATGTTATCTGTATTGTTATGTTCTTTAATGATGTATTTTGTACCTTTGTAATGGTATTCTTATGTTATAAAATTGTAATTGACACCAGTTCATCATATTATTAACTTGTAAGTTACATTTCACTGCACACGTTTCTGTTGGTCATAGTATATGGACAATATGTGAGAAGTAGGGACTGTTAGTGTTTGCACGTGTGTTAATAATTCAGCAAGGGACTGGATAACAGCATTGCTGGTTCTAAGGACAATTTAAAAAACTTTGTGAGTGCACAAGTGGTGGTTTATGGACTTGCTATATTGTCCACAAGACTCTTCGATGGTGATTGTGCACCTGCACAGTTGCAACAGATGGCTGCTGGCCGTCTCTACAAGGACTACAGTGGGTCTGCATCTTTGATGACCCAACAATACCATTATTTCTACAAGGACTACAGTGGGTCTACACTTTTGCTGACTCACCAGCACCATTATTTCTACAAGGACTGCAGTGGGTCTGCACCTATAGGTGGCCCACCAATACCATGCTCTCTACCAGGACTACAGTGGGTCTGCTTTGTGATGACCTACCTACCAATACTCTTCAAAACTTCGATTGACTCCGCTGTGGGTTTGCTCTGTTGTGGCACATTACCTGTCAGCATGTCAAGAGTCAGCACTGTCTTTCCGTTGGAAGGACAACACTACTTCTTCAAGACTGCATGGAAATCCACTGCTTCTGTGTGCATTGTCTTTTACTGCTCAGACTTTGAGAAAAGAAATGGCAGTTTCACTGTGATGAATGATCAGGACTGTCTTTATGGACTGTGAGAAAATTTTAGCTTTTGACCAACATTGTATTAATAAGTGTGTGCATTTGATATTTTTCTTACTGTAATTATGAAAAATTTTTTCAAATCTGTATTGCCCAGTGCCCAAAACAATTTGTAAAATTTTTTGTGGGGAGCATGGGGGCTATGTAAGTAGGCTGTTTAGGTTTTTTTATTGGTAACGCCACCTCTGTATGAAAATCACTGGCTGTGCTGTGTGCAGTCTGTGGCTGCTTTGCATTGTTGTAATACTCGCCATTGTAGTGTTAGGCAGCTGGCTGTGAACAGCGCGTAGCGTTGCGCAGTTGGAGGTGAGCCACCAGCAGTGGTGGATGTGGGGGAGAGAGATGGCGGAGTTTTGTAACTTGTCATGAACTGCTATATATATTATGACTATTAAGGTAAATACATTGTTTGTTCTCTATTAATATCTTTCATTTGCTAACTATCCCTATCAGTAGTTAGTGCCTTCCATAGTTTGAATCTTTTATTTAGCTGGCAGTAGTGGCGCTCGCTGTATTGCAGTAGCTTGAGTAGCGAAGATTTTTGTGAGGTAAGTGATCTGTGAAAGGTATAGTTTAATGTTACTCAGGGCCATTCTTTTGCAGGGATCTTTGATAGTCAGATTGCGTTGCGCTAAAAATATTGTATGTCAGGTTAAGCACAGTCATGTACAATTGTTATAAGGGGACGTTTCAAAAGTTAAATGACTTGACAATATAAAAAAAAGTGAAATGATTTGACAGTATAAAAATAAAAATTAAATGAACTGACAATATAATATCTAAATCCACATCACTAATGTGGTTCACTTGCGTTTTAAAAAATCAAATGCTACTTATTAATTCACTAAAATGAATTGGATTATGCTTTGTGGAAGTATAGGTCAGGACAGCATAGGGTTCACCTGTTATTTACACACACACACATGCACACCTGTTGTCTATACTACAAACTAACTACCCATGAACATGTATTACACAAAATTCTACTTCAATCCACTACTAGTTAATCCAACAAGCTACTTCAATGCTACTTCAACACCGTGTTTATACCACTACAACATTGTTGTAATTCGTCCTCTTCTTGACGCTCACGGCATATGTCTTGTCACATGATAAATATGGAGAAACTTTCCTTAAACATACATAGTAAAAAGAACAATGGTTGTTTACACGCAAAAACATTTATACCAGTTGACACACCTGATAAGAGACTCGCAATTATACATCTATCATACTCATATGTTTATACATAAAACAGTAAGACAATTTCATCTAAAATTACGTTATCACAAGAATTAATAACATAGATGACTCTGAGAATGGTAAAAATATTTTCATCATACAGGTTATACTACATTTGCTTGCCCATTTTGCTGCAATTTCGCTCCTTCTTTAAGTTACCTTTCGCTTCCAAATCAGTTATTTCGCCTTTGGTGGTTATTCTGGATTCATTTCTCATGAATGGCAAAAATGTGGTCTCCTATATTCTGTAAAACAGTTTAATCTTAACATATTGAACTTACAACAGACACAAAAGATCCGAACCCTCCTGTAGTTTAAATGACAAATGTTTTGCTTCATCCTTATTACATTAAACCAAGCTTTCCTTCGGTCCCATAATCAAAATTATTTAATCTTCCTCTACCTTCAAGAGGGACATTTCTTCAGTTCAACTCATATAGGCTGCAGTGCATCCCGCACCAGCGAAAACAGTAAGCTGTAATGCTCACAGCATCAGGAAAACACATAAACGTTGCTTTTCTAGGACAAGTATTAACGCAGAAAAATTTTTCAGGCTCTGGCTCAACATCAATCAATACTACAGAAAGGATCCATATTTCTGTTCCATTCTCTATTTTCTGAAAAACTGCTCGTATTTGACTACCACAATAATATTTCAGGGCCACGTAAATTACACAAACCACAATTCTTCTTTCACCTTGAACGGAATCAATATACTGACGAAATCCATAGACAGCACTTTACATACCCAGCTATAAAAAACAAAAAAGACATGTATCATCAATATTAACATATCATCACATATTGGGAAGCCAATGGTTAAACAATCGTTTTATTGCATCCTGTTTTCAAGATTCTAAACTTACTCATTCCTTTCTCAGAGTTCTCCTATCTTACAATATTCATACAGCACGCATACTATAGTAAGAGATCCTCATTTATACTGACAGATACAGAATAGTAATAGCTAGATAGTAGCACTGAAAGCAGAAAATCGGAAACAAGGCTACTAACAGCTGGGAACCTTGGTTTGCCAGACCCATAATAGCCACAGATCGGAAATTCCCCTGAGTTTTGCATTAATTCAACACAGATCTTGCTTCTCTCAGGAGCGACTCCTTTCAATTTACACAAAAAAACATAAACAGCATTTCACTCGTTCACAAAGAAACCTTTTATCTTCACATTTGAACGAACCTATAATCCTAATTGCACAAGGAAAGAAAAAAACTACAAACATCACTTCAATCAATCGCATCTTTATCACTATTTTTACCAACATATTATTCAAAATGCATTTATCACAAATGTAAACTAATCAATTGTTTCTCTTCACCGTCCTCTCTACTCCTCACTGTCCTTTCTACTCAATGTATGGTTTTACGTTTGACACATGGTGTAGCCCTTCTGATTTCTTCGATCGAAGAGTTTCCACTTCTATGGCGTTTTCATGGGGATTGTTCCTTATCCGATACGGGCCGTTAAAGAGATTAAAAAATTTCTTGCAGACACCTGACCGTTTGGTAGACAGCTTGTGTGATCTGATAAGAACTTTTTGTCCTACATGAAACACAGTTTTTCACACGTTTTTCTTATACGCCTTGACTCTGGCTTCTGCTGCACGCTTGATGTTGCGTAAAGCTAAGTCAACAATTGCGTTCCGGCGTAGTCTCGGCTCTAGTGGCCAAGGCACCACCTCTTTGATTTTGCTTGGGGGCTCCTTGTTTTTTAGCACAGTGATTGGCGGAAGCTTTGTTGACGTATTAGGCAACTCATTAATTATGTTCTGAAATCCTTTTAGGTGTATGTCCCACGATCGGTGATCACGACTGCAGTATAACCTACATAATTTTCCTAATTCACGCATGATACTCGTACGCCCACTGGGGTTCGAGCTGGGGTGAAATAGAGAGATATATATAGGTTTAATTGTTCTCCTTCGAAGCATCCGCTGCCAGTATTGCGATCTAAATTGTGGTCCATTATCCGAGATAACCCTTTTCACGCTCCCAACTTCATGCAGAGACTGGTTTGCAAATGCAGTTGCCACTGCCCTTCCTGTGGCTCGCTTCAACGGAGTCAGACACACAAACTTTGAGGTTAGCTCCACCGCTACGAAAACATATGCAAAACCCGCTTTAGATCGTATTAGTGGCCCAAATAGATCCACGGCCGCGAGGTCACAAAGTTTGCTTGGTATTATCGGGTGCAATGATGCAGCATAAGTCACTGTGGCCGCCTTTGCTCGCTGACAAGGTCCGCACACTCTTAAGTACACAACGAATACGCCGTAGCATGTTATTAAAATAGCATGTCTCTTTCAGTTTTTCACAACATTTCTGTGCTCCGAAGTGACCATAACTCAAATGTATGTACCATATAATTTTGTTTACGAGTTCCTCCGGAATCACCAACACCCATCTGGTGTCGTCCGGGGCTCGTTTCTTGAATACTATTCTATTGCGCACTAAGTAGTACTGGCGTATTCCTACATGCTCCTTGTCCTCCCGTTTCTTCTTTATATCTTTCAATACTGCGTCCTTATCCTGTTCGTCCGCTATACTCCCTAAAGATGTGGTAACAAAATTCTCGAATGCTACATTCTGTAGGTAGAGGATGCTAAAATTATTTTCACCGAGTTCCCCTTCTTCTGTGTGAACCAAACCTATAGGAATGCGCGATAAAGCGTAGGCAATTACATTTTTCTGTCCAGGAATGTATTCTACAGTGACATAATATTCCTGTAGGTATAGTGCCCAGCGTCCTAGTCTCCCATGCGTGATTTCTGTGCTCATAAGAAATTGGAGTGCACGATGGTCCGTGTACCCCCTGGTGGTCCTCCCAAATAAGAAATACCTAAATTTTGAGAGTGCCCAAACTATCGCGAGTGCTTCGAGTTCCGTCACGGAATAATTATTTTCACATCGAGAGAGCACCCTGCTCCCAAACGAGATGGTTTTCCAAGTTGTAATATCATCATTTTCTTCCGTTTGAAACAGTACCGCACCTAATCCTGACAAGGAACTGTCCGTAATTAAACAGAATTCTTGTGTCAGGTCGGGATGCACGAGGATGGGACCCTCTACCAATGCCTTTTTCAGTTTATAAAATTCATCCTGTGTCTCTTGATCCCAGACCTACAAAGCTTTCTTCCCTGTTAGTGCGCATAGACGGGGTGTACCAAGTACACTAAAATTTATAAATCGCTTATAAAAATTACACAGGCCTAAGAATGTTCGAAACTGTTTTTTATTTGTCGGCATTGCACACTCCGCTATCGCCGCAATTTTCTCCGGGTCAGGTTGTATTCCATTTGCTGAGACAATATGGCCTAAGAATTTTATGTTCTCTCGTCCGAACTGTGACTTATCTAAGTTGACTGTTACACCTGCCTTCTCAAAAACATCCAGTAGTCTGTTCAGAACGTCATTATGGTCCTCCCACGACTTTTCCGCAATTAATATGTCATCCACATAAATTGTCACTCGCTGTTTCAAATCATCAGGTAAAATGCTATTTAATCCCCTTATAAAAGCAGCTGATGAGACGTTTAGTCCGAACGGGAGACGCCGGAATTGGAAACAATTTCCGTAACACAGGAACGCTGTATATAATCTGCAAGATGGGTGTAGCACGATTTGCCAAAAACTCGAACGGAGGTCGACAGACGATAATACCTTTACCCCGTGGAAACGTTGTAAGAGTTCCTCAAGGCTCTCAGGCCTGTCCGATTCCGACATCATAATTGTGTTTATCTGTCTCGAGTCTAGCACCAAACGAACTGAGTTGTCGCGTGTTGGTACGACAAGTAAGGGTGAGCTGTATGGGCTTACTGCCCGCTCAATTATTCCTTGTTCTAACATCTTGTTTATTTCCTTCTCCACCTGGGCTTTATACGCCACGGGAATAGGGTATGGTCTAACAGAAAACTTCTGATGGTCACATACTCTGAATTGGTAAGTAAAACCCTTAATCGCTCGCGGAGTCTCAGAAAATATCCGTTCATGATTCCTAAGTAGGCGATACAATTTCTCCTTTTCCCTGTCCGTGGTTCTGACTCCCGCGATGCTCTTTCTCAGTGCATCAGCAAAAACAATATCTTTCCCCTGCTCACCAAACGTAGAGCACGACTCACTTACATAGTTCACGAATAGCTCCAGTCTGGGTTGCGACTCGGTTTGAGCTTGAAATTTTAGGCAACTAATTTCTGACTCGGCACGTAATATGCGTTCATCAAATACTAAATTAATTGGCTGATCCCCAACTTGAACTGTCATTACTCCTCCACCCATGTCAATATTGAGAGTGGTGATGATGTTCAGTCCCAATGGGGCACTGTTAAGTGGGGCGTTCCCCAAGGGTCGGTGCTGGGGCCACTGCTGTTTATTATTTATGTAAATGATATGCCTTCTAGTATTACAGGTGATTCAAAAATATTTCTGTTTGCTGATGACACCTTGATAGTGAAGGATCTTGTGTGTAATATTGAAACAGTAACATCTAATGTAGTTCATGAAACAAGTTCGTGGCTTGTGGAAAATAATTTGATGCTAAATCACAGTAAGACTCAGTTTTTACAGTTTCTAACTCACAATTCCACAAGAACCGATATTGTGATCAGACAGAATGGGCATATTATAAGCGAGACGGAACAGTTCAAGTTCCTAGGCGTTCGGATAGATAGTAAGCTGTTGTGGAAAGCCCTTGTCCAGGATCTTGTTCAGAAACTAAATGCTGCTTTATTTACCATTAGAACAGTATCTGAAATAAGTGACGAAAGTAGTCTACTTCGCATATTTTCATACGCTTATGTCGTATGGTATTATTTTTTGGGGTAATTCTTCTGATTCAAAGAGGGTATTTTTGGCTCAAAAACGGGCTGTTCGATCTATATGTGGTGTAAGTTCGACAACCTCTTGTCGACCTCTATTCAATAGTCTGGGAATTCTGACATTGCCCTCACAGTATATATTTTCTTTAATGTCGTTTGTTGTTAGCAACATTAGCCTATTCCAAAGAGTTAGCAGCTTTCACTCATTTAATACTAGGCAGAAATCAAATCTGCATGTGGAATGCACTTCCTTGACTCTTGTGCAGAAAGGAGTGCAGTATTCTGCTGCATCCATTTTCAATAAGCTACCACAAGAATTCAAAAATCTTCGCAGTAGCCCAAACTCTTTTAAGTCTAAACTGAAGAGTTTCCTCATGGCTCACTCCTTCTATTCTCTCGAGGAGCTCCAGGAAGAGCTAAAAAATTAAGCAAATTCCAGTGTTACATTGTTGATTTTCTTTATTTAAACTTACGACTTGTCACCTGAATATGTTTTTCTATATTTCATTTTATCTGTTTCTAATATCGTGTTATAATTTCATGTATTGACTCGTTCCATGACCATGGAGACTTCTCCTTAATTTGGTCCCACGGAACAATAAATAAATAAATAAAATAAATAAATAAATTACTGCATGGTGGGCATTCATGAAGTCATTTCAATCATTGCCACATTCAGCATTGGGAGGACAAAGAAGTTGTACTCAGACTCTCTTCCCTGGCAGGTAAAATTAAGCCGAGTCTGCCTTCGAATTTCTACGCTCTTACCGTAGATTGCGCCCTTCACCTTTATTCCTCGCACTTGAAAAACGGGCCAAGTCCCAGTCCCTTCGCATTTTTGAAATGCTGCCTCGCTCACTATCGAGAAAGGACTTCCAGTGTCAATGACACACTTAAAACATATTTCGTTTACTGCAACTGTCACGACTGGATTTATTCTCGAAATTTTAGCACTCGTTGTTTCTTGCAGCAAATCATCTCTAATATCTTCCCTCTCTATATACCGTATGCACTCCTTTGCCATGTCGCTCATTTGTTCCGATTGGGCGCCTTCTGCGCTGATTGTTTGTCATTGGCGATTTTGTTCATTTCCATTTGCTGGATTATGTCTAGGGTTAGCCGGCCGAGTTTCAACATCATGAGGTGCTCCGCCTACAGTCCCATTCCCACCGTGTTCACTGTAGTGTCGATTCTGGTTGCTGTAACTGTTGCGTTCACGATCCTGTCCACGTCCTCGATCATTTCCGTTGTTCCACCTGTGTTCGCGACTGTTACCCCAGTTTCTATACGGCCGGCCCCGATTATTGTTCCGCTCGCGTCGCGACGACCAGTCACGCCGTTGATTAGTACTAAGGCCACGACTGCGATCGCGCTGCTGTGCCCCGTAATAACTTTGTGCCTGATTAGGCGGGCATTCTCCTGTATTGTATTCCAACTCTTGGAGAAGTGTCTTAAACCTTTCCACGTCCTCTTTGCATCGTCCCGCAAGAATGACGTGGCGCAAGTGCATCGGCCATCTGGTGATGCATATACTAATTAGTTCCGCAGGCCCATATGGGTCGTATAAAAATTGATTTGCCTGCAGCATGTGGTCGAATAGGCGTGCTGGGCTGCCGAAACCAGACTGGTTCAAATTTGGCAGCATAATTATGCCATGCTTGACCCTATCTTGTGCCGCTTCCGACCGACCAATAGGCGGACAGAAAGGCTTGTCGAAACTCCTGAGTGGAGTTGCAGTGACGCGCTGCCGACCTCATGCGAATCGCCGGTTCGCCTTCCAAATAGCCACACATATATTCTATCTTATGTGAACTTTCCCAGTCGGGGGGAAGACAAAACTCAAATTGCTCGAGCCATGCTCGTGGATGTATTCCTTTTTGCGAATTTCGAAATATCTCAAATTTTCTCACCGTAAGACAATGTTTGAAATCAAATCCCCACATTTCCTCCCGGCGAGGCCCTTGAATGTTTCTATTTTTCTCATGTCTTCCCCCTCAAAATACATTCTTCCCTGTCGTCAAAATCTCCCTCGTGGCCGGAGTCCCTCTCTGCACTGTTCGTACGGCTATTTTTAGTGCTATTGGCGAGTTCGGAATCACACGCCATGCGGATTTCCAGATGCGCCACGCTTTCTTGTAATTCGCCTGTTACAGCTTTTTGCCGCCTGTTCACTTCGAACTGTCCCTTCTGAAATGTAAGAAGCGAACGCACTCCTTCGGTCTCTGGCGTTCCCTTTGGCATTCTTCTCTCAGCGCTTGGAAACTCCTAAGTAGCTGTTCTTTGCACTCTTTCGATTCCGCATCGTGACTCCGGTTGCCCTGTTCTAAGGCTTGCAGACGATCATCGATTTGTTCAAATGTACGGCCTAATTCTTTCATAATATCACTTTTTATTTCACTTGCCAGATTGTTTATTCTTTGTGAGATATCATCGGACACTCTCTGCATCGAGTTGTCGACTTTATTTGTCTGCTGGATTAGTTTTTCGTCTATTTGTTGGCCTAGCTCGCGGATCGATTTTTCACATTTCTCCGTCATTTGTTCGCCTAGCTCGCGGATCGATTTTTCAGATTTCTGCGTCATTTGTTCGCCTAGCTCTCGGATCGCTTTTTCGGATGATTCTTTTTGTTCTCGGAACGATTTTTCTGATTTCTCTGCGTTTTCTTTAATTTGTTGCAATAGGGCTTTCATGAGTTCTGCCAAATCAATTTGGTTAGTTGGAGGCAAATTAATTTCTGACTCTGATGTGAGCCCGTTCGTCCTGTTTTGCATTTCCTCTGAAGTATTCCCCATTGCATTTTCGGAACCGTCCGACGCGTTAATATTCGAAATCAAATTATCCCCTTGGTCCATGTTGCTTAAGTTGTTGGACCGCCTACTTTTAGCTTGGTTACGTGTCTGCATTAGTTCAATTTATACCCGGTACACAACACACTAATCAGAATAAACGCATCCCCCAAAAATTACGACAGTCACAATTAAGGTACCCAACCTAGTACGCACTTTTTCACATGCAAAACAAATTTATATCTTTGGTCGAAGTCAGTGCAATTTACAAGCGAGAAAAAAAAACACATACATATAAAACAAACAAATACAGAAAACAAAAGAAGACAAACAACACAACGCCGCTCAACAACGCCGTTAATCTTTTGAAAGTCTGCTCAGAAACAACGCAGAAGTTGTTTGAGCGCTGTAGGGAAAAAATTAAGATTACACAACCTTCGCAATCTAACGTTTCAGAGATTCCAGAGTCTAGTGGAATCACAGAAAAGGATCGCCATGTGTAACGTTGTTGCATTAATTTGTTCTGAAAGCGGTGCTGATATTCAAGACCATAAAAGTGGGTTAAAAGCTGTGAGCTGTCTGGGGAAGTTAACCTTGCATTACTGAGCACTATTTCAGTAGGTATCCAGTCTAGCTTACCAAATTCCCAACCAGACTAACATTAATTATACTGTTTTAATACTCATACGAAATAAAAAAATAGATCTGTTTATATTTGGAAATTTATTTTAACATTGATCATTGAAATTTCAGCATATTAAACTTGAGTCATAACTAAGCTAGTGCCTTATTAAGGACTGTGAAAATGTGAGTTTGTAATCTTACGGAACACATCAAATAGGGAGCCAAGATTGAGAAACTACATACAACACTGCATTCATAAAATAACACACGAAGAACGTTGTAATTTATCCAAGAGAAAATTAACCACAACCAACCGATTCAATTTCCACCTAAAGAAGTTACGTTTACGTTCGTAGCGCAATCCTGTCCGTCATGAAATTACCATACACTGGTATACTAAATTCACACTAACTCTCTGTGAAATCTTCCTGAAAAGAATAGCTGAGGGTTACTTTGATGCTTGCACCACATGCTTCACGTGGTCAACTTGGTTTACACAAAGAGTGTAACTCCACAATAATTTTAATAATTAAAATAAATCACATCGTAACGCAGTTTACAAAAGAAAAACCTTGAACTGGTTACTATCGTCTTACTCTTAACCAGATGGGTCAAACAATTGTATAAGCACGTGGTACTGGTCTCACAAAGGACACCTCACACACATTCGCATTTAAGACTGATGATCTTAGTTAGAGTTACTGATCAACACGTGGTTCCACTTTACTCACAAAGTAATTACAAAGTAACTACTGGAAGATATTCTGAACCTCACGCACGAAATACACTGCGTTGCAATTCAAGATGACATTAGATATTTTAGATCCAAACCTGAAATAAAGGTGATTAAATTTTCAGTTTGGCTGAACTTAAGAAATCCATTGTCCTACGGACATAGCACACACCTGCTTAGCCGGAGATCTTACCACTTCAGACGCTCGCTGCGGACAGACTGACCTGGGCTCCTACCAAGGGTGCTTCCGTATACAAAACGGAAGTGACCAGAGAGGCAGCTTCCTATACCAACATGACAAGAGACGGACAGGAGCATACTAAGAATTGAAACCTCTTTGCTTTTAGAAAGCGTAGCTACCTGTTACGACGTTGGTCCTACTGTTCTCTAGCAGACAGGCTTGTCTGCTACCATCCAGCATGCAACTAGAAATACATTTGCTCATTCATCCTCTCACACTGAAGGGAAGGGGGATGACAGTATCTTATCATATACAGTATATAAAAGAAAGCGGATGTAGGTTCCGTATGAGACTGTGTGACATGAATTACATATAAACTGTGTTTTAAAGTGTAGTAGTGTGACAGATCGTTCTTGTTTATGTGTAAAAGTAACACGTTTCACTGCTCAGTCTCCTCCCAGATAGAAACATCACAGTAAATTTAGAAGAAGAATTTATGCAGTAAATGACAACATATTTAAGAAATTAACATGAAAGGAATCCAACTGAGACCTTTCACTGTTTATAACAAGGTAGGCTTCAGCCCGAGGTCCTTTTCCATCCAACCCCAATCTCAGCTTGTGTTCCGTCTCTAATGATACCATCATTAACTTGACATTAAATCCTGGACTTAGTTCGTTTTCTTTAGTGCATCTGTTCTGCATGCATCCACAAAGAGCACCTCCAAAGTCAGACGTCCCGCGGCCAACACGCCATTGGTGACAGACGTCTGGTGACAAGCGGTCAAACGGTCTCGTGAGCAGGGTTGTTGCGCGTGAATGTTGCGCTGTGTAGTGGGAGGGGGTGGGAGGAGGGGGGAGGGAAGGCCGCCACTTTGTCCAAGGCAGGGCGCGCACCATCCGTCTCCATTAGGCTGCAGGAGCCGCGGCGCGGCGTCTTGTGCGGCTGAGACGCTGATGGATAGCGGGCGCCAGCCTGCCGGCGGCGAACATCAATCAGAAGAGCGGCAGATAAGTCGCGCAGCCGTGGACTTCTCGGCGGATGACGAATCACGACTGCCTGCCGAGGCTACTTTTCGACACCGCACCTTCTTCTGAGTCACAGACCAGAATAAATGCATTAACTGGTTGGTTACTGTTGTGTACGACATCGTACACAACGGTAACGTGATGCGGGCTGGAGAGAGGTGCCGGCAGCTGTCATCGTAGAAAATCTCGACAGGAGCAGAAGTGATTAGTGAACAAGTTATCACCACAAACAGAAGATTTACTTGAATTGTTCCAAGCGAACGAAGGCTTATTACAAATTGTGCAGCAAGAAAATAAAGACCCACTATCAACTTTCACATGGAAAAGACTCTCTGACCAATAGCACAAGCGATGGAGCCAGGCGGCGTCTGCGTGGCAACACTTAAGCCGTTGGCACACGGACCGTTCATCCGAACGTTGAGCGTTGAGCGTGCTGAGTTTCTGACGACATAGCGCGGAATAGCACGTTCGGAAGTCTTTCTGAACGTGAAAAGCAGTATCTGGCATGTCAGATATTCTGAGCGTTGACCAATGAGATGTCACAACGCCACCTACGTCACACGCACGCCGTCTCCCTTCAGTACAGAGTTGTGAGGCGCCATATTGGCATTCATTTCAAGCCTATACGTACGCCGTTTCTGAGCATCAGCAAATTGAGAATCACTGGAAAACCCGTTGTTAACTGTGTGATTCGTTCCAATAAAATAATGAGAAACATCATATTGGTGGCTAAAGAATTATTGTAACTTGCGTATTATGAGAGTAGGCTATTTGAAGGCAGCAACACACTGAAGATCTACCCAAAACGCATTGTTCTTGGTACAATTTGTTATAATTAAATTTCAATTAGTAACATATCTACGATTAAGGTTTTCAGCACAGGGTAAGATAATATGATTAGACATAAGGAGTGAGTTGTTGGTTTAGCGTAATGAGTGGTGTGTCTTGTATGCAGTTGTTTGTTGAGGCGGCAGTTCGCGTTTTGACCCAAGATTTGTTTTCCTATTATTCGCGTTTTTATTAGGTTCTGATACTTTATTATTAGTTTAATATAAGTATATGCTATAGTATTTGATGTAATGTAAATATAAGTTCACCTCTTTTTGAGGGGTGACTTTGTTCGATTGACTTAATCTACAAGACAGCTTACGCTACTTGTATAAAGATATTTTGCTCCTTTTTCTTTTACGCTTCGTAATTAACATGTTGACCTTGGGGTTGTACTAAAATGTGGGAATGATGAATTAATGTTTATCTTATGCGGAGAAGTATTGCAAATTTGTACCGCACTGTTTGTAATGATACTTATTGATTTGACATGATACTTCCCTTTTCGTGGACGATGGAGGAAATGTGCGTTTTAATAGAGCTAACGTGGGAATTTTACGCGCGCCCGTTGAGTAAACAGTATGATTTACGAACTAGAAACATCCCTGAGCTGTCGCTGGAGTGCGTTGCGATCGCGTATACCACGTTGGGGCCCACGTACCGTATGCACAAGTCGCATCATTACTGAGCGTTCAGCAGCACGTTGAACTTGGCACGCTCAACGTTAACGTTCGACAGCACGGCCCGTGTGCCGAGAGCTTTAGAGAAGTGGCTCCGATCGCGAGTGAGCTGTCACTGCCGCCGGCCGTCTTACATCGTGGCAGCAGAGGGCGGTAAAGGCCTGGCCAGACAGAATCCGGCCTGCCGCTGAGACGGACGGCGCAGCGGGAGGCCGGGCCAGTCAGCGGCCAGGGACGCCACACAGGCAACGGCCGGCCGCAGCGACTCTTGATGCGTCAGCTGTTAACACTATAGAAAGGGCCGAACCCCATTATTAAGCTTGCGTGCGTAGCGCAATTGTCTTGACGTTAGACGATTTGGAAGCTTCACGCGGGACACGTTATCTTTGTGCGAGTTATTATTATTATTTTTTTTTTTTAAGTGCAGAAATGAGTAGCTCGCACTAGCCATACGAAATTGCACTAAGAAGAGGAGGTGTTGGGTGCACGACATTAATAGCAAGAGAGAAAGCTTAGGAGAAAACTATCATCTGTGTATTGATCTAGAGTCTGACGAAGATAGGTTCTTCAAATATTTTCGTATGTCGCGAGAATGTTTCGAGGAACTGCATCGCCTGATAAAAAGGGTAGCACCGAGAAGTGCACAACGAACTGGAGAAAGCCAGTTGATACAGGGCACAGACTAGCCATTTGTTTGCGGTAAGTTTTACCATTTTTTGCCTTTTTGTGCTTCAAACGGAAGTCTTATAATTTATTCCATTTCAGTTTTGCTGTATCATATGAAAGATTCGGCGGAAGAAAATGCTATCCCACAACGTAGTTACGAGTGGAGTGATAAATTTATCTGCAGTGTTTACGAATACAGCAAACGATAGTTACATCTAGTTCCGTATGTCCCGCTAGAGAGAACTTTCTACTTAATAGATTGTTTTGTTTCATTGTATTCATAACATTGTCATTGAATTTAAACAAACATATCTTTGATCGTTAACTCATCTATTCGTTCTATCGGCATAAGATACTTGACTACAGGCAACAGTCACCAGACCATAGCTTTTTCTTTTCGGTTAGGAGGTTCAACAGTCTCAGAAATTGTGAAACAAGTGTGCCAGGCAATATGGACTGTTCTACAACCCAAGTATTTACCCACTCCTACAACAGAGATGTGGAAGAAATCTGAAAAGGATTTCTAGAACTTTGGGGGTTTCTGAACTGCCTTGGAAGCATAGACGGAAAGCATATCAGGTTAAAATGCCCGAAGGATAGTGGATCCCAGTTCTTCTGTTACAAACAGTTCTTTTCGCTGGTTCTCCTGGCGATCGTTGATCCATACTACGAGTTTACAGTAGTTGATATTGGAAATTATGGACGTCACAGTGACAACACTATTTCTGAGAATTGAGCTTTCTATCAAGAGTATATCGAGGGCAAAATTATTCTACCTCCAAATCAGGATTGCGTGTATCGTTCAAAAAGTTGTATTGTCTCACCTCTTCTATAAGTCTTTCTGTGTCCATGATGCATGCCCAACGAGCTGCAAGACAAAAACCGCCTCACGCAACTGCTTCCAGTGTGACCACAGAGCAGTTGAGTGCGCCAACGGAGGCAAGCAGCCGCTCCGGCTTGCGGCGAATCTGTAATCTGTGACAACCCGGCGTCGGCCGGTGCGGCAGGCCGCGTGCCGGTGCGTCAAAGCCGCACTCTGTGTGACCGCCGCCATACAGTAACGAGCGATTCAACAGTGCGGCCTGCCCGCTGCGGTTCAAGGCCACAGGCCGGACGGCCAGGCCGCATTCTGTCTGGCCAGGCCTTAATAGTCCAAAGCCGCTGGAGACTTTGCTCTCAGGTCGAAGTCTATTGCGTCCACCCGTTGCTGCACGACCACTACCGACGTTCAACGGCAACCTACCATTCATTTATCGACTATAGAATGTCTGTTGGTTGGTATCGATAAGTTGATACCACAGTCATCGTTGACACATTCCTACTGACTGTTCCAGCTAACTGCATCTTATTAACAGCTGCGTACATTGCCTGACAATAACAAGTCCAAAAGGAGAGTGGAAAAGTCAGGAAACTTCTTGGGTCAAAACGTATGTGATGCTCTTGCAATGACTAAAAAATCAAGCAATGTTTACAAAAAATCTTGGCAATATAAGGCCACGTATCAGTATGAGTTTGGAACCCTACAGGCCTGCACTCCTGCACTAATTCTGTTGGAAAGGGTATCATAAAGACGCTGAATCCTCTCCTGAGGCAAGATGGCTCATAACTGTTGTAGTTGGTCCTTGATATCCTGGATAATGGCAAGTTGATGTCTGAGCTGGTCCCATACATGTTCATAATCGACAGACTAG
The DNA here is from genome assembly GCF_023898315.1 of Schistocerca nitens. Lineage (NCBI taxonomy): Eukaryota > Metazoa > Arthropoda > Insecta > Orthoptera > Acrididae > Schistocerca > Schistocerca nitens. Next base: position 488,326,943 of record NC_064620.1, read on the forward strand.
GGGACCTCGTTGGCGATGGGAATACCTCAACATCAAGCACACAGTTCGTAAAGACACTTGCCATGTATAGAAGCACATTGTCCTGTCGAGAAATGGCAACTTGATAGTGTCACGTGTGAGGTAACACATGAGGGCTGAAACGTGTATGTACTCGGTAGCAGCGATGGTGAAGCATGATAAAATCTTTGACCAGAGTTCCTAGTCTGCGCTTGACCGCGCGAGAGAGCAGTTCTGTTGCGGTCGAGTTACGAGACAGTTCAGTTGCGAGTTAGCTGTCGGGGAGTAGTACCGCGTGCGAGATGACGTAGTTGCGGTCTAGTTGCGAGAGAGTTTAGTTGTGTGTGAGGAGTCGGCGGGCATCGACATCGCACTCTGGTCATGATTCAGGACGAGGTATATTATTTTTAAATAAGGTAATGAAGCAGCATTGCGCTCAGCTAATAATGTAAATTAACTGTAACTAATTTGTGCAAGAATCGCCCCAATAATAATTTTGTTTTCAAAGCAATTTTAACAAAGAATCCTTTAATGAAAGAAATATTCCCTTGCTATTCCTTAAAGAAAAGTTTCCTTTAAATTCAAAATTTTTGCAATGAATTTCCTCCAAGCTCTAGCGAAAAATAAGAGCAGATGCAGTTTTACTAAGGTAAGAATTTCAGTTTAATTAATGAACAGGGCCTAAAGATCGACATTTCGGTCTATTTGTGTTTTCATTGTCACTGAAATTTCATTATCATTGAATTTTCTTATATTTTTTGTGCGGAACATATACTTGGGTCAGATTGCTAATTTTTATTTAATTGTCATTGTCGTTAAAATTTTTTTGTGGGGAGGTTACACTTAGCTCTAGGTCCATTTACATTTGAGTATTATCTTTCATTTTTGTGTGAAGGTTACACTTGGCGACGTCCAGTCCAGGATCGTATTTCGTTGAGAATCTTTTGAAAAACAGTCAGATATCTGCTCTTATTCGCTTAAATAATTAGAATTTGGCGCAACGCTTTTACTAATTTTGCGACTTTCTTTCCTCAGATGATCGGCAATTCGTTGCTCTGTTATATTTGTGTGTTGCCTTTGCATTGTCTTATTTCTTTTGTGAATAATTGTGACTATTGTGAAAATGCCGCGAAAGACTGAACAGTGTATCGCGTGGTATTTTGAATGAAATTACCGACTTAATCAACGTGACCGATAGTAGTTGTGACACGCAGTGTAATGATGACAATCCTGCGTTCACCGACAATCAGTGCGTTCCAACCTCTAATGATGATTATTATCTTAGTGATGAACAAACGAACTCAATTGTCTCCTCTGTTAACTTGACGACAATTGATGACGCGGGGAGCTCTATTGTAATGAGCGCCGCCCAGCTTAACTCACCCGGTTTGGAAAATTCAAATAATGTACAGACAAATTTCTCTAATGAAAATGGACAGTGTACTCAAAGTACAACGGATCCATTTAATTCCGAAAATGTGACCGACAGTGTACATTCGACTGGCAAACCTTTTAGTAAACCTCAGAATAACCAAATGGTTACAGAAAGCGGGACAATTCCAGATCCACCATTAAACAGCACGGAGAATAGAGTAGGTAATAATGGGTTGGAACAATTTATGGCAAGATTGCTACAACAACACAGTGAAAATCTTAAACAACACTTTAATAAAAAATTAGACAACAATGATGTAAATCTCAAACAACTTAGTGAACAGGTCAAACAACAGAACGAACAGTTAAATGAAAAATTAGACAACAATTCCAGGGAACTTAGTGAACAAATTAGTGCCGTTGCCGCGCAGTGTCATGATACTAAGGTACAGTTACGCGTGGAAATTGAGGCTTGTTCAAAGAAAAGTAGCGAAGAAATTAGGTCTGTTGCTCAGGAATTAAGGGAAATGCAAACAGCTGCAACAGAAACACTTAGAGACGAAATTGGCGGAGTCGCCAAACAATGCTCTGAAAAGGCTACACAATTACGCGACGAGTTTAAAGCAATGACAACAGAACTTTCGCGCACAATGGATGAAAAGATTGACGCGAAATTCGACCAACAGAACTCTCAAATTAACGAACGACTTAGTGTTCACATACAAAACAGTGATACGCGTTTCCGCAAATTCATACAGGATCAAAATAAAGTAAAACGACAAGTAATGGAAACAATCACAGCACAGAGACAGGAAGACAAACGTAAAATGTTTGCGAAAGCAAAAACATATGTAGACAACAATATTGCTACGGTATCGGACAAAATTAATACCATCGAACAGTTGAACGCGGAATTACGTGATGAGATTTCTGACCTTAAATCAAAGACAGATACACACACAGCAGATATTCAGATAGTGACAGACAGATTCGAACAATTAGAACTAACACAGGATTCCGATGTAATTCAAGCTGACGTTAAAAAACTGCACGAAACTACACGTAAGTTGCAACAACAGATTAATGCCTCTGATTCTAAAACCGATGATCAGGTAAAAATACTGACTGAAAAATGTGATGAATTGGCCAGTCGTATTGACGTTATTGAAAGTAATAATGACAACAAATCAGACGATACTTCACCGGTTTCATTTAACCAAACACCTGAATTTCAAAATTTACAGCAGACAATTAATGAGATCGATTCGTCTAATAACACGTTGCGTAGAAAGTTGTCAAGTTTACAACAAGAAGTAACAGAGATGAATAATATTTCAGTTAATAACACATCACAGCAGACGCCACTTAGCGAACATTTGTCAGACTCGCGCAACGCGTATAATTTGGGTAATCTACAGAGAGTACGGGACTTAGATTCCGAACAACCACAGTTCAACAGATTCTCTTACAATCCTGAACCTGTTCCATCACACAGAGACGATAATTTCGATTACAAACATTTTCTGTCAGTGAGAAAGTTTAAAGTGTTTAAAAATGACAGAACACAGATTCATCCGCTAGATTGGATACAACAATTTAGCTTTGCTTTTCCACCGACTTGGCCTGTAACACATAAACTTGAATTTATTTGCAGCTTTTTGGAAGGCGAACCGGCAACTCGTATGAGGCCGATCGCGAGACAATGTTATTCAGTAGAAGAATTTCAGAATGCTTTTCTATCAGCGTATTGGTCGAAGACGACACAGCGCGGAATTAAAGATCAGTTAATTAGCTTACCAAATTATGAGAACACAAATTTTCCCAGTGTCACACAATTTTTTGAGCACATGGTCCAGCAGAACCAGTACCTAAGTGAACCGTACAGTGAATCTGCACTCACTCAATTATGTATCTCTAAGTTACCACGGTCATTAAGAGTTTCGCTTCTAACCGGTCAGCAAAAAGAAAATATTTCAGCATTCAGAGATCTGTTACAGCTCTTGGAAGTACAACAATCTGATTATTCCTTTGTGAACAAAAATTTTTCGTATAATAACCAAAGTCAACAAACATACAGCAATTATGATCAGGCACGTAATTTCAATAGTAAAAGTAACAGACGTTTTAGGAATAACAACCACCAAAACTTTAATAACAGACAAAATTCCAATTCTCAATACCGTCAAAATTATCGGCAGCAGGAACCATATTTTAGTAACAATAGACGTTTTCCACCACAACAGCATGAAAGTCAGCCGGTTAGCATACCTAACCAACAATGGAATGCACAAGGTCAACCAGGCTTTAATGTTTCGCCGCGTGAACGTGTAGTCCCTGGTACGACAAATAGTAACGCACGGCAGCAAAGAAACAACTACGTACAGAAAACACAGTATTTCAATTCCTATCGCAGTGCACCGTATAGGAATGACTATCACGACAGACGTAAAAACGATGAGCACAATTATCAGCGTACATATAATAACAGTCGATCTTACCAACAGCAAAATCATCCGCAAGAACATATTCTCATGAATGAACCCGACAGTAGGTATCATCCAGAGCGTAACACGTCTGGAAGAAGTAATAGAACTGTTCAAATAGTAGAAATGCCACAGCATCCTCCTGATAATAGTAACACGTCAGATAGAATTTGACTAGATACGGTAAAAATCTTATCTTCCAAAAACACAAGCACTACTTTTGACACGCAAAATGTTGTTCACGAAAATATTATTACTTTTGACGACATCAGAGACACTCTCTTGCAGGAAAGACCAGTTGTTCAGAAAACCATTTCACACCCTGTCATCGAAATTAAAATTGGTTCATCGAAATTTTCAGCAGTAATCGATTCCGGATCACCTATGTCAGTTATAAATGAGGAGACTTTCAACGAGTGCAACAAAGAGAATACCTATCCTACATTACCTTTAGGCAAAACGAAAGTGAAAGGAGCAATATCGAGTAAAGGTGTAGACGTTAAATTACAGACGCATTTATCATTTTGTATTGCAGGTCACACATTTCACTCAAATTTTTGGATTGTTCCTTTATTGACAACAGACGTTATTTTAGGTACGAATTTTCTGGTACAACACGACGCAATTGTTGATTTTCAGAATTCTTATTTAATGTTAAAGGATGAAAATGTACAACTTGCTTTAGAATTTCAGCACTCTTTATCTGCGGAAGAACAAACAATTAATCGCACAGAGGTCATTTCCGCAATACGTAACATAGACTGCAATTCCACATTGTTCACAGATACGTATGTGCATAACTATAATACTCCAGACGAAGCTGACTACGACGTAATGCAAATGATTTCTGACAAAGTTGAACAAAGCAGTGCAAATACAGACGACGAACGCACGCAACTACACAAAATTCTTTTACAGCAAGCTCCAGTTTTTGACAACATTCCTGGTACTATGTCCGGCTTTATGTATGAATTTCAAGTGAAACAGCACGACACATTTAAAGCAAAGCATTATCCCATTCCATATATCCACAGAGAACAAGTTAAAAAAGAATTGCAGGATATGCTCGACCAAGGAATTATAGAACCGGCAGTTAGTCCGTACATAAACCCGCTACATATAGTTAAGAAAAAAGATGGCTCACTTCGCCTTGTACTTGATTCGCGTCACATTAATGACATTATTATTAATGAAACAGATCGACCACAGACATTAGAAGAACTTCTACAGAAATTTCACGGTACTGCTATTTATTCTACATTAGATTTGAAATCGGGATTTTGGCAAATTCAACTTCATCCGAATTGTAAAAAGTATACAGCTTTTCTCTGTTTCGGCGACTGTTATCAATTTTGCAAATTACCATTCGGATTAACTATTTCTTCTGCAGCTTTTATTCGCGGTTTGAACACAATACTTCCGACAGAACTTAAGGACAGAATTACGACGTACGTAGATGACATTCTTATTGCAGAAGCTAACTGGACTGAACACAATCTGATTTTAGAACGACTATTACAAACTTTTCGTGCACAAGGACTCACAGTTAATGATGTGTCGGCAGCGGGGCCAACACCTTGTAGATCGAAGTGGCTGAAAGTGCACGCTAAACTAACGCAGACGGGCGTGAAGTACTGGAACATGAGACTTATTAATGAATAAGAAGAAAAGTACGTAGCTGGAATAATATACTTAACTTTATTCTCTTGTTGGAATACATCTCTTGAATAGTAGTAAGCTATAAGCACTGATACAAATGGCGCCTTGCTAGGTAGTAGCTATGGAATAAGCTGAAGGCTATTCTATCAGTCTCTCGGCAATTGAGAGGAAGACTTGGTAGGTCTGGTCGCAAGCTATGTCGTCCGTACAACTGGGGCGAGGTCTAGTCCGTGTATTGTGACCTGCCATGTGGTGGCGCTAGGATTGCGATTACACAGTGGCGACACGCGGGTCCGACATGTACTACAGGACCGCGGCCGATTTAAGTTACCACCTAGCAAGTGTGGTGTCTAGCGGTGACACCACAGTTAATCTCAGTAAATCGCACTTTGGCAAAACTTCTATAAAATTTCTTGGACACATAATTTCAGCAGAAGGCATTGCGCCTGATCCGGAAAAACTTCAAGCTCTACGTGACATTACTGTTCCTACGACGAAGAAACAACTACGCAGTTTTTTGGGCTTAATTAACTTTTTTCGCAAATTTATTCATCATTCTGCTTTAGATACACCTAGATTATGCCAATTAACAGGTAAAAACACTATTTGGTCATGCTTTGTTGAATGCTCCACTTTTATCGCACCCAGATCTTACCAAAAATTTTTCCATTGCCACCGACAGTTCCAACACCGCTTTAGGCGTACATATTTTTCAGGAAATTGAAGAAGATGGCTCTACAGTAATTAAAAACATCGCATTTGCAAGCCGCATTCTGTCACCTACTGAGCGAAATTATTCCGTTACTGAATTGGAAACGTTATGTGTTGTATGGGCTTTCACGAGATTTCGGCACTTTCTTTATGGCAGACATACCACCGTTTACACAGACCACAGAGCGATACAATTTTTACTTTCAGCTAAATTTACTCATGACAGGTTAAGTAGATGGAAACTTTATTTACAGGAATTTAATTTTACGATTGTTCACATTCCCGGCACACAAAATGTTATAGCAGACGCACTATCGCGTTCTCTCAGCAACAATCAGCAAGACGTAGCAACCAACTTCTGCAAAGCAAATTTCAGTGTCATGTACATTCAGCAAGTTGCATTTGAAAATTTTATTTCATCGTCATTACAGGACATAGCACAAGAGCAACGTAAAGACAATGTGTGGAAAGAAATTAAACACCTTTGGCAAGATAAAGATAATGTTACGATTAGGAACCACTACACTGTACGCAATGACATTCTATTTCGCCGCTCTCATCCAGACAGCAACAATTGGTTATTATGCATTCCTGACGAACTAGTTAACAAATTAATCTGGTACACGCATTTAAGCTACGCACATTACGGAGCTAGAAAATGTTTTCTTATATTGAGACAGAACTGTTATTTTGCCAACATGGAAAAACGTATACGAGAAGTTTTAGCGTCATGTAAAATTTGCCAGAAAGCTGTCAGACACCACTTCACACATTCCTCCATTATATCCCATTGTACCTGTTAAATTAAGACACATGGCCGCAGTAGACATTTTTGGTCCAATTCCGAGAACTAACAGAGGTTTTTGCTACATCTTTGTCGCTGTTGAACTCACTTCAAACTTTGTTACTTTCACTCCGTTACGCAAAGCTACTGCTAAAACTGTTTCGAAAGCATTTGTAAAACATTTTCTATTTCATGTAGGACATGTGATGAAAGTAATTTCTGACAATGAATCACAATTTCGTTCTGCTATATGGACACGCATGTTACGAGCTAGAAACATTTCTCCGATCTATATATCCAAGTACCATGCTTCTTCGAACCCCTGTGAACGATTAATGAAAGAAATTGGTAAACTGTGTAGAATATACTGCCACAAAAGACATATTGATTGGGACACACACATATTCTCCTTCCAAGATGTAATTAATTCCATACCAAATGAATCCACTATGCTATCTCCGTCTGTTATACTGAAAAACGTTGAACCACCAAACAAAATTAAAGAATTAGTAAACTTTCCTAGATCAGGTCGACTAAGACACCACGAAATAAATGACATTGCGCTGAACAACATCAAACGTGCCGCAGAGCGCCGGAGAAGACAGCAAAAACAGGTTTGTACACGCCGAGACTTTCACATTGGACAGAAGATATTAGTACGTACACACTATTTATCCAGCTAATTAAAAGGTAGGTGCAGTAAATTTGAACTTTTATACGCAGGTCCATATCGGATTCGCAGTATTCCTCATCCCAATGTGGTACACGTCGAAACTTTGAGAACCAGAAAATCGAAAGGCAACCACCATTGGTCAAACATAAAACCCTTTATTGAGTGAACATACTTTACGATTTATCACACTGTAATGCTATTTGCTAATTTTTATGATCATTTCTGCAATTATATTCATGTGACTAATTATTGATGACTATCGTATTTTTTCTTGGCAAGTGCCCGCCAAGGTAAGGCAGCAGGTCGCTTTACTTGTCGTTACACATCAGACCGTGCACATTTTTCATTTTTTTTGTGTGTATGATTGTTTTCCTGTTTTGTTTGTATACATTATGAAATAGCTAAGGTATAACACACCAGTTGACTTTGACATTTTTTTTGCCCTGTGATATCTCAACATCTTGACTATTTTACATTTTTCTTTTTTTTTGCTGCTGCATTGTGATATTCTCTGTCCATTTTTGCCATTGAACCCTGTCTATGCTTTTGACATATTACGTTTTCCGTCATGTTATGCTGTATGCTTAATTGTGTCACCATTAACCAGTCATTATTTAGTGGGTATATGATTTAAATGCAAGAGATTAATCTTTGTTCATCAATTTCAGAAAGAAATGATGCGTAAAGGAAATAAATTAAACAGAAATGGGAATTTCACATACGGAATAGACGAAAGAAGATACAAACACCTTATGAGGAAGAGTAAATGGATCAGAATTAACAAGCATTAACAAGAATATACTATACACATCGTAGAATAACAGTCTTAACTATTTTTTTCTTTCAGAATACAAGGCGATTGATGCAGGCTGTCAGACAGAACTACACATCTTAGTTTTAAGTGATGAAATATGCTAGAGATAAGGAATAGTTGTATAATGAATAATGAAGTGATTTTTTTTTTTGCAGATGATAATGAATGCTGATGAAGAGTAATGATGAAGAATATGCTACTATGAATAATGAAGTTTTTCTTTACAGGTGATGATAATAATGAAGTTATGATAATATGGATAATGAAGTGATGGATAATGAAGTTTTTTTTCTTTACAGATGAGGATGATGTTGAAGTTATGTATTTATGCTATGTAGTTATTTAAGTATTTGTTGCAGTTTGCTTTGACAGCAGGTGTTATATTGCATGGTAGGATGACTGAAGGTTTTGGAAAGGACAGCTATGGAACACATTTTTATACACATTTCACTACCTGTTAATTCGAAGTTCACTACTTTTCAGCATAGTCTGCGTTTCTTCTTTCAGCTCAATAATCCATTTTGTATTTTTTCCAGGAGAAGCCTTTCATGATACTTACTAAACTTGTTACTTATTATACCTGTTCTAGTACTTGCAATTTTATTTTTTACCCATTTGTGTCTATAATTTACAAATGTGATCACATATACTGCTTTGTGTCACAACCTTGCTACAGCCGACTCATGACGAATGACGGTACACATTCTTCATTTACAGGAACAACCTAGAAGCAATTTTTTTTCTTTTTTTCTTCTTGCTTTCCCTTATAATTACCCAACGCAATGCATTGCTAGCACAAAAACAAAATGTATTACCAGTCCCAAATAATGATACCAGTTTCAGAAAATTCTGAATAATACTGATCAGCTCTGAATAGTATGTCGCTTCATTAATGACTCCTTAATGATACAAAAAAAAATAATGCTTTGTAACTGGCTAATAACTGTCACTGTTTATTGTAATGAGACTACTGTTAATGCCCATGATTATTAATGCTATGATTGTAATTAACTGATTTTTAATAATGACTTCTTAATGATCTGAATAATACTGAATGATGAACAATGTTTTATACTATTCAATACTTGCTGGCCACTGAGTGCCAATAATTAATATAACTAAATGATTTATGACCTTTCATGTTCCGTAACTGGCCACTGAGTGCCAATAATTAATGTAACTAAACGAATTAGCTCCTGTTTTCAATGATGACTTTTCATGGTTTGGTAACTGGCCAATGAGTGCCAATAATTTGTATAACTCAATGTATTATGTTAATGATAGGCCAATAATTGACTCTCCTTTTCAATGAAGACTTCTGATGAACATTATTCTGTCATACTAAATATGCTTTGTAACTGGCCAAAGACTGCCGCTGTTTATTGTAATACAATTACCCATGATGCCAATAATTTAATTTTATGAACATTATTCTGTAATACTAAACACATGGTACAGAAATGTTCAATAACTAGGCTATGAATGCCGCAAACTACTAATGTAATTACTGATCAAGACTTGTCTGTTACTTAATGTCCTTCACCTTCTGACCTAACTACCTGGAATTACTGTAATATCCATTTGTCTTGTCCATCCTCATGATCATGGAGCACTATATTTGGTTTTTGCACTAGTTCTACGTTGGTGTGCCTTGTAAGAGCGTGGTGTTGACACAACATGCTGTCCACCACCGTGAGCGATGAAAACGTTATTATGGTCCCACTGTTTGGTGTACCTGATGTACTGCCTAAATGATAACAAGAAATATTACTACGACATTTCAGTGTCTTGAATACGCTGATAAATACTTCTGGGAAAAGAACTGCAAATTGTCTCACTTGGTGTTGTACTTCTGTGGAAAGATATGGACTTTCAGTGCAGCTGCGTGCAACCTAAGTGCTACAACCATGACGCAATCCTTCCTATTCCTTCCCTAATTCTTGTAAAATGAAAAGGTCATATAGAGTGCGTGTGTATTTTTGCCGTTTACTAATACATTTTGTGATTTGCTGATATATTCTCAACTGCACTGCATGTACACTTATGTCAGTTGTCAACATGATTTTTTTTTGTTTGCGTTTATTTGTTATGAAAATGTTCAAAAGTTTTTCAGTGCATGTGCACTTATGTTATGTGTTAATATGTCTTCTACTGAACTTTAGTGCCTGTGCATTTTTCTCATTTTTCAATATGATTTGTACTTATTCTGTATACCTTTTATGATTTCGTGATATGTTTAATACTTCAGTGCGTATGCACTTATGTCATTTGTTACTCATTGTATATACATTTCGTCATATGCTGATATGTTCTGAACTGCAGTGCATGTGCACTCATGTCACTTGTCAACATGATTTTTTGCCATTCTATTTATTTGTTCTGAAAATGCTACAGAATCTTTCAGTGCGTGTGCACTTTGTTATCTATCAAATAATTTGTATATACATTACCCAGATATGTTTTGTACTTATATTTTGTCTTTGTCTGAAATGTTTTGTACTCGGTGCATGTGCACCACATTTAATTCATGTACTACATCTGTATATATGCTGTATATGTAAATTTAATTAAGAAAAAATTTTGCCGCGCTTGGCAAGTCCAAATGACACACCATCGCTGCCAAATTTTTGCCCCCCCCCCCCCCCCCCCAGTGGAGGGTTATGAAACGTGAATGTACTCGGTAGCAGCGATGGTGAGGCATGATAAAATCTTTGACCAGAGTTCCTAGTCTGCGCTTGACCGCGCGAGAGAGCAGTTCTGTTGCGGTCGAGTTACGAGACAGTTCAGTTGCGAGTTAGCTGTCGGGGAGTAGTACCGCGTGCGAGATGACGTAGTTGCGGTCTAGTTGCGAGAGAGTTTAGTTGTGTGTGAGGAGTCGGCGGGCGTCGACATCGCACTCTGGTCATGATTCAGGACGAGGTATATTATTTTTAAATAAGGTAATGAAGCAGCATTGCGCTCAGCTAATAATGTAAATTAACTGTAACTAATTTGTGCAAGAATCGCCCCAATAATAATTTTGTTTTCAAAGCAATTTTAACAAAGAATCCTTTAATGAAAGAAATATTCCCTTGCTATTCCTTAAAGAAAAGTTTCCTTTAAATTCAAAATTTTTGCAATGAATTTCCTCCAAGCTATGGCGAAAAATAAGAGCAGATGCAGTTTTACTAAGGTAAGAATTTCAGTTTAATTAATGAACAGGGCCTAAAGATCGACATTTCGGTCTATTTGTGTTTTCATTGTCACTGAAATTTCATTATCATTGAATTTTCTTATATTTTTTGTGAGGAACTGCAAAAGGGTGGGAATTTAAGGAGATGGAACCTGGATAAACTGACTAAATCAGAGGTTGTACAGAGTTTCAGGGAGAGCTTAAGGGAACAACTGACACGAATGGGGGAAAGAAATACAGTAGAAGAAGAATGGGTAGCTCCGAAGGATGAAGTAGTGAAGCCAGCAGAGGATCAAGTAGGTAATAAGACGAGGGCTAGTAGAAATCCTTGGGTAATAGAAGAAAAATTGAATTTAATTGATGAAAGTAGAAAATATAAAATACAGAAAATGAAGCAGGCAAAAAGGAATAGAAACGTCTCAAAAATGAGATCGACAGGAAGTGCAAAATGGCTAAGCAGGGATGGCTAGAGGACAAATGTAAGGATGTAGAGGCTTATCTCACTAGGGGTAAGATAGATACTGCATACAGGAAAATTAAAGAGACCTTTGGAGAAAAGAGAACCACTTGTATGAATATCAAGAGCTCAGATGGAAACCCAATTCTTAGCAAAGAAGGGAAAGCAGAAAGGTGGAAGGAGTTCAAATGGTTCATATGGCTCTGAGCACTATGGGACTCAACTGCTGTGGTCATAAGTCCCCTAGAACTTAGAACTACTTAAACCTAACTAACCTAAGGACATCACACACATCCATGCCCGAGGCAGGATTCGAACCTGCGACCGTAGTGGTCGTGCGGTTCGAGACTGTAGCGCCTTTAACCGCTCGGCCACTCCGGCCGGCGTGGAAGGAGTATATAGAGGATCTATACAAGGGCGATGTACTAGAAGACAATATTATGGAAATGGATGAGGATGTAGATGAAGATGAAATGGGAGACACGATACTGCGTGAAGAGTTTGACAGAGCACTGAAAGAGCAGAGTCAAAACAAGGCCCCGTGAGTAGACAACATTCCATTAGAACTACTGACAGCCTTGGGTGCGCCAGTCCTGACGAAACTCTACCAATCTGGTGAGCAAGATGTATGAGACAGGCGAAATACCCTCAGACTTCAAGAAGAATATAATAGTTCCAATCCCAAAGAAAGCAGGTATTGATAGATGTGAAAATTACCGAACTATCCGTTTAATAAGTCACAGCTACAAAATACTAACACGAATTCTTTACAGACGAATGGGAAAACTAGTAGAAGCCACCTCGGGGGAGATCAGTTTGGATTCCGTAGAAATATTGGAACACTTGAGGCAATACTGAACTTACGACTTATCTTAGAAGAAATATTAAGGAAAGGCAAAGCTCCGTTTCTAGCATTTGTAGACTTAGGGAAAGCTTGTGACAATGTTGACTGGAATACTCTCTTTCAAATTCTAAAGGTGGCAGGGGTAAAATACAGGGAGCGAAAGGCTATTTACAATTTGTACAGAAACCAGATGGCAGTTACAAGAGTCAAGGGGCATGAAAGGGAAGCAGTGGTTGGGAAGGGAGTGAGACAGGGTTGTAGCCTCTCCCCGATGTTATTCAATCTGTATATTGAGCAAGCAGTAAAGGAAACAAAAGAAAAATTCGGAGTAGGTATTAAAATCCATGTAGAAGAAATAAAAACTTAGAGGTTTGCCGATGACATTGTAATTCTGTCAGAGACAGCAAAGGACTAGGAAGAGCAGTTGAACGAAATGGACAGAGTCTTGAAAGGAGGATATAAGATGAACATCAACAAAAGCAAAACGAGGATAATGAAATGTAGTCATATTAAATCGGGTGATGCTGAGGGAATTAGATTAGGAAATGAGACACTTAAAGTAGTAAAGGAGTTTTGCTATTTGGGGAACAAAATAACTGATTATGGTCGAAGTAGAGAGGATCTAAAATGTAGATTTGCAAAGGCAAGGATAACGTTTCTAAAGAAAAGAAATTTGTTAACATCGAGCATAGATTTAAGTGTCAGGAAGTCGTTTCTGAAAGCATTTGTATGGAGCGTAGTCATGTACGGAAGTGAAACATGGACGATAAATAGTTTGGACAAGAAGAGAATAGAAGCTCTCGAAATGTGGTGCTACAGAAGAATGCAGAATGTTAGATGGGTACATCACATAACTAACGTGGAGGTACTGAACAGAATTATGGAGAAGAGGAGTTTGTGGCACAACTTGACAAGATGAAGGGACCGATTGGTAGGACATCATGTGAGGCATCAAGGGATGACAAATTTAGCATTGGAGAGCAGCGTGGAGGGTAAAAATCGTAGAGGGAGACCAAGAGATGAATACACTAAGCAGATTCAGAAGGATGTAGGTTGCAGTAAGTACTGGGAGATGAAGAATTTTGCACAGGATGGAGAAGCATGCAGAGCTGCATCAAACCAGTCTCAGGACTGAATATCACAACAACAACATGATTCATATACACGCTCATAAGCTAGCGCTACAGTGGAACTTAACAGATTTTAAGGGTTTGGTTGGTTGGTGCAACAGGCTTATGAAGCATCATGGAGTGCGAACCGAACCCAAAATTTCTCAGAAAGTCAGAAGGAGAGTTCAGATGAGAATTTTCAGGGATTTTAAAGGTCTATTCGATTTTATAAACCAAGCACTTTTTGTAATCTGGCTTTGCAACCTGATAAAAAATGGTAAAAACGCTATTTTCTTTAAAAAAATTGCTTAAAAAGTAAGGTGCGTCTTATAGTCTGTAGTGTCTTATAGTCCGTAATCTTCGGTATGTTCTATGTGTAACACATTTGATCTACAGCGTTTTCATGTTTCGTACCGCTTGAGCCTCAGTGTTGAACAACTGACAGTAGTTGACAAGCCTGTAGCAAGAGACCGGCAGCAAGCATCGTGTAACGCACCCTTCTCGTCCTGCATGCTGTTCGCTGGTCCTAGTTACAATAGAGTTCAATAGAATAATAATACGTGATTACCTTGCCTAAAGTACGCAAATTTCCTTTATTTTAATTACCAAAAGTCATTTAACTAATGTATTATGACTTGACAACTGAGGATTTTCCTCGTGCTGATGAGCTTGGTTTTTTGCACAGGGCGCTTCAAAAGATTAGTCCAATTTCGCAATATCATGTACATGAGGGCGGATTGACTCTCGGGAGCGGATTTTAAATTAGGATTACAAAGACTTTATTTTCTGAAGAGGCATTTCATTTTACAAGGGTGTATCTTTTACGTTCAGGAACATGACCCCCGACAGTCAAAAAACTTTTAAGGCTTGAACAGTAGGTAATAGTCTCCCCCTACTTAAGTATTAAGTGCAGAACGTTCATACTACCATGTGAAATCGCCAAAAGAGCGCTTTCATCTTGTGCATCACAGTGGCTTAAATGGCATTTATGTCAACAAATCGTTCACGCTTCATGTAAATTTCTACATATTGTCTTTTTGTGGTAGGTTCGTATTTATAAAACCAAGTTTCGTCGCCCATGATAATTTTTTTACAGAGAACTCTCCGGGTTTTGCATTTAAGTCAAGACGCGGCAGGTGTCTCTGCATCGATTTTTGTCGGGAGTGAAGGTATGTGGGACAAACTTTGCACGTACTTTTCTCTTGTTTAGATCATTCTCTGGAATTTCTCGAATGCCTCATTCGGAACTGTTTCTCCATGGCTACTTGTGACACAACGATCTTGGCGTATCACAGTAGAACGTCCACTGCTAAACACTGCCTGCTCACAACGGATTTGTCTGCTGTATATGTTTTGTATTAACCTGTTAGAACGAGCTGCCACCGTAGATACTGCTGTGCTGTGTATCGTGGCAGGGGAGCGGAGGGCTAGGTTTTATTGACTGATAGTCGTCTGAGCTGAATGTTCGTTTTGTTTCAATCTTTAACTGAAATAAGTTCTTGTGTGACTTCGGGGCGGCAGCTTCTTCTTCTCTGGAGCCAAGGAGCCAGCAAAGGCGCAACTGCAGAACTGCTGCACATGGAATGCATCCAGACACGACAAACACTTAAGCCTGAAAAATACTTCTAAGTGACACACTCTTTATGTCAATGTTGCAATATTGGCAGATGGAACTATCTCAAGCATTCAGTGGCACTATAAAACAAGAAAGCGTCCATAAATGGCAACGATTTTAATAATTAATAGTTCTTTTAACTTTTTTTAAAAAAAACAAACACGTTTCCCTAATACACGAAAGCGAATGCCTTTAGTTGGTCGGATAACTCACAATCACTTTACAATGTCTCCAGGTCTTAAAGTTACTGGTAAACTAACAGCTCTGCTACAATTACACTACTGGCCATTAAAATTGCTACATCACGAAGATCACGTTCTACAGACGCGAAATTTAACCGACAGGAAGAGGATGCTGTGATATGCAAATGATTACCTTTTCAGAGCATTCATACAAGATTGACGACAGTGGCGACACCTACAACGTGCTGACATGAGCAAAGTTTCCAACCGATTTCTCATACACAAACAGCAGTTGACCGGCGTTGCCTGGTGAAACGTTGTTGTGATGCCTCGTGTAAGGAGGAGAAATTCGTACCATCACGTTTCCGACTTTGATAAACGTCGGATTGTAGCCCATCGCGATTGCGGTTTATCGAATCGCGACATTGCTGCTCGCGTTGGTCGAGATCCAATGACTGCTAGCAGAATATGGAATCGGTGGGTTCAGGAGGGTAATACGGAACGCCGTGCTGGATCCCAACGGCCTCGTATCACTAGCAGTGACTGTAAAGGATCGTGCAGCAACGTCTCGATCCCTGAGTCAACAGTTGGGGAAGTTTGAAAGACAACAACCATCTGCACTAACAGTTCGACGACGTTTGCAGCAGCATGGACTATCAGCTCGGAGACCGTGGCCGCGGTTACCCTTGACGCTGCATCACAGACAGGAGCGCCTGCGATGGTGTACTCAACGACGAACCTGGGTCCACGAATGGCAAAACGTCATTGTTTCCGATGAATCCAGGTTCTATTTAGAGCATCATGATGGTCGCATCCGTGTTTGGTGACATCGCGGTGAACGCACAATGCAAGCGTGTATTTGTCATCGCCATACTGGCGTATCACCCGGCGTGATGGTATGGGGTGCCATTGGTTACGCGTCTCGGTCACCTCTTGTTCGCATTGAAGGCACTTTGAACAGTGGACGTTACATTTCAGATGTGTTACGACCCGTGGCTCTACGCTTCATTGAATCCCCACGAAACCCTACATTTCAGCAGGTTAATGCACGACCGCATGTTGCAGGTCCTGTACGGGCCTTTCTGGATACGGAAAATGTTTGACTGCTGCCCCGGCCAGCACGTTCTCCAGATCTCTCATCAATTGAAAACGTCTGGTCAATGGTGGCCGAGCAACTGGCTCGTCACAATACGCCAGTCACTACTCTTGATGAACTGTGGTATCGTGTTGAAGCTGCATGGGCAGCTGTACCTGTACACGCCATCCAAGCTCTGTTTGACTCAATGCCCATGCGTATCAAGGCCGTTATTACGGCCAGAGGTGGTTGTTCTGGGTACTGATTTCTCAGGATCTATACACCCAAACTGCGTGAAAATGTAATCACATGTCAGTTCTAGTATAATACATTAGTCCAATGAATACCCGTTTATCATCAGCATTTCATTTTGGTGTAGCAATTTTAATGGCCAGTAGTGTATTTGCTACGCTACGTCGTAAGTAGTAAATATTCTACCTCACGCATCAAACTATTGTTAACTAAATGTCGCTAAGTAGACTTCTATGGCCATTTATACTTTTACGTAAGCTATCTTCCAGTTTATTCTGATGCGGCACTATCCGCTATACTAAAGATACCGTTGTTAACGGTGGTGACTACTCCCTCTCTTCCCACACGGGTACTAGTGCGAGTCAATTAATTCTCAAAGTACAATCGGAATTTGTAACCAGGCAGTGGACTATCGCTATTTGCCATAAGGAAATTAGGTATCCAGAGGCGAAAAATAGTATCAGTTAGGCGACAAAATGGTTCAAATAGCTCTGAGCACTGTGGGACTTAATATCTGAGGTCATCAGTCCCCTAAAACTTAGAACTATTTAAACCTAACTAACCTAAGGACATCACACACATCCATGCCCGAGGCAGGATTCGAATCCGCCACCGTAGCAGTCGCGCGGTTCCGGACTGAAACGTCTAGAACCGCTAGGCCACAACGGCCGGCAGTTAGACGACAAAATAAAAGGATTAAAAGAAAAGTAAAATTCCTCTGGAGGAAAGTCTGAAGCGTATAACCTTGAGGTTTGAACGCTATTTCAAAAAGGAATAAATATTTACAAGATACACGTGCTTCAGCGTGGTTTGTTCGTTAAAGGTAGATGAAGGGTTCTTCTTTAAAAAGTCCTAAATTTCTATTCCATTTCATAAAATAAAAACGCGGCCTTTGTAATGACGATGAAACATACTTAAATTGGTATTTATGGCAGCAGAAGAGTACTCGTTGGCTTTCAAATGACAAGATAAAGTGGACTTTGAATTATTATGGTGCACATGTTCCTTTAATCGGGTATTGAAAGTGATCGCAGTGTGACTGATGCAGAGGTATTACCATTCATTACATTAAATTGAAGGCCTGAAACCATTGGGCTGTTGTGGGTCCTAGTTTCAAGGTGTTTATAATGAAGACCAATTCTGTTTGGTACAAAAAAACGCCGGTGCGGCAGCAGCATCTTTGAGACATCAGCCCACTTTATCTGAAATAGTTGTTAAATAGGACATTTTACTTTATGAATTACACGAGATGTCCTCATCGATTTGTGTCAAAGCAATTCAAGGTTCATGACTATGAAGTGTTGTATTTGCCAGATACCTGTGTCAGCAGCTTGAGTTGTCTAGCCATTAAAACTCACAACATAACTGATAATTTCAAGTTATACATGGATGGCACTGTGCACAGCTGCACACAATGCAGCCATAGTGTGTTTTGCCTGGTGATTCGATGAGCAACGGATCGTACTGTTAGTGATAATCTCTTTTCTAAAAATTATACAGGTAATCTTAATGTCTTGCAAAATCATTTACAAATACACATCTCAAAAAAAAAAAATAATTTGTATCACCTGGGTTCCGAGAGTTCCGCATCCTGTACAGAAAACTGGAATAGAGATAAACATCGTTCCGCCCTTTTTATTGCTCATGAAAACCACACATTGCATGTTCTACCACAATACAGCGAGAGCTTCAGAGGTGGTGGTCCAGATTGCTGTACACACCGGTACCTCTAATACCCAGTAGCACGTCCTCTTGCATGCCTGTATTCGTCGTCGCATACTATCCACAAGTTTATCAAGGCACTGTTGGTCCAGACTGTCCCACTCCTCAACGGCGATTCGGCGTAAATCCCTCAGAGTGGTTGGTGGGTCACGTCGTCCGTAAACATCCCATTTCAATCTATCCCAGGCATGTTCAATAGGGTTCATGTCTGGAGCATATGCTGGCCACTCTAGTCGAGAAAGTCATTCACAAGTCATTCACAAGATGTGCATGATGGGAGCGCGAATTGTCGTCCATGAAGATGAATGCCTGCCAATATGCTGCCGATATGGTTGCACTATCGGTCGGTGGATGGCATTCACGTATCGCACAGCCGTTACGGCGCCTGCCATGACCACCAGCGGCTTACGTTAGCCCCACATTATGCCACCCCAAAACAGCAGGGAACTTCCATCTTGCCGCACTCGCTGGACAGTGTGTCTAAGACGTTCAGCCTAGCCGGTTTGCCTCCAAATACGTCTCCGACAATTGTCTGGTTGAACGCATATGCGACAGTCATCGTCTAAGAAAACATGCAAATACGTCTCCGACAGTTGTCTGGTTGAACGCATATGCGACAGTCATCGTCTAAGAAAACATGATACCTATTCTGAGCGGTCCATGCGGTATGTTGTTGGACCCACCTGTACAGCCCTGCGTGGTGTCGTGGTTGCAAAGATGGGCCTCGCCATAGACATCGGGAGTGAAGTTGCGCATCATGCAGCCTATTGCGTACAGTTTGAGTCGTAACACGACTTCCTGTGGATGCACGAAAAGCATCATTCAACATGGTGCTGTTGCTGTCAGGGTTCCTCCGAGCCATAATCCGTAGGTTGCGGTCATCAGTAGTAGTAGCCCTTGGGCGGCCTGAGCGAGGCATGTCATCGACGGTTCCTGCTTCTGTGTATCTCCTCCCTGTCCGAACAACGTCGCTTTGTTTCACCCCGAGACACCTGGACACTTTCCTTGTCAAGAGCCCTTCCTGACACAAAGTAACAATGCGGACGCGACCGAACGGCAGTATTCACCGTCTAGGCATGGTTGAACTACAGACAACACGAGACGTGTACCTCCTTCCTGGTGGAATGACTGGAACTGATCAGCTGTCGGACCCCCTCCGTCTAATAGGCGCTGCTCATGCATGATTGTTTACATCTTTGGGCAGGTTTAGTGACATCTTTAAACAGTCTGTGATAAAGAGTCTGTGATACAATATCTACAGACAACGTCTATCTTCAGGAGTTATGGGAACCGGGTGATGCTAAACTTTTTTTGATGTGTATATAAAAGCGGCAATGTAAAATTATTGTAGTGCTCTAACGTAAATTGAATATTACGCTGCATCGTGTTCTAATCGTGGTGGAACTGCTGTACTTGTTGCTACCACTATGGAGTGGGAAGGGGGATCCCATATACAGTCCTTCCATCTGCTGGTTGGTAACTAACTTTATTAAATTTAAAGTAATTGTGCTCTAGATATATCTTTAGGAGAGCGAGGAATTCATAAATTTTTTGGTTATCCAAGAGATTGTGTTGCTTTAAACTGGGTTCGATAATCAAAATTACTTCTTTTGTCGGAATGTTCACATACATGTTAAAAAATATTGTGTGTATAGCATATAAGTGAACGGAAGATGGTGACACGTACATCGCCACAATACAACTAGGGGAAAATTAGATAACTTTCCGGCTAGTCCGTCACCTCTTACCCTACCCGCCACTAGACGGCATCATTTTCTCTTGTTGTATGACGATCGCTAGTTTTCGTGCGTGGCTGGCTTCTACCACCGCGTCATTCCGAATCTCGACTTCATGTGCGACGTTCAGCACCCCGCAGCCTAGTGTTCTCAGTGTGCGGCTGTCATGGGCCGCACGGTAGAAGTTGTCTTACGATGTTCAGCGATGTTCTATCAGTATTGCCCTCCCTTATCCTTCCTTTGACCGCTCACTTTCCCTAGGTTATTTTTTGGTTACCTGGTACGAGACCCGTGTTTTCATTCTGACCCGTCAGAACAGACCAACCTTATTTTTATATTTGGCCTATGAATTATCTGTGTTATTATAACAAAAAAGTGTTAAGTCTTATACACTCTCTTCTTATTCCCTCTACATCCGTTTTGCAGTCTCGTCCCTTCTTCTTGTAAGTGGTTTCCGTATATTCCTTTCCAAGCCGGTTCTGCGGGGAACTCCAAAACTTTGCGCTATCAGTCCACCTAATTTTCTACATTCGTCTATGGCAATTTTTCTCAAATTCTTCGCTTCTCTTCTGTTCCAGTCTTCCCACCCTATCATTCAATGCTGCATTCCAAACGTACTTTCTCAGAAAATTTCTTCTTCAAGATAAGGCCTATTTGATACTAGTGGACTTCCGTTGCCCAGGAATGCCGTTTTCGCCAGTGCTACTCTGCTTTTTATCGCCTCCTAGCTTTGTCCGTCATGGGTTATTTTGCTTCCTATAGTCATCTCAAATTCTGATATTACGTTTCTCGGTATTCTCATTTATGCTACTTCTCATTGCATTTGTCTTCCTGCGGATTGCTCAAAGTTCATAGTCTGTACTCATTACGCTGTCCATTCCTCTCAACAGATCATATACTTCTTTCACTCAGTATAGCAACGTGATCAGCTAATGTTACCATTGATATCCTTTCACCTTCACTTGTAATTCCATTCTTCAACCTTTCTTCTATTTCCGTCAGATGTTATTCGATGTTTAGATTGAACAGTAGAACCGAAATACTACATTTCTGTCTTACACCCTTTTCATTCTGAGCATTCCCTCTTCGGTTTTCCAGTCTTATTGTTCCCTCTTGGTTCTTGCACATACCATATCTTACCCGTCTTTCCCTGTAGCTTACCCCAATTTTTCTCAGAATTTCGCACATCTTGCACCAGTTTACATTGTTGAACTCTTTTTCCAGGTCTACAAATCCTATGAGACTGTTGATTTCTTTTCAGCCTTGTTTGCATTACCAAGCGCAACGTCAGCATTTCCTGCCTGGTGCCTTTACCTTTCCGAAAACCAGACTGGTCGTCATCTAATAGATGCTCAATATTTTGTTGATTCTTCTCTGCATTACTCTTGTCAGTCATTTAGATGCATGGACTGTTAAACTGACTGTGAGATAATTCTCGGACTTGTCGGCTCTTGCTATCTTCGGAAGGGTATGGATGATCTTTTTCCGAAAATGTTGTTGTTGTTGTGGTCATCAGTCCTGAGACTGGTCTGATGCAGCTCTCCATGCTACTCTATCCTGTGCAAGGTTCTTCACCTCCCAGTAACTACTGCAACCTACATCCTTCTGAATCTGCTTAGTGTATTCATCTCTTGGTCTCCCTCTACGATTTTTACCCTCCACGCTGCCCTCAAATACTTAATTGGTAATCACCTTGATGTGCCACAAACTCCTCTTCTCCCCAATCCTATTCAATACCTCCTCACTAGTAATGTGATCTACCCATCTAATCTTCAGCACTCTTCTGTAGCACCACATTTCGAAAGCTTCTATCCTCTTCTTGTCCACACTATTTATCGTCCATGTTTCACTTCCATACATGGCTACACTCCATACAAATACTTTCAGAAACGACTTCCTGACACTTAAATCTATACTCGATGTTAACAAATCTCTCTTCTTCAGAAACGCTTTCCTTGCCAATGCCAGTCTACATTTTATATCCTCTCTACTTCGACCATAATCAGTTATTTTGCTCCCCAAATAGCAAAACTCCTTTACTACTTTAAGTGTCTCATTTCCTAATCTAATTCCGTCAGCATCTCCCGCTTTAATATGACTACATTTCATTATCCTCGCATTGCTTTTGTTGATGTTCATCTTATATCCTCCTTTCAAGGCTCTGTCCATTCCGCTGAACTGCTCTTCCTAGTCCTTTGCTGTCTCTGACAGAATTACAATGTCATCGGCAAACCTCTAAGTTTTTATTTCTTCTACATGGATTTTAATACCTACTCCGAATTTTTCTTTTGTTTCCTTTACTGCTTGCTCAATATACAGATTGAATAACATCGGGGAGAGGCTACAACCCTGTCTCACTCCCTTCCCAACCACTGCTTCCCTTTCATGCCCCTTGACTCTTGTAACTGCCATCTGGTTTCTGTACAAATTGTAAATAGCCTTTCGCTCCCTGTATTTTACCCCTGACACCTTTAGAATTTGAAAGAGAGTATTCCAGTCAACATTGTCAAAAGCTTTCTCTAAGTCTACAAATGCTAGAAACGGAGCTTTGCCTTTCCTTAATATTTCTTCTAAGATAAGTCGAAAGTTCAGTATTGCCTCAAGTGTTCCGATATTTCTACGGAATCCAAACTGATCTTCCCCGAGGTCGGCTTCTACTAGTTTTCCCATTCGTCTGTAAAGAATTCGTGTTAGTATTTTGTAGCTGTGACTTATTAAACGGATAGTTCGGTAATTTTCACATCTATCAATACCTGCTTTCTTTGGGATTGGAACTATTATATTCTTCCTGAAGTCTGAGGGTATTTCGCCTGTCTCATACATCTTGCTCACCAGATTGGTAGAGTTTTGTCAGAACTGGCTCACCCAAGGCTGTCAGTAGTTCTAATGGAATGTTGTCTACTCCCGGGGCCTTGTTTCGACTCTGCTCTTTCAGTGCTCTGTCAAACTCTTCACGCAGTATCGTGTCTCCCATTTCATCTTTATCTACATCCTCATCCATTTCCATAATATTGTCTTCTAGTACATCGCCCTTGTATAGATCCTCTATGTACTCCTTCCACCTTTCTGCTTTCCCTTCTTTGCTTAGAACTGGGTTTCCATCTGAGCTCTTGATATTCATACAAGTGATTCTCTTTTCTCCAAAGGTCTCTTTAATTTTCCTGTATGCAGTATCTATCTTACCCCTAGAGAGATAAGCCTCTACATCCTTACATTTGTCCTCTAGCCATCCCTGCTTAGCCATTTTGCACTTCCTGTCGATCTCATTTTTTAGACGTTTCTATTCCTTTTTGCCTGCTTCATTTACTGCATTTTTATATTTTCTACTTTCATCAATTAAATTCAATATTTCTTCTATTACCCAAGTATTTCTACTAGCCCTCGTCTTATTACCTACTTGATCCTCTGCTGGCTTCACTACTTCATCCTTCGGAGCTACCCATTCTTCTTCTACTGTATTTCTTTCCCCCATTCGTGTCAATTGTTCCCTTATGCTCTCCCTGAAACTCTGTACAACCTCTGATTTAGTCAGTTTATCCAGGTCCCATCTCCTTAAATTCCCATCCTTTTGCAGTTTCTTCAGTTTTAATCTACAGTTCATAACCAATAGATTGTGGTCAGAGTCCACATCTGCCCCTGGAAATGTCTTACAATTTAAAACCTGGTTCCTAAATCTCTGTCTTACCATTATATAATTTATCTGAAACCTGTCAGTATCTCCAGGCTTCTTCCATGTATACAACCTTCTTTTATGATTCTTGAACCAAGTGTTAGCTATGATAAAGTTATGCTCTGTGCAAAATTCTACCAGGCGGCTTCCTCTTTCATTTCTTATCCCCAGTCCATATTCAGCTACTACTTTTCCTTCTCTCCCTTTTCCTACTATCGAATTCCAGTCACCCATGACTATTAAGTTTTCGTCTCCCTTCACTATCTGAATAATTTCTTTTATCTCATCAGACATTTCATCTATTTCTTCGTCATCTGCAGAGCTAGTTGGCGTATAAACTTGTGCTACTGTAGTAGGCGTGGGCTTCGTGTTTATCTTGGCCACAATAATGCGTTCACTATGCTGTTGGTAGTAGCTTATCCGCTCTCCTATTTTTTTATTCATTATTAAACTTACTTCTGCATTACCCCATTTGATTTTGTATTTGTAACCCTGTATTCACCTGACCAAAAGTCTTGTTCCTCCTGCCACCGAACTTCACTAATTCCCACTGTATCTAACTTTAACCTATCAATTTTTCCTTTTTAAATTTTCAAACCTACCTGCCCGATTAAGGGATCTGACATTCCACGCTCCGATCCGTAGAACGCCAGTTTTCTTTCTCCTGATAACGACGTCCTCTTGAGTAGTCCCCGCCCGGAGATCCGAATGGTTGACTATTTTACCTCCGGAATATTTTACCCAAGAGGACGCTATCATCATTTAAACTTACAGTAAAGCTGCATGCCATACACTGAAGCTGCATGCCCTCGGGAAAAATGTGAATCATATTTGCATTAATTCCAGTGCCACTTTGATGGTGTCCTTGAATCCACTTGAATTCTTTATCTTCTAGTTTTGGTCACTTTGCTTTCAGTCCCCTGTTTGCGCTGTAAGGGGTTCACCACCCTGCTGGAGCAAATGTAATCTCGATGTATTGCTCACTTGCTATAACGACAATTCACAGGCGCTGTGTGAGATATAAAATAACTTTGCCCCTGTCAAAAGAGACCTACAGTAGAGTCGCAGGTCAGGGCAGTCTCTGCCGCAGTAGCAGTCGGTCGCTGCTGCTGTGTAGTTGTAGTCTGTCGCTGGTACAGCGCAGTTTACTGTTACTAGTTGTTAAAGTCACCGTGCAGAACAAATTGTAAAATTTTGTTATACGAAACTGAAAAATAATTGTAGTTAGACGCAGAGCTAAGTGATACCATGGAATGAGATGATGATGAACAAATGTATAATTGTTAATATAATGAAAAATCAACAGTGTAATTAAGTCAACCATCTATTGTAAGGTAAACTTTATTATTTTTACTGGCATGCGTGTAGTTAAGTCACTTGTCTGAGATGTTAATATGAATTAGTTTCAATCAATTCTTTTGTGAATCGTCATCACCAGTTTATCCAAATTTGTAATATATTCAATTTTCCCGTGTAATGGATTGTAGATCTTTATCAATAACGTAAAGAATTTCAGAATATAATTGTTTTTACCTGTCAACTATAAAAGTATAATTTCCCCTTAAGTCATTGCCAGTCCCGATCCAGTCATTTGTCTAAATTAAAATATTCCAGAATTTTTGTCAGATCATAGTCATGTGTCCTTTAGTAATCAGACGACCAACTGTGCAGCTGTGTCACTAAGTAAAATCAGTTTATCTTGTAAATCAAATATTAGACAAGTGTTAGTAGATAGGCCAGCATTGCACTAAGCTGTGCCATTTACGAGCAGATATACAGTCAGCGTTATACGGCAACACCATCACGAGGCAAGAATTTTTCTGTTTATTTCTCACGGACAGATTCAGACTGATTTCACAAGGACATGTCGTAGCGCTGCTTACGTCAAAATTTATGTTTTCCATGAGTTAAGATTTATCAGCTTCCATATGTCAGAATTTAACTATCCAAATTTCATTATTTTTATTTTTTATTTATACGGGAATTTTACAGCACATTTAGTCTTCTCATTTTTTTTCAGTTCTTCTTGCCCGCCAATCACGAATGGTTTTCCTGTTCGTGGAGGGCAAAAATGCTTCTTAGCTGCGCTGTTTCTCCTGTATATGCTATTACTTTTAATTTATAGCCCTCAGCATATGAATAGTTTCCAGTTTTTTCCATTACGAAACTAGCTACTAACAAAAATATTGTACTATTGCCGATAAGGCAGATCACTTTCAATTCAAGTCCGCTGGCATCGTAGACTGCAATCACGCATCATAGGCTAGACAGTGTTCTGGGTTTGTAATGGCGGGGCGAGCGGAGATAGTATTAGCAAGCTTGTGAAACCCTGCAACTCATGTTCGTCGCATCGATGCACTGCTGCTGCCAGTTGAATCCGATGTTGCCAGATAGAGATATGATTCCCGCGGTTTCGAATATATGGCAATTTATAACTGGCGGGAATTTTAAATCTAAACTAGACATTTTTATATTAATTTCCAGCATAAAACTCACCTAAATTTTGGAGGCAATTTTTTGAAGAATACGGACCTGCGGAGACACGTCTTTAGTTGTAGCTGCAAGTGGATGTAAGTTGTCAACTCTGCAGTACCGCGGAAGGAGCTGCTAGTCCTCTGCCAAACACACACACAGTCTTCTCCTCTGTTATCGCGGCTCTCACTCGCAGGATGCGTGGCCAGGGCGGACCTCCACCCCGGCCGACAAGCCATTCGCGTTATCGTCCTTCTGGAGAGCCGTAAAGTAGGTTTAACACCAGCGTCTGCCTGTAAAGCGATATAAATGACCCTGGAATTTAGTTTACAACAAATCTTCGTTTATGGGTTGTTAAACTTTATGTCGAATATACCCTCTGCGGAAATGGCGGACACTCTGCCAGTTACTGTGTGCCAGAGGGGCAGAAATATTACATAGTTCTCCTCTGCAATGTTGTTACGTGCAGTCCACTTGCACAATTTCAACGCCCTCTTCTACTTCCCGCATCCATCATTAACGAGTCACAATTCGTAGGAATACGTACTTTAACTTACGGGCCTTAGGTTGATTATTTCCTTTTTAAGACTTAATTATAACGAAAGCTTCGAATGCGTCTGAGGTCGCTTACAGGTTGTACAGTGGGTGGATAAAACTAAGTAAAGACCACAAACACATCACAACACATTACATGCCTAACACGGTAGGAAAACCGCTGGTGTTTGAAGGGCTTTATAATGAGCAGAGTAGAAGTTTGTAGTTAATTATAACATTTGGGTTGCGTTCAGAAAGTATTGATATAATCAATGAACCTTAAATAGAATAAGAAATGAAAAATAGCAGTCAGTTTTGAACTGAAAGATTGGTAAATAATATACCCTTATTCTTATTAATTAATTGAGGCCAAAAAGAGCTTCCAGCACTCTCGGAATGGACAAATACAAGCCACATATGATTTTCAATGGAATCTTATGCCATGATTCCTGCAAAATATTGGCAAATTCAGGTCAATGGTAGAGATGGATAGCCATCAAAGCACCACTCTTCAAAGTAGACCCCAAACGTCCAATAATATTGGTATCTGGTGACAGTGGTGGGCAGTTGAGATGCTACATTTGGACCTCGTACTCACGAAACTATTCCTGACGATGCGAGCTGCATGAACAGGAACCACTGTCGTCTTGGAATACATCATCAGCATTGGGGAACAAACACTTTAACACGCAGTGAATCTTGCCAGCCAAAACGATCACATAGTCCTTGGCGGTAATACGACCCTGCAGATTATTCATGGAGCCCATGGAATACCACGATATAGCGATCTAAATCATGACCGAATCCATGCCATGTTCCACTCTTGGGACGTAAATTCGGCCAGAAGTTGTAAACAGTGCTAAACAAGAGTTGTCCGATCAAACAACTTTCTTCCGTTGCTCTACAGTCCAGGTTTATGGCTTCGGCATCACGTTTTACTGTTATAGGGACATCTCCATCGCTAGCGATTGATTCTGGAGTTCGAGTTGGTTTGAAATTTTTTTCTGGCGGTTGTGCTCCATAGTTCTTACATATTTGAAAAATATCGTATTACCTCCTTGACGTGCTGGTGAAATACTTTACTTTTACAACCAGTTTTAGACGTCTCACCATTTTCAGGTTCTCACATAAAAGTTTTAACGCACTCATATTGGATGAAACACAAACTAGTTATGGTCAGGTGTTACAACCATGAATAATACACAGTTGTCACATCGCGATAGAAATTACGTCGTCAGTCTACAAAATCTGTGCTAGTGACTGCATTCCTTCCTGTTAAGACTGTAAGCCGACTACGTGACGGTGTGAAAACTTTTGCATGAGAATCTGATGATGGTCAGACGACTGAAACAGGTTGTATAAATAATTTTACCAGCAGCTAAAGACGGTGATACACTACTGGCCATTAAAACTGCTACACCACGAAGATCACGTGCTACAGACGTGAAATTTAACCGATAGGAAGAAGATGCTGAGATATGCAAATGATCACCTTTTCAGAAGGCGCCAACTTTCACACATAGTTGGCGCCGGTGGCGACACCTACAACTTTCTGACATGAGGAAAGTTTACAACCTATTTCTCATACACAAACAGCAGTTGACCAGCGTTGCCCGGTGAAATGTTGTTGTGATGCCTTGTATAAGGAGGAGAAATGCGTACCATCACGTTTCTGACTTTGAGAAAGATCGGATTGTAGCCTATCGCGATTGCGGTTTATCGTATCGCGACATAGCTGCTCGCGTTGGTCGAGATCCAATGACTGCTAGCAGAATATGGAATCGGTGGATTCAGGAGGGTCACACGGAACACCGTGCTGGATCCCAACGGCCTCGTATCACTAGCAGTCGAGAAGACAGGCATCTTATCCGCATGGCTGTAACAGATCGAGCAGCCACGTCTCGATCCCTGAGTCAACAGATGGAGACGTTTGCAAGACAACCACCATCTGCACAAACAGTTCGACGACGTTTGCAGCAGCATGGACTATCAGCTCGGAGACCATGGCTGCGGTTACCCTTGACGCTGCATCACAGACAGGAGCGCCAGCGATGGTGTACTCAACGACGAACCTGGGTGCACGAATAGCAAAACGTCATTTTTTCGGATGAATCCAGGTTCTGTTTACAGCGTCATGATGGTCACATCCGAGTTTGGCGACATCGCGGTGAACGCACATTGGAAGCGTGTATTCGTCATCGTCATACTGGCGTATCACCCGGCGTGATGGTATGGGGTGCCATTGGTTACACGTGTCGGTCACCTCTTGTTCGCATTGACGGCACTCTGAACAGTGGACGTTACATTTCAGATGTGTTACGACCCGTGACTCTACGCTTCATTGGCCGGCCGGTGTGGCCAAGCGGTTAAAGGCGCTACAGTCTGGAACTGCGTGGCCGCTACCGTCGCAGGTTCGAATCCTGCCTCGGGCATGGATGTGTGTGATGTCCTTAGGTTAGTTAGGTTTAAGTAGTTCTAAGTTCTAGGGGACTGATGACCTTAGAAGTTAAGTCCCATAGTGCTCAGAGCCATTTACGCTTCATTCAATCCCCACGAAACCCTACATTTCAGCAGGTTAATGCACGACCGCATGTTGCAGGTCCTGTACGGGCCTTTCTGGATACAGAAAATTTTCGACTGCTGCCCTGGCCAGCACATTCTCCAGATGTATCACCAATTGAAAACGTTTGCTCAATGGTGGCAGAGCAACTGTCTCGTCACAATACGCCAGTCACTATTCTTGATGAACAGTGGTATCGTGTTGAAGCTGAATGGGCAACTGTATCTGTAACGCCATCCAAGATCTGTTTGACTCAATGCCCAGGCGTATCAAGGCTGTTATTACGGTCAGAGGTGGTTGTTCTGGATACTGATTTCTCAGGATCTATGCACCCAAATTGCGTGAAAATGTAATCACATGTCAGTTCTAGTATAATATATTTGCCCAAGGAATACCCGTTTATCATCAGCATTTCTTCTTGGTGTAGCAATTTTAATGGCCAGTAGTGTATGTCAGTTTTCTAGCTTCTTTCGTTTTCACGCTGACAGGGTTTGCGAGTGCAACATTCAGTTTTGCAGTGACTTTTGTAACTGTCATCTTCTTATTTTTCGTCGCAATCTCCTTCAACTACCTTGTGTCACTGTCACTCAACACACACCTTCGTCCGCCTTGTGAATTAGCGCATGACGTTTTTCCGTTTTCGCTCTTGTGGTATAAATTTTCGATACGGTGCCTCTTGAAACATCAAACACCTCAGCTTCCTTGGTAAAGGAAGCACTCACCATACAGTGCCAACAATTTGCCGACGTTTGATTTCACTAGCCTCCGACATAATGCACTGACAGCTACACAGAACCTTGTTATGGCCACTACTGACATTTGCATCGTACTGAGGTCTTTGCCGTACGTTGTCAAACACAACAGCGCAGCTAGCAGGAATTTTATGTTCTAGCATGCATTTCTCGGGATGTCTCTATATTTTTGGTCAACCCTTGTAGTACCATGCTCAGTGTCACTTTCCCTATTAGCAACCGGTGTCCATACCTGTACTAAGTTTCAAGTGCCGCTAAAACCTCCAATCACAAAACGCACACATAACCCTTTCCAGATATTTTCTTGAAAATTTGTTTATTTTTCTTGTTAACATTAGGAACGAAATTCTCACATCTAATCAGACAATCTGCATGTAATATGATTCCATTTATTACCATACATAAGTCGCGTCTTACACTTAGTACAGTTATCTAACAGAAATACTGTGGTAGAAATAGACTACTGAAAATTAAAACTGCAACACCACGATGGTAGCATGCAAAACAAGCCATACCTATACGATGTATATTACTTGCTTGTATATGGGAATGATTAGTAAATCAGCGCCACCACACTCTGCTGTCACGGAGGTCCAATGTGGGCTGCAGATGTCGTGCAACAGCGAACTTTGATAGATATGCTGATGCATTAGTGCAGAACCGATTCCGGCAAAAAAAGCTCCAATTTTGGCCACCAGGTGTAAATCTGGTGCTGCGAATGCAAGATAGACGTATTAAAATGTTTCCATATGAAAGGGATTAGGAACGGGACGAAGGCAGAAAAGTTGAAACAAGTGACAATGGCATAATGTTGATTTTATTGTTAACTGCTGCCTGCAGAATTTGTTGAGTATGAGTGAGGGAGACGTCGAAGAGGTGCTCAATCCTTAAACTACCTGATCAACAGTTGCTCGCAGCAGTTCCATTGGACTCTGAGCAACATGTTGCTGTATACTGGCCTTTAAATCATGTAGAGACCGAAGGTGTCCCTGGTAAACGTGTTCTTTTAAATATCCCGAAAGCATATGCATTCAGATCTGGTGATATTGCAGGCCATGTATCTGGAAAACCTGTGGAGATAACACGTTCGTGGAAGGTTGCATTAAGTAGATCTTTCACTGACCTCATCATCATCATCACAGGATGAACGACATTAGGTGTTGGAGCATTTTGAATGAAAGTTATGGTTTTTATTCAGTTGCACTCTTCCAAAGCAGGAATCACATGAAGGCCTCGATAACGTACAGCCGCCGCGGTATACCTCATAGGGCCTCTGGGTGTAGGAAGGGTACTAGGAAAGTTTTACCGTCGACGCAACAATAATTCGCAGGAGGCGGATTGTTGCTGTGTACTGAGAATGCTTAATTACTGCATAGCAGCCGCTGTGCCAAGTCTGTGGGCGCAGTCGTTTATTAGCAGGGTTGGTTTTAAGTGGCTGTTACGGCATCGTGGTCACGAAGTGAGACTCCGGTAGTTTTGCGGTAAAACTTCACGCGTGTCTTAAACATAGATCACTGCGACTTAGGAGGAATGACTCTTGCGTGATTTGTGTGTGTGTGTGTTTGTGTGTGTGTGTGTGTGTGTGTGTGTGTGGTGCAGCATCGTACAACTATATTCAGGTGGTACAGAGAATTTCAAAGAGGAAATTTCACTCTGGAGGACGCTTAGAGGACAGAAGGCCACGATCATCAGTTACGAAGGAAAACATTCATGCTTTGATGAAAATAGCCCGCATCTCGTGGTCGTGTGGTAGCGTTCTCGCTTCCCACGCTCGGGTTCCCGGGTTCGATTCCCGGCGGGGTCAGGGATTTTCTCTGCCTCGTGATGGCTGGGTGTTGTGTGCTGTTCTTAGATTAGTTAGGTTTAATTAGTTCTAAGTTCTAGGGGACTGATGACCATAGATGTTAAGTCCCATAGTGCTCAGAGCCATTTTTTTTATGAAAATACTAGACGAAGATAGGGGAGTGGTCTAAACGCAGATAGAGGATACCTTAGGGCTAAATGCACCAGCATTTCTTACGATTCTGCATGATGATTTGCAAGTAAAGAAACATTGTTATCTGTGGGTGCCGCATAGTCTGAAAAGAGCAGACGACACGACGTGGGGATGTGTGGAGATTAAAGAAGTTTTCTAAGGGACATTCTAAGTATGTGAATAACGTAGTGACAGGTGACGAGATTTGTCCGTACTATTATGACGTGCCGAGTAAGATTCATAATAAAGTGTGGGTTTTTGAAGATGACGATTCACCCTATCTGTCAGAAAATTCTGATCAATAAAGAAGAAAATGAAAGCTTTTAATTTTTTTTTCAAATAGAGTTGAATTGTGGAGCACGTTGTTCTGGACGCACAGAAGACAGTCACCGAAAAGTGGTACACTGAGCAGCGCCTGCCCAAAGTCATCAAATCTTTGAAGAAACTGCGACCGAAGTCAAGAATGGACACTTGATTCCTCCATCACTACAACGCTTCAGTTCACCGCGGCAAAGCATGTACCGAATATTTGGGGGAGGGGGGGGGGGGTAAAGGACTGAAACTTCTTGAGCACCTTCCCTCAGCCCAGACCTTGCTCCTTGTGACATTGCACTGTTCTCGGTTTGAAAATGTGATTAGGACCACCTGAGGGCTTGGGAGAACGAATGTGCCTTACTCCTTACAGAAACTTGGGAGAACTGGTTTAGTGATTGGTTTCGGGGGATGGAGAAGTGTATCCAACGAGGCGGAAATGACTTCGGAAAAATTAAATCAATAACGGTATTGCAAATCTTTCGTAGTACCGTTTGTATTGTCTTCAGAGAAGAACTGACCGAGGATAATGTACGCTACTTGTTTCATACCATACAGTTACATACGGCGAGTGCAGTGCCACGTCGTGCACAACTTTCGCTTCAACAGTATCCCCAATCCAGCAGTTACGTGAATTCACAGCACACTGTAGGGCAAAAGGTGACTCCTCCACTTCTGCCTGGTCGCATGTAATAAACTTCGATCAGTGCCAGAAACTGAAAAGGAAATTCAGAAAGATGCTGCGGATCATGAGGCTTCAGCGGTTTCACCGTCTGGATCTTGTGCGGGTACCAGTATGTAACAGACCGCTAAACTTCCAGTACTGTTGACCATGGGGTGGACTATTCTCGTGATACTGCACGAGCATTAACACTACCCATGGTACCTGTTGTACTGTCAGTTACAACAACAACAACTTGTCAATAACTTCCTCCGTAACAGCACAACAACTAAGACGAGACAATAAGAGTAGAAAATCAAGAACATAATGCTCTGATTAAAAAGGGTGTAAGACAGGAATGTAGTCTTTCACCCCTTCTGTTCCATCTATACATCGAAGAAAGAATGACGGAAATAAATGTTCAAGAGTGGAATTAAAATCAAGGGTATCAAGGATATCAACGATAAGATTCACTGATGACATTGTTGCTCTCAGTGAAAGATTACATGTTCTACTGAATGGAACGAGCAGTTTAATGAGTACAGAACACGGATTGAGGAAAGGTGAAAGTAATGAGAAGTAGCAGAGATGAGAACAACGAGAAACTTTTCATAATTGGTGATCAGGAAGTAGATGAAATTAAGAAATTCTGCTACCTGGGCAGAGCAAGGACGACATGAAAAGCAGACTAGCACTGGATAAAGGGCATTCCTGGCCAAGATAAGTCTAGTAGTATCAAACATAGGCCATAATCCGAAGAAGAAATTTCTGAGAGCACAGAATTGTATGGGAGTGAAACATGGACGGTGGGAAAACCGGAACAGAAGAGAATCTAAGCATTCGAGATGTTGTTCTACAGAGGAATGTTGAAAACTAGCTAGATTGCTAAGGTAGGGAATGAGGAGGTTCTTCAGAGAATTAGCGAGGAAAGCAATATCAGGAAATGACTGACAAGAAGAAGAGACAGGATGGTAGGACATCTGTTAAGACATCAGGGAATAACTTCCATGGTACTAGAGAAGCTTTCGAAGGTGAAAACTGTAGACCAGCCATATGACTGATGACTCAAAGAGAGAAAATACAGGATTGACTTGCAAAGCACTGTACCACAACCGGGCTGGCAGGGTAGTCCCTCGTCAGCTGCGGAATGCAGGAACATACTCATCTCCCATAATTGTCAGCACAGCAAAGCATTGGGTAGCAGTTGCTTGTTCACGAGTGACCATTGGCCGTGGTATCCGGCGGTCTCCAGCTCTGGGCATCGATCTCCAAAGTGTTGTCATGGACGTCGAAGAATTGCAGTCAGGAGTCTCGCCCCAGGTCCTCCAGAAGTACTCGCGGCCTGCAGATGTCGTCTCTCAGCTCCTGTTTAGGAGCCAGGAGACAGTAGCATCAACGTCTGATGCAGGAACGGGATGAACAGCAGCACAGCTCCCTCTCTAGAAATCGGATGGCTGACAGCGTTCACGTCAGCCAGGTCAAGGCTCCAACAGGCCTGCATGGTGGTGGCGTCCTCCGCGCGCCGTGAGTTTGCATCGAAAGGTGACAGTGCACCTGGCAGCAGCATCCTTCTAGTAGTAGTTCGATAGATGATCGAAGAAACCTAGGTGTGCCAAAGGTCAACCTCTGCAACCTCCCCTCTCACTGGATAGCTGCTACTGACGCAAGAGCTGAGACTATACACTGGACAGTCGACACTAAGACAATTTTGGACAACATGGTTGTGGAGAAACAACGATTGCTATAAATTATCTCAGTATTAAGAAAACAGTCTTAATCGCGAATTTTTATTTGTTTAGTGCCGACCGGTTTCAGCCCATCGCAGGGGCCATCCTCAGGGCGAACATATGATCGACTGCTGGTGACGTCACGTCTACCGAGATGTGGCAGAGATAAATAAAAAATCGCGATGAAGACTTTTTTTTTAATACTGGACTAAGACATTTGTTAAGGAGGGTAGGGTTTTTATGCTGGTGCTTCCCGTATGCTTCCTGTGGTGATGGCTATGACATCATGTGTCCTGGTTTTACCTCGCTGTCAGTTCTCCTGGTGACTTCAGACTTTTGCAACTTCACCTTTCAGACACTGTATTCTGCTGGCTCGACACCGAATACTTACTGCTGCACTTCCCTCTACCTTTCCTTACGAAACTCTGCTTTGTCACTATTATGACGGTATTTCTCAGCTTCCATGACGTTATTATGCTTCGCCTTCAGACTTGGAAGCTCGTTCCCCCCATGTTCCGGTAGCTTCTCTGTTTGCAGCAACTCGCTCGGAATTTCCCTCGAGCTGGCAGTCTACTGGTCATTGACAAAATTGGTTCAAAATGGCTCTGAGCACTATCGGACTTAACATCTGAGGTTATCAGTCACCTAGAACTTAGAACTACTTAAACCTAACTAACCTAAGGACATCACACACATCCATGCCCGAGGCAGGATTCGAACTTGCGACCGTAGCGGTCGCGCTGTTCCAAACTGAAGCGCCTAGAACCGCTCGGCCACACTGTCCGGCGACAAAGTTGGTCAAGCCAAGGTAGAACTTGGACGCATTTTGGGGATACTGTCCTGATCTGTAACAACACAAGTTGGACTGTGTGGCTTAGCAGTAGTGGAATCACCATCGGCACCCTTTTATCTTATTACAACACGAGATAGTTTCCAGATGTTAGATATTCCTACACACATGAGACATCGATTTAAAAAAATTATAAAATGTGGCAAGTCATCAGATTTTTAATCTAACTGATTTCATAAATACATATCATTTCACCCACATTCATCCTGTTTTTAAGAGAAGCTGGGAATGGAGCTTTTTCTAATTTTTTGTGCGTTTTAAGTCCATTCTCTTCATAATGATCTGGATGTCCTCACCACTAGTTCAAAAAGGTGTGTTCCCTATATCAAAAATATATTATAATCACTAAAGGTGGGATTTTCTGTACATCTTAGCAGTTTCTGAGAATGACATCAGTGTTCGTTTTCTCCCTTCCTCTATTGTAATACACTCCTGGAAATTGAAATAAGAACACCGTGAATTCATTGTCCCAGGAAGGGGAAACTTTATTGACACATTTCTGGGGTCAGATACATCACATGATCACACTGACAGAACCGCAGGCACATAGACACAGGCAACAGAGCATGCACAATGTCGGCACTAGTACAGTGTATATCCACCTTTCGCAGCAATGCAGGCTGCTATTCTCCCATGGAGACGATCGTAGAGATGCTGGATGTAGTCCTGTGGAACGGCTTGCCATGCCATTTCCACCTGGCGCCTCAGTTGGACCAGCGTTCGTGCTGGACGTGCAGACCGCGTGAGACGACGCTTCATCCAGTCCCAAACATGCTCAATGGGGGACAGATCCGGAGATCTTGCTGGCCAGGGTAGTTGACTTACACCTTCTAGAGCACGTTGGGTGGCAAGGGATACATGCGGACGTGCATTGTCCTGTTGGAACAGCAAGTTCCCTTGCCGGTCTAGGAATGGTAGAACGATGGGTTCGATGACGGTTTGGATGTACCGTGCGCTATTCAGTGTCCCCTCGACGATCACCAGTGGTGTATGGCCAGTGTAGGAGATCGCTCCCCACACCATGATGCCGGGTGTTGGCCCTGTGTGCCTCGGTCGTATGCAGTCCTGATTGTGGCGCTCACCTGCACGGCGCCAAACACGCATACGACCATCATTGGCACCAAGGCAGAAGCGACTCTCATCGCTGAAGACGACACGTCTCCATTCGTCCCTCCATTCACGCCTGTCGCGACACCACTGGAGGCGGGCTGCACGATGTTGGGGCGTGAGCGGAAGACGGCCTAACGGTGTGCGGGACCGTAGCCCAGCTTCATGGAGACGGTTGCGAATGGTCCTCGCCGATACCCCAGGAGCAACAGTGTCCCTAATTTGCTGGGAAGTGGCGGTGCGGTCCCCTACGGCACTGCGTAGGATCCTACGGTCTTGGCGTGCATCCGTGCGTCGCTGCGGTCCGGTCCCAGGTCGACGGGCACGTGCACCTTCCGCCGACCACTGGCGACAACATCGATGTACTGTGGAGACCTCACGCCCCACGTGTTGAGCAATTCGGCGGTACGTCCACCCGGCCTCCCGCATGCCCACTATACGCCCTCGCTCAAAGTCCGTCAACTGCACATACGGTTCACGTCCACGCTGTCGCGGCATGCTACCTGTGTTAAAGACTGCGATGGAGCTCCGTATGCCACGGCAAACTGGCTGACACTGACGGCGGCGGTGCACAAATGCTGCGCAGCTAGCGCCATTCGACGGCCAACACCGCGGTTCCTGGTGTGTCCGCTGTGCCGTGCGTGTGATCATTGCTTGTACAGCCCTCTCGCAGTGTCCGGAGCAAGTATGGTGGGTCTGACACACCGGTGTCAATGTGTTCTTTTTTCCATTTCAAGGAGTGTAGTTGCTTGGTCCCAGATCACGATTCATTCCTTCTACGCCCAGTTCTTAAATGGTCCTTATAATTCGAAACGAAGACTTACTGTCACATTACTATTACAGAGAACCACACTGGCATTAAATACAGTGGTTATGATGCGTGCATTCCGTTGCAGAAAAGCGCAGTATTTCAGTTGAACACTGTTTGTATATGTCGGTTGGAACCACAACCAATTCAAAAGTCCACAATTCCACAGCATTTGGATTCTCATGATATATCTCGCTAATTTTTCTAACAGTATGTTGCCTCCTGAGTATTCCACTCCAAGCCAAAAAACCGACGTACCACGAAGGAATTATCTGTATGGGATGGAGAATGGCAGATGTGGTGTAAATGTGCAGGGTTAAACATATGTATACATTTTCAGTAAAAGTAGATGATTTATTGAAGAGAAGGAGTTTCAAAAATTGAGCAAGCCAATAGCACATTGGTCCAACTTTGGCCTGTAGGCAAACAGCTATTCAGCTTGGTATTAATTGGTTTTGCCAAGGGATTTCGTGCCAAATTCGGTGCAGTTGCCGCATTAGATGGTCAAAATCTCGAGCTGGTTGAAGGGTCCCACCAATAATGCTCCAAAGTTATTTTTTGGCTGGGGGGGGGGGGGGTGACCTGCCAACCTATATGGGCAAGCTAGGGTTTGTCAAGTACAAGGGCATGCATTAGAAACGCCTTATCTTGCTGAAATGTAAGCCCAGAGTAACGAAACGGGGAGCAGAGTATCGTTGACGTACCGCTGTGCAGTGGGGTTCTGCTGTGAAAAGAAATGGCACGCTAGACCATCAGTCCTGGTTGTCGGGCTGCACGGCAGGCGACAGTAAGGTTGATATCCCACCGCTATCCGAGGCGTCATCAGACGCGACTTCGCCCTGGAGTCTTATTGACTGGAGTAGAATTGGCTTCAGTGATGAGCCTTGCTACGAAATGAGCCTCAGTGACCAACTGGAACGCATAGGATAGCGGCGGGACACAACCCTGACTTCGGCCACCATGCTGCTCTGCAACCAGGAGTAATGATCTGGGGTTCCTTTATTTTCCCCTTTGATCGTCGTCCGCAGCATCCTTAAGTCGACGATGTTGTACGCTCCGTTCTGTTTTCCGTCACGACCAGCCATCCAGGTCTTACATTTCAGCCATGTAATGACACATCTTGTTTCCTGTCTAGCCGAGCAAGTGGGTTGGCGCTGCTCTCACACAAGCATTTGGATAGGCTACGAGGCTGGCGGCGTTTGTGGCGCTGCAGGGCATCGCTCTTAGTCTGGATGGAGTAGTGTGTCATGGGAACAGGAATCCTGGGCTGGCGAGAACTCAACTGAGGTTTTTGACCGAACAGTGGGCGAGCCACAAAGAGCAGTCAGACCTTGGACTGTGTGCAGCTGTGTGTGGCGGATTTAATTCCATCAGCGGCAAGGCACGGCCGCCTGGACTTGTCTTGCGGGCAGCGGGGGCTGTAACTGATGCTTTACGTAAGCAAGGCCGTCCATGACGTCAGATGGTTCTCATGGAGCAGTTGGAGGCAGACAGTTGATGGGGACCCAAAACAGGATGCCTTATCCAAGCTGATACACTAAGAAGCTGTATTTGAGATCTCACTCACACGGTTCGCACGCAGCAGACTGAGAGAAGAATGTCGATGCCTCTGTAGATCTAGTGGAGCAGGATCCTCCAGCCTCTGCACCCTGTAGCAGAGAGTCTTCGAAGGCTGTCACTTGTAAGCCACTTGATTTTCTCTTTTTCTCCCGTTATAATTTAAATATTTTATTTCTGTTATGAAATACGAGGCATGAATCGGTGACTGAGCTCACAGTACCTGCATATCTGGGGAATTTCATCGGTGAGCGGACGGATTTCTTTTCTTAATAATGGTGCGTGGTAGCTGTGTGGACTCTAAAACCAAGTGGGGCAGTAGCTGTCTTTAACCCAGGTGAAAGGACAGCGATTACGGACAAGAGTTCAAGGATATCGAGAAAATTACTGACTGGGCACTTTAATGGCCCAAATTAGAATTTTGGCTGTCAAGTGGTGCAACATTGCTTATAGTAAAAAGTACAAAATGTGGACTGAGTGTATCAGATGATTAATAATATTACATGTGAGAGGTTAGTTTAAAAAATGGTTCAAATGGCTCTGAGCATTATGGGACTTAACATCTATGGTCATCAGTCCCCTAGAACTTAGAACTACTCAAACCCAACTAACCTAAGGACATCACACAACAACCAGTCATCACGAAGCAGAGAAAATCCCTGACTCCGCCGGGAACCGAACCCGGGAACCCGGGCGTGGGAAGCGAGAACGCTACCGCACGACCACGAGCTGCGGACTGAGAGGTTAGTGGTAGATTGTGGCGTGTTATGGTGGCAAGCTGCAAGTACGGTTGTTTCTCTAGAAGCTACTACTTTTTGATTTTGTTATATGCTGGAATGCGATTTGAGCGTGTTTGATTTTGTATGTGCCATTGTAAAGAATGTGATTTCATCACAATTACTCCTTGGAAGTGAGTTATCTGGTCTATACCATTTACCGAAAATTATCTTCGTATTTTGTCTTTTGATAGTGATATATTTTGTATGTCACATTGTACTAGAAATTGTATTGAGAGAGTTTCGTAAGTTGTCTCATGGATAATTGAGAGTAGCCTTTTTTTCAGTGACTTGTTGATGAAGGGAGGCGTCGTAGCTCCACATTTAGTTGAATACCAATTCACGTAGCCCTAATTAAATCAGGGAGGTGCCTTCTAGTTGGCTGTCCCGCGGTTAATTGTGAAATTTAAATTTATTGTCGTTTCTGTGTCAGGGGCTATATATTGTAAAGTGTTTTCGTAAACTACGAGTAATATGAGCACGATTCTATCAGTTGGGGCCTAATCTATTTGAATCTTGATTTCCCTGTGCTAAAAGTATTAAATATTGGTATTTTCTTGTTGAGCGCCGCCTCCAACAATTGTACTGGTCTGTAAATTTAGTTATCATTTCTCTACTGTTAAGAAGAATATTTTACGTTAATAATTGTTTCTCAAATTGAGCCCACTCATGCATGCACAACCCTCAGCCAGAACTCTGCTCCACCCATATGCCACTTATTTATTTACTTATTTTATTTACTGAGATTTTCCTATATACAAATGCTTTCCTCCAACATAACAAATAAACGGAAATTATTACATTTTTTTTACATAAGATCTTAATTTATCTCTTCAGGGCGTTCCTCCAGATGTTTCGATACTTTCTATCTTCTTCCTCGGCGCCAAGTCTTCTCATTGTTATTTGCACGTTTTGGAGCCACGTGGTCAAAGGCCGTCCTCTTCTCTTCTTTCTCTCTGGTTCCCATTCCAGGATCATCTTCGGTATTCTAGCTTCCTCTATTCTTCTTATAAGCCCGTTCCTTAGTAACTTCCCACTATGGATCACTTCATGTACTCTTTCTCTTACTTCTACACTTCGTAGTTTCTTATTTTCTCTTTTTCAGAAATTCTTGCTGATCTTCTCCAGAAGTCCTTTCCTACTGCTTGCAGTGATTTTACGTGTTTCAGATTAGTAGTCCTTGTCGCCACTCCATACATAAATCTGGTTTCTAGTATCGATTTAGATATTATTCTTTTGGTTCGGTTTATTACATTTCTGCTCCATAAGACTGAGTTGAGCATCCCAATCACCTTCCTCCCACTACTAACCTAAATGACTCCTAAACAACAGAAAATGTCGACCCTCTTAATTCTCTTTCCTTCTATGTATAAATCGCCTGGATCGTTAGTGAAGTGTTCTGTTTTCTTCAATATCCACTTTCTGTATTCCATTGTTAGCTGGCCCCGTCTTGTGGTATAACTACTTCACCATCAGCAAACAGTAGGTGACGTAAATAAACTCCATCTTTAATTTATAGCCCCATCCCTTTCCATTTACGAGACGATGTCTTCAGACTAACGTCTATATAGATGTTAAATAATGTTAGTGAGTTGTTACAGCCTTGTAACAGGCATCGCTTGTTCTAAATTTCTGTAGAAGTGTATTAGTAATTTTCACTTGGCGTAGTTACCTTTGTATATTTCTTGTATTATTATAATTAAAGGACCCATTATGTTCGTCATATGTAATGCTAGCCAAAGGAGTTTTCTAGATACAGTACCACATGCATTTTTTTGATTATATGGGAATTAATGATATGTTTTTGTTTTTTCAAAAATGGTTCAAGTGGCTCTGAGCACTATGGGATTTAACATCTGAGGTCATCAGTCTCCTAGAACGTAGAACTACTTAAACCTAACTAACCTAAGGACAACACACACATCCATGCCCGACGCAGGAATCGAACCTGCGACCGTAGCGGTCGCGCGGTTCCAGACTAAAGCGCCTAGAACAGCTCGGCCACCACGGCCGGCTTTGATTTTTCCCCATGTTTTTCTAAGCTCTGTAGTAGCGTGGAAATATGGTGTACGCATGGTCTAACAGCTGGGTTTTAAAATTT
Source organism: Schistocerca nitens (assembly GCF_023898315.1). Classification (NCBI taxonomy): domain Eukaryota; kingdom Metazoa; phylum Arthropoda; class Insecta; order Orthoptera; family Acrididae; genus Schistocerca; species Schistocerca nitens. The sequence continues at coordinate 488,369,464 of NC_064620.1, forward strand.
TTTTCCAACTCGCTTTTAGTTTTTTTCAAAAATTCTCATTAATGTGTTTACAACACAGATTCCTTTATAGTTCGAGCAGGTTTTGCGATACCAGTTCGTAAATTTGCTAGCTTCATTTCCTGGGTTACTGAATCTATGTTACACATTTCATTGTCCGCAGCTCGTGGTCGTGCGGTAGCGTTCTCGCTTCCCGCGTCCGGGTTCCCGGGTTCGATTCCCGGTGGGGTCAGGGATTTTCTCTGCCTCGTGATGACTGGGTGTTGTGTGATGTCCTTAGGTTAGTTAGGTTCAAGTAGTTCTAAGTTCTAGGGGACTGATGACCATTGATGTTAAGTCCCATAGCGCTCAGAGCCGTTTGAATACATTTTATTGGATAACCATGTTATTACTTTCACAAGTTTGTCACCATCGTATTTCAAGAATTCCAGATTGATACTGTCCTGGTCCAATGATTTACCATTCTTCTTTGTTCTTAATACCTTATTCACCTCATTGTCGAAAATTTTTGATGTTCTTACCTTCCTTTACCTTGCCTTCCGCTGTTCCTCCCTCCAGATAGTCTTCTCTACCCTCATTTAATAATTTCCGGAAATATTCGTCCAATTCCTTTGGTGTTATAAGTGACAGATTAGTTCTGGCTTCCATGCTACATTATATTACGTTTTCACCGTCCATGAACGCAGTGATTTCCCATGGGTATTGATGGACCGTTCCTATTTTGACATATGGGTCATGTACACACACGATGTCCAGATTTAGTTCCGTAAGTTGCTTCTGGATTTCAGTCATGGCCCTTGAGCTTCTCATTGCACTTACGTTAGCAGATCTAATACTTTTTGTATGGCCTTGGCTCATGGTCGTCCAATATATGAGTAACATCTAGGGGAGGGCTGCGTCCAGGAAGAAACTGTTGTGCCTTAAGCCCTAGTGAAATCTCTATACAGTTGTCTGTCCCAGATCTCCGTTGGCAGATTAAGCAATAAAGTGCCGTTGATGATATTCCGTCAATTGCCTCAGGAATAGGGAAGTTTGGTTACATGCCTAAGAGTAAAATGTGATTTCTTTTCCTGTTCCACTAGCGTAAGCTTTAAATTGTCCTGAAAATTCCGATAGTGATGGTCTGGACTGTATCGGTTTCTGATCGTCTTAAGGAATCCGTTTCTGTCATCGATGGCTGAGGGAGTGTCTGGAACCTATAGGTGAATACTGATTTCCTTACTTCAGTGCTCCCAGGGCTGCTCTCCTTGAATGTTGAGGGAAAAAACTCCGAAAACTACTGTGTTAAGCTGTTTTGATACCTAAAATTATCAAACAACTACAAAAATGTGTTTTATTTTAGACAAAAAGGTTTTAAATTTTTCTGGTGTAACTTCTTTTATATAACTGTTAACACACAGAACCAAGCCTTTTGTAAACACAGAGCTCATAAGCAAATGAAAAGCAAATAAACTGAAATTAGAATAAAATTATTGTAAAACTGTATTTCTTAATTTGTTTACAGTTATATTTTCGCCAGTTCAACTATAACTGTAATGCGTGCTTCTGTGACAGATCGGTAAGCCCTGCTAGCATTTAGCGCCTACAATTCGAACAGGAGGGGGAGCACAACTTACTGATTACAGGTAGCGCATTTCTTCGGGCACACAAAGTAAGATGGCTTGGGGAGTAATGAATTAAATGACTAAATCCACTGACCAAGGCTCTAAATTCGCGTGCGTTTTTGGCACAGATTACAAAAATTAGCATTTGATTTCAATTTAGTTTCAACTCTTGGAGGGGTTGAGGGTCCTCCACCCGCCCCTCCCCCACCCCCACCCCTTTAATCCGCCCCTGAGTTCTTGGCCAGAAGTGCCCTTTTCGCCAGTGCTTGTCAGCTTTTTATGTCTTCCTTGCTCCGTCCGTCATGGGTTATTTGGCTGCTTAAGTATTAGAATTCCTTAACTTCGCCCACATCGCTATTACCAATTATGATGTTAAGTTTCGCACTGTTTTCATTTTCGCTAATTATCATTACTTTTGTCTTGTTTAGATTTACTCGATCCATATTCTGTACTCGTTAGGCTGCTCATTCGATTTCTCCAGGTTACTGCTTTTCTTCTTCGCTTTCAGATAGAAAGAATGACGACAGACTGCAGAAGGAAACATTACGGAAACATGTTTTTCATTGATACACGAAACACTGGTCATCAGGCTGTCGATAACTTCTAATTTCCAGGTGATGTTAACAGGGCACGTATAACTCTAGGCTTACTACCGTCGATTAAGAATAACCAACACAGCTATTTGTCAAAGCACTGGAGGTAACCAAACTGCGGGCCCTTGTAACTGGAATGTAGCATTTTCCAAATGTATGTATTTCAGTTTCCAATTTCAAAACAAGCTCTATACTAATTGTACAGTAGCAAACGTAAGAGTGATTACGTAGTATTTAAAATAATTGATTTGTGTCTGCAACAAAGGACGTTCTCAAATAAGCCTTTGTAATGCAGCATGTTAATAAATAGTAGGCATAAAAATGAGTGCTTCTTTTGATACCATGCTCTGGACGTATACATAAATATAGTCTCTTAAAAACGGTCGAAGATATTTCATCCAAATCAACTTCTTCGTTTTCCGTTACAAGCAAAAGGTCCCAGTTCCTGTTGCTGCTCCGGCAGCCTGATTACTTATCAGTTATTCGAAATTTATTGGCTCTAATACTTTTAATATACTCCTCCAATTTTGTTTACAAACACTGATTTTATTTTTAAGTTTCTGAAATACCTCAGGAAACAAATTTTCGCTATTAATATTTTAGTTTAATCCCACCATCTCACTGGTCGTATTTCACTCACACACGTTGAAGCTGGAATATCAATGTTTTTGTGAAGTTTTACTTTATGGTTTCCTGACACGATCAATCAGTTAAGGAGGCACTCTACAATTTTGTATTGTAGTCTCCTTTTGGAAACCAATTTATTTGTCAACATTCTATGTAAACACAATTGCTAGATTACTAGTTTCAGCAATATGTATTGCCAACCTCTGATCCATAAAACCACGTGGTGGTAGTTACACCATACAACGCTGTCACCTGGCATGACACTGTAATGCTTCGACATTTTTATGTATATTGTATACGCCCCATGGGACAGAATGATGTAAGCGTTGACTTATGTAGCTAACACCATCCAGTTTTATGGATCTGCGGATGGCGAGACGTATTGCCCAGACTTGTAATCCAGTACTTCTATTTACAAGGCGATCTTGGCAAAGAAAATGGTCTTCGGGAGAAGACTACAATACAAAATTTTACATCAGCCTCCTTAATTTATTTTACAGATTTCAATGTACCGTACTAGAAACACTGCGTTAGTTCTTAAATTCACAACTTTCATCATCGCTACAACCTAAGGAAAAGCACACAGAGAGAAGAATAAGAGCCAACTGTAAAATCTAATTGAAACTAAAAGAAGACTAGAAGGTCAAGATAGAAATGTTTGAAGTAAGTATGTGGAAGGTAAGATCTCAGATTATCACCTCAGTTTCTCAACTTGGATGGGGTAATGAGAAAAGAGATTGGTGACAGAAATAAAAATACGTGGGCAACACATTCTGTTTGCAGTTGTGTGCAGAAGACGAAGTACCTATGTTCATGGAAGTTTTATAAGACCTGCTGAAAGTGACGCACAGCACACATGATACAGAAAGTGACTTAAAGATAGACAGAGCAAAGACGAAAATGATGAAGTGTAGTATAAAGAACAGCAACTTTCTTAAGAAAAAAATGCGGGAAATAATAGTCGTATAACAAGCGCAAGACTTCCCCTAACTAGGAAGTAAAATTACACAGGACAGCCGTGTCAGGAAACATATTAGAAGCAGACTGGCAAAGATCGATAACGCTTCCCTTCATTAAAAGCGCTCTACTGATAACAGCTACAGATATGAAACTCGAGAAGATCATGTTTATTGTGTGCGCCTGGAGCACAGAAATTTTAAAGTGAAACGAGCGGCGTGGGAGATCCGGAGACGGTCAATATGGGAGAATATGAAATGTAATTTTGGTTTGAAGCTGACAGCCAATGAGAAAATAGGTGCAAAAATACTATTGGTCAGTTTTCCAGCAGTAATGGCGGACAGCATCAGCTGGTAATACACGTAATTTTATGGTAGCTAATTTTACTGCAGAGAAAATAAAGTATGTACTCCCTCCAAAAGAAGTTACACACAAACATTAAAATAAAATTATGATGAGCAGCAAAATATCTGAGAAGAATTTTGAAAGAAAATTATTAATTGAACTTTAATTTGGTGGGTTTTCAACACTGTCAACAAGACGAAATAATGGAAAAAATATTTATTGGAACTAAACATAATTGAACCTTGATATTGTGAGAGTATTTTTAAAATAGATAATTTAAGCGAAATTGTGTTTAATTTTGAAATGAGAGAGAGCGTAATAATTTTCTTTTAATGTCTTAACTGTTGCTGCAGGCAGTGCGATGACGTCAGCGGTGGTCCGCGCGGACGATGTGTGAAGTTAATCCTGGTTCGTGGCGTGAAGATACAGATGGATCCTCCTGTTTCATTAATATTGCAGTTACGGCTGTGGTCCACGTCTCCGTTGTAGTCGAATCAGCTGGCAGCACTGGCGCGATAATAATAGTTCCAGTGCGTGCGTTGTCATTACGCACGTGATGTTTTATTATTAAAACTTTATTAATCACGCGGTGGGGGTAGGTCGGAATTATGCAATGTCTTTAGTATTTACTATATATAGGCGGTTAATGCCAATACTTCGCACAGTTCTTTCACCGTATTGCCACAGGAAAACAGTCACATGTGTTTATCACTATAACAGTCCGTTAAAAATCAGTTCAATTTACGTCGTCGAATTTAAGACAGTTTGGATGATATAATAAATGTTTCTTGTTAAAATCACAGCACTGTTCCTTTACTTGGCTTACGGTGATGCGGTTGCTTGCTTGCGCTGCCTCCATGGTATTGTACATGTGTGAAGTTAATCCTGGTTCCATGGCAAACTTTATTAATCACGCGGTGGGGGTAGGTCGGAATTATGCAATGTCTTTAGTATTTACTATATATAACAGGTTAATGCCAATACTTCGCACAGCTCTTTCACCGTGTTGCCACAGGAAAACAGTCACATGTGTTTATCACTATAACAGTCCGTTAAACATCAGTTCAATTTACGTCGTCGAATTTAAGACAGTTTGGATGATGTAATAAATGTTTCTTGTTAAAATCACAGCACTGTTCCTTTACTTAACATTTTGGTTTGTTCCACTTTCACGCAGTTCTAACAGTTAGTGTCTCCACACGAAAATGGTGTCTGGTTCACGGCTAATTGTCACAAGTTCACACAGGATGTAAAATCGTCACCGCAAACACTCCATATACTTTTCAGGTTTTACTGTTCACTTGCACGATCTCCTCTTAACACAGCGGACGCCCTGAAATTAATTGTTCCTCCGCGTATCACCGTCTTTCACGCCGAACTTTGCAATGTTTCTCCACCCACGAACCGGCCACGATACTCAACAACTCGCATGCTCTCTATCGATAGTCGTTCGCGCTCTCTCTGACACATTACTTCTCCTAGCCTAACCAAAGGTTTACAAAGCATATAAAACCAGAACATTCATATTAGTCCATGGCTTCTTGGGGTCTGCGCCACACTCCAACCCTACTATTAGCTGTTACCAACTGAAATCGGAGCTCATCTGACCAGGCAACAGTTTTCCAGTCGTCAAGGATCCAAAGGAAACGTTCTCCAGCACAGGAGTGGCGCTGCAGGCGATATCATGCTGTTAGCAAAGGCACTTGCGTCGGTCGTCTGCTGCCATGGCCCATTAATGGCAAATTTCATAGCACTGTCGTCGTATGTCGCACATTAATTTCTGCGGGTATTTCACGCAGTATTACTTGTCTGTTAACACTTATAGCTCGCCGGTCGTTGTGGCCGAACGGTTGTAGGCGCTTCAGTCTGGAACCGCGCTGCTGCTGCGGTTGCAGGTTCGAATCCTACCTCGGGCATGGATGTGTGTGATGTCCTTAGGTTAGTTAGGATTAAGTAGTTCTAAGTCTAGGGGACTGATGACCTCAGATGTTAAGTCCCATAGTGCTTAGAGCCATTTGAACCATTTTTTTGAACTTACAGCTCTACGCAAACGCCGCAGCTCTTAGTCGTAAAGTGAAGGTCTTCGACCATTACGTTGTCCCTGGCCAGAGGTAACGCCTGAAATTTGGTGTTCTCGGCACACTCTTGACGCTGTTGATCTTGAATTCTGTAAGATTTCAGAAGCCGGCCGCGGTGGTCTCGCGGTTCTAGGCGCGCAGTCCGGAACCGTGCGACTGCTACGGTCGCAGGTTCGAATCCTGCCTCGGGCATGGATGTGTGTGATGTCCTTAGGTTAGTTAGGTTTAAGTAGTTCTAAGTTCTAGGGGACTGATGACCACTGCAGTTGAGTCCCATAGTGCTCAGAGCCATTTGAACCATTTTTTAAGATTTCAGAAATGGAATGTCTCGTGGGTCTAGCTCCAACTATCAGTCCGGGTTCAAAGTCTGTTAATTCCCCTCGTGCGGCCATAATTATGCCGGAAACCCTTACATATGTATCACTTGACTACAAATGACAGTCAATGAACTGCCCTTTTATACCTCGTATCAGAGATACTAGAGCCATCTGTTTATGTGCGTATCGCTATCCTGACTTTTGTCGCCTCAGTATACAGTCTAACTATCGTTTCTGTTTCACTTATGCGTGAAATTTAATATGAAGGGAGATATTTCAGGGTATTAACATCTTGTGAACCCACCGGGTGAAATTTAATGTAGTGACAGGTTTACAAAGTGTTTATACATGCAAAAAATGTTTCAAATGGCTCTAAGCACTATGGGACTTAACAACTGAGGTCATCAGTCCCCTAGAACTTAGAACTACTTAAACGTAACTAACCTAAGGACATCACACACATCCATGCCCGAGGCAGGATTCGAACCTGCGACCGTAGCAGACGCGCGGTTCCGGACTGGGCGCCTAGAAGCGCTCGGCCACCGCGGCCGGCTGATACATGCAGATTACGTCTTTGAGAACTTCATTTGTTCTCACCGAAAATCGCACTTTAAACGGCAATGCTCTATAACAATTTGCAATTCGTATGGTAGGAAGAATTAAGACCTGTAGGATCGTGGGTACTCAATACGACGCCATGACATTGATACAGATCGTACGTGGAGAGGGTAAAGCAGAGTGAAGCTTATGCGTGGGGCTTATTGGCCGCTCCACGCTGATGCGCGTACCATGTCAGTGGTGACCAAGGCGAGCATTACGAATACATTTGGCCGCGTCCATTTGCATAACACAAGTTTCGGCGCTCGCGAGGAGGCGCTAACATATGCATGCGCGGGTCCGCAATAATTCAAGCGGCGCGGCCCCTGCGGACGTCCCGCGCGTCGCACAGTGGAACAATACAGGCGCCGGCACTCCATAACACGCGATACCGTCTCTGCATTACCTACCAGGCGGCACGCAACTAATTCCCTCCAGTGTATTCACTTTGCAGCCCAGGGTCTTCACTCCCTGAGACCATTTCATACACTGCCGCCTACTACACTGTGTGGACGAAAACGGAAACATTACAAACACGACACATTACCATGCCGAAAATGATGCGGGAAAAAGATTTCAAAGAGCTTCCAGTCGTATCGGAGTGGATAAATATAGGCCCTGTATGGTTTTCAAGGAAGCTTTATACCGTTCTTCCTGTAAAATAATGATAAGTTCATGGAGCGATCACTCAAACTTCTCTTCAAGGTGACCACAAAGGCTTGAACCGTGCGCGACTCACGCTCATACCGTTTATTGCTCGTCATCTTGTTTTTGTGCTTCTGTCGCCTGGTTTTTTCTTTAATTCGATTTACTGGCGTCACTAGGTTTGCTGGTTTGCTTGCCCGTCAGTGGCAGCAGCAGCGCTTATCGATAAGTGCGCTGTCGTACCATCTCTGGAGCGACCGCTAGTATTTCCGGGTCGTCGTCTGTCTGGAATTCAGCTGGGAGCTAAGTCCGGACACAGCAGCAGTGAAGTAGGGGACGAAGCGCCAGTGGGGTCCGGACAGCCAGTGCTCGCCGGCTGCTGGCGACACTCAAGAACTGTCCGACGGAAGGACATTGGGGAAGGACGACCGTTGGTCGGTCGTTCTGTTGGTCGTCTCATCGGGCGACGTGTATTTGGTCTTTTGACCGTTTCTGGGCCTCGTCACTTGGTCATCTTGCCGGACGTGGGACGGCTCCTTCCTTGTGCAGAGATGTCGTGGCCAATGGCGAAGAGTTACCTCTGCATGGATGGGTCCAAGCCAGGGCGCCCGGGTCACCGTGTCTTAAGAGTTACGAACGGACATGGAGTCGAGTCGGGCTGGAGCTGCAGTCAGCTTCAGACAGCCAAGACTCTACCGACTGTCGCCGACACACGTAACTTGAGTGAGAACGACCTGCGCTGGTCGTTCGGGCGGTCGTCTCACCGGATAACGTGTATTTGGTCGTCGAGCGCTAGTGGAAACTCTCTGTGTGTCGAATTGATTCGTCCTAGTTGTTCCACAGTGATTGCTTTTACGATTGTTCGAGTTCTTGTGTAAGTGTGTTTACGTGGAAATGTGTGTAGCTTCTGTGGTTTCCAATGAGCAGATGAATGCTGTCTGTGTGCTGGAGTAGGCAGTTGGTTGTTTGCAACAGAGGGAATTGATTAGGTTGTTGGTTGGTTCTCCAGCCGTCCCAAGGTCGTGTTGCAACCCGTTTGTTTAGTGTTACGCTTGGCTGCCTCTCTCACCTAAACTGTGGTTAGAGTTTCCTCCGCAGGCGACCCTTGGAACGCTCCTGAGCACCACTGTTTGTTGTTTTTGTTTTTCATTTGATTTGGTCGCAGGTACTATGCGAAGCCTTCAGCCGTGTGTCAATACTATCTGTTTTATGTTTAGTATATGGCCTTCAGCTGAAGTTCGTAATAAGTTAAGATTAGGCCTTCAGCCTTGTTTGATTTAAAATTCTTTTTGCTCTGTGTTTAGGCCTTCAGCCACGTTTGTTTCAGAATCTGTGGCTGTAATACGTAAATCCTTGTCTGTAAGGTTTCTCTTCAATTATCTTGAATTCTTGAAACGGCCTTCAGCCGTGTTCTGTAAATGTTTATCTTAAGGTTGTCTTTAATTATTCTTGAGTAATTGTTTGGACCTTCAGCGTACAAGATACTTCAAGTTTCTTAAGATGTTTTTCTGTCGTATGTGTAAAAGCTTATCTTAAAGCCTCTCTTTTAATATGTAAAGAAATTTTTTTAATTGAGCTTTCACCCGAAGAATTAACTTGAATTTTCCTTAATATGGCCTTTAGCCGGAATTTGTAAATGCTTGATTTTTAAAGAATTTCATTACCTGATCGGAAATATTATTTCGACCTTTAGCCGAGAAGATATTGTAATTTTGCTTAAGCAAGGCCTTCAGCCGTTACTTTTTTAAAAGCAATCATTCAAACTTATTCTGGAGAAGTTACTTGGGCCCTTAGCCGTGAATTGATCTTTGTTGTTTTAAAGAGAAAACTGTGCATTAGTTTGAGCAATAAAGTTGCGTGTGTTCTTGTTTTACTAACAGTAATTGACCTCGGCCCCTTTCCACAACCTGACCCGCTATGTCCTGCGAAACCGGATTTCAAGGCTCAATAAGAGTGAGGTCTTGTGCCTCTGGTGACCAGGAGAGATGCGACAACTCATTCTGGTGCACACAAAACCAGATCTGACGAGCTGTATAAAAAGGGGCCCTGTAAACTTGGAACATACGCATCACCATTGGGAAACTAACATTCTACAATGGGATGGCACTGTTCAGTCAAAATGGTCACATAATCTTTGCAGTAACGCTACGTTGCAGAGTAACCAAGGAGCCCTCGGAATACCACGATACGGCTGTCCAGATCATGCAGACAAGCTCCACACACCCCTCACACAGTGAGATGATCTGTGGCCGATCTCCCACTGCTATATAACAATCTTGATTGTTCCAGGAATGTAGCGGCTGCAGCAACCTCTGATACATCGCCATCGCTTGCCAAGGTAATGATGCATGATACCTATACTAACTAACCCAAACATGCGTGAACTATCGCAACTAGTAAGCCACTACTGCTCTTACTACCCATCCCACTGTTGCAGAGGTTTTTCTCCCACGGCACGAGCCTTGGCACTTTTTTCCCTCTGTTCTTCAAATTGCTACCCTCATTCGCGTATTGTCCACTATCTATCACCTGCTGGACCGTGTTAATGCGTAGTCTTACCCAGACGCACGGATAACATCACAGCCCAGCATCCTGTGATCCACCTATTTGATAACTAACATGTTGACGAAGGTGATAGTAGAACTTTTGGTCTGGTCACCACGTTGGTGCGGTCGTGGATGGGCCCCATCTCGTAATTAATGCCCAGATCATCACCGAAACCCCGCCCCGTTTCACTATTGGGACTTCAACCCTGTCAGAAGTCGTAAACAGCGTGTAACAAGACTCACACCCGAGCGAGGTGACGCAGTGGTTAGCACACTGGACTCGCATTCAGGAGGACTACGGTTCAAACCCCCGTCCGCCCATCCCGATTTAGGTTTTCCGTGACTTCCCTACATCGCTTCAGGCAAATGCCTGGATGGGTCCTTAGAAATGACACGGCTTCCTTCACCATCCTTCCCTAATCCGATAGGACCGATGACCTCGCTGTTTGGTCCGCTCCCCCAAATTAACCAACCAAACAAGACTCATCCGCCGGAGAGGCTTTATCTCATTGCTGCTTGATGCAGGTTTTACGGCTTCGGTTCAAATGGTTCAAATGGCTCTAAGATCTATGCGACTCAACATGTGAGGTCATCAGTCCCCTAGACTTAGAACTACTTAAACCTAACTAACCTAAGGACACCACACACATCCATGCCCGAGGCAGGATTCGAACCTGCGACCCTAGCAGCAGTGCGGTTCAGGACTGAAGCGCCTAGAATGGCTCGGCCACAGCTGCCGGCTACGGCTTCGGCCCCACGTTTTACTGCTACGAGCATTGGCATCACTGGTGAGTGGTTTTGTAATTCCAGATGTCCCTGCACCTTCTGCAGCTGTCGTCCTCTTTGTTTCGTCACAATACTCTTCAATGAGCGTCTGTTCCGATCACTCAATAGGCACTTTCGTCCGGTTTGTGACAGCGGATGATGTTTTCCTGCTTTGCCAATATGCGGTATAAGTCTTTGATATGGTGCCACTTGAATCACCAAGGTCTTCGGCTGCCTTAGTTACGAAGGCATCCATTGTATGAGGCCCACCAATTTGCCCACGTTCGACTTCACTTAGCCTCCGCATAATGCAGTCTTAACTACGCATAACAGCGTACTGACCACGACAGATACTTTCAGCGTGTTGGCGTCATTTCACAGGTACAAATACAACAGCACAACCTGCAGAGTTAGCTGTAATCTTTATTTATGACGAAGCATGCATCCCTTGTGATGTTTCCATATTTTTGTCCAACTCTTATAGTACGAGGGGTATTCGAAATGTAGGATCAGTTTGCTTGCATTTAAACTGTAAACCGTCCCGGCCGCTCTGCAACACACACAAACACACACACACACACACACACACACACACACACACACACTATTCTGTAACTAATAAAACTCCCATTTATAAATAAGCTTCAAACGTCTGAATACGAATGAGTGAATGCGTTATGTATTTGACGATTAGCGTGGGAAGCCTTTATAGATGAAGATTCAAGACCATAATTATATTGTTGTGAGAAAATGAAACTCCTACAGACGTCCTTACGATTTATTTATTTTTTAGCAATCAGTTTCGGTGCCTCAATGCGCCATCTTGAAGCGCCTAAACTGATGGCTACAAAATAAATAAAATCGTAAGGACGGCTGTAGGCGTTTCATTTTCCCACAACTGTAAACGGCCGTCGCCCCAAGACCTCCTGCAAAAGGATGGGCATACGAAGATTACTATGTTGGTTTCGGATTTGTCTTCAATAGACTAATGAAAAAGACAAAAGCACAACTAGCAATCCAGAAACGTGGTAACCCCTTTCGACGTTCATGTAATAGATTTTCATGCATCTAAATGTTTCCATCTTCCGAACTTTGTTCGCTGCAGTGATACAATTTTGCAGGTACGTTCAATCATATATGTGATACCGTGTGCAAACGTGCTGCGAATAGATATAATTATGAAGAAGCCATAAACTGAAACATCATTCCCATTTATGAAATTTTAAGGGGAAAAGTTTTAAGTGATAAAGTCCTCTCGTTCTCAAAAAACTCAATGAACATTGTCTGGCTAACTTGGACGCCACAAGTTAACGGTACCTCAAGTGGCTCAAATGGTACAAATGGCTCCGAGCATCTACGTCTACATCCACATGACTACTGTGCAATTCACATTTAAGTGCTTGGCAGAGGGTTCATCGAACCACAATCATACTATCTCTCTACCATTCCACTCCCGAACAGCATGCGGGAAAAACGAACACCTAAACCTTTCTGTTCGAGCTCTGATTTCTCTTATTTTATTTTTATGATCATTCCTACCTATGTAGGTTGGGTTCAACAAAATATTTTCGCATTCGGAAGAGAAAGTTGGTGACTGAAATTTCGTAAATAGATCTCGCCGCAACGAAAAACGTCTTTGCTTTAATGACTTCCATCCCAACTCGCGTATCATATCTGCCACACTCTCTCCCCTAATACAAAACGAGCTGCCCTTTTTTGCACCCTTTCGATATCCTCCGTCAATCCCACCTGGTAAGGATCCCACACCGTGCAGCAATATTCTAACAGAGGACGAACGAGTGTAGTGTAAGCTATCTCTTTAGTGGACTTGTCGCATCTTCTAAGTGTCCTGCCAATGAAACGCAACCTTTGGCTCGCCTTCCCCACAATATTATCTGTGTGGTCTTTCCAAATGAAGTTGTTCGTAATTTTAACACCCAGATACTTAGTTGAATTGACAGCCTTGAGAATTGTACTATTTATCGAGTAATCGAATTCCAACGGATTTCTTTTGGAAGTCATGTGGATCACCTCACACTTTTCGTTATTTAGCGTCAACTGCCACCTGCCACACCATACAGCAATATTTTCTAAATCGCTTTGCAATTGATACTGGTCTTCAGATGACCTTACTAGACGGTAAATTACAGCATCGTCTGCGAACAACCCAAGAGAACTGCTTAGATTGTCACCCAGGTCATTTATATAGATCAGGAACAGCAGAGGTCCCAGGACGCTTCCCTGGGGAAGCACTATGGGACATAACATCTGAGGTCATCAGTCCCCTAGAACTCAGAACTACTTAAATCTAACTACCATAAGGACATCACAAACATCCATGCCCGATGCAGGATTCGAACCTGCGACCGTAGTAGTCGCGCGGTTCCGGACTGAAGCGCCTAGAACCGCTTGGCCACCGCGGCCGGCCAACGGTACCTGAAGAGATGTGTATAGTGTTGCAGAACTTTTTAACAAACATTTTATAACTGTTACTGAAAAGATGGGGTTGTCAGGTTCGGTAGATGCTGCTATGGATTACCTTAGACCAGACATTTCAAGTAACTTCCTTAATATGAATTTGACCCTCACTACCCCAACAGAAATAATGTCCATCATAAAATCTTTAAAATCAAAAACATCTAGTGGGTATGATGAAATATCAACAAAGTTAATTAAAGAATGTGATTCTGAGCTAAGTAGCATATTAAGCTATCTATGTAACCAGTCGTTTATTAGTGGAATATTTCCTGAATGGCTGAAATATGCTGAAGTTAAGCCACTGTTTAAGAAGGGAGATAAAGAAATAGCATCAAATTTCCGTCCAATTTCACTGTTGCCAGCATTCTCAAAAATTTTCGAAAAAGTAATGTACAGTCGTCTTTATAACCATCTTATCTCAAATAACATACTGTCAAAGTCACAGTTTGGATTTCTAAAAGGTTCTGATATTGAGAAGGCTATCTACACTTACAGTGAAAATGTGCTTAATTCATTAGACAAAAATTGCAGGCAACTGGTATATTTTGTGATCTGTCAAAGGCATTTGACTGTGTAAATCACAATATCCTTTTAAGTAAACTAGAATATTATAGTATAACAGGAAATGCTGCAAAATGGTTCAAATCTTATATCTCTGGCAGGAAACAAAGGGTGTTATTAGGAAAGAGACATGTATCAAGCTATCAGGCCTCATCCAACTGGGAACTAATTACATGTGGGGTCCCACAAGGTTCCATTTTGGGGCCCTTACTTTTTCTTGTGTATATCAATGACCTTTCATCAGTAACATTACCAGATGCCAAGTTCGTTTTGTTTGCCGATGATACAAACATTGCAATAAATAGCAAGTCAAATGTAGTCTTAGAAAGATCAGCCAATAAAATATTTGTGGACATTAATCACTGGTTCCTAGCCAATTCTTTGTCACTAAACTTTGAAAAAACACACTACATGCAGTTCAGAACTTGTAAGGGGTGTCCCAAGAGTATATGTCTAACATACGATGACAAGAAGATAGAAGAAGTGGACAGTGTTAAATTCTTGGGATTACAGCTTGATAATAAATTCAACTGGGAGGAGCACACCACAGAACTGCTGAAGCGTCTTAACAAATCTCTGTTTGCAATGCGAATTTTGTCAGACATAGGGGATATAAAAATGAAAAAGATGGCATACTATGCTTACTTTCATTCCATAATGTCATATGGGATTATTTTTTGGGGTAATTCATCAAGCCAAGCTAAAGTTTTCCGGGCACAAAAACGTGCAGTGAGAGTTATATGTGGTGTGAACTCAAGAACATCCTGCAGAAGCCTGTTTAGGGAACTGGGGATACTAACTACTGCTTCCCAATATATTTATTCCTTAATGAAATTTGTCATTAAAAATATATCACTTTTTCAAACCAACAGCTCAATTCATGGAATCAATACTAGAAATAAGAATAATCTTCACAAGGATTTAAAGTCACTTAGTCTTGTACAAAAAGGTGTGCATTATTCAGGAACACACATTTTCAATAACTTGCCAGCAGCCATAAAAAGCTTAACAACCAATGAAATTCAGTTTAAGAGAAGCCTAAAGGATTTATTGGTGGCCAACTCCTTCTATTCCATTGATGAATTTCTTAGTAAAACCAACTGGTTTGTATATAAGTACAACATAACTTCTGCACAATTTCAGTGCAGTAACGTGTTCATTGAAAATTTGTGTGTGTGTGTGTGTGTTAGTATAATCTAACTTCTGCACCATTTCAGTGCAGTAATGTGTTCATTGTAAATAAGTATTACAGTAGTTGTATTACCTTATAAATAAATAAAAAACTTTTTTATTTTAAATTCAGTGCACTAGTATTTGTAAAATGACTCTTAGTGTTCATTAAAAAATGACGATCATTCCACTTGGGACCTGTGGAATGGTACATTAGCTTATTTGTTTTAGTTGTAAATATTTGTCATGTATTGTTGTTTTTCTGACATGTTCCACATCCTGGAGGACCTCCTCACTACGGATCAATTGGAATGAAAGTAAATCTAATCTAATCTAATCTACAGTTTCTAGCTGTAATACTTGAACTATTGTGTTAAACGTTTAACACAGTATTATACCTCTTAATTATAAGATTATGACAGGATTTAAAATTTTTAAACTCTGTCAACAATTATGTGAAATACGTCAATTCGAAGTTTTGTTACCTGTGGAAGCTGTAAGGTAGACAACCTGCCAGTGGTATCAAGTGACGGTGGGTGACAGCCGTTCGGTAACATACAGGTTATCCCAAAACTCGGGACTTGGCTAAATATCGCGAAAATGGTAAGAGGCGGGGACGGTCTGGATACTAATATAAGGAAAGGGCGTGTGGGAGACGTTTTGGGTGACTTTCGACAGCACTTCGCCATCTTGGCCTCCGCCATATTGGATTCAGTTCACGTTTCTTCAGTGTAACATGGCGGTTGGGGGGGGGGGAGGGGTCAAGGGATACATCTTAGAAAGGGTAGAATTTGATGAGAAACACAATGGTGAAGTCCGTTTCGTAATACCTTTGATACGCTTTTTACTAAATGTGTAAAAAGTCATGCAGCATGCTGAAACCAGAGCACGTTTTGTTCCAGTCGTTAGAGATGTGCCGTTAATGTGAAGGGCTACATACCACTGACGAGAGAAGAGAGGATCAAAATCACCCCGCTAGCTGGTCGCCCGAGTTCCACGCCAATTACCAGAAACTTCAACCAGCGACAACCTGGCAGGGACCCTGTCACGGAGAGTGCCCTCAGGAAGTTGTAGAGAAAGTTTCAAGAAGCGGATTCCGTGGAGGATAAGTCCGGCAACGGCCGTCCACGCACAGCACTTGATCAGATTTCGGCCACAGAAGTGTTAGCAGCAGTGGTCACGAGTCCCGTCCCAGCTATCAGGCGAAACACCCAACAGCGTAGCTTTCCTCGGATCACTTCCCACTGAATCCAACAGCAACAGAAGTGGCATTCATTCAAAATTTCAAAATGCAACTCCACAACATCTTTCGGGAGACGATCAAGGATGCAGTTTTGTGAGTGGGTGTTGGTTCAACACGCCACCGATCACGATACTACTTACAACATACTCTTTAGAAAATATGCGAATGTATACGTTCGTGCGGAGGTCAAAAAGTACAACCTGCACGCTGATGATGGGACAACCCAAGAGGACGTAACCCTGCAATACTCAAGGACGTAGCCAAGTGATGGTACGGTGTGGCATATGGGGAATTCATCTCATCGGCCCTATCTTTCTGACGGAAATTCACAATGCTGCGACCTACCTGCAGATGCTGGATGAGGTGGTGATGTCAATGGTTGTCAACGAAGACGGATCATTTCCTTCGTACGTTCAGCAGGATGGTGCACCACCCCATTATGGTGCCTGTGAACGGGGATAGCTTGATACACAGTTCCGTGGTTATCGGACTGGGCAACATGGTGACGTGGAGTGGTCACCTGGTCACCATGTTCATCTGATCTGACCCGACTAGATTTCTACCTGGGGGATATATGAAGTCTGTGGGGTATTCTTTGAAAATTTGTGAGGTACAGCACCTGGAACAGAGGATTATCGATGCCTATGATACTGTCACTCCTGCTGTGTTGCGTTGTCTCCATGCAAACATACAGCGAGGGGGGGGGGGGGAGGTGGAAATGAGTGGAAAAGGATAGCATGTGGAATACATTAAGTAAAGTGTACTTTGTTTTGCAGTGTGTTGCGTGCCATTCGTATCATGATTCAACACGAGTTGCACGTATTATAACAAATAATTCATAACATTTTAACTGTCATATAATTGGCAAAACGGAGTTCACCATTGTATTTCTCGTCAAATTCCAATATTAAGATGGTTATCACATGAAACCCCTCCCATTGAATAAATTTGAACTGAATCCAGCATGACGGATGCCAAGATGGCGGTGGGTTCTCGCAGGGCCTCTTACCATTTGAGCATATTTAACCACGTCCCAATGTTTTTTACGTTCTAGATTGTTGGTAGCTTGAAACAGAGACACACGAAAGAATCGAAATATTTTAACAGCTTAAGATGTCACAGACGTCATTATTTTGACATCGTGAATGACGATGAATGGAACGCACAACAAATATTGCTCCCGTCAGTTGAGAAGCACATGGCGTAATTGGATTCCACAATTGTTCAAATTCTTCAGTACTTGGTTTAAATTATACTTCTGCAGTAAAAAGTGAAGGAAAAACATCAGACAGTAGTCTCCAGACTTTAAAAGCCGTACAGATATGCATAATGAGGAGTTTCCGTGTTGTTTGGCGCTTTGAACGGCTGCAGATTTATGTGTCGACGTGCTTAATGTCCTTACAATAAAATCTTTTCATGTCGTTTATTCCGAAACTCACTGAACTGGAGCTGCATTCACTATCAGCAGTCAGGGATTTTCTCTGCCTCGTGATGACTGGGTGTTGTGTGCTGTCCTTATGTTAGTTAGGTTCAAAATGGCTCTGAGCACTAATGGGACTCAACTGCTGTGGTCATCAGTCCCCTAGAACTTAGAACTACTTAAACCTAACTAACCTAAGGACATCACACACATCCATGCCCGAGGCAGGATTCGAACCTGCGACCGTAGCGGTCGCACGGTTCCGGACTGCGCGCCTAGTGTTAGGTTTAAGTAGTTCTAAGTTCTAGGGGACTGTTGACCATAGATGTTAAGTCCCATAGTGCTCAGAGCCATTTGAACCATTCTGAACCATCAGCAGTAATTCTTCTCCATTTTGCAAGTGACCGTCAGAGATAAGGAGTGACACACGTCTGTGATCTTTGTCAGTTTTGTAGCACCACTGTATTTACGCCGAGTTACATGAATGCAAGTGGTACACCGTTCTTAACAAACAAATAAGACAGTTAGTGTAGATACATAAAAAAACGTGGTAACTTCGTTCACAGTTTGGTCATGGCCACGTCCAAACACGATAGCTCTCTCTCGTCATTCTGCCATCCGCGTTGATCCATGTTACTTCGGTTCTCGCCCTCTGTCGATGCCTGTGGTTATCAAACTTCGAAATAGCAGACAAAAAAGGCAACGAGGTCCTGTGTATAAGGTTACAAACTAAAACAAGAATATATTTTACGTCTTAGCTTGGTCATGTTTACCTTCCAGATAAGAATGATTATTACTCACATTTTTAGATGAAATTTTATTACTCTTTTATGAATCATGATTGACATAATTACATTAGATTTTAAGTTTTCCACAGACAAACAAAATAAATAGGTTTTTTCCTGAATGATACTACACGGTCCAATTACATTAATGCGTGCACCGCCTATGTTCGACAACGTGTAATAACCACTCCCACTCGGCAGGTGGCAGCACTAGCAGCGGACGGTATATAAAGCAAGTCACAGTAAAGCGGAAAAATGTGCAAAAGTTGTCATAATGTGGAAATAGATCGACGCATCTGATGTCCACAAGAGGCATGATGGGTCTTTCGAGCCAAGGGAGGAAGCATTGCGAAACGGCCAAGTCTGTGACCCGCTCGTGTGCCGTCGTTGTTTAAGTACACCGTGCGTGACGAAGTGGCGCTACCCGAAACTGGCGCCAGGGCAGCTGTGGTGTACCACGGGCCGTAGATGAGAAGACAGGGGGAAAACGACGGCTGCAGACATGTGTACTGGCGAATAAATGTGTAACTATTGAGCAACTGACCGTCCAGAAAAGGAAACAGGTTACCAACTGTGTCTCCTCAACGACCGATCAGGGAACGTTGCTGGGCACGGGCCTCCGCAGCAGGTGCCTGGCTCGTGCACTCATGCTGACTTCTGTTCATTGACGACGAAGGCTGTTATTATGCTCCATTTAAGGGGAGCCGGAACGATGAAAATGACAAAATTAACGTTTTTTGGTTTTTTCATTATAAAATTATTTGGAGTTTCCTGAATAAAACAAATCAAGTTTCACCCTTCTAAGTGAATTCTAAATGTGTTTTTTATCGCTGCAAAGTTGGCAGGCCGCGTAAACGTTGTAGCGACTTGGTGTGTCACCTCTGAGAGCGCCGCTCTCTGGCTGCAAGCAGGGTATCTTTGCGAAATTAGGCAGTGTTTCGTTCTTCAACGTTGTGTGGCTTTATCTCTGTGGCAATTGATTGTTCCTATCGGTAAACATAAACGCTATACCGTGTGTGTTGACTTGTGGAGTTTGCTTTGTGTTGTTTAGCTGATCAATTTTGCGTATTTGACGAATTTTGCTCTGGTCTGTTTTACGTATTAGGTTTGTGGATATCAACATGCCCCGTTTCAGCAATCGAGTGTTTGAGAAAAGGCACAATGAGTGGAAGAAGAAATCTTTTGTTGTTTCGAAGGGAGATGCTGTTCAGACTGCTTCACCGACTACTCCAAATGAATGTGATGGAACTTCTTCCAGCAAGAAACTTTGTGACAGCAAAGAAAAATTTGAAAACTATGAAAGTGACAGTAATGACGTGAATGAAATAATTAACATTTCCTTGCTCTCTAATATTTTGAAACATAACGTATTATGCCAAGTTTGCAAAGAAAGAGGACTAGAGTTGAAAATAACTTCACACACTGGTTTGGCATGTAAAATGTTATTGAAGTGTAAAAAATATGCAGCAGAAGTTTCGTTTTCTGATTCTAACAGTATTCCTCGTAGTGGTAATAGTGGAAAGAAAGTGTATGATATGAATGTTAGGCTAGTGTATGGCTTGCGTTGCATTGGCAAGGGCAGTGCTGCAGGGACGATGTTATGTGGAATTATGACCTTGCCGAAACCACCAACCAAGTTTGGATTTTATAATAAATTGATGGTCTCTTCTGCTGAAGATATTGCTCAAGCAACAATGAAGAAAGCAGTTGAAGAAGCTGTGACAGATAATGGGAATTGTAGAGATTTAACTGTTGCTTTAGATGGATCATGGCAACGTAGAGGTCATAAATCTCTAAATGGAGTTGTCACAGCTACCGGTGGAAACAGTTGCAAAGTAATTGAAGTTGCTATTCTCTCCAAACATTGTAGATGTAAGGGCAATATCAAGGACTAACATAGTGAAAGCTGTAAAGCATATTTTCACGGCACGAGTGGAGCAGTGGAAGTAGAGGGAGTGAAAGCAATTTTTTCCAGATCTCAGGAGTGGTATAATTTACGATACACTAACTATCTAGGAGATGGTGATTCTAAGGGATATAAAGCTGTAGAGGAGCTCAAACCTTATGGCAATGAAATTCAAATTGAAAAGCAGGAATGCTTTGCACATGTGCAGAAGCGCTTGAAGGCTCACTTGCGCAATCTAAATCAGACATTAGGATCCCAGAAGCTTAGTGATGGTAAGACCCTTGGAGGAAGAGGAAGATTGACAGATGAAGCAATTGATAGATTGAAGAAGTATTATGGGTGTACAATTAGGCAAAATACAAGAAGCATTGGGCGTATGCGGAGAGCAGTGTGGGCATTATTTTTTCGTACTGCATCAACAAATGAGCATCCACAACATGCACTGTGCCCCACAGGTGATGACTCATGGTGTAGGTACCAATCAGGAAAGGAAAATGCCCATAAAACAGTTTGCCAAATGCTGTAATTGATGTAATTAAGCCCATATTCAGAGATTTATCACAGCCAAGTTTATTGGAAAAGTGTTTACATAGGAAAACACAAAATCCAACCGAAAGTGTAAATAATTTAATTTGGATTAGGATTCCCAAAAGAGTGTTTGTACAGATAAGAACATTGCATTTTGGAGTGCATGATGCAGTGGCAACATACAATGAAGGAAACATCATCAAATGTGATGTTCTGAAACGTTTAGGTTTCCAAGCAGAACACAACACCATTTCCACAATGCGCCTAATTTATGAAGACTAGGAGGTGCAGGAAGAAGAGACAAAACCCTACAACAAGCAGCAAAAGGGAAGAAAAGACCAGTGAAAAGGAAACTAACATTGGAAAAATAAGAGGATGCTGATAATCCACCATAAGGGGCAGGAACGTATTAAAAAACTTTGGAAGCCATTTGCCGTAACTTTAAAATTTTCATCTTTGAGGAACATTTTCTCAAAAACTGCTAATAGTATATCAATGAAATTTATACACAATATTGTTTACTTTTTTCCTTCGTTTTTATAACAAACTGTAAAAAAATATTGTATAATTCAAGAGTTATAGAAGAAAAAGTGCAAAATTTTAGAGAAAAAATAAGCATTTGTTTAAAAAAATTGTAAAACAAAAACCAATAAATATTTCTTAACATGGCATTGTAACTTTGTAGAGAAATATTCACTGAACATGTAGTCCAAAATTCAGAGCAATATGTTCAATGGTTTTAGAAAAAAATGTCCCTTCTATTTGCTAAAATTAACATGGAGTAGATGGATTGTTCCGGCTCCCCTTAAACGATTTGCATGGCATGGTGTTTTAATTCTCATGATATACGGTCTTTGGATATGAAAATGGACACATCTCTGTTTTATTTTAATGTGTCATATTTCCATTTCTTGGCTGTATCCGTTCATGAGTGTGTGAGTTCATGGTACTTTAACGAGATGGGATATAGACAGATGAGGGACTAGCCAAAGATAGAGTGTAGTTGGTTTTATCAAAATATAAGCAAAGACATTGCTCGAAGGATTCGGAAAAGACGGAGTCGGGAGTAGATGGTGCAGGTGGCTACAGCCAATGGGGGAGTTTACCCTGTGGGCAGTTTCAACGAGGAGACGTGGTCACCGTAAGTCCGCCATGCTTGGGCAGTGTTAGACAAGCTGGCCTGAGCTGCGGACGCTTCACACGAGCTCTTGCTGATGTGGTGAATAACAGGTATAAAAATGAGTTAGGTCATCGTGGAGAACGTTCGTAATGTGTCGTTTTGAGTCAATTCAGTCAGGGAAGTGTTAGAAGAAGGTCCAGTTTTAATAACTATGATGTTATAAAGTAATCACTAAATTATGGTCCTGACCATTGATCATCTTAAATGCTGACTGCAGAAGTCAGACTAGAGTCTTTTTTTTTCGATTATTTTACAAAGTTTGGACAGTTTCTTCGTGACATGCACTGGACTTACAGTGCTCACCATGTGGGTGTGTAATCCGTTCTGAGAACGTGTATGATGTTAGAATGTGCTGAAGTGTCGAATCGTTTTCTAAAAATGATTCTAAGAAATTTGATACGCTTTTTGTGAGACTTTTTGTTCTAGTTTAACTTATTTCTTTGTGTGTCTGTCCATGTGTGCAGCAGTAGTTCACATGATGCCTAAGTCGAGACTGATCCAGATGTTTAATTTCTTGAAGTCGATATAATTATTTTGATAACCATGTCTTATGTAATAATTCGGTAATTTTCGGTGAGTTGCATTTTTGATTTCTGACGGGCCCCTGTGTTCTTGCCATTGTCTGTTCGTTATCCCCTGCTCATCTAAGACATTTGTTTCAAGCCCTTGGTGTCGAATAATAGTCCATCAAAGCTAAATTCATTAATTTATCTCACATTTTAACTTCGCGACACGTTGTTGAGGCAATTCACACCAGTTTCCTTTGCTAAACGAAATCAGACACGGTGGCCATTATAATATCCCTTGGCCTGTACTAGCTGCCGGAAGAGAGTGATCAGTTCAACGACCTTTCGATTGTTATTGATTTAAAGTGAAAATATATCGCGAAATGGCGCGGTTCGCCTGTGCGAGCGAAATGTTTATTCATTGACTTAGCATTGCTCCATTGCGAGCGAAGGAAAGTAATAAAATCGGAATGTGAGAGGACTTTGTTACGAGAGAAGGTAACGAGAGGACGTGTAGGAAATGTGTGCAATGAAACAGTCATTGTTAGCCGCCATATTGGATATTTAGTGTTTTTTGATATTCACAGACGATATGTAATGGAGTTTAGTAACGTTCATAACGTAGTCTGTTGCATTTCAAAGGTAATTGCGCGTATTTAATTTTGATCAAAGGATTCTGTGATGAACTATTACGTACTGCAAGCTTGGTGGTCGATGTTTGATGCAGAACCTGTTTCAATTACACGGTCAAAAGAGGAAGTTTTCTCTGCTAAAAAGAACTCATTTCACTCGCAGACAGTCATCGAATGACAAAATGCGAATGGTAGTGTTCCAATTCGAGAAGATCCTATAGAAGTTTCCTTTCTCTTATATCTCAAGAATTTCACAGGCAACCGTCTGAGTTGGCAGTTTGTCTATGTGTACGAAATTACGTATGCTGTGGGAGCAGTCGATGCCGATCAAGATTGTTATCTTCACAGACATACAAACAGGGACACTACACACACTAGTTCAATAACAACGAGTTTAATATTACCAGCTTGAAAAACATTAATTTCTTCTCTTGAGCAGTAAAGAATAATATACCATCCTGATACTGTATAACATAATTTGGGTATTCCTCACTGTGCTGTTATACGAAGCACCTCAGAAATCTTGGTTTTGCTTCGCTTTCTGACAGCGCAAGCTGGCCCAATAACTGGGATACCAACCACATACCCACCCCTCTTTTCTGTAATTTTTACGTGTTAATGTGGGAATGTTATGCAGTATGCTGCTACGTTGAACGACATGGAATTTAATCCATGCTCCTGCCTTACAGTGTAGCTGAAGTTGCTTTTGTATATAGGAGACTAAATAAGATAAGATATCTGACAAGAAAATAATATATCTGATATCAGCAACTGAAACGTTATTACCATAAATAGAATCAAAGTTCTATGTACAACCTCATATTCGAAGCACTGATGTAGACCAATAAATACAGATAATATTTAAGAACCACATTTAGGTATTAACGTAATCGAATCACCAGTCGCTTCCCTTACTAATTGAAAATTTTGTTGAAGCGCACTTCAAGGATTTATTCGAAATATGCAATAAAAATTTGCACGAAGTTTAAATGGAACAGAAGTCAATAACAGCTTAACTATGATCCTGATAAAGAAAACGTTTACCGCCCTCTGTACTGAATGTGTTGGTTCGCGGTACAACTAGCGTTTCGATTGCGTTGTTAAACCGATTTTATTTCAGGTTCCACATAAAACTAGTAAATATGTATTATTAAAGTCGAGCCGCCGATGTTAATTAAAATCACTGTACCAAGGGCGACAGCATGCAGTAAGAGGTTAATATTTGCATAGGAATTATCGGATGGTACAGGTATAAGCCCAAATTACACAGGCATGAATACAGAGCAAAATATTACAGACTAGGAGAGTATTTGCAATTCATGCACTGTAGTTCCATTCTACCGCATCGGCGGTAACCGTGCAGATATAAAACCAATTTATAGGGTTACAAAATAGATGTTTTTTGATATAGCGAGTTCTGGAGAAGGAAATGTATGCAGACTACACCAGCGAACAAATCCGTTCCAACAGCTCAATGGTAGCCGGCACGGTAGCTCAGCGTGTTCGGTCAGAGTGTTAGCTGCCCTCTGTAATAGAAAAACAGAGTTAACCGCTCAACGACGAACTTAAACGGATGTCTTAGGACATCCGCCCCAAGCAGATGCAACGAACAAAAGCAAACAAAATGAGATTTAGAAAAAAAGAAAAAATTGCACAGCGTGACGGATTGCGGTCCTACGGGCCCGGGTTCGATTCCCGGCTGGGTCGGAGATTTTTCCCGCTCAGGGACTAGGTGTTGTGCTGTTTTCATCATCATTTCATCCCCATCCGGCCCGCAGGTCGCCCAATGTGGCGTCGAATGTAATAACACCTGCACCAAGGCGGCCAGACCTGCCCCGCAAGGGCCGGCCGATGTGGCCGAGCGGTTCTAGGCGCTTCAGTTCGGAACCGCCCTGCTGCCACTGTCGCAGGTTCGAATCCTGCATCGGGCATGGATGTGTGTGATGGCCTTAGGTTAGTTAGGTTTAATTAGTTGTGAGTCTAGGGGACTGATGACCTCAGATGTTTAGTCCCATAATGCTTAGAGCCATTTGAACAATTTTTTGGACTGTGACACCGCAAACAAATTAGTGACACACATATACACTTTATTGCGCAGTAATACTTAAGTTGTACAGCAACTCACTAGATGTGCTTGCAGACAGATACACTACTGGCCATTAAAATTACTACACCAAGAAGAAATGCAGATGATAAACGGGTATTCATTGGACAAATATGTTATACTAGAACTGACATGTGATTACATTTTCACGCAATGAGTCAAACAGAGCTTGGATGGCGTGTGTAGGTACAGCTGCCCATGCAGCTTCAACACGATACCACAGTTTATGAAGAGTAGCGTATTGTGACTAGCCAGTTGCTCGGCCACCATTGACCAGACGTTTTCAATTGGTGAGAGAGCTGGAGAATGTGCTGGCCAGGGCAGCAGTCCAACATTTTCTGTGTCCAGAAAGGCCCCTACAGGACCTGCAACATGCGGTCGTGCGTTATCCTCCTGAAATGTAGGGTTTCCCAGGGATCGAATGAAGGGTAGAGCCACGGGTCGTAATACACCTGACATGTAACGTCCACTGTTCAAAGTGCAGTCAATGCGAACAAGAGGTGACTGCGGAGTGTAACCAATAGCACCCCATACCATTACGCCGTGTGATACGCGAGCATGGCGATGACGAATACACGCTTCCAATGTGCGTTCACTATGATGTCGCCAAACACGGAGGCGACCATCATGATGCTGTAAACAGCACCTGGATTCATCCGAAAAAATGACGTTTTGCCATTCGTGCACCCAGGTTCGTCGTTGAGTACACCATCGCAGGCGCTCCTGTCTGTGACGCAGCGTCAAGGGTAACCGCAGCCATGGTCTGCGAGCTGACAGTCCATGCTGCTGCAAACGTCGTCGAACTGTTCGTGCAGATGGTTGTTGTCTTGCAAAAGTCGCCATCTGTTGACTCAGAGATCGAGACGTGGCTGCACGATCCGTTACAGCCATGCGGATATGATGCCTGTCATCTCGACTGCTGGTGATACGAGGTCGTTGGGGTCTAGTACGGCGTTCCGTATTACCCTCGTGAATCTAATAATCTGCTAACAGTCATTGGAACTCGACCAACGCGATCAGCAATGTCGCGATACGATAAAGCGGAATCGCGATAGGCTACAATCCAACCTTTATCAAAAATTTTTTGCCAGTAGTGTACAACTAGCAATGGCCCGTCAAGGAGTGCGTTCTGAACACAATGTCAACAAGACTATGTCTGTCCCGGGCGCCACACTGTCACTGACTTGTCCCTATGTGAAGGCTATATGCGACTCCATTTGTAGACCACATCTTGCAGGATGATCTCCACTATGAACTGTAGCTTGGAACTGCAACACTGTAACTCCATACTAGAAGTGATATAGGCCAACGCCGAACATGATCCGTCCACTGGTGCTTGTGGTCACTGCTTATCACAACGCGGAGGTCCGCCTCACTGGCAGAGGTGCGGAAGTTGCTGATTGGGCCACGCTTGTGGTTGGCGGCGAACTTCAAAGCGCCGCCCATAGCGCCAGTCGGGAACTACCCATCGTGCCAGCTCCGGTTGCGTCCACTGGGGAGAACACAACAGTAACTAGAATTTCGTACATTCACTTAGTATTCATATTCTGTAGAATTAACGGCTGTAACTAGAGTACATGAAGTCCCTAGTCTGCATGCTTTATTTGTACGTACTGTGAATGATTATGTTAAACTAATGGTGTAGCTATGAAATACTGTGTAGGCCTACTTGGAAATAAAATAATGATACTTAAGAAAAGCAATTGTTCCTTTTATTTCTTTGTTGACCATTAAAGATGCCTAAAACGTCTGCCTGGTTAGATGAAAGTGATAACGTGCTTGCCTCCCATGCAGTGGGCCCAGGTTCGACTCCCGCCCGGATCGAAGATTTTTTTCTGGGTGTTGTGTTGTCCTCATGATCATTTCATCCTCATCACCGGCACGCAAGTCGCCCAATGTGGAGTCCACTGAAATAAGACTTGCACTCGGCAGCCGAACTTCCCCGGATGGGGCCTCAAAGCCAACAGTGCCATACGATCATTTCATTTTCTTTTTTCTTTTTACCTGAAACGTATTTCGGTAACGCAATAAGAAAAATTCTGTTGCAAAAGGCGAAGGATAATTATTGCTACCGTGAAGGTGAAATAATATTTAAGTACGCAGCTAAGCAGATTATGAAGAATGCCTATAAATATTAGGTCTACAACTTTGCATCCGCCGGTTTGCAGTAGACGGCATTAGTGGAAAGTAGTGGTGCAAGCCGTACGTGGCAAATGTCATACTGTAATCTTAGGCATTTGAGAACATAGCGCCATCAGAATATTAATCGATTTTTGATTGCATCTTTAAGTTATTTTCGGCTGAACATGTCAACTTACGAGCCCAGTTCTCGTCATCTGCGGGAGGTTTTAATTTTCTGCTTTGATATGAAGAAATCTGCGGCTGAGGCTAATAAAAATCTCGGTAAGATCTATGATGAGACGCCTGATAGCGACAGAACATAGCAGAAAATGATTTCCATGCTTCCAGAAGGGTGATTTTGAAGACCGGCATGGTTGCGAAAGAGAGAAAGCTTTCGATGCTACTGCAACCGACGAGAACAATCATAGGAGATCGTTATCGAAAGTAATTGATGCGTTGAGCCGAGCACTGAAAGACAAACGGCCACAGTACAACGATATACATGAAAAGGTGATTTTGCACCATGACAGTGCTCGATCCCATGTCGCAAAACCCGCCAAAACGTACCTGGAAACATTGAAATGGGAAGTCCTACCCCCACCCGCCGTATTCTCCAGACATTGTTCACTTTGACTAACAACTTTCTAGTTCAATGGCTCACGACCTGGCTGCCCAGTGCTTCTTGTCATATGAACAATTGCAAAATTGGATCGATGCAAGGATCTTCTCGAAAGACGCCCAGTTCTTCCGCCGCGGGATTCATATGCGGCCCGAAAAATGGGAGAAAGTAGTGGCCAGCCACGGCCAGTACTTTCAAACGTTAGTTTTTTGTAAGATGCTCACAATAAGGCCTCTAACTTCGAGAAAAAACGGCAGAAGAAAAGTTTTAGCCCCAGTATTAAAACTATGAATCTTACTTACCCAGTCATACGAGTAACAGGTAAAATTGAAGTAACTAGGGATCCATAGAAACGTGACGCCTCTCCTGAATTTAACGCGAAGGACCGCTTTCCTACGCCCGTCTGGGACCCACATATAGCAACCACTGGCGGGATAAGCCTTCCATTCTTTTCTGAATGGGTTCACCGATTGGTCCATTTATCGTGAGCCAGTAGCGACCCGGGAATTTACAGCGTGAATTGGCGTCAGGTAGACTCCATTAATCACTTTCGATGCCATTTTGTAGGTGTCAGAAAATCTTAAAGACCATTACGCCTACTGAAAGGCTTTATTAGGCTGAGAAAGTATTTGGTAAAAAAAACAGGACTGGGAGCTGTTATACAAGGAATCTTCTACACGGAAGCTTAGTTGGGTTGGATAAAAGTATCGACTGTTTAGAATGAAATCAAAATTCGTATATGGGTACCTATCTCACAATTTTTTTTCTTCTTTTGTGGATGAGCTTCGTACTATAATATACACAGTGATACAATAATAACATAACACTTTTCAACCGTTTGGGGCAATGATTTTTCCAGGGCCTCAGTACAGATTTCGGAATTCGGGAAAGTGTGCAGAAGTAGTTTTTACAGTTAACTGCATAAAGCAAAGCAGAGAAAACTTTCAAAATTTCATTTGCTACTTTTGGGCTGAATGAGTGCATATACTTGTGGCCATCTGCCAAACTCATAAAAATTCTTTGAAGAACATGAAATACGAGTTAATTTATTCAACATTAACAAGTCACCGTACAATCATATTCTTAGAAAAGATAGTGGACAACCTCTTTAATTTTGACCTATACAAACAAATGACAGGAGATAAACAAGAAACGTACACATCATGGAATCAATAGATTTATAACGACTAGCTTCTTCGCAGTCAAGCAAGCGTTACTAGTGAATTTGTCTTTTAATCTGCAGAGAAAGATAATGGACCTTAATAGTGTGCCTACGGCTGTTTGGAACACAAATGTTAGCTAAGGCTGTTAATGCACTATATGCAGGGAGGATAAATCATGGTGTGGACTGAAATAGTCGTGTATGAGGAACAAGTCCTGGAGCTACTTTTACTTTTGTTATAAAAGTTGCGCAATATGGGCAACAGGTGTGGCGCCAGCTTTAGGAAAATTAATACTCAAAAACACCAAATAGGAAAAAGGACAGTAATAAAATGGTTTTAATAAAAACTACTTCTCTCAGGCGATATTTTGCAGGAAAAGAACCAGGAAGAAAGAAGTGGTTTACAATTTTCTTTTTTCCATGTTACCAGTTCCGTACTGCAATTACCATACAAACTTTTTTTTTTCTTGGTTGGAGGTAGTAGCAGATATCCCATGTATATAACAAACCTGATTGAATAATGTCTGCTATAACAAATTTCTCGAAGGATTTCAGAGTCAAAGGTTCTATACAATGTCCTCAAAAATTGTGTGATGCTAATGTAAGGCCGATCGTACGTGCCATTAACCGGCCGTGGAACGTGACACTTTTCTGTAGGGGATTTCGTAAAACATAGAAGATGTCTGTTTTTGTTTTTGGTAATAGGGTGACAAATATTTCATATATTATAACAAAAACTATAGTAGACCCAATACTGATCCCTGTAATACAGCTGCCGTAACTACCCCCAGTTCGGAAGATGCTATTTCATTGTGTGCATTCCGTGGGTTTCTAATATTATGCTATGCATCGTTATAATTAAAGAGGACGAAAAAATATTTGCTAATAAGGTCTCTGCTTCCGTAATATTTTATCAGCTCTGGGAGATCACTGTAATTTGCAGAATCGAATGCTTTGACTACAAGTAAAATGTGTTGCGTAAGCCCCTGACCGGATCATTAGCCTGACTGCCTCCTTTTTATTCGCCTCGGCACTGGGAGGAGGTGGATGGCTGTCCACTCGCTCTCTCGCCTTTTACTCCAGGGCAAGATTCCCCTTTTTCGTTTTAGCAGCACGCTGAATAGACGTAGGGCTTCCTAGACTGTCTGAAACGAGGAAAAATCCCCGCCTCTATTACAAATTGCATCCGGGACCTCCATCTTACAGAACCTCGTTTTCTTGGAAATGAAATTACTACATTCTTCTTGGAGTGTATTTCACCTGTCTCATACATCTTGCACACCAGGTGGAAATGTTTTGCCATGGCTGGATTTTCTAGGTTATCAGTACTTCTGACGGAAGATTATCTACTCCCAGGGCCGCGTTTCATTTTAGGTCTTTCAGAGCTTTGTCAAATTCTGCTCGCAGTATCATACCTTCCACCTCATCCTCATCTACGTCCATTTCCCTTATTATACTATTGCCTTCAAGAACATCTCCCTTGTGCAGACTCTATATTCTTTCGACCTTTCGGTTTTCCGTTCTTTGCTTAGGACTGGTTATCCATCTAAGCTCTTGATATTCATACAGCTGCTTCTCTTTTCTCCAAACCCCTCTTTAATTTTCTTGAAGGTGGTATCTACCTTTACCCTAGTGAAATTTCTAAATCCCGACATTTGCGCTCTAGCCATTCCTGCTTAGCCATTTTGGAATTCCTGTCGGTCTCATTTTTTAAACGTTTATATTCCCTTGCACCTGCTTCCTTTCCTGGATTTTAAAATTTTCTCCTTTCATTAATTAAATGTAATATGTCCTGCTAGGCCTTGTATTTTAGCCTACTTCATACTTGGTTACCTTCATTGTTTCAGCTCTCAAAGCTAACCATTCGTTTACTACTGTACTCCTTTCCCACTTTCTAGTCAATCTTTGCCTAATGCTTGCTCTGAAACTCTCAGAAATCTGCGGTTCTTTCAAGTTATCCAGGTGCCAACTCCTTAACTTCCTACCCTTAATTTCTTCAGTTTTGGTTTACAGTTTATAACCGATAAGTTGTGGTCAGAGTCCACCTCTGACCCTGGAAATCTCTTACAATATAAAATCTGCTTACTAAATCTCTGTCTTACTATTATATAACCAAGCTGATACCTTCTGGTGTTTCCAGGTCTCTTTAACGTGTACAACCTTATTTTATAATTCTTAAACCAAGCGTTAGCGATAATTAAATTATGCTCTGTGCAAAACTCTACCAGGCGGCTTTCTCTTTCATTCCTTTTCCCAGTCCACATCCACCTCCTATTTTTCCATCATGCATTCAATATGCTGTTTATAGTAACTTACCAGTGTTCCTATTTTCTTATTCATTAATAATCGTAATCCTGCGTTGATTTAGTATTTATGTCCTGTATTCACCTGACCAGAAGTCTCGTGCCTCCTGCCACTAATTTCACTAATTTATTTCTCCTGTTGACGACATCCTCATGAGTAGTCTCCACTTGGAGATCGGAATGGGGGACTGTTTTACCTCTGGAATGTTTTAACCAATAGAACGCCATCATCATATAAATATATACTAAAGCTGCATACCTTCGGAAAATATTAAGGGTGTAGTTTCCCCTTGCTTTCAACCTTTCACAGTACCAGCACAGCAAGGCTATTTTGCTTGATATTCAGCAGTCAATCATCCAGAATGTTGCACCTGTAACTACTGAGAAGGCTGCTGCCCATGTTCAGGGACCACACGTTTCTCTTTCCTCTGAACAGATACACCTCCGTTTTATTGCATCTACGGTTCGGAAATCTGTATCGCTGAGGCACGCAAGCCACCCCACCGACAGCACGGTCCATAGATCCTGGGGGATTTCATTCCTAAGACACCTGTATTTCAGTACTCCTGAATTTCTCAGGAAATTTTTGTACTCCCTTCTTCTGTCGATCGACTGAAGTATTTCTTCTGGTACCAATGGCTTCTTCGCAGATACATTCCTTGTGCCAGTGTCTATCTTTCCAGCATCCGTGATCTCTTCTTTTAGAGACTTCCATTCTTGGTTCAAAATGGTTCAGATGGCTCTGAGCACTATGAGACTCAACTGCTAAGGTCATAAGTCCCCTAGAACTTAGAACTACTTAAACCTAACTAACCTAAGGACAACACACACATCCATGCCCGAGGCAGGATTCGAACTTGCGACCGTAGCGGTCGCGCGGTTCCAGACTGTAGCGCCTTTAACCGCTTGGCCACCCCGGCCGGCTTTCCATTCTTGTTCAACTTAATTCCCTACTGAGCTATTCATTGCCACTGTGTCTATAACCTGAGAGAACTTCAAGCGCATCTCTTCATTCCTTAATATTTCTGTATCCCACTTCTTTTCGCATTGATTCTTCTTGAATTTTATCTTAAACTCCAGCCCAATCTTCATCGTTACTAAATTGTGATCTGAGTTTACATCTGCTCCTGGTCACATCTAACAATCCCGTATCTGATTTCGAAATCTGCAAGATCATAATGAAATCCAGCTGAAATCCTTTCGTATCTCCCGGCATTTTCCAAGTATACCTCTTCGTTTTGAGATTCTTGAACGGAATGTTCGCTGTTACCAGCTGAAATTTATTGAAGAACACAATAAGTCTCTCTCCTCTCTCATTCCTACTACAAAGCCCTTGTTCTCCCGTAACACTTTCTTGTACTCCTTCCCCTAAAATCACACTCCTGTCCCCCATGACTATTAGATTTTCATCTATTCATCTCTCTTTACGTCCTGAATTAACCGTTCAGTATGTACTCTCTCTGTCTTTTCATCTTACGCTTGCGGCGTTGGCATATATACCTGATTATTGCCGGTGTTGGTTTGCTGTCGATTCTGACGAGACCAACCTTTTCACTGAACTGCTGACAGTAGCTCATTTTCTGTCCCATATTCCTATTCAAAACGAATCCTACTCTCATTATACCATTTTCTGCTCTTTTTGATATTACCATTCTTGTCTTCTTTCCATTTCAATACACTGACCGCCACTATATCTAGATTGAGCCTTAGCATTTCCCCTTTCACATTTCTTTGCTTCCCTATCACGTTCAAACTTCGACAGTCCACGCCCCGACTCGTAGAACGTTGTCCTTTCGTTTTTTATTCTCAAGATCACCTCCCTTTCCGGAAATACGAAATGGAGATAAGTACGGAATCTTGTCCTATCATAATGACACTTTTCAGTTACAGGCCACATGTCCTGTGGATGCACATTATGCATCCACAGTGTCTGCAGTGGTTTCCATTGCCTTCTCATCCTCATGACGTTGGTCAGTGCTCATTCTTCCGATTGTTCAGAGCACTTTACTACTCCAAGAACAAGAGAGTGTCCTGAGCCTCTGTCCGTTTCTCCGCCCACCTTGACTGGGCCGTTGGCAGAACGAGTGTGACTTCCTACGCCATTTATGATGATATTTATTGAAATTTTAAGCAGTGACGTTGTTCGAACCCGCTACCAAGGACGTTTTAATCAATAGTCAAAGACGTTACAACTGCCCCTCAATCCCTACCCCCTCCTTTTGCTCTTTTTGAAGCCCAAAGGGAGAGGTATGGGCAAAGTGGGCAGGGGTCGCAATCTGGAGCCTGGCCACCATATTCTGTACCCTTCTCCAGGAATCAAGCAAAGCCTAGGGATCGTGGAGTATAGGGAAAAAGAAATTCAATGATATCGTTTTCTTATAATTTGTATTTCTCCTTTATTTTTCATTTTATTTTATTTTAATATAATTTATTTATTTTTACCACCGATTATAGCAAAAACCCGACGTCACGAGGAGGAGGTAGCGGCAAGTTGCTCCACTCGGCGTTACTATTGATACATAGTTTTCCTAAGAAGAACGTGCCAATGACCAGAGAATAACTAATACTAAGAGTGGTTCAAATGGCTCTGAGCACTATGGGACTTAACTGCTGTGGTCATTAGTCCCCTAGAACTTAGAACTACTTAAACCTAACTAACCTAAGGACATCACACACATCCATGCCCGAGGCAGGATTCGAACCTGCGACCGTAGCAGTCGCACGGTTCCGGACTGAGCGCCTAGAACCGCGAGACCACCGCGGCCGGCTACTAAGAGTGGATCAATTCTTCATTTCAGTAACACCCGACACCCGAGGTGGGCTAAGAAAGACATTACAAACGAAAGTGGAAACAAAATGTTGTATTTGGGTTTGCGGACAACTGCATAACATCGTTCATTAGGGAGATATGAGAAACCAAGGATATTATTCCAAGGACATTATTTTCGCCATCAAGAAGCAAGTATCACATTGTTTGTCTACAAATGCAGTTCACAGAGTTCGTCTTCGTTTGTGGGGAGTATCCTGAGTCCGGGGAGACGAGCAGGTGAAGGTAGCTGATGAGGTGTCTTACTGGTAATTAAGGCCAGCATCTGTCGCAGCATTGTAGCACAATATGAGGAGGATGCTAACTATATGTGCAATCAACTAGCAGTAGCAAACAAAACTTTGGGTTTGAAGATTAATTACCAAAAACAGT
Organism: Schistocerca nitens; assembly: GCF_023898315.1. NCBI lineage: Eukaryota > Metazoa > Arthropoda > Insecta > Orthoptera > Acrididae > Schistocerca > Schistocerca nitens. The sequence continues at coordinate 488,404,452 of NC_064620.1, forward strand.
ATGATTGACTAATGATACAGATGAGCTGCACATTGAAGGAAAGAAAATCATAAACTCTTTCTGTTGTTTGGGATCCTTTTTAGAAATCGAGGGAAAATCAGAGTCAGAAATCAATAAAAGAATTAGTAGTGGACGGAAGGTATTTGGGATGCTTAACTAAGTGTTATGGAGCAGGAATGTAATGAGCAGAACTAAAAAATTAATATACAAATCTATATTAGAGAGTGTGGTTCTGTATGGAACGGAGACCTGAACAATTAATCTGAAGCACATTAAAAATTACAAGCTCTAGATATGGACTTCTGGAGAACTGGGGAAGACTCGTTAGAAAAGAGAAGACAAGGATCACCGAAATAATAAGAAGAATGGAAATAAGAGAAAGAATATATGACGTAATGGATAGGAAGAAATTACAGTGTTACGGGCATGTACTACGAATGGAGGAAGCAAGAATACCAAAATTGATGCTGGAGTGGGAACCTCGCTCCAAAATGTACAGCACACAATGAGGAGAATGGGAGCAGAGGAAGAGGACACACAAAATCGAAACACCTGGAGGAATAATTTGAAAATATAGTTTAATAACGTTTATTCTTTGTAAAGTAATTTCCGAGTAAATTATTATGTTGGAGATAAGCCTCTGTAATGAGGAAAGCTCAAAAACTATTACTGTCTGTCGCACCAAGAACATTCGGTGACCTGTTCTGCTAAAGAAAGCCATAGATCGCTTTCGTGGACTTCAAGAGCTTTGGCAGTATCGCTGTAAGGACGTAGCCCAGTTCGAGAAGAAGTGGCGGGAATAACAGAAGTGCGAAGAGACTTTCAAAAGCGGGATGAGGGATGAGAGAAAGCGTTGTGCAAGGGCCTCCAATAACAGGTTGGTGAGCACCACTTTACAACTGACGAAAACGGCTATCGGCCTGTCAGGTACAAACCGTCCATGCAATTTGGGAGGGTGAGGGACTCATACCGAATCTTGAACAGCAAGCCGTGGCAAACGTATGAACCCAATACCGCTACCATGTGGCGGGGCATAGGCGATGGACTGAGGAATGTCTGTGCCACGTCGGGGATGCGTGACGCCGAAAAGAGATTTACCTACGTATAGTGTCGGTTGCAGAAGACCAAGAGCTCGTCAGTGACGGTCTAGCAGCCCAGTTGGGCAGTAGGCGCCGTAGCTGACGGCAGTCGTGCGCCGCGGATCATTTGGAAAATAGGATACTATGTATCGGACAGTAGCAGCTACAAGCAGTGGAGAAACACTGTCCGCAGGAAGCCCCGCACCTACAGCCATAGCGCTCGATTTGCGGACATTAAGGAAGCTAACAGAACCTTCCCCGTGGATGGTGACCCATGCTAATGAATTCCTGACCTCAGACTGCTACGAAGAACGAGGACGAGATCATCGGCACAAACAGTACAGCTGAGCACGTGATCACCGAGAGAAGTATTGATCGAGGCTGCAGAACAACGATTCCATGGCGAAAGCATACTAAGTGCACAGAGTGGGCAGCCTTGACGCACAGAACGACGGATCAAGTTGGGAGGAGTGAGATGGCTTTTGTAGACCACATATGTCGCCGCCCGGCGAGGGAGACGGATTACGACGTCAACGGTCGTATCAGGGTAGTCCATATTGCGGAGCACCCGTTCCAGGTAGTCGTGATCGAACCGATCGAAGGCGTGGCCGAAGTCAAGAGTGGACAAAAGTCCAGGCACACGACGAGTATGAGCAAGAGCGATTATGTCTCGATTGCGACAGAGGGTATTGTGGATGTTCTTGGTACCTCCCAAAGAGGTTTCATTAGAGGAACCACATATCGGGCCGTTCTTTTAAGCCGTGCAGCCAACAGCTGGGTACAGATATTGCTGTTGAGAAACTTCAAGGGGCAATAATCACATATCCATGACGCATCCCGAGTCGCGTGGATGGGAATGAGGATACCATTAATGAAACTGTCTGCATGATAGACGACAAAAGGTTGCGACATAACTCCGTCTACATCGGCGCCAGTAGGGGACGAAGTGTGCCTTAAAACTCTAATGAGTGTCCGTCAGGCTGGGCGACTTGTTCGTAGAACCCCAATGAATAGCATTATTGACGTCGTCCTCTGTGGCGTCAGCAAGCAGATTCATCGTTTTATTTCCAGGAACCGAGCCAGAGAAAAGTCGGGAGACCAGCATAACGTTGGCAAGGTGGTGACGTTGTGCAGAGTACAACATACCATGATGTGCACGGAGCACAGACCCTATATCACGTTAGGTATCTAAGCTCCACCCATCATCAGTAGTCAGAACATTAATAAAAATCCTCCGACGGTGGCGCTGTTTCGCTATCACGTGCTACAAGGACGGACGCTCCTGTACTAACTTGTGTGTGTGTGCGTGTGTGTGTTGAAAGGTGGCTACACTGAGTCACAGCGCCAGAGATTGCGCCAAAGAGTATTATTCAGCCGCCTCCACTGGCAGTGCTTGTTGAGATGGGGTAGTGGCGAGTGCTTGTCGAGAAGTCGTGGTCGAGAGTGCTTATTGAGAAGTGGGCAGGAGGAGTTCCGATGTAGCCGTGACTAGTTGTGAGCATGTTGTATGCAGTTGTTCTGATGGCTAGACAACCGGTGCTGTTCGATTGCGGATGTTGTAATGATCAGAGTGTATGTTTCGTCAATATATATGAAGGTAATAAATTTTTTTTATTATTTCAAATGTCCTAACTAACAATGTCTCTTGGTCACAGGTTCAGTCAACAAAGTATCTGGCTTGTGTTCATGTATTAGAGTGTAATTCTGGTTTTTATGTGCAATTATAGTATTTCTGTTTTTTTAATTACTTCAGTGTAAATGGTGCTTAAAATACCTTGTCTTATTGAGGAAGAACCGTGCCAGATGTGTACGTTGAGTCACACTTCCACACACAGAACAGTTACATTTGTGCTTTGTTGTTTCGTAGGTTTTATAGTTGCTGGGGACTTAATTAATTAATTGTGTTAACGGAAGTTTTCTTTCATTCTTTGTTGTTATTCTATGCAGTCAGATTGCGTACTAATACTAACCAGGGCCAACCGGTTACGAGACTTCGTAAACGGACAGACAGCGACCAAATACTTAAAAATTATTTGCATTTTATTTAATTAAGCCCCCATGCAGTGTGTGTGAGTGTGTGTGCCTTGTCGAGAGAGGGCAATGAGCTCTGTCTGGCCACGATTCACCAACGCCTGACGGTCTAGCGAAAACAGCATCTTTGTACATTCCCAGAGGACAGTGAAGCAGATTCGTCGTCGCCTTTCCGCGACCTCCCTTCCGTAGACAATCAAGTCCTTGCGAAGGACCCATCTTGACAGGGCAGACTAACACGCATCAAGGAGTCAACGCAATGCTGTAGACGAGTTGTCGGCAGTCGGGTGAAGTAAGATGAGTAACGTTCAGTGGCTGTAGTTCACAGCCGCGCCACGCTCTATGGCAGCAGAGATTGAGGGCATAGATATATATGTCATAGTCAGAAAACACAATGGGCCAGACTTCAGCAGCCTGTACCTACCGGCAATATCACGGGCAATGTAAGCACGATCTAAGTGACGGGAAGAATGCTTAATGAAATCCATAAACCCCAGATGATCACCATGAACATGCTCCCAGGAGTCCACAAGGTTGCAGTGCTGGACAACTGCTGTTAATGCCACGCATGGAGAGTGACGCTCAGTTGGTCTCTGGGCGCGTAGGTGGAGTTTAAGTAAAGTCGCCTCCCACAATTAAGACATCCTGCCGAGACAGCAAAAGAGGCGTGACCACCTCGGATAAGACAGTGGAACGTTCGCGGCGGCGACCCGAACCAGATGGCACTTACAAGGGGAGGCCGCCAATTGTGAAATTCAGATTCGATTCACACTGCGCACAATAAAAGCTCATGGCCAGAGGTGTAATGTGGCAAAGCACCAAGATGCACTTCTCAGCCGTTGTTGAGAAAATCGACAGTTAAAAGAAACCGTTGCGGTGAAATACCCTCTAGGATTAATAGTTTTCTGCAGCGTCGTGGCGCAGCGGTAAGCACTCGGGTTCGTAAACCGAAGGTCGCCGGATCGAATCACGCGCCATGTAATTTTTTTATTATTAGTTTTTTGTAATTCATATATCTATATATATATATATATATATATATATATATATATATACTATTAATGAATTGCTTATGCATGTTGGTGAAAGCGGATAGCTCTCCAATTGTACCGCCTCCATTTTTCCGTTTGTTTAACAGGGTGCACCAAAGCTCTCACGTCCGCACTGATTTTCGACGATGTTATAAGTTGCGCTAGGGACCGCATCTACCTTCTTTCGAAGTTAGCAGGTAACTACGCTGTTATGCAGCGGCTCGAATGGTTCAAATGGCTCTGAGCACTATGGGACTCAACTGCTGAGGTCATTAGTCCCCTAGAACTTAGAACTAGTTAAACCTAACTAATCTAAGGACATCACACACATCCATGCCCGAGGCAGGATTCGAACCTGCGACCGTAGCGGTCTCGCGGTTCCAGACTGCAGCGCCAGAACCGCGCGGCCACTTCGGCCGGCGCAGCGGCTCGTTTCGGCCCATTCAACATCTGTCCTTCAAGAGCAACGAGCGAGTAACGGAGTTTATATTTCATACCCGCCACAGCAAATTTGTGTTCTTGGGGTCTCTATTCTAATTCGAACGTTTGACTTACGCTATACGTATTCGTTTCGGAATATCGTCTCTACGTCTTCCGTTAACTATACGTGGTTAACATTATGAAGACAATTAATAACATTTGTGAAATACAACTTTGTTTGCGGAAAACATAATGATGTTCGAAGTCGCCAGTTTTTCCACGACAAAAGACTTTCAACAACTTATTATATGCATTATTATATGCATAATTGTTGCAACTGATTGCCAGGAATTATATATATATATATATATATATATATATATATATATATATATATATATATATATATATATATATATGAATTACAAAAAACAAATAAAAAAAGGTTGCATGGGGCGACATTCGATCCGGCGAGCTTCGGATTACAAACCCGAGCGCTTACCGCTGCGCCACGACGCTGTAGAAAATTATTAATCGTAGAGAGTATTTCACCGCAACGGTTTCTTTTAAGTGTCGATTTTCTCGACTACGGCTGAGAAGTGGATCTTGGTGCTTTGCCACATTACACCTCTGGCCATGAGCTTTTATTATGCGCAGTATGAATCGAATCTGAATTTCACGATTGGCGGCCTCCACTTGTTAGATGTTCTTGACGCCACTAAGCCCGAGAGCCGTACCTCTGGCATCAGGGACATAGGCAACTGTGTCAGTGAGGGTACCGTCACGTAAGAGTATCATCACCCCAGTATTAGAAGGAGAAGCACGGGAGAGTTGTGCCTTGAAGCCACGTGGAGCACAAAGGTTGCAACGTGCACCTCCTGAGGGAGGGCAACATCAACGTCCGCAGCATGCGACATTTCCTGGAGTAATGACAGTTTATGGAGCACGCGAATGGTATTGGCACCGACCGCAGCTATGCGATAAGTTTGGAAAGCTGCCATCATCAGGAGGATAGGCGATGCAAACACATAACAAGCACGGGGAATTCCCCTTTAGGCCCGTGAAGAGCACATCACTGTGACGGGGGGGGGGGGGGGGGGAGCCGACTGCACCCATTTGGTTCCATCGCTCTATTGACCTCCATCGTCAGCATCGACGTCGCCCGCCGACAAGACAGACGTCTCACTGGTCCAATTCAATGGAAACTGACAGAGGTGCGTCCACAGGTAGCGTCAGACACAGAAAGTGGGACAACCCCATCAGACACAGGCGGGGGAAGGTCGACGTTGTGGATTCCAAAGGCAGACAGAGGCGAGGACAAACGTCATTTCGTCTGGTGCTAGGGCGTCGCAGGACAGCGCATCATCAGTATGAGGGTCACCATCCCGTGCACACATATGATGGAGGTAGCCATCAGAAGGGGAACGGTGCTGTTTATTCCTCGGCGATCGTAGCTCCCCGGAATATTTTTCCGTGTAGGATGGTGGACGGTTGTCGTCCGACAGAGGGCAGAAAAGCGGAAGTTGGTGCAACTCCATAATCAACAAGCGTGGGATCGAGTCGGACATCGTCCGTTTGCACTGCCTCCGGCGGCAGTGTAGAAGCGACAGCAAAACTTCCAGGCAGCGTAAGATAGACATAGTGATCGTCGCAGGGAGGGCGACGTTTCCGATCAGCGTCTGAACCATTCTACATCTACATCTACATCCGTATTCCGCAAGCCACCTGACGGTGTGTGGTGGAGGGTACCTTGGGTACCTTCATCGGTTCTCCCTTCTATTCCAGTCTCGTATTGTTTGTGGAAAGAAACATTGTCGGTATGCCTCTGTGTGGGCTCCAATCTCTCTGATTTTATCCTCATGGTCTCTTCGCGAGATATACGTATGGGGGAGCAGTATACTGCTTGACTGCACGGTGAAGGTATGTTCTCGAGACTTCAACAAAAACCCGTACCGAGCTACTGAGCGCCTCTCCTGCTGAGTCTTCCACTGGAGTTTATGTATCATCTCCGTAACGCTTTCGCGATTACTAAATGATCCTGTAACGAAGCGCGCCGCTCTCTGTTAGATCTTTTCTATCTCTTCTGTCAACCCTATCTGGTACGAATCCCACACTGGTGAGCAGTATTCAAGCAGTGGGCGAACAAGTGTACTGTACCCTACATTCTTTGTTTTCAGATTACATTTCCTTAGGATTTTTCCAATGAATCTGTCTGTCATCTGCATTACCGACGATCAACTTTATATGATCATTCCATTTTAAATCACTCCTAAAGCGTAGTCCCAGATAATTTATGGAATTAACTGCTTCCAGTTGCTGACCTGCTATATTGTAGCTAAATTATAAAGGATCTTTCTTTCTATGTTTTCGCAGCACAATACACTTTTCTACTTTGAGATTCAATTGCCATTCCCTGCACCAAGCGTCAATTCGTTGCAGATCCTCCTGCATTTCAGTACAATTTTCCAATGTTACAACCTATCGATATGCTACAGCATCATCCGCAGAAAGCCTTAGTGAACTTCCGATGTTATCCACAAGGTCATTTATGTATGCCGGCCGCGGTGGTCTAGCGGTTCTGGCGCTGCAGTCCGGGACCGCGGGACTGCTACGGTCGCAGATTCGAATCCTGCCTCGGGCATGGATGTGTGTGATGTCCTTAGGTTAGTTAGGTTTAAGTAGTTCTAAGTTCTAGGGGACTGATGACCAAAGATGTTAAGTCCCATAGTGCTCAGAGCCATTTCATTTATGTATATTGTGAATAGCAACGGTGCTACGACACTCCCCTGCGGCACACCTGAAATCACTCTTACTTCGGAAGACTTCTCTCCATTGAGAATGACATGCTGCGTTCTGTTATCTAGTAACTCTTCAATCCAATCACACAATTGGTCTGATAGTCCATATGCTCTTACTTTGTTAATTAAACGACTGTGGGGAACTGTATCGAACGCCTTGCGGAAGTCAAGAAACACGGCATCTGCCTGGGAACCCGTGCCTATGGCCCTCTGAGTCTCGTGGACGAATAGTGCGAGCTGGGTTTCTACGTCAGAGACATTCAGAACGGACATGGCGTTCCTGTCCTCAACCTGAACCACAACCTGAACAAGTGCGCGTCTGGCAATAGTAAATGACGACAACTCTGCAGCTGGCAATAGCCAAGTAGGAAGGCACGTGCTTCGGAAGTTCAGTTTCTATCTGACACGGACACCATTGAGGACCCTGTTGGCTTCGAAGGTCTTCCACGGCTGAGCAACATAACTGACGACACTGCTGTAAGGTTTAAAGACGACCATCACTACTTCCGATGGCACCTCGGACGGGAGTACGAAACCCCTCAACATTCTAAGGCCCAAACCAGCGTGAACCACGACAGTTCCTATACGGCCGTCAGAGTGTCGGATCTTGATTTCGGTATCACGGTGCTGTACAATGTCGGCGCACAGCTCTTTATTCACTAGCTGTATGGACAAAATAGTATTAAGGATAGAAAAATGAATGCCGAGAACACCTTACTGCGGTAGACGCATTTCGTCCCACATAAACCGTTCTACTTTTTACGCTTGTGGTCGTTTATGATCCGACGAAATAGTTAATTTAATCGTTGCTCGGCAGTAGGTAAACACCATTATGGTCGATGAATTCGCACACGAAGGCAAGTCGCTAAGCGAAAGTAAACAAACGTGCAGTTGCTAGCAAGCAGCACAACAGGCGTGACGCAAACAAGGCGTGCTCGCCTCACCACTGGCGAAGACAGACTGCGACTCCTAGACCACAGGTCTCTGATTAGTGGTATATTTGAGTATAAACGCTATGAGTTCCCACTATCATCTCCTGTGTACTAGCAATTATTTCATAGTTAAATTCAGTAATTTAGTGGGACTCTACTGGTGGAAGTTTGTGTAAATGAATGTTTGTTTTTGGAAGCCATGCATGATTATCGCTTCCTCACCACTGACCAGTACTGTTCATGGTTAAATAAATCAAAGTCTGTCTGAATTGAGCTTAAGGGATCATTTTTATCATAAATATTTTTTTGTATATAGTAAAATGGAGAGGATGTAAGCTCATAGCAAGTCTGGTTTGATTTTTCTTGATATAATGGAAAATTTCAAATCAAATGAAGCTTGTTTGGATGCTAATTGCCGGCCGGTGTGGCCGTGCGGTTCTAGGCGCTTCAGTCTGGAACCGCATGACCGCTACGGTCGCACGTTCGAATCCTGCCTCGGGCATGGATGTTTGTGATGTCCTTAGGTTAGTTAGGTTTAAGTAGTTCTAAGTTCTAGGGGACTGATGACCACAGATGTTAAGTCCCATAGTGCTCAGAGCCATTTGAACCATTTTAGATGCTAATTAACCTTGAAAGCACTATTTTTTGTGATATGATGTGTAGTACAATTGATAGAAGGAAGTGATTACCTGCATTAACGAGTTTAGACATTCCCCCACTTTTATGACTCCAGTTCTTTCACATATACTTACTTGGCTGCAATTATTCATGCAGATCGACACCCGCTGCATAATTAAATAATTTACTAAAGATCGTTTCACTTTTTTTTCGCGGCCAAAACCTTGGATTCCGGACTAAAATCTCTGCAGGATATGTCTGGAAGGTTGATTTAGCGTATCTAGATTCAATGTGAGCTATCTCAGACAGTCCTGGCAACAAAAATTAAGTAAATGTCACAGATTTAAGCGTGCACCTTAATCTGAATGCAGGTACTGAAACATTTCATGTGGCGATCCTGTACCAGAAAAATAGTGCAAGCTTTCAACAACGTAAAACAGGAATAATGGCGCCTGTGGCGCTGATCAGACTTCGCTTCTCCGATGCATTTAACCGCCATCCATTACGAAAATAAACAAAGATTCACATTGTGACATCGATTCGCTCATATACAACACACACGCCCGTAATGATTAACGTTGCCACTCTACATACAGTGAGAGATAAATGGTCAGTTCATGGAATGCAGTGTGTTACGCAGTGGTTACACACCAACTTGTAGGGCCTAAACGACGGCATGGCGAAATAAGCCCTCGTCACTGCCGCAGGCACAGAGAGTGCTCAAAGGCCGAAAGAAACAGAGGCGGTTTAAGAATTAATCGAGAGAGTACGTGAGTCGTCCTACCCTTTGGAACCCTTAGTGTTTTCTGTTCAAAAAAAAAAAAATGGTTCAAATGGCTCTGAGCACTATGGGACTTAACATCTATGGTCATCAGTCCCCTAGAACTTAGAACTACCTAAACCTAACCTAAGGACATCACACAACACCCAGCCATCACGAGGCAGAGAAAATCCCTGACCCCGCCGGGAATCGAACCCGGGAACCCGGGCGTGGGAAGCGAGAACGCTACCGCACGACCACGAGATGCGGGCTGTTTTCTGTCTTTTGCCTACAAGAAGAAGCCTTTCCCTCGGCCCGCGACTACAAACGCACGCTGTCGTCACAGTTTCATACTGCATCGTTAAAAAAGGGCAGGAACCGAGCTGACATCCATCGCAAACGTGATTTATCTGGTAACAGAGCACTTGCTCTACCCAGCCGCCATCTATAAAACTCGCTCGTACTGAGAAATAGTCATGCTGTTATTTCGCTACAGTACTGTAGGATCTCAAAAGATAGGCGAGACAATGCAGAAGCAAACACATTATTTCGCCGAAGATTCCACTTCTTGCCGATTTCTGTTGGATGTAGACTAGGTGTAGCGGTTATCGTTGAAACAACTGATTCCCAGTTACAGCGGTTCTTTTCGTCTCCAGTTTAACATGACTGTTAAAAACGCTGAAAATAACCGGTTTATGAAATAACCGCTTCTTGGTTTTTTGCTGCTGTTATTTGTAGTAATAAACGTAGACTACGAACAAAGTTGGAAACATTCTAATGAAGGTGAAGCAGTATGAGATCACGATCGCTTCGTGATCGAGGCTGCGGTAGAAATCGGTCTTATTGTCTCCAGCAAGGACTGCGAAGTTGAATGTGACAGGCATAGCGACAGAGAGAGCGAAAACTCACAATTGGATGATTTACCGGCAATGTCACTTTTGTATGGTATCAGTTTATCACTCTGAAGCAACTACAAAATCAAGAGTTTAGTTACTATCCCGAATTTGTAACACGTCAATAAAATTATAGTTACATCAATCAAATTAACATTCTCTTCCAAGGAACGTTGTGGATATTTTCCCCATATATGCTATCGGGAGTTCGTTGTGCCTCTTTCTGTTTTTAATCGTTTAAAGCTAATGGAACGTAGAACTTCATTGTTACCACACTTCGTAAAATACTTCCAATCTGAGAATGGTACCGTTCTGCAATACAACTGATGTCCAAGGACAAAAGCGAAACACTATCGTATAGACCAGCTGTGGCATGTCTTCAAACCTGCACTTACATGCATACCATATTATAGACCATGCCAGACGCCAACGATTGTCTCCGCAATGCTGTATCGATTCTTTGTCATGTGTTTGTTGCTAGTTTCTAGGTGCATGAATCGTTATTAAAACAGTGCAGATCGTTTCTTCAAATTTCTACGACAATCTCGTATTTCAAAGCAAGGAAAATTTCACGATTAAACACTACTACTTTAAAAATAGTTTTATTGAAATACCAACAATTTTAGCGCTGTTATGTGGTACAACGATACGTCTGGCTTTTTACCCGGTTATTAGCAAAAATATGAAAAAAGCTATTATAATCGAGACCGAACAAATACAGAAAAATACCGGTTATTCTGAACTAAAATTGCCGGCCGCGGTGGTCTAGCGGTTCTAGGCGCTCAGTCCGGAACCGCGCGACTGCTACGGTCGCAGGGTTCGAATCCTGCCTCCGGCATGGATGTGTGTGATGTCCTTAGGTTAGATAGGTTTAAGTAGTTCTAAGTTCTAGGCGACTGATGACCTCAGAAGTTAAGTCGCATAGTGCTCAGAACCATGTGAACCATTTGAACTATTAGTGGACATTAACATGAGGTGTGTGTCCATTGCATGGGGGCTTAATTAAATAAATGAAAATAATTATTATTTTTCGTAGCTGTAAGTCCGATTACGAAGTCTCGTAAACGGTTGGCCCTGACTAGTATTATTTCGCAATCTGACTGCATAGAACAACAACAAAGAATGAAAGGAAATTTCCGTTAACACAATTAATTAATTAAGTCCCCAGCAACTATAAAACGTACGAAACCAAAGCACAAGTGTAACTGTTCTGTGTGTGGAAGTGTGATTGAACGTACACATCTGGCACGGTTCTTCTTCAATAAGACAAGAAATTTTAAATACCATTTATACTGAAGTAATTAAAAAAAATAGAAATACTGTAATTGCTTAAAGAAACCAGAATTACACTCTAATACAAGAACACAAGCCAGATGCTTTGTTGACTGACCCTGTAATGACGCATTATTTAAGACATTGAAATAATAAAAAGAAAAGGGAATTTTTTTACCTTCATATATATTGACGAAAGGCACTCTGATCATTACAATATCTCCATTCGAACAACATCTGCTGTCTATCCCATCAAACAACTGCATACAACATGGAACAAGCACTCCCTACTACAACATCTCAACACCGACTCACTACTATCACATCTCCATAAGCACTGACTACTACCACATCTCGAAAAGCACTCTCCACCACGACTTCTTGACAAGAACTGCCAGTGGAGGCGGCTGAATAAAATTCTTTGCCGCAATCTCTGGCGCTGTGGCTCAGTGTAGCCACCTTTCATATGCCCTTCCTCCACGGGCCAGAATTTGATGGTATTTTTGCCAGCATTGGTGGTGAAAATACCATCAAATTCGTCCACAAAAATACAGACAAAATTAAAAGATAATATTAATACGTAAATATCACATAATTAGATAAAATTTTGGCTTTGCACTGACCTTTCAATAACCTAATATATAAAATACAGTAAGCAATACAAATTCTTTAATACATGTGACTTTACATAATAGTTTACACAATACACAAAAAATCAGTTTATACAAATGTTCACATAAAATGCTTTCAATGATTAAAAAAAAAAAAACAAGTAGTTGATAGTTCCAGCAGTAGCACCCAGCAATGGTCAACAGGTGCAAATACCAACAAGTGACATCATTTTAATAGAAGCAGTTCCATCAATTGCACCCAGCAATGTTGAGCAGGTGCAGACACCAACAAGTGACATTTTCAGTATAAGCAGTTCCATTAGTGGCACCCAGCAATGTTGAACAGGTGCAGACACCAACAAGTGACATTATTTCAGTAGAAGCAGTTCCATCTGTGGCACCCAGTAATGTTGAACAGGTGCAGACACCAACAAGTGACATCATTTCAGTAGAATCAGTTCCATCAGTGGCACCCAGCAATGTTGAGCAGGTGCAGACACCAACAAGTGACTTTATTTCAGTAGAATCAGTTCCATCAGTGGCACCCAGCAATGTTGAGCAGGTGCAGACACCAACAAGTGACTTTATTTCAGTAGAAGCAGTTCGATCTGTGGCACCCAGTAATGTTGAACAGGTGCAGACACCAACAAGTGACATCACTTCAGTAGAATCAGTTCCATCAGTGGCACCCAGCAATGTTGAGCAGGTGCAGACACCAACAAGTGACATTATGTCAGTCGAAGCAGTTCATCAGTGGCACCTAGCAATGATGAGCAGGTCCAGACAGCAGTCCATAATATTCATTATCACTAATCACACTGTTCATCTGAGTTTATAAGCAGAAATTAAACATGTACTGGTGGCACCAATCATGTAGAAAAAGTGCAAGTAACAGTCCATAATATTCACTATCACTAATCACACAGTTTGTCAGCAGAAATTAAACATTTCTAAGTGGCACACAATGTTGAACAAGTGCAGGTGTGAACAACAGTTTCAATGCACCCACAATTGCTTTTACAAAATTATTCTCAATGCTCTTACACTAAACATACAAATTCTAATAAACACAAAAATGATATCAGATAATTGTCATATTAACTATTACAAATACACAAATATCAGTAAACCTATAATATTTATGGGTGTCAGTGCAAGCCACAACAAACAAGTAAAATAATATTTAGGAGATAGATCGGCACCAATTATCTGGGATTAGGAAGGGAAAACACAAAACACACTCACTCATCTTTCATCCACATTAAGTGCTACTGTCTAATTGAATGGTGTTAACTGTGTAAATGCAATTCTGTCAAAATTTGATGTTCAACATGTGTATCAAGTAGTATTGGCAACAGTGTATAACAGTCAATAATAGTTAGTCAACGTCATAGTCATCATGTCAAGACCAATGTTTGCCAAGGCAGATCAAAATGTACGGTTGCTGAACAACTGTCAGTGTGCCAACATATGCAATTACTTCCTCTCTCCAAAAAAAAGTATATACTGCTTAGCGATTTAAGAAAGTGTGTGTGTAGACAATCTTCCTTCCACTTGAGTGTTCTAGTCTGCTATCTTCATCCTCCTTGTTCCATATAAACCAACAAAAAAAAAAAATATGCTCCTCACTTACTTTGCCTCTTATCCATCAAAACTCCAATAATCATCAGCATCACATAATCTTAATACTTCAATAATACCGCTTACGTCGATACATATAAACCTTATCATCAATATCATTTACCTTACCTCTTGTCCACCAAAACTCCAATAATCATCAACTTCACATAATCTCAATACCTCAATAATACCTCTTCAATACGTCGATACATATAAACCTTATTACCAATATCATTTCACTTCCATAACAACTCTTTCCTCTAGTCAGTCTCCTCAAACAAGTACAGATAAAATCCTAGTGCAAACTTCAATTCATCATCCCATGCAATCCGAAGACACAATGTCCACACACAACCTCTGTGTAATCCATCTGACCCAAATCTTCTACTCATTATGAATTATAAGATACATTTTGGTTACCTTGTCCATCATTAAATAAAAGAAATGCATACATGACCTCTAACAGCCTTTAGTTCGAAGAACTTTCAGTAATTAAGTACGATTACGGAGTGTGAACGAACATAATATTTCACAGTGTGTACACCACTTCAAGAATCATGGCAGAAGCAAACATGTGGAGTATTTTTTGTGTCAAGTGTCACTTGCTATTTCAATTTCTCACGAAGAATGCAGTGTAATAGCTGTCAATGGTCTAAACCTAGTGTTGGTATGTCATGTCGTTAGCTTCCTTCCTATTAGCATAAATTTATACAGCTTCCATAAAACCTCCAGCTCATGTGACTTCAATGAAGTTTCTTGTACTAATGTCGTTCGTAGCATTATAGTAGTTCATTTTCTTATCTTAAAATATAAGGCACTGTGCGTAAGCAAAACATGCAACAGCGAGTAAATATACCAGTAGAGAACAGAATGTCAACAAGTGGATGCAGCACAGTTCCTACAACGAGGCTCTGCCAAGCAAGCAATCTATAATTAATACCATAGTGTGACCTAAACTCTATGTTCGTACACTGTACATCAGCATTGCTATATTCTAAATTTAGGAGTAGTTATGACAACAAAACAGAAATGTGTAAATATGCAATCCATACGCACAGCAGCAAATATATATCTTACACAATAAACAGGTCATTAGCATCATATCAGCATAAGCAAATAAATGTTCATATGTAATCTTAATAAGTAAACATGAAGGCGCAAGCAGATAAATCACAAAGTATAACTTACATACATAACCATATCAGCACAATTAATTAGGTGACAATTATAATTTAAATAAATAAGCACAGCAGGCACATAATAAAAAAATGTGACATCAGTGAAAAAGCATAGCAGCCAAGCGATGCATAATATACATAAGTAACAACCCTGTTCATTAATCAATCATTGTCAAAATCAGTTAACTCAAAGTATAAATCACGTAATCGCGAGCAGCAAATTACATCTACAGTACGTACCTAAGTGGAAATATGTTACCTGAAAAATAAACTCAATTAATAGTTACCCTTTTAGTTTATTAGTGTCTTCTTCTAAATTACATTCTTCCTGAAAATTTCTCGATAGGAAGTCGTCTTAACGTCGGACACGCACAGAATTTACCTGAACGTCTTAAATATTTTATAGAACCGTATCATGAAAAATACTGAACGTTAATAACATAATTTATCAAGTCACTATAGCTTTATACCGAATTTAATCAGATAAATTAGACTGTGTATTTGTTTCCGGCTGTCAGTGCATTCGCACTGAGCGCTCGATCAGCTGTAGGCGCGTGACGTAGGAAGTGATTGTTTGCGGTCAACGACTGCCTTGTGCGGCGCGCAGACTTGAGTGTTGCTTTGAGTATGTGCCGCCGCCGGAACACGGCGCGGTATCCTTGCATTCTCCGTGTGTTTACGTATAACTGTTGATGTCTCAAAAGTATGTCATTCCACAAAAATTTTAACGTTTGATATATGATGTATTCCCTTAGAGCGTCGAGATTTAAGAGTTTCTACTTCAACAATGTTATCATGAATAATTTTGGGAACTCTATATGGACCGTTATAAAGCAGAAAAAATTTGCGACACAACGCCTTTCCTTTGTGAGACAAACGATGAGACTTAATTAACACCTTCTGACCAACTGACAAGATTTTTAAACGACCACGATGTTTAGCTGATTTCTCTCTTCTAGCAGCCGCAGATGCAATATTTTGCAGAGCCAGGTTCACAACTTCAGAATGCCGCAGTTTACGTGTAGGCGGAAAAGGAACGATTTCAGAAATGCGATTTGTCGGTGCTTTATTTTTTAATATCAATATAGGCGGTAAAGAAGTTGAATCATTAGGCAGTTCATTCAGGATGTTTTGAAAAATATGAAGATACTGATCCCACGTTCTGTGATTCTGATGACAATAAAGACGACACAATTTATTGATTTCCTTCATCCATCTCTCTGAAGCGTTAGATTGAGGGTGAAAAAGTGAAATGAAAATTGGTTTAATCTTACGATGCCGTAGAGTACGAAGCCAAATTTTAGAGCGAAACTGTGATCCATTATCTGATATAACCTTATCAACATGACCCACTTCCTTAAGAAAATGTTTGATGAAAGCGTTGGATACTGAACGAGCTGTTGCTTTTCGTAAAGGAGTAACACGCATATTTTGATACCAATTCCACTGCTACCAAAATGTAGGCAAAACCATTAGTAGAACGAACCACTGGACCGAACAAATCAACTGCAGCCATATCCTTTAATTTCGCTGGAATGATAGGAAACAACGGTGCTCTGTGAGAAATAGTTGGCGGCTTAGCCATTTGACATAATTTGCATTTGGCAAGAACAGATCGAATACGTTTTTCCATATTACTGAAGTAGCAATTTTCTCGTAATTTATGAAAGCATTTTCCGGGACCAAAGTGTGCATAACTGAAATGTGTGTACCAAATCAATTTATTGACCCACTCATCAGGAATACAAACTAACCAAACATAGTTGTCAACCGATTTTCGTTTAAAAAGAACTTTCCAGATAGATCGCAAAAACGAGGTGTGGCCAAATTGTCCAATCTAACAAAGCGTCTAAGAAAATTACAGACACCAAGGAAACTACGAACATCACGTTTTGTGGTAGGAACAGCATAATTACGAATAGCGTCTAATTTCTCTGCATCAGGAAGAATACCTTCTGTAGAAATAATGTGACCAAGAAATTTCACCTGAGAACGACCAAATTCAGATTTTTCCAAGTTCACTGTAATGCCAACTCTTGCAAAAATACGTAATAATGAATCCAAAATTTTGTTATGCTCACTCCAAGAATGTTTAGCAAGAAGAATATCGTCAACATATGAAGTAATATTGTCACGAAGATAAACAGGTAAAATTTCGTTTAAACTACGAATGAATGCTGCTGAAGGTACAGTAAATCCAAACGGTAATTTCCGAAATCACTTTTGGGTAAATTAGTCATATCCGGTTATTCTTTACCTACTGTCTAGATAGATTGATAATAGAAGAGTTGTTTTGACAGATGTAAAGAATAGTAAAAGAGTAGGCAGCGGTGCAGAAAACTAAAAGGGAAATAGCACCACTACAGCTCGGGGCCCTATGCACGCTACGGCACATATTCACTTAGAGTAGTGAATCCCCTGAGGACTTTAATAGCCGCACATAATTTCCAGTTTGTGACTTAGTGGCCAGTTTGGTGGAAGTGCGTACGTAAATTGATCTAACCATGCACATGGATGTATATCATTCTTAGAATTGCGAAAGATCTTAAATTTCCGAACAGTCAAAAAGTGTTTATAGTCAAAGTTTTCGCCTCGTGGCGACAAAGACCTACCGCGTCTGTCCCAGTCCGAATGTCGATTATTGTCAAGTTCACGCGCCTGGCGCTCTCTTGTTGCATCCCGTAAATGAAACAAATTATTTTCTTCAAAGCCCTCTGCTATCTGTGATTCTAAATTTCTTCTGCTGTCTTTTCCTACGATTTCGCCTTCAATTTGTTTGACTTGCTTTCGTAATGCCTCAACTTCCCTTTTAACGCGTTCATTAAATTTTCTCTGATTTTCAACATGTTTATTTATGTTCTGATACTCTTCAGTTTCTGCAAATGGTAATGGAGCTGTATCATCTGAATCTCTGTCCCCATTTAAACTAAGACTTGTCAATTTATCTGAAATCTCCTCAACTCTTTCCGATAAGTCACCTATTTTTACTTTCTGTTTATTTACGTCTTCCGTTAGTGTCGCGACTCGGGTTTCAGTATTGACACATTTAGTAGTTAATTGTTCATATTGTTGTGTTAAGTTATTTATTCTGTCATTTGGTACGGATTCCTCGATTCTTTCAAATATTTCTTCCTTATCGTGTGCACGTTGTAAATTTAACTCTGAAAATTTTTGTACTGTCACGCGATCTTTTTCTTCCTGTTCTCTGTCCTGTTCCTCTTGTCTAATTTCTGTTGAAATTAAACTATTATTGTGAGCATTCAAAATCGGTTGTACTTCTTCTCTAATTTCTTTCTTTGTTTCATCTTTCATGTTTTTGAAACATGTCCCTATTCGTGAGCTTAACCGTGTTGCCATTGCTTCCATCTCGGTTTTAATTGTTGCTGTTTGTGATCCCAAATTTAATATTGCACTCATCAACTGCTCCATATCTTCTGTTGTTAATCTCGTATTCTGAAAATTTTTTGATTGTGAAAAATTTTGAACTGTTTCCGGACTATTTTGCCGACTTATTAAATTGTTTTCCACTTCATTATTCATCATCCTGTTCTCCTGTGTCGGCGAGTTCGCCATGTCAACAATTTCGTTATTCTGACTATTCATCATTTTCGCCTTTTTCATCGATCGCGTAATCATTTACAAAACATACAAAACTCGTCACTATACGAAAATTACACACAATGACACTTTATCACCAACAATATCATTGACACGAAATGCTTCTCTCAAACACGATTAACGAACAATTGAAATCTTCATAATTTCACAAAATTGTCAAACGCTTATACAAGACATCAAAAATTAAATTCTGCAAAATACCATTAGAAGAATGACAATTACCAAATCTACACATGCAAAATAGACTACAATTACTAAACTACAAATTACTACAACAATACTACTGTCTGCTAATTTTACAATCAGAATAATTCCAAGGGACGATCCTGGCAGGGTCGCCACGTGCATGGGGGCTTAATTAAATAAATGAAAATAATTATTATTTTTCGTAGCTGTAAGTCCGATTACGAAGTCTCGTAAACGGTTGGCCCTGACTAGTATTATTTCGCAATCTGACTGCATAGAACAACAACAAAGAATGAAAGGAAATTTCCGTTAACACAATTAATTAATTAAGTCCCCAGCAACTATAAAACGTACGAAACCAAAGCACAAGTGTAACTGTTCTGTGTGTGGAAGTGTGATTCAACGTACACATCTGGCACGGTTCTTCTTCAATAAGACAAGAAATTTTAAATACCATTTATACTGAAGTAATTAAAAAAATAGAAATACTGTAATTGCGTAAGGAAACCAGAATTACACTCTAATACAAGAACACAAGCCAGATGCTTTGTTGACTGAACCTGTAATGACGCATTATTTAAGACATTGAAATAAGAAAAAGAAAAGGGAATTTTTTTGCCTTCATATATATTGACGAAAGGCACTCTGATCATTACAATATCTCCATTCGAACAACATCTGCTGTCTAGCCCATCAAACAACTGCATACAACATGGAACAAGCACTCCCTACTACAACATCTCAACACCGACTCACTACTATCACATCTCCATAAGCACTGACTACTACCACATCTCGACAAGCACTCTCCACCACGACTTCTCGACAAGAACTGCCAGTGGAGGCGGCTGAATAAAACTCTTTGCCGCAATCTCTGGCGCTGTGGCTCAGTGTAGCCACCTTTCACCATCCTTCACCCTTATGACAGCTTGAACTCCGCTGGGGAAAATTTCAACGATGTGTGTGAATGTCTTGTTCAAGAGCCGGGACCTGAGAAGGTAATGGCATTGGACGCTGAGGTTTGGAAGCGAAGTCGACGTTCTGATTCCATTGGGTTCAGTTCGGGGCTCTGGGTAAGTTAGTCCATTTCAGAAATATTGCTGTCCACAAACCATTGCCTCACACATGTTGCTATATGACAGGATGCAATGGCATGCTGATAAAATCTCGTCTCCATACTGTGGTTGTTTCTATGCGTTTCGACTTGACAGTCACATCAGAGACCGTCGACTTGAGCATCTTTAGAAGAGCTTAAATGTCACTGATGGATCTGTCTCTCAGGTGATATCCTATGAGAGTCATCGTTCGAAGAGACTAGCCTCTCCTGACTGACCAATTCTTCTGTTACTGCTTCCGCACTGACAACACGAAAAACCTGCTTCCCGCTCCTTTTTATACTCCATGGTCCGCCTCTCATGACATCTATTGGTCACTTCAGCTTTATATAGGGGTGTCCTGTTTCATTTGAAATAGTACTTACGGCTTCACGTATAGATATTTTGAAGAATTTTTTCAAGAAGGTGAAGAGACGATTACCCAAATAATTTATTTTGAAAAAATTTTTAAACTGAAGATACGCTTATCCAAACACGGAAGTATGCTGAAGAGCCATAGAAACTGGTACACCGGCGTAATATCGTATAGGGCCCTCGCGAGCAAGCAGAAGTGCCGCTACACGACGTTGCATGGACTCGACTAGTGTCTGAAGTAGTGCTGGAGGTAACTGACACCATGAATCCTGCAGGGCCGTCCATAAACCCTTAGTGTAAAAGGGGGGTGGAGATCTCTTCTGAACACCACGATACAAGCCATCCCAGACATGCTCAGTAATGTTCGTGTCTGGGGAGATTGCTGGCCAGCGGAAGCGTTTAAACTCAGAAGAGTGTTCCTGGAGCCACTCTGTAGCAATTCTGGACTTGTGGGGGGTGTCGCATTGTCCTGCTGGAATTGCCCAAATCCGTCGGAATGCACAGTGGACATGAATGGATGCAGGTGACCGGACAGGATGCTTTTAGACGTCTCACCTGTCAGAGTCGTATCTAGACGTATCAGGGGCCCCATATCACTTCATTTGCACATGCCCTACACCATTACAGAGCCTCCACCAGCTTAACAGTCTCCGGCTGACATACAGCGTCCATGGATTCATGAAGTTGTCTCCATACCCGTACACGTTCACCCGCTCGACACAATTTGGAGCGAGACTCGTCCGACCAGGCAACATCTTTCCAGGCATCAACAGTCCGATGTCGGTGTTGACGGGCCCACATGAGGCATAAAGATTTGTGTCCAGCAGTCGTCAATGGTACACGACTGCACCTTCGGCTCTGAAAGCCCATGTCGATGATTCTTCGTTGAAAGGTTCGCACGCTGACACTTGTTGATGGCTCACCATTGAAATGTGCAGCAATTTGCGATAAGGTTGCACTTCTGTCAGGTTGAACAATTCTCTTCAGTCGTCGTTGGTACTGTTCTTGCATGATTTCTTCCGGCCGCTGCTGTATCGGAGATTTCATGTTTTACCGTATTCCTGACATTCAATGGTCGTACGGAAAGATCCCCACTTCATCACTACCTCGGAGATCCTGTATCCCATCGCACGTGCGCCGACTGTAACACAATCTTCAGACTCACTTAAATCTGGATAATCTGCCATTGTAGTTGTTGACCGCAGCGCCGTATTCTACCTGTTTACGTACCTCCTAATTTGAATACGAATGCCTATACCAGCTTCTTTGGCGCTTCAGTGTAGCATGAAGAATATTTATAACACTGCTAGTGATTGCAGCATGTGGTGAACGCAATTTCGGCAACTTTTTAGCTCATTTTCACTATTCTTAATTTTAGCTAACTTATCGATAGAATACTACACAGCTGCTAACCTTAATTTCACTGAGATAATCAGAGTATGTTTTGCCCACAGCAGCCGGCCGTTGTGACCGAGCGGTTCTACGTGCTTCAGTCTGGAACCACGCTGCTGCTACGGTTGCAGGTTCGAATCCTGCCTCGGGCATGGATGTGTGTGATGTCCTTAGGTTAGTTAGGTTTAAGTAGTTCTAAGTTCTAGGGGACTGATGACCACAGCTGTTAAGTCCCATAGTGCTCAGAGCCATTTGCCACGGTTGCAGGTTCGAATCCTGCCTCGGGCAAGGATGTGTGTGATGTAGTTAGGTTTAAGTAGTTCTAAGTCTAGGGGACTGATGACCTCAGAAGTTAAGTCCCATAGTGCTCAGAGCCATTTGAACCATTTCGCCCACAGCAAGAAAATTCATCCTGTTAAGTTTGCCAGCATGTCTTAAACGGTCATTTCAAGCGAGAATTGTCATTTCACGACAAGAAGTGTTTTAACACCGGAAGCTGGCGCTCAAAACATTGACGTCATTTGAACTATTGACCAGTATCGCGTGACACAAAACATGTGAGGTCAGATTCGTAAAGGTCATTTCTGATCAAGAACACTGGACAACGACAGGTAGGGTACAAATTGTAGACCTTAAGTACCACAAGAGGGATGTAACCGAAGTCCCCTCCACCTTTTTAGAGTCATCTACCTGGGAAGGGTTTCTCGAGCCAACCAGTATACACCCGCCTCCATGTAATCAATTTGGCCTCTAGAATGAAACGTGGAACAATAATACGGTCGAGTTCTTAGCCCCGACGAGTGCAGCATTTGTCTAATGCCAGAGGGTCCTCATGGAAGAGTGTGGTAGGCAAGCTTCTCTCGCGCTTGTAGTTCCACGGTCTCAGCAGGTAAGTGAGCCAGTCGTAGGTTGGGTTAGTAGTATGCCATCTGGGATATTTTGAGGGCTGCGAAATTTTGAATCAGGATATGCCATCAAACTGCTCAGCTTTACAATAAATATTTTGGAGACTGTAACGCACAAGGCAAGCACACCCGCTTCGCGAACTGTTCCTCATAAAGGTTGGATTCAACAGAGTCGAACAGACTGCACGATCTTAAGAATTTAGTTAATATGAGAAAGCCTATACGAAGACGTTAAAGTTGCAGACACGCTAACATATTGAGCCGTGTCACGGCTCAGCTCATTTGATTCACCCGCGAGATTATTTCACTTGTTTTCGCCGCAGCGATAGGGGGAGTGATCGCTGAGCGCTGTAGGCGCTGGTGCGCGAAGCAACAGTTTTGGAGGACGGCTCGGTCGGGAGAGGGCGACAGGACGGAAGCGGCGGGGAGTCAACTGGTGCCTGCCGATTAAGGACTGCGATGAGTGTGGCTGTTTGCGAGCATGCGGGGAGGACGGAATGCTCACTTGCTTAGCGTAGTTATCCATGACCAGCTGTTGTTTGTTGGGCCTTGCACTCGAGTGGCACAGAAAACTGCATTGGTGTGGTTCTCGTCACCTGGCTAAGACCGAAATTTTCCTGTACTTTTATTATATTTGATGATCATTACTTTATTACGTGGCCATTTTGTGATTTGAAATACTTCAGAGAATATCATCATGTGCCAGTTGTCTATTATTACATTAGTCTTTGTTAAAATTGGTGCGTTTAAATTGCAAATTTCTTAATTCTACTAATATTGCTTGGGATAAACCCATCTACTTCTTGATATTGCCATATTTGTGTATTAAGTTGTGTTTCTTCTCGAGACTGACTGAATTGATTTTGGAACACGTGGGGTGAGTATTTAAATGAAAATTTGCTAGATAACACAACCGTCGTGAAGTTGAAAACTTGACAGTGTTTACTCATGTCACCAGTCGTTAATGTTATTTCTGTCTTGCAGCTTACTTAACTGATATAAAATAATTTAGAAATTTTGTGTATTTGTCACGAAAGGTGAACTGATGTCACATGAGAGAAGAATAAGTGACATTTGTGTAGGGTTTACGTAAGCTTAAGTGAAATCAGGAGGTAAAAAAAAAACTGATTATCATTGCCACATTTTTTGAAGCAGGCAGTAGGGAATTTGTTGCACTCTTGCCAAATTGGATTTTTTTAAGGTTTGATTTACATGTAGTACAAATTACAAGTTCAATATTTTACTGGTGTGATTGTTAATATTTGTACATGTTGCACTATTGTACGATATAATATACCCTTTACTAACAGTATCTTTATGTAATGTTTCAGAGTGGGGCTGCATGTTCTTCTAGAGAATGTTTAAGAAAAAAAAAATTATTGCTAAAGTTTCCTTTTAAACTGTTAATTGTATTAACTTGCATGTATAACCAATTATTGTTAAATAATAAATTTGTGTCAACAAGGCTTGTACCAAATAAATCTGCCTACACCTTCCCCATCATGGCTCTGCTACCCTCTTTACACCACACGTATGATCATAATGCACACAACGGGCAAGAAAAAACACAGATCAACATCCCTAAAATTGGTTTGCTGTAGAATCCTCGACCGTATTCTCAGTTTTTCTTGAGAGCTTATGTCCACGTATGAGCAAGGTTCCAGAAGCCATTGCTCATGCGAAACTCAGCTCCTACGCTAGAATGCGAACTATGGACGAAAGGTATCAGGCATTTGCCGTATACCAGGATTTCAGGGAAGCATTTGACAGGGTGCACCACTGCAAAAAAATGGCTCTGAGCACTATGGGACTCAACTGCTGTGGTCATCAGTCCCCTAGAACTTAGAACTACTTAAACCTAACTAACCTAAGGACATCACACACATCCATGCCCGAGGCAGGATTCGAACCTGCGACCGTAGCAGTCGCACGGTTCCTGACTGCGCGCCTAGAACCGCGAGACCACCGCGGCCGGCGCACCACTGCACACTGTTAATGAAGCTAAGAGCATAACTGAACCCAGTAAGTTGTCCTCGACGGCGAGTGTTTATATGAGACAAAGATGTCGTCAGGAGTGCCTCGGGAAAGTGTGATAGGATCGCTGTTACTTACTTTATACATAAATGATCTGGTGGACAGGACGGGCAGCAATCTGTGGTTGTTTTCTGATGACACTGTGGTGCAAGATATGATGTCGAAGTTAACTGACTGTAAGAGGATACAAGGTGAATTAGAAAAATTTTCTAGTTGGTAGCTAGCTGTAGATGTAGAGACATATACGTTAATGCGGATGAATAGGAAAACAAACCCGTAACGTTCGGATACAGCATTGGCACGCCTGGGCGCAACATTGGAAAGCGACACGAAATGTAACGAGCGTGTAAGGTTTGTTGTAGAGAAGGCGGATGGCCGACTTCTGTATATTGCAAGAATTTGCGGAAAATGTGGTTCATATGTAAAAGAGACCGCATAGAGCACGACAGTGCGATCTATTCTTGAGTACTGTTGCAGTGTATGGGATCCGTACCAGGTCGGACTAAAGGAAGACATCGAAGCAATACAGAGATGGGCTGGTAGATTTGTTACCGGTAGGTACGAACAACAGGAAAGTGTTGCGACATGCCCCGAGAAATCGAATGGAAATCCCTGGAGGGAATTGAAGTTCTTTTTCAGAAACACAGCTGAAAAAATTTGGAGAACCAGCGTCTGAAGGTGACAGCAGAACAATTCTACTGTCGCTCACGTACATTTCGAGTAACGACTGCGAAGATAAGTTACGAGAAATTAGGATTCTTACGGAGGCATATAGATAGTCGTTTTCCCCTCGGTCTCTTTGTGAATAAAGGAGGAATGGAAATAACTGGTACTGCTGCACGGTACATACCGCCACACACCGTTCTCGCGGTTCTAGGCGCGCAGTCCGGAACCGTGCGACTGCTACGGTCGCAGGTTCGAATCCTGCCTCGGGCATGGATGTGTGTGATGTCCTTAGGTTAGTTAGGTTTAAGTAGTTCTAAGTTCTAGGGGACTAATGACCACAGCAGTTGAGTCCCATAGTGCTCAGAGCCATTTGCACCATTTTTAGCCACACAACGTACGGTGTCTTGCGGAGTAGGTATGTAGATGTAGATGGAGATGTAGAATGTACTGTCACGCGAGAAAAGACATTCGATAACGCAAAAAGAAAATGTGTCTTATAATAATAAGCTCAATATGACAACATTTTCCAGAAAAAAAATGTAATTGAAGTAAAATTTAAACAAAAATTCAACTCGAAAGAAGAGTAAACCAAGATCAGCGAAGGCCAAAATCTTTACTACGAGATTAAAACAGCAGAAATAAACACTAAAACGAGAGTACAAGAACTCTAAGTATGCTGGACACGTATCTCAAGAAAATCATCATCTCGTAACAATACAGACATGATAATATGTTGCATAACAGGAAAACAAGCAAGCACAGCCTCCAGGAGGTCTCAAAAATGGTTCAAATGGCTCTGAGCACTATGGGACTCAACTGCTGAGGTTATTAGTCCCCGAGAACTTAGAACTAGTTAAACCTAACTAACCTAAGGACATCACAAACATCCATGCCCGAGACAGGATTCGAACCTGCGACCGTAGCGGTCTTGCGGTTCCAGACTGCAGCGCCTTTAACCGCACGGCCACTTCGGCCGGCTCCAGGAGGTCTGTTTCCTATAGACGTTCACGAGTAAAATAGGTAATGCGCACATTGATGGAAATATCGCCAGTCGAAAAACCATTATTTACATTAATACACATAGAACTATAAAGGGAAACGGAAATAAAAAGAAGAAAGTAAGCACCCACATAGATGCAAGCACACGAAAATATATCTACACACACACACACACACACACACACACAAATATCGATTAGGACTCTATGTCGCAGTTGTTACATTATGGCGCCGGCCGTTGTGGCCGAGCGGTTCTAGGAGCTTCAGTCCGGAAACGCGCTGCTGCTACGATCGCAGGTTCGAATCCTGCCTCGGGCAGGTGTGATGTCCTTCGGTTGGTTAGGTTTAAGTAGTTCTAAGTCTAGGGAACTAATGACCTCAGATTTTAAGTCCCATAGTGCTCAGAGCCATTTTGAACCATTTTACATTATGGCCTCATCTTGCACTTCCTTTTGGATTCGAAGCCTCAGTCAGAATTATCTGCATCGCAGGAGTAAGTAGTGAACGAGTACTGTTGAAGAGAAGCAGACGCATTGAGCAGCAGGATGCGAGGGACAGGAAAGTATTGGGAGCGGCGAGTGCGGACGGCGAGCGTCGGGTGGAAGGACGGCAGCGAGATCTGCGGCTCTCGTTTTGGTCGGTGGCGGCGCCGACGGCTCCAAGAGGGTGGCGAAACGGCGGCCGGCATTTTATACGCCGGGTGATAAACCGCTTTCGATGCGGATGGGGGATCGATCTACAAAACACCCCATTGGCGTCAAACGGGCGGCCGGCGGTGGCTGCCTGACGAGGCGAGTCTCGCATCCGCGGAGGGCTGGGGGCGGAGGGAGTGCGCCGAGCCCGGCAGTAAATCCCTATCTGTGCCCTGCATCCGGGGGCGGGGCGCCGCACAGGCCCAACTTACTGCAGCGCTACGGAACGCGCTCTCTGTCTGTGTAAACGTTCTCGCTGCTGTTAACGGCAGGTATGGAGCGCGCGTATTTAACGAAGTGCCGCTTCTACTTTAAACAAACACAAGTGAACTTTTGAAACAAGTCTGTTTTTATTTGAAGTGTTATACCTACATTTCTACATAACTTCCAAAAATATTAAAGAAGCTGTCATACAACAACCAACTTCTGAATTCCATTCTCATACAGACCCGTCGACTGGTTTGCCAGACACTGC
This sequence comes from Schistocerca nitens, assembly GCF_023898315.1. Lineage (NCBI taxonomy): Eukaryota > Metazoa > Arthropoda > Insecta > Orthoptera > Acrididae > Schistocerca > Schistocerca nitens. The sequence goes on from NC_064620.1 coordinate 488,432,131, forward strand.
CCACCAGCCTTTCTGTCACCATCAGTTTCGTGTGACTGAGAGACATTTTTTCCAAGTAAACAAGGCTGTGAGGGGTGTGATCACACATACGTTGTCATAACGTCTTCTGTTCTATGAGCTGATTGGTAGTAAATATTCTGTAGCAACACATCAGACCTTCGTGATATCACACTGCGAACAGAGAAATCTCAAACAGCTTAACTGAGTGGAATGCATTTGTACGCATTCCCAAATGCAGTACCTGCGATCTCATAGACACAGGTTTCTCTCCATCAACGTCAAAGGAATATGGGACGAGGTGCGGTGGTTCAAATGGCTCTGACAAGGGAACCTCCCCATCGCACCCCCCTCAGATTTAGTTATAAGTTGGCACAGTCGACAGGCCTTGAAAAACTGAACACACATCAATCGAGAAAACAGGAAGAAGTTGTGTGGAACTATGAAAAAAATAAGCAAAATATACAAACTGAGTAGTCCATGCGCAACATATGCAAGATCAAGGGGAGTGTGAAGTTAGGAGCGCCGTGGTCCCGTGGTTAGCGTGAGCAGCTGCAGCATGAGAGGTCCTTGGTGCAAGTCTTCCTTCGAGTGTAAATTTTACTTCCTTTATTTTCGCAAAGTTATGATCTGTCGTTCGTTCATTGACGTCTCTGTTCACTGTAATAAGTTTAGTGTCTGTGTTTTGCGACCGCACCGCAAAACAGTGCGATTTGTAGACGAAAGGACGTGCCTCTCCAATGGGAATCGAAAACATTTGATCGAAAGTTCATAGGTCGACCGATTCCTCCACAGGAAAACACGTCCGATGTATTCTATACGACACTGGTGACGGCATGTGCGTCACATGACAGGACTATGTTGTCGACCCACCTAACTTGTACACTTGGCGAATGGGTAAAAAGATTCTTCTACCTTGTCCGATTTAGGTTTTCTCGTGTATCTGATAATCACTCCCAAAAAAGTGACGAAAACGTAAGTTTGTCACATAAACTGCAACAAATGAATGCAACAGTTTCACAGTAGCACAGTTTTCCCTGTGCTCTGTCAAAACATATGTTTTGAACGTTTTCAAATTTTTTCCGTGTGTAGACCGTCAAATCCTGTATATGTCCAAGCAAATCTGAACATGTCCTGGAATTTTGGAGAGCGAAGTTGATTATGTGTGAGTGCTTGAACATTGATAATTGTCTGAAAATAAAAAATTAAACTTTTCACTCGAGGGAAGACTTGAACCAAGGACCTCTCGTTCCGCAGCTGCTCACGCTAACCACGAGACCACGGTGCTCCTGAGTTTGGACTATCCTTGATATTGTCTATTTTGCACATGGGCTACTCAGTTTGTATATTTTGCTTATTTTTTTCATAGTTCCACACAACTTCTTCCTGTTTTCTCGATTGGTGTGTGTTCAGTTTTTCAAGGCCTATCGACTGTGCCAACTTATAACTAAATCTGAGGGGGGTGCGATGGGGAGGTTCCCTTGGGAGCCCTATGGGACTTAACATCTGAGGTCATCAGTGCCCTAGAACTTAGAACAACCTAACTAACCTAAGGACGTCACACACATCAATGCCCGAGACAGGATTCGAACCTGCGACCGGAGCGGTCACGCGGTTCCAGACCGAAGCGTCTAGAACCGCTCGGCCGCTCCGGCCGGCGGACGAGGTGTGGGAAGTACTAGCAACATAAACAGGAACTGTGCCTAATATCATCAAGCAAGCAGACGTCTTAGATCCGGACACTAAACTCTACTCAAACTCAAAAAGAAACGTTGTGAATCGGTTAAACTGTAACATTCTAACAGTAAAAAAAAAAAAAAAAATATTCCTGGTCTACATAACGTCGCATCACTCTAAGACAAACAAAAAACCTACGAAGACCGATGCCATCCTAAATAAACAGTTACGTGAAGTAGATCTGAATATATGTAATGCTGGTTATGAACGAAACCATTGTGTTTGTTATACCATGTATAAGGTCGGTGTCATTAATTTTCTATCTCCTGTTGAATAAAATAAGTACTTTCTGGAGAATAATGTCATCGCCTCCAGACATTTACGTTTCGCAGTTGACAGGTGTCAGGGACCTTCTTTCCCCGTCTCTCACTATGTGTCTCATACTCGATTGTACAATCCTGAGACCCAAATTCCACAAGCAGCTCCACCTGTCTACGCAAAAACACACAGTGCATCTAATTTTCCGTGCTAAAATTGCTTTAAATTAACTTTTTTTGTATTCAGCAGACTGTGAACGGTGGGGCATCCCATGCTCTTTTCTCAGCCGTGAGATGTCCTGATTTCATTGCTCGTAAAGGATGCAACTAAAATGCTGGTAAATCGGTTTTGCCTATAAATAAACTACTCACAGCTAAATCAATCTTATTTTTTCTAAATGTTTTGGTAATTCTCAGTGGTTACGTTCCATACGCTGCAGTTATGTTTCTCGTACAAGCCACTCACGTAGTGTTTTCAGTACCCATTGTAAGCACAGCTTCTGTAGTTTAAGCTTTTTGAGAAATTTCGCATGAACTTTCGGCGCCAAATATCTTTCGGAAATGGCCGAAAGAACAGATACCATCTTCAAAATATAAGGCTTATTGACCACTGATATTCTACAGTGCGAATGCAATCACATTGCTCAACCTCTTACGGGAATCGGTAGATTGACTGCCGCGAATAATGAGCATAGTGGGCAGGGGCACTACAAATCTAGTGTGTGGACAGTAAGTTGGAAATGTGTGTCTCACGGGGAGCGCGGCAGAGAGACGTCACTGCACTCGCACTATCCTCGGTATCCTCGATGGCTCAGTCGGATAGAGCGTCTGCCATGTGACCACGAGATCCCGGATTCGAGTCCCGGTTAGGGCACACATTTTCAACTGTCCCCGTTGATATTCAGCTGGCCGCGGTGGCTGAGCGGTTCTAGGCGGTTCAGTCCGGAACCGGACGACTGCTACGGTCGCAGGTTCGAATCCTGCCTGGGGCATAGATGTGTGTGATGTCCTCAGGTTAGTTAGGTTTAAGTAATTCTAAGTTCTACGGGACTGATGACCTCAGATGTTAAGTGCCATAGTGCTCAAAGCCACTTGAACCATTGATATTCATCAACGCCTGTAAGCAGCTAATGGTCTGGATTTCACTGTACTTTCATTCTTCGAGAGCTGCAAGATCACCAATGGTATCTGTTCTTCCGGACACGTCCGAAAGAACAGACATCATCTTCATTGCGTTTGACTGCATTGCATCAGGATGTCAGAAGAATTGCGGTTGACTGCATTAGGAGGAGGAGATTAGTGTTTAACGTCCCGTCGACAACGAGGTCATTAGAGACGGAGCGCAAGCTCGGGTGAGGGAGGGATGGGGAAGGAAATCGGCCGTACCCTTTCAAAGGAACCATCCCGGCATTTGCCTGAAGCGATTTAGGGAAATCACGGAAAACCTAAATCAGGAGACTGCATTAGACTAGAGAATTCATGAGTTCAGAGGGTTATCAATCTCAAGATAAATAGCACAGACAAAAGTTTTCACGTCATCTTACATCAGTTTGTAACTACGACGGCGTACTGAAGGTAGCACCTCCGAAGTTATTAAGTGAAAAGCCTTCAGCTTTTTAAATATAACAAAAGTTACTACAGTTCTACAGTTTATTATTCATATCTACATATTTATTTCTCAGCAAAGTCACCCAGCGACGAACACGTTTCTCCCACGAGAGACCAGTAGGCTGATACCGTCACAGTAGAATGGTTGACATTGTTGACAGAGCCACAACCTTACCTCTGCGTGCACCTTTTTGTCGGAATTAACCGTGAAGTCCTCGATGGAGGTCTATAAGCTTTGGAAACCGATGAAAACCGAAAGGGGCCAGGTCGGGAAAGTGTGGAGAATTATCAAAAACAGTGAACCCAAGACTTCGGAATGCTGCAGATGTCGCAGCGCTCGTGAGTGGTCTGGAATGGTCATGCTGAAGAAACAAGTGCGCCATTTGCGGACGAACTCTTCGAATTCGAAACTCGATTACAGACCGCTGCTTCATATACACCTACATAGTTACTTTAGACACCGCCATGTTACACGCTACAGATCGGAGCCCTCTAGCGCCAGGCGATTGTAAATTTGTAGACATGAAGAATAAAAATGTAGAATGTCAATAATGTTTCTTTTATTTAATGGCACGTTACAACTCGCTTTCAGAAAGACGAAGGTTCAATTCCCCGTCAGGTCATACATATTTAGGTTTTCCGTAATTTAGCTAAAACGATTAAGGCAAATGCCGGGGTGGTTCTTTGAAAGGGCACAGCCGATCTCCTTGTCCAACCTTCCGTAAACAGATCTTGTTCCACGTTTCTAATACCATTGGGCCGTGGTGCCATTGAATTAGTAGATTGTTCCGTCTGGTGCCACTGGCTAAGGTGTAGTATCGACTATCCCTCGTGAGGCCCCATTGTGAATATCTATGAGGAAGAGTTGGTACCTATGGGTTGTCTCCTTAGAGGGTCTTTGCTTGCCGATATACAGGGTGAGTCACCTAACGTTACCGCTGGATATATTTCGTACACCACATCAAATACTGACGAATCGATTCCACAGACCGAACGTGAGGAGAGGGGCTAGTGTAATTGGTTAATACAAACCATTAAAAATTGCACGGAAGTACGTTTTTTTAACAAAAACCTACGTTTTTTTAAATGGAACCCCGTTAGTTTTGTTAGCACATCTGAACATATAAACAAATACGTAATCAGTGCCGTTTGTTGCATTGTAAAATATTAATTACACCCGGATATATTGTAACCTAAAGTTGACGCTTGAGTACCACTCCTCCGCTGTTCGATCGTGTGTATCGGAGAGCACCGAATTACGTAGGGATCCAAAGGAAACGGTGATGGACCTTAGGTACAGAAGAGACTGGAACAGCACATTACGTCCACATGCTAACACCTTTTTATTTGTCTTTCTCACTGACGCACATGTACATTACCATGAGGGGTGAGGTACACGTACACACGTGGTTTCTGTTTTCAATTACAGAGTGGAATAGAGTGTGTCCCGACATGTCAGGCCAATAGATGTTCAATGTGGTGGCCATCATTTGCTGCACACAATTGCAATCTCTGGCGTAATGAATGTCGTACACGCCGCAGTACATCTGGTGTAATGTCGCCGCAGGCTGCCACAATACGTTGTTTCATATCCTCTGGGGTTGTAGGCACATCACGGTACACATTCTCCTTTAACGTACCCCACAGAAAGAAGTCCAGAGGTGTAAGATCAGGAGAACGGGCTGGCCAATTTATGCGTCCTCCACGTCCTATGAAAGGCCCGTCGAACGTGTACCTCACCCCTCATTGTAATGTACATGTCCATCACCGTTCCCTTTGGATCCCTACGTAATTCGGTGCTCTCCGATACACACGATCGAACAGCGGAGGAGTGGTACTCAAGCGTCAACTTTAGGTTACAATATCTCTGGATGTAATTAACATTTTACAATGCAAAAAACGGCACTGATTACGTATTTGTTTATATGTTCAGATGTGCTAACAAAACTAACGGGGTTCCATTTAAAAAAACGTAGGTTTGTGTTAAAAAACATACTTCCGTGCATTTTTTTATGGTTTGTATTAACCAATTACACTAGCCCCTCTCCTCATGTTCGGTCTGTGGAATCGATTGGTCAGTATTTGACGTAGTTTACGAAATATATCCAGCGGTAATGTTAAGTGACTCGCCCTGTATATATACGAGGTTCGCTGACCCGAGGTAGAGGCATGAAGTTTTGGGGATAGACGGTAGCGTCGCGACAAGAGGTGGTCACTAGTCCCGGGTGGCCGAAGCCACGAGCTACACAAGGAGGGCCTGCGCAGAGCGAAGTTACCGGAGTACTTCACCGGGGTCAGCGTCGACTACAAGCAGCAGGCCGACATCCCGTCGGTTGGTTGGCAACATTCGTGTCGGACGACCGCTTCTGGCCTGGCTGCCCTCTTCTACCTGGTTTTCCTTGGCACCACTATCAAGGGAACCTCCCCATCGCACCCCCCTCAGATTTAGTTATGAGTTGGCTCAGTGGATAGGCCTTGAAAAACTGAACACAGATCAATTGAGAAAACAGGAAGAAGTTGTGTGGAACTATAAAAAAAATAAGCAAAATGTACAAACTGTGTAGTCCATGCGCAAGATAGGCAACATCAAGGACAGTGTGAGCTTAGGAGCGCCGTGGTCCCGAATCTATAATTAATTTTAGTTTGTTTTATTACTTTTAAATGTCAGTTGAAAATTATGTACTACTGTGGAATGTCATGACTAATAAATTGGAAAAAAAACGTCGCTAGTGCGAGTAGCTCCGGAACGAGAGATCCTTGGTTCAAGTTTTCCCTCGAGTGAGAAGTTTGAATTTTTATTTTCTGACAATTATTGTCATTGACCTTGTTATTGAAGTCGCGAGCTATATTTGCTGGATTCATATTGCCCACGGAATACATCTCACGTATTTAATGCACTCTCGTCCAAAGTACCGAACAGTCAACTGCCAGCCAGGGAGCCTCGTTAGCAGGAATACTCTCTCTTCCGTGCGCTGTAGTCGACTGACGTCGCGTGTTTCGATGTTTGTTGAGGTGTAGCGTCCCCATACTACGGCGCAGTTACCTCGCATCGGACGGACGGACGGACAGATAATAATTGTCTGAAAATAAAAAAATTAAAATTCTCACTCGAGGGAAGACTTGAACCAATGACCTCTTATTTCGCAGTTACTTATGCTAACCAATGGACCACGGCGCTCCTGAACTCCCACTATCCTTGATGTTGCCTATCTTACACATGGACTACTCAGTTTGTATATTTTGCTTATTTTTTCATAGTTCCACACAACTTCTTCCTGTTTTCTCGATTGATCTGTGTTCAGTTTTTCAAGGCCTATCCACTGTGCCAACTTATAACTAAATCTGAGGGGGGGTGCGATGGGGAGGTTCCCTTGTAAGTAACCGTTGCGACGCACCGTGGATCCATGGAACTGCTTGCTGATAAAGGGGAGCCTGCCCTTTTTATTAATTTGTGGTTTGTACCCGTCCCTTGGAATTTTACTCGGTCGGCTCTTTGGTCGTAAATATAGACCGTAGTATTGTACTAAGACACTAGTTGTCGTTTGAAAATTTGTCCCGCTATTATATTGCCTTTCCTTTCTCGTTAGTATCCGATCGTTAATGTTCTAATGAACCAGCTCCTGGTCGTAAATACAGCCGGAACAATTGTACTCAGGTACAGGTTGCCGTTAAACAGAGAGGGAACTTGTGGCTAGATTTAGATGTTAACCGGTTCAATTCTTTGATTGTAATTGCATTTCTCAGTTATTAGTTATAATATGTTGTACTAAGCTGTTCGCTGCTGTGTTTGAAATACCGGATCATTATTGGTGTATTTTAGCTGGATTCTGTGGTTCTGCCAAATAAGTTCTCTGGTAATAAGTGTTCACAAGTAATGTTTTAAGACGTTCCTTCAGAGCGGTCTCAATATCTGACTATCAGTTCAATTTTGAAAATATTAACAACCACCTTTCAAAATAAGATTGTCAGAAGGGACGGGTTGGGATCCACTAGCACCTTGGTTGCCGATTCAGATTAAGAGCCTGGTTGCCATGGAGTAAGCCTTAACATTGTCATATTGTTTCCTAATCTGTTTAAGCTTTAAGCACAGGTGCGCATCTTAAGCCTGAAATTTTCGACATACAGCTTTCAAATTAAAAGTTACGTCATCTGTTTTGAGTAATTGAATCATTATTGTCATCAATGGTGCTTCAATATTGTTTATTTGTTGCAGTGGGCATTTAATAAGACAGACTGTGTCTAGCGCAGTAGCAAACACCGTTGTTTCATCCGATAACGGGTTGGCTGCAGGTCCGGCCGTCTTGTAATCATTGTCATATTGTTTGCTGTTTTGATTTCTTCTGCATAAGCTTACTCAACTTAAGGTCAAAAGAATTTGGCTGCTTTGTTCAGTTTTTTTAATTATGTTTATATATTGTTAAATGAACAGATTGTGTGAAAAAGTTATATTGGTTTGTCCTGCCTTCCACGTTTTCCTTAATTCCAGTAAGTACCACGTATCAAAACTAATCGTCGACGGGGCGTTAAACTCTAATCTTCCTTCCTTCCTTCCTTCCTTCACAAACCTGGGTACATTGACAAATACTTCAAAATATCTATTTACCAACGTTTCTCTTAATTTAAAAGATGCGAAAGTAATGTTAGATAACGAAAACTGGAAAAAAAAACTCTACGAAAACTTCAAGGGGTAACACTAGTACAGGATAAAGGAAAATACATGGGTACACAGATATTCTGCAGTATTCCAGATTACATAGAAGTCACGCAGATTATGTGCTGGCCTTTAATTACCTTTCTCTTGGGCAATTCTTCCTATTATAATAAAGAACATCTACACAGTAACTCCTAACGGAAATGTTTTAGGTTATTTTGTATTATAATTTACTGTGTAATACAATAATTTTAAGTGATTTCACTGTATTGTTCTTAAGTAAAATCGACATCTTTGTCTTTCTTCCACATCTGTGGCATTAGTGAAATACAATTTATCGTAACTAACTATAATATTTAAATTATCTGTTGTTATTTCATCAAAATCTGTCCTCTTGTATTCTACTAGCAGTATGTTTGACCGACACGTGGCACGGTATAAAATTCCATTACCGTTCAATTTGCAGTCATAAACTTATTTGTAGCAAAAGAAAATGTTTAATATAACACGATGAGTAAAATAAAATGAAATTGGTATAAACCATGTGTGAACTAAAGAAAATACGTAAATCTTATCTGTGTACTATGAATTACATACTGATAACTTTCAAGTATACAGTAACATATATAGCTGTAAAATGGTCACGCAAGAAGGCATATACGCCACCCGCAACTACAAAAAGCTAATTTGTGTACCTTTGGTTTGAAATAATTATTTTACTATACAGGAAGGCTGGAGGCACCTGTAAAGTTAGGGGTGATAATTAGTGTCTACGACTTGATGTAGTTATATAAAACATCTTCATCAATGCTCTGTCTCACACAGCTAAAAGTTGGTGACCCAACAAGCGACATTCTTAACCGCCTGGGTCCATTGTTCCCGGTCTTCTGCATCTCGGAGAAATGTCTCAATGTTTGTTTGTCTTCTCCTTCATCCTGTCCATCTATGGTATCGGTTGTCTTCCCTGCAATATTTCCCTTCAGCCTTATCTTGGAGAATCATCTTTTTCTATAAATACAGCCCTCGCCACGCAAAGTGACCAAAGAACTGCACCATTCGCGGGTAACAAGTACTGGACAGTCTCTTCTCCAACCGCAGTTCTTGAAGGATTGATTTGTTGGTTCGTTCACCTATGATATTCCGTCCTATTCCTCCTTTAAGTCCACATGTCAACAGCATAAATTGTTTTGCGATCCCCTTTAGTTATTGTCCAAGTTTCGGCCGAATAAATGAAAACTGTTAGGTATTAGGGGTTTCAGTATTCCCAATTTTGTATATCTGGTTAGGGATCGATCTTCCAAAATCAATGTCAATTTCGATGTAACATCCCTACCCACAACAACTCTGTGCCGTATTTCCTTTGTAAGGCCACCAACTTTCTGAATCCATAAGCCCTGGTAGAGAAAGGGACTTACTTCCTCTTATACTGATCGTACACCAGACTTGCTCTTGTTCACTGACAACACCAGTTTCTCACATTCTCTCTTAAACGTATTAACCTTAACACGAAGAAATTTTTAACAAGTCTATTATTTGTATTTCCCGTATTAATTACTACGAGTAATAAGACTACATGGATACTAGGCGATTTCATATGCGTTGTTCAGTAAGACTATAAAGGACAATGTACAAACTATGAAAACGATGTTCTAGTTATGTAAATTAAATTACCAGAATAGTATATACTAATTCCATATCTTAGTACAGAACACAAGGAACTGTCCCAAAGGGTTTGTTTGGTATACGCTAACATTATCGTCTACAGGGTATTTCACAATTCATGTTATACACTTCTATATGCTGCAGAAGGGACTTAACAGATCAAGTTTTACATAACAACCCCTGTCCGGAAACGTCAGTCAACGACACTACAGAGCGGCAAAGTTATACGCGCCGACACCTGTAAATGGGTGTGTATACTCGGTGATCCTTGGAGATTTTCAAAATTTTTAGGATGATGGAAAGGGATACATGTATCAATTTGAGATAATGGTCCGTGAACCGGAAACGAACGGGTCGACAGCTATAAGCGAAAACCTTTCTCATACCTCCTCTTAATATTTCTGGCTTTGCAGCCATCACATTCAGCTACAAGAAGCTCATCTTTGAGCAGTTCAAAAGGCAGCAGAAGCAAAATGACGTACAGTGCTGTGAGGTACCAGGCACAGATGGTTTGTTCGGTACGGCTGTCGTGAGAAAGACCGCCTAAGTTGTGGTCCTTCTGCGCGACTGGCTGCTGCATTCGGAAGATGGGCGCCAAAACCATAATCTTCTGTTATTAATATTACACAATCTAAGCAGCGTATTTACTTGCATTTCAAATTACATCATATCTCAAGAGCGTGCTATCATTCCTCTGTTTCACAAGCAATATAACCAGCAAAATAATAAACAACAGGTAAACGAAAAGGCAAACGAGCACTTCGGTGATCTTCGGATCGCCTCTGACTTATGGGTTCGGCTGTAAGATCGCAGCTGCTTCGGCAGTATCGGAGGACAAACATGTTGTCTGCCGCGGTCGGTATCAGTTAAGACATTATTAGCGATGAATGGTTATGTGGATAGTAATTACGGAAATACGGAGTTCATTATTCTGTTCAAGAAAAGAGATTATTTGTGACTCAAAGGTAGAATGTAACTGTGTAGTTTCTCCTGTTGCGCCAGTAAAAAGGGAGTGGCATAATAATTGGAAATGTAATAATTCACATAGTATCAGTTCCACACTAAGAATCTCTTACAGCCTCGAGATAACGAATGACCTACGTACTGTTGTCTGCGCAGGGGACAACAACTACAGAAGACTGCAGGTTGGTGAACTTCTATTAGAACGTATGCATTCCACTTATGGCAGTGGAAGCAGATACACACCTCATGTGTACTGCAATCTTAGTACAAATACATCAGTGACATGTCATCTGTGGTAACACAGGGGGGGTATGAAGGAGAGAAATTGTCGAGGGAAGGGGTATATCATACGTACGTATGCCTGTCTCTTTTTAACTTGCCTTACTCAAACAGTGGAAGACATGTGCTGGAACTGCTGCTGCGAAAATTATAGATTAGGCAACTTACGGAGGTGGTGGTATGGAACAAAAAAAGAAAAGAAGTCCAGTAAATGGGCTATAAATGCTCACCTGAGGAACTATGAGCAGCTGTTCATCTTCGCTACTATAAAACACATCTCCTCTACTGAATAAGCGCTCATAGCTCTTAAGGCATGCACTTTAGAGCCCATGTTTAGTAGAGTTCTTGTTCTGGTCCATACTACCACCTCTGAAAGTTGCCTATCCTACAATTTTGCAACAACAGTACCAGTACATGTATTCTGCTGTCGGAAGTATCAGAACGACTTTCGCTTATAACTTTAGATACGTTCGTTTCCGTTACAGGAATACTTACCTTAAATTGACACATTTATCCTTCTCAATCACCCTAGAAAGTTTGTAATGTCATCGTGGAAACACCCTGCCTATACAAATGGGTTCCTAGGTAAAAGTTGATCTACTAACTCCCCTTTTTTCACAAGCTGCGACATCGTCGCTAAAAAACAGTGACCCGTATATGTAATAAGTTTCCTTCAATTTACGTCTATGGTCACAAACTTTTTGTTAACAGATTACCGGTTTCGGTCTTTAATGACCATCATCAGATCTGTTTCATAAAAACAAAGTCCAAATGTACTGCAGCCATAGTTTGTTTTTATGAAACAGATCTGATGATGCTCATTAAAGACCGAAAGCGGTAATCTGTTAACAAAAAGTTTGTGACCATAGACGTAAATTAAAGGAAACTTACTACTAACTCCCCTCTACAACCTCTATAAATATGTAAAACGGTCTGTGAAACACCGTGTATGATTAATAGACTATCATTCATTTTAAACAAGCAGTTATCAAAAATGTGTTAAATATTACATTTAGTACGACTTGAGAATATCCTTCAGCGAGACTGAAAGAGAAAAATGTATCAATGACAGTGAGCTTCGTATTTGTATTTCCTGTGCACAAACATACCAGTTAATTTTGGTACCCCATATTTTCGTAACAAACTGTAGTCTCTTGGTTCACAATACGGTACCCCCTCAGCAGTTTTCTCTTCGAGTCATGAACGTTCGCCTGAGAAACACATCCCCCTACAATCCCCGAGCAGATCGAAAGAAAACAAACCTGGAATTGAATCTTTGGCAGCGGGGAATTCCAACGGGGGTGCGCTAGCAGGGTGTGGAAGGATGTATGAACGTGTCATTCAAAGCAAAATAAAGGACCATTCATGGCCTGATGAACTTACTGAGCCATCGGAGACTGTTGCTAACTAAAGCGCGCCTGATCAATACATCCGTATAAGTCATTTTGTTGTTCAAATGGTTCAAATGGCTCTGAGCACTATGGGACTTAACAGCTATGGTCATCAGTCCCCTAAGAACTACTTAAACCTAACTAACCTAAGGACATCACACAACACCCAGTCATCACGAGGCATTTGGTTGTTATTGATGCCTCAATTACTGATGAGGATGAAAGTCTTCATTTGCAGAGAGCATTAACATTTTCATTGGAATGAAAACAGTTAGCTTTTATCCATAATGAACCATTCAACAGTAACTGCCCTCGCAGAGTACCCTCACGTTCAGAATAAACAGAACACCTTGAACGACTAGAAATAAGACGTTCATATTCACAGGACATGTACATTAGTATGTTCGGGAGAAATGGTTATCATTTTGAACATGTCAGCCCGCGGCTTCGATGTCAACATCGATATCAAGGCGCAAAACCACCTATCGGTGAAATGTGCCTGCGACTCTCGTTCTCGTTATAAATCGAAGGTAATGAATTTGTGTGATTCGAGCAGACGTGCAGGAAGCCTTCCAGAAGTATGCTCGAAACATACCGTCAAATCAGTGAGTTTGAATGATGGTGCCTTACTGGCTTAAGAGAACGGTACGCGTCCATGCAGGAAACTGCTGTTCGTATGTATCGGCAGCGCAACGGGTGTGTGCAGAGTGGTTCATAGAAGGCAGTAGAACACGACGAAATGGGTCAGGTCGCACCACCCAGACCATCCCCCCACCGCTCCAACCCGAGCAGATCGACACCTCATCCGAGTGGGATTGCAGATCCTGGCGCAACAGTGCAACACGTCGCACTCCCTCAGGGATTCGGTCTGTCGCCACTTATTACGGCATAGGTTATGTACACTTCATCCGCTTCTCTGCCTACCTTTGGCGAATGCGCAAAAAGATGCTAGATGGCAATGGTGTATGAAAGGACATCATTGGGGACAGGAGTGGCATCCAGTAGCGTTTACGGACGAACCCAGGTCCTGTGTGTCTAAAAATGATGGCCCTGAGCCGTGCGCGGCTCGCGGTCATGTCGTTTATTGTTCGTCATCTTGTTTTTTGGTTCTGTCGCCTCGTTTTCTTTTAATTCCATTTACTGGCGTCACAAGGTTACTGGCTTGCTTACCCGTGACTGGCAGCAGCACCGCTTATCGATAAAGGCACTGTCGTACTATCTCTGGAGCGACCGCGAGTATTTCCGGGTCGTCGTCTGTCGGGAGTTCAGTTGGGGACGGAGCGCTGTGAGGTGCGGACAGTCAGTTCTCGCCGACCTCTGGCCACACACACAGGAGATTGGAGCGGAAACGATCGTTGGTTGGTCGTTCGGTTGGTCGTCTCATCGGGAGACGCGCATTTGGTCTTTTGACCCTTTCTGATTCTCGTCAGTTGGTCATCTTGCCGGACGTGGGTCGGTTCCTTCCTTCTGCAGAGATGTCGTGGCCAAAGGGCGAGAGTTACATCAGCTTGGGTGGGTCCGAGCCAGTGTGCCCGGGTCGCCGTGTCTCCGAGTTCCGAACGGACATCGAGTTGAGTAGGGTTGGAGCTGCACTGAGCTCCGGACAGCCGAGACTCGCCCGACCGTTGCCGACACTCATAACTTGAGTGGAGACGACGTTGGTTGGTCGTTCGGTCGGTCGTCTCATCCGACGACGTGTATTTGGTCGCCGGCCGCTTATGGGAACTCTCTGTGTGTGTGACTTGTCATCTCTCTCTGTTGTTCCATGGTGATTGGTTTTTACGATTGTCGGAGTTCTTGGTGCAAGTGTTCACATGGAAGTGTGTGTAGTTTCTGTGATTTTCGCTGAGCAGATGAATGCCGTCTGCCTACTGGAGTAGGGATCTTCGTCCTCGCTAATATTTTTGGTTGTCGTCCCGTTGGTCGGGTGGAAGGGAATTGATTACGTTGTTGTTTGGTTCATCAGCCGTCCGTAGGTCTTGCTGCCTCCCGATTATTTATTGTAACGCTTGGCTGCCTGTCTCACCTAAACTGTTGTTAGAGTTTCCTCCCCAGGCCGACCCTTGGAACACTTGTGAGCACCGCTGATCTGTTGTTTTGGATTGTGATCTTCATTTAGTCTCAAGTACTGTGCGAGGCCTTCAGCTGTGTATTAATTTTGTCTGTTCTATGTTCAGTATATGGCCTTCAGCCGAACCTTATGTGAAGTATTTTAAGATTAGGCATTCAGCCGTGTTTTATTTAAAATTCTTGTTTGCTCTGTACTTAGGCCTTCAGTCGCGTTTGTTTTAAAATTTGTGGCTTTCAGCCGCAATGTATAAATTCATGTCTGTAAGGCTTCTCTTTAATTATCTTGAACTTCAAAAATGGCCTTAAGCCATACTGTGTAAATGCTTATCTTAAGGTTTGTCTTTAATTATTTTGAATAATTGTTTGGGTCTTCAGAAGTTAAGATTTTTCAAGTTTTCTTAAGATGGTTTTCTGTTGTATTGTGAAAATGCTTGTCTTTAAAGATTCCTCTCTATTATGTTAAAATATTATTAGGCTTTTAGCTCAGGAAGTAATTTAAATTTTCCTTAATATGTCTTTTAGCCGAAATGTGTAAATGCTTGCCTTTTAAAGAATTTCCTATGCTGATCTGAAATATTATTTGGAGCTTTAGCCGAGAAGATATTTTAATTTTATTTAAGTATGGCCTTCAGCCGTTTGTCTAAATCCTGGTGTTTTAAAAGGAATTATTTTAACTTTATTATTGAGAACTTACTTGGGCCCTCAGCCGTGAATTGATCCTTGTTGTTTTAAAGGGAAACTGTGCATTGGTTTTAGAGGAATAAAGTTATGTCTTCTTCTGTAACTAACAGTAACTGACCTTGGCCCCTTCCCACTACCTGATCCGCTGTGTTCTGCGAATCCAGATTTCACGCCGATTGTTGGTTCACCGCAGACAGGGGATGGGCATAACAGTAACTGTATTCGCACACGATGGTCAGAACCAACTCATGGCATTACTGTGCGGGATGGTGTTGGGTGCAACCACGAATCACAGTTGTTGGTGTCCAGAGCACTGTGACCAGTGCTACCTAAGTGAATATGCGACCCGCAGCCATACCCTTTCTCCACAACACCCTAGACGCCAATTTTCAGCGAGACAATGCACGAGCACAGGTTGCTGCACGAACACGAGCCTCCTTGGTGTGACAGGACATCAACCTTTTGCCCTGGTCCGCCTGATCACCAGACTTGAAGCCAATCGAAAATGTGTGGGATATGGTGAAACGACTGGCGCAGTGCTATGACCCGTTGCCAACCATCACAGATGAACTTTGGAACCAGACGACTGCAACATGGGTAGCTGTATCACAGGACGCCATTCGCACCTTATACGCGTCGATACCATCACGAATGGAATAAGTCATAAGGACCCATAGCAGACCCTCTGCCTGCTAGGCAACAGGACACATGCTAAACCGAGGTGACTGAAAAGCTAATCATTTCTGCAGAACATAGTAATGTACATTTTCTGTGAATATGAACGTCCTATCTTCAGTCGTTTAAGGTGTTCATTTTTCCTGAAACTGAGTGTAGTAATTTGCTTCTTTCTATTTCAGAGGACTATCACCGTCGTCCTAGAAAAATCCTGTTATGTATTAGTTCTGGGCTCACCAATTTTACCTTCTATTTCACGTTGCCTCACAATAATTTGTTTTCTGGTCTATTTCCGCAAGGCAGGAGGACTATAGCTATATTTAGAAATATATAAGCGTATATATTACCAAAAACATTTCAAATAATCAATGCATTTAATGAAAAATCAAGTACATGACTGTAATTGTTTATGAGACGACTCTTCAAACTCGAATTTCGTTTTCTGACTTCTTTCACTTACAACTCTGGGCCTCTACTTCAAATATTGCCTACGAGCTAAAATTTTTTTGTTGGAAATCATTTTACCATCATTGGTTCATTAAGATTTTTGAAATCTAAAATACGAACTGTGCGTCACGATCTGGTACTAAAATGTAAACATTGGTCGGACTATCCAATGTTGTCGGTAATGAAAAAGTATAATGCACCCAACCTGTGAATTCTTGTGAAGCATCGGCACACATCGGTGTTAGACATCTGAACTAAGATTGACAGCAAACAAAAAAAGCGGAGTTTTACCACAACAACGAGTGAAATACCTCGCATATCAATTACGACAGTAATCGAATATGAACATTCCAAGCTAAGATCTTTCCAAACTAAGTCGTTACACTAGCATAATTTCCCGCTTCTTAAAGCAAAAAATAATGCAGGTAAAGATAAATATTTAAATTTCCGGGAAAATGAAAACCGTGTACCAAACTGAGTTTCAAATCCGGGTCTTTTACCGTTCGCCCGCCAACGCTCTAGCAGCTAATCATTCCACTCACTAGTGACAATCCGCCCCTCTCTAGGTATGCAAAACTTCTGTGAAACTTGGAAAGTACGAGAGAGAAAAACTTCAGGGTGGGTCCTGAGTCCTGTTTGGCTATCTTAGGCGGTAGAGCATTAGCAAGCAAAAGGCAAAGGTTCCGTGTTCGGTCTCCGAAGGAGCACTCAATTTCAGTATGCTAGAAAGTTTCAGAACACAGTACACTCCTCTGCAGAGCGAAAATGCATCCTTATTGTTACTTGTTGGAACATATCATGGATTAATAAATTAACACAATGCAAAAGAAGCTGGGCGTTATGTTCACATACGTATTCCTGGTGCCTGGTGACTTTTGTGTTAAAGTGGTAACAATATTACACGTTTTAGCTAACAGACGATAATCGCACGATATTAGTTTCAACATGTTTTAAACGCGTCTCAGTTGACTTTTGAACCCAATTGAGTGATCTGTTCCATATAAAACTGAGGCCAACCGTTTCTAGTTGTTTCATACACGACACCAAATTTGTATTGTGCGCAGCAGAGATGACTTTTAGCGAGTAAGAAGATAATCGATATCTTTTTTCTTTACTCTTTTGTGATATTATCTACACAAATTTTCTAAAGAAGTTTGTGTTACCGTTCAGTAATTTAATCTCATGTGACAGGCTACCTTTTGAATGCTTGCCCCACATGTATTAGCGTTGCGGATGTTTCAGGAGAGGGCTATACAGCAGAGCACTGGCATCCCACGGCGTCACACACCATCTCCTTATCGCGGTGCATTGTGGGAGCCCAGGGGCACCGAAGTTATAGGTCCCTACATCGTCTATTCAGAGCCGCACGTCGTAACCGACGATGGCACAATGAAATATCTTACCGCGCTTTCAAAAGGCTTTGAGCGGCGATACAGCGAATGAGGATAGCAGCCGGCCCCAAGTATTTATCTAGTAATGGAACCGTTTCGAAGATACGCGGATTTATGAGCGCAGTAAACAGAGATTCTCTTGTCCATAAGTTTTTCTCACATCTCGCACGACCTTATGTATAAATTGACTTCCAAATACTTGCTAGCTTATTTTAGGAACAGTTAGTTACCCATACTATGGATCTCTTTCTATAATGTATCGTAACGGATTAGAAAGACGCAGTTTACAGAATATTAATATCGATATTTAAATATGATGTACGCTAACCAAGTGGATAAAACATAATTGGAAACAATATTTAATTTATTTACACGAGTAAATGTCTAAAACTTTTGCCTTAAGCTAGGTACAAGATTCTAAACAAAAAAACGTCCATCTGATTGAAGAGATAGATAGGTTCCAACGAAGATTGGCGTCATAACATCATTTAGTCGATGCGAGAGTGTTACTGACGGAGAGATTTTCTATTAATACTCCAGAAGAATAGGTTCTGGGAAGAGTCCGGCTACATGTTATTTCGTCCAACATATCTTCTATGAAATGGTCAGAAAGAAAACATTCTAGACATTTGGGACAGTACGGGGTTTTAACCATAGTCATTCTGTAAGTAGGCTGTTTAGGTTTTTTTATTGGTAACGCCACGTAGCGCACTCTATGATAATCACTGGCTGTGCTGTGTGCGGTCTGTGGCTGGGTGGCATTGTTGTAATATTCGCTATTGTAGTGTTGGGCTGTTAGCTGTTAACAGCGCATAGCGTTGCGCAGTTGGAGGTGAGCCGCTAGCAGTGGTGGATGTGGGGAGAGAGATGGCGGAATTATGAGAGCGGACGATCTGGACGTGTGTCCATCAGAAAGAGTAAATTTGTAATATTGGATATCATGGACTGATATATATATTATCACTTTTGAACACTATTAAGGTAAATACATTGTTCGTTCTCTATCAAAATCTTTCATTTGCTAACTGTGCCTATCAGTAGTTAGTGCCTTCAGTAGTTTGAATCTCTTATTTAGCTGGCAGTAGTGGCGCTCGCTGTATTGCAGTAGTTCGAGTAACGAAGATTTTTGTGAGGTAAGTGATTTGTGAAAGGTATAGGTTAATGTTAGTCAGGGCCATTCTTTTGTAGGGATTATTGAAAGTCAGATTGCGTTGCGTTAAAGATATTGTCTGTCAGTTTAGTGTTGATCAGAATAAGTAAAGAGCGAAATGTCTGAATATGTTCAGTTCTGCTCAGCTGTTTGAAAATCAAATAATGTAAGAGGTTTATCAGCACAGTAATTCATTAATTTTTCTAAGGGGACGTTTCAATTCCTCCTACGCGACTTCCAATAGAAGAAGATAGTGGTACAAAAAGAGATTAGTTCACATAATGACCTATATAACACAGTCCTATGAAATGGTCACAGTAAAAAAAGGTCTGTAAGTTAAGGCCACTAAGGAATTTTAACGAGAACCATTCTTCCCATGTGCCTTTTACGAGTAGACTAGGATAGTGATAGCAGAAAAGATTAATTCACATTATATTCATCCTGTGATTCAAGCTCACTTTCTTCTCCTTCTTGCTTGCTTCCTTAATTATAAACAGTCTATGGTTTAAGAAAACACATCTTAAATTATTGTGTGGGTTTAGACGCAGTCCTGTTGTGTACGGGTTGTGTCTTTGCTGAGTTATCAAATCATCCTTGACCCCAGGTTCGAAACCCACCATATGTTAAATCTTGATTAATAATCAGCATAGGTGGCGACTTCCGGCGTAAGCAGTCACCCTCATTCTGCCAACAGCCTTGTCAAAGACGGCGGAGGAGCTGTCGGTGTTGGTTTGCTGTTGCTTCTGGTAGGAATAACCCATCACTGAACGCAACGGGAAATCCATTGTTAAATGCAGAGGAGAGAGCGGATAGGTGGAAAGAGAACGTAGAAGGCCTCAGCGAGAGGGAGATTTGTCTGACGTGACAGAAGAAGAAACGTGGTCGGTTTGGAAGAGATAGGGATCCAGAATTTAAAAGAGGTTTGGAAGACTTAACATCAAGTAAGGCAAAAGGGATAGATAACAATCCATCGAAATTCTAAAATCATTGGGGGAAGTGGCAAAAATGAGAATCTATGAGTCTGGCGACGTACCATCTGACTTTCGGACTGCAAGAGCTGACAAGTGCGAGAATTATCGTACAACGAGCTTAAGGGGCTCCGGAACGCCCTATACTTGCAATGTTAAAATAACGCTTATAAATTACATCTTTCCTCACAAAGTATTTGAGGTAGGAAGTTGAACTTTTTACAGATTATTTATTGGAATATGGGCTACAACTTAACACAGGGATTTTACAAAATTTTAGTTCAGTTATTAAAGATGATTTTTTTTCAATTGTAATGAAAATTCACAACATTTTTTTGCAATTTTTTATTTATATATTCAAAAATACACAGTTTTTTGGAAAAAGGCTGTGTTAAATTATGCAGAAGGTACTGTGTAACATTTACTGAAAGTTTGAAACAAATATGTTTGGAAGATCCTTAGAAAACATGTAATTAGTATGAGAAAATAAAAGTTTTGGGAATCGAGTGACAAAGATTGGATTAACTTTTTAGTGCATTCCAGGTCCATAGAATGGATTATCTTCATCCTCTGCAAACTCCTCCTCCAGCTTCCTCTTGTTCCTCCTCCTGTTTACTCTTGCTTGTATTTCTAGACTCTTTACAGCCCTGTCTGCAGCCCGAAGGCGTTCCTTATCTAAAGCAAGCATCGCTCGTACCGTGTTAGAACCTATCTTCATTCCCATATTTCTAAATACCTTTGGCTTTCCAACATTTCTCCTTTTCTTAAAAGCCTTCACAAGATTTCTAATAACTTTACTTTTACTCATTATTATACTTCAACAAAACAGAGACTCAAGAAACCGAATTAATTACGAATATTTTCGAGATAACGACAGAGTAAATAAACATGAAACAATCGACAATCACACCAGCGATATATATTGAACCATCACAGGTTAGCCACAACACATACATTATCTCACATCACTAAAATGTACCTGATGAACACGGACGTTAATAATAACACCATTTGACAGCAGTTTAACAGCGCCACAGTGGGTCACGCCCATGCAGAACACATTTCAAAAAAATTTAAAAATAGTTGTAGTCTTCGGAATTGAATAAATTATATATCTATTAAAAGGTAATAGTCTGCAGATTCAGAAAACGCAAAAAAGTAAAAATTGAACTTTTCATGATTTTGAGCCTTTCCGGAGCCCCTTAACAGTATGTGTTAGATAACGATCAGTTTGGCTTTAGGAAAGGTAAAGGCACCGGAGGGGCAATTCTGACGTTGAGATTGCAATGGAAACAAGACTACAGAGAAGACACGTTCATAGGATTTGTCGACCAGGAAAAAGTTTTGACAGTGTAAAATGGTGCAAGATCTTCGAAATTCTAAGAAATATCAGGATAAGGTATAGGGAGGGGCAGGTAATATACAATATGTAAAAGAGCCAAGAGGGAATAATAAGAGTGGACAACCAATGACGAATTGTGACAATGGGTGTAAGACTGGGATGTAGTCTTTCGCTCCCACAGTTCAACCTGTACATCGAAGAAGCAATGACCGAATTAAAAGAAAGATTTAGGTGTCGATTTAAAATTCAAGGTAAAAGGATGTCAATGATACGCTTTGCGGATGACATTGGCATTGTGAGTGAAAGTGAAGAAGAATTACATGATCCGCTGAATGGAATGGACAGTCTAGTGAGTATAGAATATGGATTGAGAGTAAATTGAAGAAAGACGAGAATAATAAGAATTAGCAGAAATGAGAACAGCGAGAAACTTAGCATTAGGACTGATGGTCACAAAACAGATGAATTTAAGGAATTCTGCTACCTAGGCAGGAAAATAGCAAATGACGGACGGAGCAAGGAGGACATCAAAACCAGACTCACGCAGACAAATAGGGCATTGCTGGCCAAGTGAAGTCTACTAATAT
Organism: Schistocerca nitens; assembly: GCF_023898315.1. Lineage (NCBI taxonomy): Eukaryota > Metazoa > Arthropoda > Insecta > Orthoptera > Acrididae > Schistocerca > Schistocerca nitens. Next base: position 488,453,987 of record NC_064620.1, read on the forward strand.
CAAATATCGGCCTTAATTTGAGGAAGATATTTCTGAGAATGTACGTTTGAGGCATAGCGTTGTATGGTAGTGAAACATGGGCCGTGGGAAAACTGGAACAGAAGAGAATCGTAGTATTTGAGACGTGTCGCTAAAGACGAATGTTGAAAATTAGGTGGACTGGTAAGGTAAGGAATGAGGAAGTTCTTTGCAGAATTGTAGAGGAAAGGAATATGTGGAAAACACTGATAAGAAGAAGGGACAGGATGTTACGACATCTGCTAAGACATCAGGGATTGAGTTCCATGGTACTACAGGGAGCTGTAGAGGACAGAAATTGTAGATGCAGACAGAGATTGAAATATATCCAGCTAATAATTGAGGATATACGCTGCAGTAGTTTGTAAGTGCTACTGTGACCTGAAGAGGTTGGTTTGCCACAGGAGAGGAATTCGTGACGGGCCGCATCAGACCAGTCAGAATACTGAAAATTTTCATCTCATTTCCGTATGTTTCTATGAAATCAGCCACGCGTTTAATATTTGTAGGTTTGTGATCAAAGCGTTTGGGAGAAGCATTATTGGGAGAAGCTTATTCGCCCCTACGTGATCTAGTGTCAATTTTGCTAGTAGCACTTAGGTAATTTATTTCTTCTCTCATTGTAATCATGGTTGACGTTACTTTTCTGATCTCTAGTGCTTTATTTGCAAGAAATAAAATGGGACGAAAAATATAGGTGATGTTGTGGCTAAAATAATCCGCTCCTTAAACAGTTGTGTACATAGTAGGGACATGGATCACATTTCACTCACTTGGCACAGTTTTGCGCAATGAATGCTTCGTTCCTCAAACACGAGTTGCCCCAGACCAGAGTTCCATTTGACAACACTAAATGAAAATAAGCAAGGTTCATTAATGTTTGTATTGGTATTTGTTGCTTTCCAATCGGTGAAACAACACTAAACGTAAAAATGGTAAAACTGTGTTGTTTAGCCGGCCGGAGTGGCCGAGCGGTTCTAGTTGCTACAGTCTGGAACTGCGCGGCCGCTACGGTCGCAGGTTCGAATCCTGCCTCGGGCATGGATGTGTGTGATCTCCTTAGGTTAGTTAGGTTTAAGTAGTTCTGAGTTCTAGGGGACTGATGACCTCAGAAATTGAGTCCCATAGTGGTCAGAGCCATTTGAACCATTTTTGTGTTGTTTAAGTTCTAATGCATTTTTTATCCAATTTAAAATCTCATTTCTACGTACACAAAAAAATTTGATTTTGCCGTGCTTACTAATTCCTGCTCATAAAGAGCAATTAAAGCTGAGTTACTAGACTCAGTTTTCCAAAATTCCTTCACCAAAGAAGATGAAGTACATATTCCTAAATTTGAATCAACAGCAGCTGTCATCATGAGTAACTTAGAAGCAGATATCTTCAATGTAGCGAAGCACCTTAAATCACTTAAAAAAGCATTTTCCGCTCCAGGTTATATGCCTTATAGGTCTATTTCACAGTATGTTGACACAGTGGCTCTATACTTAGCTACCATCTGCTTGCTCCACGAAACATCGGTATCTAAAATCTGGGAAATTGCACAGATCACACAATACTCAAGAAAGGAAATAGTAGAAAGCCAATGAATTACAGTAGTAGGATTTTGTGATATATACGGCGTTTGAAAATTACGAATTACCTCAGAGAAAGCGTTGAGTTGACATATAGGACATATAGTCAACAGGGGTTCAGAAACTATCGTTAAACTCTACTAGCTCTTTATTCGCGCGAAGTAATGAGTGCTCTTGACAGACGATATCAAACTGATTCTATGTTTCAAAATCTTAAACATGGCTACGATTCAGCAACTGTATAAATTTGAAGAGATTGAAAAAATCACCCAACCAGTTGCAAACCAAAAGTTTATTTGGCTTTTAACCTAGGTTTCGATATTTCTAAAAGTATCTTTTTCAGAAGGAGTGGGCCTTGTTATATGACATGTTGGTAAATAACGTTAGATGAAGCCGAGCAACTATTGTCATAAATAAAATTGATATAAAAACCAGAAACATCACATTTCATGGCTTGATACAGTAGCCAGATTACATTCAGCGTTCATCAGAATATATGCACAAATGTATTCGCCGCCCACTGGTAAAGGCTCTTGTCTAAATAAAATTATAACAGGATTCCAAAGGATGAAATATTTGCATAACCTAAGTAATCACAATGCCAGAGACAGAGGTCTTTGTGCTCCAACTGATATCTCGATTATCTCCCATAAATGTTCAATGAGGTTCATGTAGCGCGATCTGCGTGGCAAAATCATTCGCTGGAATTGCCCAGAATGTTCTTCAAACCAACCACCAACAGCTGTGGCCCGGTGACAAGTTTGGGAACATGAGGTCCATGAATGGCAGCCCAGCATTAACCATTGCCAGTCAGTGATCGGTTCAGGTGTACAAGAGGATCCAGTGCATTCCATGTAAACACAGCCCACAGTATTATGGAGCCACAACCACCTGTCACAGTATATTGTTGACAACTTGCGTCCATGGCCTCTCGAGGTGTTCGCTCTTACCAACAGAAATCGGGACTCATCTGATCGTGCTATTGTTTTCCAGTCGTCTGGGGTCCAACGAGGTCGTCTTGTTAGTGAAGGCGCTCGCGTCTATTTCTGGTGCCGAAGCTCATTAACCCCAAATTTCGCCACGCTATCCTATAAGATACGTTCTTCGTACGTCCCACATTGATTTCTGCCGTTATTTCACGCAGTGTTGTCTGTTAGCACTTAGATCTCCACGCAAACACCGCTGCTCGCGGTCGTTAAGTGAAGGCCCTCGGCCACTGCGTTGGCCGTGGTGAAAAGTACTGCAGGAGGTTTGGTATTCTCGGCACAATCTTGACACTGTGGAACTCGAAATATTGAATTCCCCAACGTTTTCCGAAATAGAACGTTCCATGCGTTTTACTCCAACTTTCATTCCGCATTTATAGTCTTTTGATTCCCGTCGTCTGGTCACAATCACGTCAGGATCCTTTTCGCATGAATCACCTGAGTACAAAGGACTGCTTCACCAATGTACTGCCCTTTCATACCTTGTGTACGCGATGCTACTGCCTTCTGCATATTGCCATTCCTTGACTTTTTTGTCACCTCAGTACAGTAAAAAGTTCGATTACTTTTTTGAACGCACCTGGTATTCATATCCACAGCTTTAGTTTCCATCTTACCTTGTTCCCTGACGTTTCACGTACACCTTGTGCCACTGACACATTGTAACCTCACCGGTAAAATTATTAGGCACCCACTTAAAGGTTCCTCTTTGGTGCGCTACAGATAGTTTACAACTGATAACAATCAATCATGGACCCTCCACCGCTGACATGCAAAGGTCGAATAGAAACACCGCGCACATTGGATGCCTGAAGATAGATGAAGTTGCTAAGCCAAGCCTGCAGGTTGCGCTGTTGTATTTGACCACTAACAGCATCTCTGCAATACGTTCCCTAAACTGTAAGTGTCACTCGTGGGCAGAACAGTGTTCTGTGTAGCTGTGAGTGCCAGATCTCAGAGTTAAGTAAATTCTAACGTGGGAAAATTGTGTTCGTATGGTAAGCTCTTCCGCAACCAAGCGATCCGAAGTGTTTGGTGTTTTAAGACGTCCTGCATCGAAGAATTAGACCACATGCGAGAAAAGCGGAAAACATCTTCCACTGCGTCACAACGCAGTGAAAAGCGCGCGCTGAGTGATCACGACGGACGCTCGTTGTAGACTGTGCAAAAAATAAGAGGACGACAGCTCAAATGTCCCTGTAGAAGTGAATGTCGCACTTGCAAACCCTGCCAGCACGAGGGAAACATGAAGGGGCGTTCATAAAACAGGGAATTACAGGGCGCGCTAGAATTCCTAAGTCACTCAAAAGTGATGCAAGTACCCGTAACTGTAAAACGTTTTGTGGAAGCCATAAAACTTTGTAAAGAATGTGTCAGAACTCTCCATTACATAAATCAATATAGTCAACTTAGCGTTATTCTGTGCATTGTGTAAGCACTCAGATGTCGATAGTAACAATCTGAGGGCGAAACATGGGAGCGCGATTCAAAGCATTGTTGTGAGACGAGGTCTGCCTGCGAGAGTGGAAGTAGTAGTGTCGGTCTAAAGCTCGGAGGCAGAAGACGTGTCACGCTTCTCTCATGTCTGTGATGGCAGACCTTACCACACTCAGGACTGATTTCATTTGTACAGCCTGGTGAGGTTTAGATGGCTTAACAACGCTTGAAGATGGAATTCAAGATAAAATTCGCAAGCATAGCCCTAAAGCAATTGCAGGGTGAAGTTCGTGATTGTTACACCGAGTCTGCAATAATCCCACGTTTCAGTTGTCAATGACAGCAGCGTTCTTACCCTTCAAATAATAATTATTATTCTCCACATCTAAATAATATGCTGTGGTTACTAAATGTTAATGAAATTTTGAAATTGCTATAATTTCTTAATGTGGCACTCAGCCATTATTGACACATGTCATTTGTCATTGTCATTATTAATATTTGTTCATGATGATTATGAAGTTTTAAATAGACTTAATTAATTAAATTCATTCTCAAAAGTTATTTAGTAGTTAACAGGACCCAAGATAACTCCTGTTTATTAAATTCATTCGTAGTAACAACAAGCTTTAGGCGCTCCTGCTGCGCTTTGCTGTAAACCACATGGAAAAAGGCAGTCATCTAAAGAGTTTAGTGCAAAACTTAGTGCCAACACAGAGACAATGACACACCAGAACATGTCATGTACTCTGGTCTAGTAAATTCCATTGCACAAGTCTGATTCTGTATCATTTGAAAATTCTTGTTCAAAAACGCAGTCAGATAGCTTAGGTATTCATTGTTACAGGTTCATTTGTTCCTGTAGTTTTTAATATTCAGATACGCCGTCAGATAGCTTAGCCAAATGTTAGTTTTAAGATTTTCATGTAACGATCTATTGATGTCTTAAATGGCAGTGAAACTGACACTCCTACAACACAAACTCAGTGTTATGCTGGTTGGACTTAGCCGCTGTTGCTGCAAATTTCTTGCATATCCTTTACAAACCGCACTATGGAGTAACGAAAAAAATTCATTTGCAGGGATGAGTTTTATTTCACACCGTTTCCAGTTTCGGGCAAACTTTAGATCCCAAGAGTGTAAAATGGTGACGGTTCGGTAATGATTTGGGCAGCCATATCGTGGAATTCTAAGCGGTCCATTATTATTCTGCAAGGTCGCATTACTGCTAATGCTCACTGACCATTTTACCAAGTCTCGTTCATCCCATGGTACAAGGTTAGTTCCCCGTTCCAAGACGACAGGGCCCCCGATTACACAGCTGACATCGTCCGGAACTGGTTCCTTGAGCACGAAGCTAAGCTGTCGCATTTTACCTGGCCACCGCAGTACCAGATGTGAATATAACTGAGCTGCTGTAGTCTACTTTGGAGAAAAGCGTGTGTTATCGTTATCCCTCTCCGTTATTGTTAACTGAACTTGCCACTATTTCGTACGAAGAATAGTACAAGGTTCTCATGAAAAACCAAACGGGTCCCGTATTTATCCATTCTGAGACGACTGGCAGCTGTTTTGAATGCCAACGATTTTCCTACACCGTATTAACCGTGGGTAATGTGTTATGTCTCTGTTGTTTCCATGTTTTTGTTCACACCTTGAACAACATGGAAGCAAAATGGTGTGTATGTGCCAGTGGTTGCATGTGTAACAGTCGTATTACATGAATTTTTAATTCTCGCTAAAATGTAAACCCTCTGATGATGGTTATCAAACTATTGCTGAGCAATAGCAGAAAGTCCAAAAGTAGGAAGAATCCTTTCATTAACAATTTTGAAAACATTTGTTACGTGTTCACTGCAGAGATCGTCCGAACCGCTACCCGGCTACGCGTTTCGAGGAATTAGTAGCCTACTGTGGAAGCTGATCTCAAATTGGTTCAAATGGCTCTGAGCAGTATGGGACTTAACATCTGTGGTCATCAGTCTCCTAGAACTTAGAACTACTTAAAGCTAACTAACCTAAGGACATCACACACATCCATGCCCGAGGGAGGATTCGAACCTGCGACCGTAGCGGTCACGCGGTTCCAGACTGAAGCGCCTAGAACCGCACGGCCACACCGGCCGGCGATCTCAAAGTGGTGGAGTCCACAACCCGCACTGGACTGTAAAAAATCAGAGATAAATACGAGACCGTAATAGTCAGTACTTGTATACTGCTCATTCTCGAATTACCGATTTAAAAATATTTTGTCTGTGAAGGCCAAGATCGCTTGATTTTAATACCTTTATTCCAGTTACTAGTTTCGACAGAAGCGTACTGTCATCTCAGAGTGGCTTTACACTTTGCGTTTTTGTTCACGTATATGTGTCAGCAATATTTTGAGATACATTAAAATGTCCACATTGTTTGTCATTTATAAAACAGAATGCTCCCAGATGGGTTGTCAGATTAATAAAAGGTAAAAGTACAGCATCCGTAGTGGAGATATGAAAGAGGGCAGAATGAGCTATCGTGTTTAGACCTCTCCATAATCACACAACGAATCTACACATCCCTTTTGATGGTGTTCAGTACGAACTGTACAGCCTGCGTAGAAGGAATGGTGCACCAGCCGCAGCCATGTAATACGATGTTAGAACAGTGATCGTAAGTGGCCGGAGATGAGTATTACACATTTTCAGTGATAATCGCTTCCAAACGCGACAAGAATTGCTTCTGCCAGTGAATGCAGATGCTTTTAAACACGGTTTCGAGCAACCATTGCGAGGGGAACTGCATGGAAAAACGTACCTCGTAAAAAGTCTAGCCTTCAGCTGCATATGAAGTTTTATGTCTTTAATGAGGCCAACTAACAAAGAAACGGGACAGCCGGTGACTGGAAGCGTACAGTGTGGTCCAACAAATTATGATTTTTCCTCTTTTGGAAAGAGACAAAACGCTATTTTTACCGTTGGCCCGAGGCGGTTAATCCATACGTTTATGTAGTTTCTAGCTGTTACCAGAGATAGGGAGTTTTTTCTTATCATGACAGGGCCACTCATTCACATTAACCAGAATTTTTGTGTCATATTCTTTCTTTCATTCAAGCTCCTTAGGTATGCTGCGGACACTCCCGTCTTTCAAGATCACAACAGCCATGTTGGAACACGAGGGGATTTTATCGTACCTCGGCTAACGCACTAAATCACACGATATAAATCACATAGAAAATATGTGCAATTATTCTGAACAGCATGTGAATTGTACGAGAGGTGTTCAATAAGTAATGCAAGACACTTTCTTTCTGAAAGCACGTCGGTTTTATTGAGGATTCCAACACACCGTATTATTCTCCACTCTTTTGGTTACGAAACCCTATTTTTCAACATAATCTCCGGTCAATGCGACGGCTTTACGCCATCTTACTGGTAGGATCCGTATGCCCGCATGGTAGCAATCCGTTTGTCAGCGTCGGAGCCAACGTCTTGCTGCATCAGTAACCTCCCCATCATCCTTTATTGCATCAAACAGATGGAAGTCGGGTGTTGCGAGATCCGGGAGGAAAATCATTCCATTGAAGTTTTGTGATTGCCACAGGCTCGTAACGCGCAAACAGTTCCATACACAGGGTCCTTCGTTGTTCTTTATTGTCTTCTGTCATGTAATGAAGAACCCAGCAGGCACCCCCTTTGATTACCTCAACCGCCGGACGAGTTTGTCACTACTACCAACAGAGACAGCCTGTTGTTCAGCGAAGGGTTTGCTTTCATCCGTCGATCACCTCGAATGCGGGTGTCCGCACGTTTCAACATTGCAGGAGTCTCAGCTGTGTGCGGCCGGACGGCAGTCGCGAGATCGGGCAGGTTGGCGCGAACCTTTTAGCGACGGTAGCAGACGCCTAGTCCAACGACTCACTGTGCTTTTGTTCTCTGCCATGTACTAACAGCTATCTGCTAGGAACACACCTCCGTTGCAGATGCCAGTTTTAAGAGCACGCATAGAGCCGCTGCCTATCGAAGCTTCATAAAACTACAGGGGCTTAAGCTGGAATATTCCACGAAGACCCACAACAAATTCTGCATTTTTTAATCCAGAAGTGTCCGAGAAGAAACGTGTTACATTGTTTATTGAACACCTCTCATATCAATGAACATCCACGAAATTTGTTGGCTCTGGGCGATTTAATCATCAAAGCGTCCCTTCAGTTGGCTACGAAATGTCTAGAGAAACTTGTCTACTGTCTTTCTCGCCGAGTAGAGGCTACTATTTAAGGTAGAAGCGGCGTTACACACAGTTACAAAACCACTAACTTGGTGAAGTTGGGTATCACATCCCTCACCTACAAAACCCTGATCCGACGCTTCCTCTGCTGTTCGAATGTTTCGTTCCGTCCCAGCTAAGTTCCGTAATTCCCTCCAGATCCTCGAACGCCAAGCGCTCTGTCTCGCTTTCCTCATCCGTTTTCCATGTGCCAGATGGATCCTCTACCATCTCATCAACTTCCCTGCCGTCTTCACTCACATCGAACACTTACGTATCACATATACTGTCCACAAACAAGATTCCAATGACCCCTTTGTCTCGCCTGTGCTCACTAACCCTGGTATGCTGCCGAGCCTTCGCAAACACATCCCTCTATCCCTAAAGCTATACACGCTCCACATCCTATCTCAACGCAATTTCAATCAACTCCCTCTCCCATACAGTGAGATCTGCCTTGCTATGTATCCCACGTACCAACTTTAACCCTTCCCTACCTACCCAACTCCAACGTCATCAGAATTGAGTTGCCATCAATTCTTCGAATGAAGCACTAGTGTAAAGATTGAATTCATGACATCCAGTGATTTATGGCCCCATATCACATGCCTGAAGATGGCATAATGAAATGCTGAAACTGGTAGCCTTCAAAATAAAATAACATCTTAAGTCACACCGCTGCTGCTGAATTTCATTGACATTGACAGTTACATCAGAATTCCTCTCTCCCTTTTCCTTTCCACCCATCCATTATCCCTTTCCTTTAGTACCACCACCTTCCCCACACACCATTATTCCTTTTCACCTCTATTCGTTCCACCGTATGTACTCCCACTATCCACTTCACCTCTTACCTATAAGATCCATAGTTTCCCCGCGTACGAGACCCCAATCTCGTTATCAACACCCCTCAACCTCTCTGAAACATATCCTCTGCGCCCATAACGCTTCTCACCCACTGCAGGTCCTCTAGGTGTTAAGAGAAAGTGCAGTCCTCCAGTGCTTTCTCATGGGAGAATTTCAAATCATCGCAGTTGTGTTTTTTAAATGGTATATATATTTTAGTTGTCTCTCCTTGATAATTTTAAAATGTTAACAGTCTTCATATTTTTTTCTACCATCTTTGTTGTACCTTTATGAATGCTCTTGGCTGGAGAACGGGATGTTGTACCACCGACGGCCCATTCCCTGCCCATAAGGGGCGTGCGGTATAAAATAACAGCAAAAGATAAAAAACAACACGCAATTAGCGTGATGTCTCCTGGGGATTAACCTTATATCAGGTGTGGTTACTACCCTTACTTTTGCTACGTGGTGCCCTGTTACGCGATGCTAGGCACACGATGGAATTGTGCCCACTATTGCGCCAACTGCTGTAACCACTGAATGTCCGTGCGAGCCAATCGGAAACTTTGTCCGCAGCCGCCTCCAGAAGCGCGCTGGGCGGAAGAATGCGTCTTCACTGCAGCGCCGACTTGCACCGGGGAGTCGCTACAAGTATTCGCGGAACGCCCGCTGCGGACGCGCAGCAATTCGGGCGTCGCGTCGCCGCGGCTCGCCCCGCCATGCCGTGCCCCTCCCTACCCAACCCGGCGCGGCCGCGGCCGTCGCGTCGGCCCGTCTGATCCGGTTCGGCGCGCCGCCGCCAGGGGCGCCCCGTTCGCATTCCGCGGGCCGCTCCGTCGGCACGCCAGGAGCGCCGCTTCGCGTTCCGGCACCGCCGGCCATCAGCTCAGTTTGGCGCCTCCGGCCGGCCGCAGGATGCTGACGGAGGTGGGGCGCAGCCGCTCGCTCAGTTTCCCTAATTCCTCATCTGCAGGCAGACGAGGGTCAGAGTCCACATCGGTTCGCGGCTACGTTGTCAGGTCACTTTAGACGCGATGGATAGGCCGGTATTACACTATCAAATTTCTTTGTCAAATATCTTTGTCAAAGATATTTGATGGTGTAACAGGGAACTTTGTCAAATGTCGTCCAATATTTGATCAAATCTAGGGCCTCGCTGTAGATTTGATCAAACAAGTCGCTTGTCTTCTGTTCACTGCAATGTGACGTGTTACCACATGGAGCGCTAGCATCGCTGCAGCGTTCTGTCGTCTGTAGTGTTTTTAGAAACATTGCCGGTAAATACGATTGCTGTGTATAATTGGAAGGAGAAACAGCATTGGTCGTATTTTTTTTTTTTTGTTTTATTATCCGCAAAATCTATTTTCGGTCACTTAGTGACCATCCTCTGTGCTGTAATATACAATTAAAATTGGTAGGCACTGGTATCAACAAGCTTAGAGCGATCACATAAACAGTTTATGTGATCGCTCTAAGCTTGTTGATACCAGTGCCTCCCAAATTTAATTGTATATTACAGCACAGAGGATGGTCACTAAGTGACCGAAAATCGATTTTGCGGATAATAAAACAAAAAATACGACCAATGCTGTTTCTTCTTCCAATCATATCCATTATCTGGTCGTGGTGCACAGAACACTCCATGGAGTCGCCAATCAATACAATTGGTGTGTGCCAACAACTGCAAAATTAATAGAGATGTATGAAGCTGATGAGGCGCTTTACAACGTGAGGCACCGTGAATACAACGTAACCTAACCTAACCCTTTCCTGTAGCAAGGAATCGGAGTGTTACAGTGAGCCTGTCTTCTGCAGATGTAGCAGTTCTTAAGTGAATATTGTGCTTTGTAGTATGAGGATACATTTCACTGAGCACATACAGAAATGTATGCTCATCCATTCTTAAGTAATTGATGTATGACTTGACGTCCTCCACTACAAGCTCACGTAACATATTTTGTTGAATGCTTTTATCGTGTCGTCTTAAAACCCACGGCTTCACCCAGGTATGTTTCCTTTTTTCCCCACTTCTCTTCCGCATGTGTACACAGTACAATTGTGGTACATGCAACTGCTGTGGTTAATAAGCTGTTGTTGTGAGCCATCTTGAACTTTGACGAAAAATATGATGACAGTGTAATACCCCTAATAGCACTACGTCAAAGATCTTTGTCAAATATATTTGACTGAGTATTTGATTACATCTTTGATCAAATCTTTGACACAGTGTAATACCGGCCACACGAGCGAATAACAGGCGCAGAGCACTCACAGCCAGCTCGCAGCGTCAAAAATCGTTTCGGTGCACATAGGTCGACATCGCAGCGATAATGACACTGCAGTTCTACAACACTACAGAAAATTAAGGTTTTATGAAGATCGCAGCACAGCTGCTTAGCAACAGAAGATCCTTTGTTAGGTTTGAAAATATCAGAACATGTTGGCGGAATAAAAAGGTAGCGATCTCGCTTCCGCACTATTTAACTTGTATGCCAGCGACCAACTACGTAACAAGAGATTTTGTTATAAGAACGTAGGCTTCCGCGGCCGGTGTCATAGTGATTAAAATTCTTCTGGGTATTATGCCGCGTCATTGCTAAAAACTAACAACAATAATGAACTAAAACCGACGTTTCGGCCGAATTGCAACGGCCTTCCTCAGGGCACGACTGGTTTTGCATGGGGATAGGTGCTTCTAGTTATTACAGACTATCGATGTCTAACGTCACTGTTGTAAAACTTTTAATTGGCCCTCTAATATGATTGGATAGTCAAGACGTAAGGGAAGATTAGGCTATTCGTGGATGTCAATGTCGTCAACGATTGGGAGCTGTCCACCAGTCAGCGTTCGGCTACTGGTCGGCAAGTTTTCCTCATGATGTGCGTGGAAGTGGGCTGACAGTTGCTCTGCAGCTGATTGTACAGATACGTCCGTATTCCGTTTAGCTTCTGCCCCGCGACCGTTCACGGCCCGTTGGACTGGGATGGCCGGCAGCCGGCAGCCAGTCTGTTGATGTTGTCAGGCTGCTTAATAATTTCGATCGCCTCCCTTATTTCGCGTTCTCACATCCACGATTCTTTCTCAGCACTCGGTCTTTCTGGAACATAATAGGTTTTCCACAGTCACGGTGGTGTTCCGCTATCGCCGATTTATTATGTTGTTGTAATCGTACATAGCGTTCGTGTTCAGCTACTCTTAAGCTGACATGTCTCCCTGTTTCTCCTATGTAGGCAGCTCCGCACTCACACCGTAGTTCGTAAACACCTGCAGTCTTAAGATTGTTGACTACATCCTTGGTGGAACCTGTCATTTCATTTTACAACAGTCACGTCATACATCGATAATCTGTAATAAATAGAAGCACCTATCTCCATGCAAAACCAGTTGTGCCCTGAGGAAAGCCGTAGCAATTCGGCCGAAACGTCGGTTTTAGTTTATTATTGTTCTTAGTTTTTAGCAATATCCAGAAGAATTTTAATCACTAAGAGATTTTGTTGGCTCTGAGCACTATGCGACTTAACTTCTGAGGTCATCAGTCGCCTAGAACTTAGAACTAATTAAACCTAACTAACCTAAGGACATCACACACATCCATGCCCGAGGCAGGATTCGAACCTGCGACCGTAGCGGTCACGCGGTTCCAGACTGAAGCGCCTTTAACCGCACGGCCACACCGGCCGGCAGAGATTTTGTATTTGTGGACATCCACAGCCCCCAGAGCCTTAATAAATGTAAACTTGGTCCGAGGTGGGCTGTAACGTGAATTTTTATTTAATCGTGCGATTAGCTAATTTCGACTACTTTTCATTGTCATTTACAAGTGCTTGACAATGACACATAGTCCAAATTAGCTAACCGCACGATTACATAAAACTCACGTTACAGCATACCATGTTTAAGTGTACTGAACAGGTAACAAGACTTGCAGCTCTTTTATTTATGCGTATGATCTGGCCATCTTGACGGAGCCAAGGTCATTGAAGACGTCTAGTGACAACTTTCAGATGCTCTTGATGACCTGACAGAGTATACGAAGTCAGCAGCTTGAAATCATATCCAATCACAGCAGGTCCTTGTCACCTCCGCAACAGACATACCAACCACAGATGAAGCGATTCATGGCCGAGAACTGCTGGAATTCATAGTTCTACCGCTAAATACCTCCTGGTGGCTCTTGATAGTGGTCTACAATTCAAGAAGCAGTGTCAAAATCAAATAACAAGACTCCCTGAAGGCGCTGTAGTCGATAGATATTTTGAACCGTCGGGCGGACGCCATTGTGGTGCTAAGAGTCTGTTAAGCAGAAGTACATTGTCGCTCTTCACCATACTGATAGAATACTGCATATTTATCTGAGCATATATCAGGATATATGCACCTACTAATTTCTTAGGATTCTCACCAGTTTAGAAGTTATGCGGGTATTCTGAGAAACACAGGGCAAGTATTGCGAGACAAGCTTGACCAAAAAAAAAAAAAAAATTTCAAATGTGTGTGAAACCTTATGGGACTTAACTTCTAAGATCATCAGTCCCTAAGCTTATACACTACTTAGCCTAAATTATCCTAAGGACAAACACACACACCCATGCCCGAGGGAGGACTCGAACCTCCGCCGGGACCAGCCGTACAGTCCATGACTGCAGCGCCTAAGACCGTTCGGCTAATCCCGCGCGGCAAGCTTGACCACTGTAATACATATAAATGCAAGGGAATCAAAAGAACTGACTACGAAAGAAGCACACAAATGGAAATAGTTCTGCAAAATAACTTGTATCTATTTTAACGTCACTGACCGACGTCCACTTGGCAATATCCAGTTTTAAACCCTCTTCTGCAGCCACATTCCTCCCTGAGCTAGAATGTCTCACTATATTCCACAAAACCTAACACAGATGAAATGATTATTTTATCTTTGTATTGACCGGATAGCTACGCGCCTGCCCAAGCCTGCAACTTGCCAACTGCCACCTTTCGTCTACCGTCCAAGTCCCTCTCCCCTCTCCCGATACTCTCCCCCGCCCCTTGCTCCCTGAGCAGTCAGCAGCACCCCATTTCCTAACGTTAAATCACTTTATTTTCTGCCTCAGTGCTGTTAGCAACAGTACTGAGTTTGCGTGGAAGTTCTCCTTTCTTAAGCCACGTTTTGGCCATACTCTAGTTTAGATTCTTTAGAAACTCACCAACTACGGCACGCATATTGTCCTGGTAACTTATCACAGAGTGAGCCCTCCCAGGACTTCCAGAGACAGAAGAATAAGCAGGCTAAAACAATTATCCAACTTAAATGCGGCTTCAAATGAAGAAACTTTACATAATACAGACTATTCAAAAAATCACAGAATGTACATAACGCTTGTCTCGGCTGACATTCAGGCAGCACTGAGGCAAAATGCCGAGGAAACCACTCGAGCCTGTAATGAAGCCCAATAGTAATCTGAGCCGCGGGAACACACAATGGGTCGTTAATAGCTGAATTAACCCTTGTAGGGATAAACACCCTAATTATCCAATCTCTAAAAAAGAAGAAAGGAACGACGCACCACGAAGGAATCACCTTGATGGGACGGGAATCGGTGGTTATGATGTACACTCATGACATATGTCATTAAGTGTAGAGCTGTTGAATGTTCCCCTGAGAGATATTGTGCCAAATTCTGTCCAACTGACGTATTATATCATCAAAATCCCAATCTAATTGGAGGGTCCTGCCCATAATGCTCCAGACGTTCTCAATTGGGGAGTGGTCTGGTGACCTTGCTAGCCAAGGTAGGGTTTAGCACAAAGACAGTGTAAACTCTTACCGTGTGTGAATGGGTATCATCTTTTTGAAATGTAAGCCCAGCAAGGCTTGCCATCACCGGTAACAAAACGGGACACAGAATATCGTCAACGTACGGCTGTGGTGTAAGGATGCCGCGGCGGACAACCAAAGAGGTCCTACTATGAAATTAAATGGTTCTCGCCGCGGTGGTCTAGCGGTTCTAGGCGCGCAGTCCGGAGCCGCGCGACTGCTACGGTCGCAGGTTCGAATCCTGCCTCGGGCATGGATGTTTGTGATGTCCTTAGGTTAGTTAGGTTTAAGTAGTTCTAAGTTCTAGGGGACTGATGACCACAGATGTTAAGTCCCATAGTGCTCAGAGCCGTTAAATGGTTCTCCATACCATTACTCCTGGTTCTTAGGCATTACGGCGGCCAACAGTGAGGTGGGTATAACACCACTGTCTAGGGCGCCTCGTTACGTCTTCGTTGGTTATCAGTGCTCAGTTCGAGGCAGGACTCATCACTGAAGACAGTTTCAATCCAGTCAATAAGATTCCATGTGGAAGTCTTTTCTGGAGACGCCCTGGACAGCGGTGGAATACAAACATGAATGTCATCTGCTATAGGGCCTGACAACCAGGAGTCAGGAGTCGTTGTGCGGGGTGCCACTTCGTTTCATAGCACGACCTCTTTCGTTGTCATCTGCGATACCCTTGCAGCATAGTGGTATGTCGACGATATACTGCGCCCCGTTTTGTTGCAGGCGACAGTCAGGTTGGTATCTCATCGCTCTCTGGGGCGTCTTCAGACACGCCTTCCGCCTACAATCTCATTACTAGAGTGGAATTGTCTTCAGTGATGAGTCCCGCTTCGAACTGAGCCCCAATAATCAGCAAATTATGATCAGCGAAGACGTATCGAAACGCCCTGAACAATGGTGGGATACCAACCTCACTGTTGCCCACCATACAGTCTGACAACCAGGATTAATGGTATGGGGTACCATTTCATTTCACAGTAGGACCCCTTTGATTGTCAGCCGCGGCATCCTTCAGCCCACTAGTATGTCGACGATATTCTAGGCCCCATTTTGTTGCAGGTAATGGCAATCTATACTGGGCTTACGTTTCAGCAAGGTAATGCCCGCTAGCACACGGAAAGAATTTCTACTGCTTGTCAACCCTTATCTTGGCCAACAAGGTCGCCAGATCTCTCCCAAACTGGAGGGTTAGGGGCAGGTCTCACCATTCAGATGGGGATTTTGATGATCTAATGCGCCACTTGGACAGATTCTGGCACATTGTGCTTCAGGAGGACATTCAATAACTCTGTCAATCGATACCAAGCCGAATAATTGCTTGCATGAGGGCCAGAGGGGGGCCAACACGTTATTGATTTGTCCAGTTTGTGAAGCACTATCTCTTAAATAAATCATCCAATTTTTCTGAAATTGTAATCAAAGATTTGTATGTACATGTACAACAAATATATCCATTTCAATTCCATTCGAATAATTTCTACTTTGTAATTGGTTTTTTTTATCTCACAATCTTTTTCATTCTAAAACTAGCTCTTTAATTCCCGTTCACTAAACATCCCAATTCACTAAAACTAATATACTAATAATTCGCGAAAAATGAGACTAAATTTCATATAGTTCAGTTATATTTACTAGATTCTTATCCTCTACATCCTCTTCACTGTAGATATTACGTGGATGTCTGTTGTAACAAAATTTTTCCACTCACCTCTCCCTCCGTAGTTCGAAGAGAGGGCTTATTGATATGGCTTTCCTTTAAATAATATTTCTGTTGTCCGTGAGTACCTAAATT
The DNA here is from genome assembly GCF_023898315.1 of Schistocerca nitens. Lineage (NCBI taxonomy): Eukaryota > Metazoa > Arthropoda > Insecta > Orthoptera > Acrididae > Schistocerca > Schistocerca nitens. The sequence continues at coordinate 488,470,686 of NC_064620.1, forward strand.
TTCTGCATCTTCGGAAATATGTGTGTCTCAAATCTCGTGGGACTTATTTTTTGCATCCCATATGATCTCATACTGATCAGAATCCTAGTCACCTGTCGTGTATGTATCATCACGCATTAAAAATTGAGTTTAAAATTACTCGCAACATTCACCCTGGATACTAAGCTAACTGCAGAAGACGAATTACAATACTAAAAATTCATTCTACGTGTTACAGCTGGAACTTTAATTCGGTAAAACAGCAATGTACAGTCAAGAAGGGAATAAAGGTTTATCAGAAGCAAAATTTGTATAGAGCATTTAATAACAGACTAATGCAATTACTTTAAATACTTACGCTGCATATTCTCTTGCCTAATTGGTCTAGATATACTACTTTTTTTGAGTCGTCATTCTTTTGACTGGCTGGATGCGGCTCGCCACAAATTCCGCTCCTGTGCCAACGTTGACATTTCAGAGAAGCATTTGCAACGTACATCTTCAGTTATTTGCTGGATGTATTCCACTCTCTGCAGTTTTATTTCCTCTACAGCTCTCTCTAGTTCCATGAAAGCTATTCCCTGATGTCTTAACAGATGTTCTAATACCCTGTCCCTTTTTCTGCTCAGTGCTTTCCATATAATCCTTTCCCAGCCGATTCAACGGAGAACCTCCTCATTATTTATCTTCTCTTGCGTTCTAATTTCCAACATTCTTCTGTAGCACCAAATCTCAAATGCTTCTATTCTCTTCTGTTTCAGTTTCCCCAAAGTCCATGTTTCACTACCGTACAATGCTGTGCTTCAAACGTATAGTCTCAGAATTTTTTTTCTCAAATTAAAGCTTACGTTTGATACTGGTAGGTTTTTCTTGGCTTGGAATGCCCTTTTTGCCAGCGCTAGTCCGCATTTGGTGTCCTCCTTGCTTTGTCAGTCATTGATTATTTTACTGCCCAGGTAACACATTTCCTTAACCTCACCTACTTCGCAATGATCAATTATGATGTTTCCTCGCTGTCTTATTTCTTCTACTTCTCATTACTTTCATCTGACTTCGATTTACTCTCAATCCCTATTGAATACACATTAGACCATTCCATATTGTGTTGTCATTAAACTGTTCGCTCCATTCAGCAGGTCTTCTTCACTTCAACTAAGGATAGCAAAGTTGTGTTGTCGAACCCGTGTTCTAGGGGTAGCGTCTTTGATTCATAATCAAAACGTCTTCGGTCCCGGGATCGATCCCCGCCACTGTCTAAATTTTGATAAATAATCAGCATTGGCGGCCGAAGACTTCCGGCATAAGAAGTCACCCTCATTCTGCCAACGGCCTTGTCAAAGAGGGAGGAGGAGCGGATAGAGGTTCAGGGCACTCTCTTGTCCTAGGGGTGGGAAATTGCCCCTAAAGGCGGACGAATCAGCAATGATCAACGACATGAGGATGCAGAAGGCAATGGAAACCATTGCATTAAAGACACGTAACGTGTATCCACAGGACATGTGGCCTGTAATTGAAGAAGTGTCATGATGATCTCTCCATTGGCAAAAGATTCCGGAATAGTCCCCCATTCGGATCTCCGGGAGGGGACTGGCAAGGGGGAGGTTAACATGAGAAAAAGATTGAATAATCTACGAAAGGATAACGTTCTACGAGTCGGGGCGTGGAATGTCAGAAGCTTGAACGTGGTAGGGAAACTAGAAAATCTGAAAAGTGAAATGCAAAGGCTCAATCTAGATATAGTAGGGGTCAGTGAAGTGAAGTGGAAGGAAGACAAGGATTTCTGGTCAGATGAGTATCGGGTAATATCAACAGCAGCAGAAAATGGTATAACAGGTGTAGGATTCGTTATGAATAGGAAGGTAGGGCAGAGGGTGTGTTACTGTGAACAGTTCAGTGACCGGGTTGTTCTAATCAGAATCGACAGCAGACCAACACCGACAATGATAGTTCAGGTATACATGCCGACGTCGCAAGCTGAAGATGAACAGATAGAGGAAGTGTATGAGGATATTGAAAGACTAATGCAGTATGTAAAGAGGGGCGAAAATCTAATAGTCATGGGCGACTGGAATGCAGTTGTAGGGGAAGGAGTAGAAGAAAAGGTTACAGGAGAATATGAGCTTGGGACTAGGAATGAAAGAGGAGAAAGACTAATTGAGTTCTGTAACAAGTTTCAGCTAGTAATAGCGAATACCCTGTTCAAGAATCACAAGAGGAGGAGGTATACTTGGTAAAGGCCGGGAGATACGGGAAGATTTCAATTAGATTACATCATGGTCAGACAGAGATTCCGAAATCAGATACTGGATTGTAAGGCGTACCCAGGAGCAGATATAGACTCAGATCACAATATAGTAGTGATGAAGAGTGGGCTGAAGTTCAAGACATTAGTCAGGAAGAATCAATACGCAAAGAAGTGGGATACGGAAGTACTAAGGAATGACGGGATACGTTTGAAGTTCTCAAACGATATAGATACAGCAATAAGGAATCGCGCAGTAGGCAGTACAGTTGAAGAGGAATGGACATCTCTAAAAAGGGATATCACAGAAGTTGGGAAGGAAAACATAGGTACAAAGAAGGTAGCTGCGAAGAAACCATGGGTAACAGAAGAAATACTTCAGTTGATTGATGAAAGGAGGAAGTACAAAAATGTTCCGGGAAAATCAGGAATACAGAAATACAAGTCGCTGAGGGATGAAATAAATAGGAAGTGCAGGGAAGCTAAGACGAAATGGCTGCAGGAAAAATGTGAAGACATCGAAAAAGATATGATTGTCGGAAGGACAGACTCAGCATACAGGAAAGTCAAAACAACCTTTGGTGACATTAAAAGCAACGGTGGTAACATTAAGAGTGCAACGGGAATTCCACTGTTAAATGCAGAGGACAGAGCAGATAGGTGGAAAGAATACATTGAAAGCCTCTATGAGGGTGAAGATTTGTCTGATGTGATAGAAGAAGAAACAGGAGTCGATTTAGAAGAGATAGGGGATCCAGTATTAGAATCGGAATTTAAAAGAGCTTTGGAGGACTTACGGTCAAATAAGGCAGAAGGGATAGATAACATTCCATCAGAATTTCTAAAATCATTGGGGGAAGTGGCAACAAAACGACTATTCACGTTGGTGTGTAGAGTATATGAGTCTGGCGATATACCATCTGACTTTCGGAAAAGCATCATCCACACAATTCCGAAGACGGCAAGAGCTGACAAGTGCGAGAATTATCGCACAATCAGCTTAACAGCTCATGCATCGAAGCTGCTTACAAGAATAATATACAGAAGAATGGAAAAGAAAATTGAGAATGCGCTAGGTGACCATCAGTTTGGCTTTAGGAAAAGTAAAGGGACGAGAGAGGCAATTATGACGTTACGGCTAATAATGGAAGCAAGGCTAAAGAAAAATCAGGACACTTTCATAGGATTTGTCGACCTGGAAAAAGCGTTCGACAATATAAAATGGTGCAAGCTGTTCGAGATTCTGAAAAAAGTAGGGGTAAGCTATAGGGAGAGACGGGTCATATACAATATGTACAACAACCAAGAGGGAATAATAAGAGTGGGCGATCAAGAACGAAGTGCTCGTATTAAGATGGGTGTAAGACAAGGCTGTAGCCTTTCGCCCCTACTCTTCAATCTGTACATCGAGGAAACAATGATGGAAATAAAAGACAGGTTCAGGAGTGGAATTAAAATACAAGGTGAAAGGATATCAATGATACGATTCCCTGATGACATTGCTATCCTGAGTGAAAGTGAAGAAGAATTAAATGATCTGCTGAACGGAATGAACAGTCTAATGAGTACACAGTACGGTTTGAGAGTAAATCGGAGAAAGACGAAGGTAATGAGAAGTAGTAGAAATGAGAACAGCGAGAAACTTAACATCAGGATTGATGGTCACGAAGTCAATGAAATTAAGAAATTATGCTACCTAGGCAGTAAAATTACCAATGACGGACGGAGCAAGGAGGACATCAAAAGCAGACTCGCTATGTCAAAAAAGGCATTTCTGGCCAAGAGAAGTCTACTAATATCAAATACCTGCCTTAATTTGAGGAAGAAATTTCTGAGGATGTACGTCTGGAGTACAGCATCGTATGGTAGTGAAACATGGACTGTGGGAGAACCGGAACAGAAGAGAATCGAAGAATTTGAGATGTGGTGCTATAGACGAATGTTGAAAATTAGGTGGACTGATAAGGTAAGGAATGAGGAGGTTCTACGCAGAATCGGAGAGGAAAGGAATATGTGGAAAACACTGATAAGGAGCAGAGACAGGATGATAGGACATCCGCTAAGACATGAGGGAATGACTTCCATGGTACTAGAGGGAGCTGTAGAGGGCAAAAACTGTAGAGGAAGACAGAGATTGGAATACGTCAAGCAAATAATTGAGGACGTAGGTTGCAAGTGCTACTCTGAGATGAAGAGGTTAGTACAGGAAAGGAATTCGTGGCGGGTCGCATCAAACCAGTCAGTAGACTGATGACCAAAAAAAAAAAAAAAAAAAAAAAGCAGTGTCAACAACTGTTTCTGTGGCTTTACCTCTCCTAAAGCCAAACTGACCGTCAGCTAACACATCATTTCTTTCACATTCTTCCAGCTCTTAAGCTGATTGTGCGATAATTCTCGCACTTGTCAGCTTCTGCAATCTTGAGAATTGTGTGGATGATGTCCGAGGTCTGTTCAGAAAAGTCCGGAACTTTATCTACAAAATTTTTCTACGCTTACCTTTTTCCTATTGAGCATGGCCTACTTCGGAATACTCTCCTCCACAACAGATACACAGCTCCCAACGCCGGTTCCACTACCGTAAGTTGTCTTGGTACGCCTCTTCCTGGATCTGGAAAGCACGGAGGATGGGGCAGCACAGTGATTGGGTTTTGTATGCAATAGTCACGCATGACTCGAGCCGTTGGACGAACTCGGCTGCAACGTTATGCATTCCAAGATGCTGTGTCAGGATTTCATGACTTGGTCCAACAGAAATATTATGTTCTTCTGCAATCTCTGGAAAGTCCATCTTCGTTGGGCATGCACAATTTCTTTGACGTTCCTGACGTGAGCGTCGTCGGTAGACGTCGAAGGGCGTCCTGAACCAGGATCATCTTTAACTTCTGTCCGCCATTTTTAAACTATGGGAACCATTCCTAACAGGGCTTAAAAACCCGTCACTGTAGGCTTCCGGCATCATTTGGTGAGTCTCTGTAAAGGTTTTCGCGCAAAATTAATGCAGACGCGTTTCTCGTCTATCTCTCCCATCTCGAAATTGGTAAACTGTGCGAAATAACGTTCTATTCAGTGCAGCAATGAACAATAACTAACAGACATGCAACAGTGAAACTTCCGACAGTTACACATTAAACACAGGCGTTTGTAGGAATGCCAACCGCATTTCACGCCATTGGCGCCAAATTACGAATGTTCCGGAATTTTTGAACAGACCTCGTATATCGCCAGACTCATACATCTACACACCAACGTAAACAGTCGTTTTGTTGCCACTTCCCTCAAAGGTTTGACAAATTCTGATGGAACGTTATGTATCCTCTCTGCTTATTTTACCTGAAGTCTTCCAATGCTCTTTTACATTCTGTCCTAATTCTCGATCCCTGTCTCTTCTATATCGATTTCTGTTTCTTCTTCTACCACGTCATCAGACAACTCTTCCCCCTCATAGAGGCCTTCAGTGTACTGTTTCCATATCTGCTCTCTACTGTGTCTTTAAGAGTGGAATTCCAATGCACTGTCATGTTACCACCTTTACTTCAATTCATCTGAAGGGTGTTTTGACTTTTATGTGTGCCAGGTCATTCCTTCCAACACTCATTGCTTTTTCGATTTGTTCGGTATTTCATGTAGCCATTTCGATTTACACTCCTGGAAATTGAAATAAGAACACCGTGAATTCTTTGTCCCAGGAAGGGGAAACTTTATTGACACATTTCTGGGGTCAGATACATCACATGATCACACTGACAGAACCACAGGCACATAGACACAGGCAACAGAGCATGCACAATGTCGGCACTAGTACAGTGTATATCCACCTTTCGCAGCAATGCAGGCTGCTATTCTCCCATGGAGACGATCGTAGAGATGCTGGATATAGTCCTGTGGAACGGCTTGCCATGCCATTTCCACCTGGCGCCTCAGTTGGACCAGCGTTCGTGCTGGACGTGCAGACCGCGTGAGACGACGCTTCATCCAGTCCCAAACATGCTCAATGGAGGACAGATCCAGAGATCATGCTGGCCAGGGTAGTTGACTTACACCTTCTAGAGCACGTTGGGTGGCACGGGATACATGCGGACGTGCATTGTCCTGTTGGAACAGCAAGTTCCCTTGCTGGTCTAGGAATGATAGAACGATGGGTTCGATGACGGTTTGGATGTACCGTGCACTATTCAGTGTCCCCTCGACGATCACCAGTGGTGTACGGCCAGTGTAGGAGATCGCTCCCCACACCATGATGCCAGGTGTTGGCCCTGTGTGCCTCGGTCGTATGCAGTCCTGATTGTGGCGCTCACCTGCACGGCGCCAAACACGCATACGACCATCATTGGCACCAAGGCAGAAGCGACTCTCATCGCTGAAGACGACACGTCTCCATTCGTCCCTCCATTCACGCCTGTCGCGACACCACTGGAGGCGGGCTGCACGATGTTGGGGCGTGAGCGGAAGACGGCCTAACGGTGTGCGGGACCGTAGCCCAGCTTCATGGAGACGGTTGCGAATGGTCCTCGCCGATACCCCAGGAGCAACAGTGTCCCTAATTTGCTGGGAAGTGGCGGTGCGGTCCCCTACGGCACTGCGTAGTATCCTACGGTCTTGGCGTGCATCCGTGCATCGCTGCGGTCCGGTCCCAGGTCGACGGGCACGTGCACCTTCCGCCGACCACTGGCGGCAACATCGATGTACTGTGGAGACCTCACGCCCCACGTGTTGAGCAATTCGGCGGTACGTCCACCCGGCCTCCCGCATGCCCACTATACGCCCTCGCTCAAAGTCCGTCAACTGCACATACGGTTCACGTCCACGCTGTCGCGGCATGCTACCAGTGTTAAAGACTGCGATGGAGCTCCGTATGCCACGGCAAACTGGCTGACACTGACGGCGGCGGTGCACAAATGCTGCGCAGCTAGCGCCATTCGACGGCCAACACCGCGGTTCCTGGTGTGTCCGCTGTGCCGTGCGTGTGATCATTGCTTGTACAGCCCTCTCGCAGTGTCCGGAGCAAGTATGGTGGGTCTGACACACCGGTGTCAATGTGTTCTTTTTTCCATTTCCAGGAGTGTAGCTTCCCTATACTTCCGATATGCGTGGTTCCTAAATGACTTGTATTTCCCTGAGTATTTTTTACTTCCCTCTCTCATCGATCAACAGAAGTATTTCTTCTGTTACCCATGGTTTCTTCACACTTACCTTCTTTGTATCTATGTTTTTCTTTCTAACTTCTGTGACTGCCCGTTTTAGAGATGTCTCCTCCTCTTCAACTGATCTCCCTACTGAGCTATTCTTTATGACAGTATCTATAACATTAACTTTAAGTGAACCTCTTCATTCCTTGGTACTTCCATATATTATTTCTTTGCGCATTGATCCTTACTGACTAGTCATTTAAATTTCATCCTGCTCTTCAACACTATAAAATTGTGATTTGGGTCTATATCTGCTCCTGGGTACGCCTCACAATCCAGTATCTGAGTGGGAGGAGATTAGTGTTTAACGTCCCGTCGACAACGAGGTCATTAGAGACGGAGTGCAAGCTCGGGCGAGGGAAGGATGGGGAAGGAAATCGGCGTGCCCTTTCGAAGGAACCATCCCGGCATTTGCCTGAAGCGATTTAGGGAAATCATGGAAAACCTAAATCAGGATGGCCGGAGACGGGATTGAACCGTCGTCCTCCCGAATGCGAGTCCAGTGTTCCAGTATCTGATACACCATCCAAAGTACAGAATTGTAACAGAGCACTGATAATGATCAGTCAAGTTTGTGAAATACCGTAAGTTTAAAACGAAACGAGAAAACAGCTTATAAAGCTGTAACACAGCCTATTATGTGAGTGGAAGCTAAGTATGGACGAAGCCAAATCATAATAAGGAAGGCCGGCCGGGGTGGCCGAGCGGTTCTAGGCGCTTCAGTCTGGAACCACACGACCGCTACGGTCGCAGGTTCAAATCCTGCCTCGGGCATGGATGTGTGTGATGTCCTTAGGTTAGTTAGGTTTAAGTAGTTCTAAGTTCTAGGGGACTGATGACCACAGATGTTAAGTCCCATAGTGCTCAGAACCATAATAAGAAAAGCTTAATTATTTTTTGAGACAACTCTAAATACAGATTTTCGGTCTGTAATACCAATGGAACCAAAGCAAAAGATCTTAAGATACAACTTATGACAGTTAATCTCCTAGAATGCGGCCAAAAGTAAGAATTGCTTGTTAGCAAAATAGGTGTTTCTGACTGCCATAATAAATAATAAATCACATACTCAGGGTAAGGAGAGCTCTGTATCTACCACACAATTGATGGTACGAGATCGTACCAAGCCACTAGGAATATTACTTGCAAAGATGATATAATGAATTCTATCATCATCCAGTTTTAAAAACCCTGTGATACTAAAAAAAGAATCAAGTCAGCCGTTAGAATTAAGTTATTACTTTGTAAAATGAAGAGTTTCATAAATAGTGCTCCTATTTAGATACGGCTATTACATATTGTATCGTCTTTTGGGCATGAAGAGCAAGTAATGTGGTCACGTTATTAAAACTAGAGAAACGGTATTAGGGATAGTAATGAATAACAATAAAAAGGCTCGTTGTGAAAATCTGTTTAAAGTGGCGAATATTCTAACTGCATCATCTGAGTACATAGATGAGTACATGTACCGACCTACTATGCAGATTAAGAACAACATTAGTAATCATTACAGTAACAACTACATTTATGCTCATGCCGTGAAAGCCAAACTTAAGTTACACATAAAAGTATTTCAACCAGAGAATCCAACTGTGAAACAAATTGCTCAGAAATGAAAGAAATAAACTAAAACTTTATGAAATAGTAAAGACAACATGCACCGAACATGTTGGTATAGCCATTATGAAAGTGCTACAGAAACGCTCGGGGAACTTAAATGAGAATCGTTGGAAGAAAGACGATGTAATTCTATCGAAATCCTTTTTGGCCAAACCTGTACCCTTCCATCAGATTGCCAAAGCGTATGGCTTCGAATCACTTGTTTCCAGCTATACAGTGTCCAGTGGAGTCGTTCTTTATGTCACCTCAAGCGTCGCTTAGGCCGGTATTACGCTATTTCTCTGTCAAAGATGATATGCCAAACACTCATTTCAAAGAAGTATAGTAGTGTAATAGGGAACTTTGTCAAATCTCGCCTTTCGTCAAAGAAATATGATCCAATGTAGGGCCTCGCCTTAGATTTGATCATAGAAGTCGTTCGTCTTCTGCTCGTAGCAGTGTGAAATATAACCGCTTGGAGCGCTGGCATCGCTACGGCTGTTTGAACACTGTAGTGTGTTCGTAAACATGGCTGCAAAGTTCAGTTGGCGTGTTCCTCCCACTCTTTTTAATAACCTTGCTCCAACAGAGGTGAGAGGGTGAGGAAAGGGCGCAATGCATGCTATAAATCGTGTGCTGTTGGGGATATGCTGCAGGTGACTTCAAATCGACAATCTCAGTTGCATACATCCTCCTCTACACAGGCAACACCAATGCAGCTTTTCAGAAAGAAAGAAAGAAAAAGTAAAATAAAAAGAAAGTTTTCTTAGCTCTCCATTCTAGTTTGTCTATTTTTTAACGCTGGTTGCAACAAGTTAAAAAGCGTTTCATCTGTTTCGTATTTATCATTAATTTTGTAATAGTTGGAACACTAATTCTATTAATAAAATTATTTAAAAATAAAGATAGTTCTTTTTGCACGTATGGAGCACTGAACATTATCTACCTGCAGACATTCCTCCTTCTGAAATTATTTTGGTTAATATGCACTGCGGTATTCGAGTACCGTATAGTAAGTTAAAGTGGCTCTCTCGTCCAGCAACAAATCGCAGTGTTATGGTGAACCTGTATTCTGCATATATACGAGGGCCGTTCAGAAAGTAACCTCCGGTTGATTTAAAAAAATACACCAAGTTAAATAAAAATATTTTAATATATACATCTTACAACTACATCTTTGCACTATTTTTCTACATAGTCTCCATAGCGATTGAGGCACTTATCGTATCTCTTCACAAGCTTTGAAATTCCTTCTGCATAAAAATCACCCGCTTGTGCCTGGAGCCAGCCTGTGACCGCATCTTTGAGCTCTTCGTCGTCATCAAACCGCTGTGACCCGAGCCATTTCTTCAAATGCATAAAGAGGTGATAATCACTTGGCGCCAGGTCTGGGCTGTAAGGTGGATGGTTGATAACGTCCCACTTGAAGGACTCAAGAAGGGCCGTTGTTCTGCGAGCAGAGTGAGGACGGGCGTTATCGTGCAAAAAAACGATACCGGAAGTCAGCATACTACGGCGTTTGTTCTGTATAGCCCGTCGTAACTTTTTTATTGTTTCACAGTACACGTCTTGATTAATGGTCGTACCACGTTCCATGAATTCAACCAACAACACCCCTTTGGCATCCCAAAACACCGTTGCCATCAGTTTTCTGGCAGAAAAATCTTGCGAGGCTTTTCTTGGTTTGGTAGGCGAATTTGAATGTGCCCACATCTTTGATTGTTCTTTTGTCTCAGGGTTCACGTACTTAATCCAGGTTTCGTCATCGGTCACGATTCTGTTTAACAATGGTTCTCCTTCGTCCTCATAACGTGACAGAAAGTCTAATGCAGAGGCCATTCTTTGAGTTTTGTGGTGGTCGGTAAGAATTTTGGGCACCCATCGTGCACAGAACTTACGGTAACCCAATCTTGCTGTCACTATCTCGTACAAGAGAGTCTTAGAAATCTGTGGAAAACCAGTAGACAACTCCGACATTGAGAAACGTCGATTTTCACGAACTTTTGCATCAACTGTCTGAACGAGTTCGTCAGTCACCAATGATGGTCTACCACTCCTCTCTTCATCATGAACGTTTTCTCGTTCACTTTTAAATAAACGTACCCATTCACAGACAACTCCTTCACTCATAACTCTTGGTCCGTACACGGCACAAAGCTCACGATGAATAGCTGCTGCAGAATATCCTTTGGCTGTAAAAAATCTTGTGACAGCACGCACTTCACATTTGGCGGGGTTTTCTATTGCAGCACACATTTCAAACTGCCACAAAAACTAAACTAGCGCAGGTACGACGTTCACTCGACCACGGCTTGATGCCGACTGACCTGTTGAGTGCGTGAACGCACAGATGGCGTCGCTACTCCCCCCACAACCCGCACTGTGACCAATCGGAGGTTACTTTCTGAACCGCCCTCGTAGAATTAGTCAAGTGAGTATTCTGCTTTGTTGTATTAGGAACGACTTTAGCGAGAAAATGTTGACAAGCACTGTGTTCCATTCATGAGTAATTTATATGACTTGCCGTCCTCAACTTGCAGCTCTCGTAACAAATTTTGCAGAATGCTTTTACTATCTCGACACAAAGCCTACGGCTTCACGCAAGTATGTTTTCTTTTTTTTTTCCGTCGGTTCTCTTCCAAAGGCATTACCCAATGCAACTGTGGTACAAGCAAATGCAGCACATAATAACCAGTTATTGTTGACCGCCATCTTCAATGTAATGACAGTGTAATACACCTTTTTAGCGTCGCATCAAAGATCTTTGTGAAAGATATTTGACGAATATTTGATCACATCTCTTTCGCAAACAAATATGTTAGTATAATACCGGCCTTAGCACTGACTAGATTGTGACGAGTTGCTCGACCACTGCACTCTATACTTCTTACACACAGTGACTGTGCTAGACGGACTATTGTAGCATTTTGTAACTCACAACTAATTCATTTCTTTGACTGAATGCGAAGTTTTACAGCCACCCTTCACAATACTCGACGTCCCTGACCATCAGTACATACGGGCTGCCTGGTCTTGATTTAGTGGTAGAGTTTCTTTGCGTTTCCATTTCTTTGCCTTCCACTTCACAGTCACGCCACCAAGAGTCGACTTGGGCAACTTTTAGAGAGACTGAAATGTTCATGATGGATTTGTTATTCAAGTGACGTCCAAAGACTACTCCATGCTCGAAGTCACTTAGCCCTTCTGATCTACACATTCTTCTGTCACTACTTCCCTACTCGAAACACACTATCACCCATTCTTTTAATACGGCGGGTCCGCCTATCGTGACATATAGTGGTGAATTCCACATACGAACATTGTCCTGAAAATTTTAGTCAGACTGTGTGTACAAATAACATATAGCACAAAGGTATATTTTGTAATTAGATTTAGCCGGCCGCGGTGGTCTAGCGGTTCTGGCGCTGCAGTCCGGAATCGCGGGACTGCTACGGTCGCAGGTTCGAATCCTGCCTCGGGCATGGGTGTGTGTGATGTCCTTAGGTTAGTTAGGTTTAAGTAGTTCTAAGTTCTAGGGGACTTATGACCTAAGATGTTGAGTCCCATAGTGCTCAGAGCCATTTGAACCATTTGAATTAGATTTAGGAACGTTTCACTATTAACATGGGTAATGGGCAATGTAACACTTTGCATTAAATTCAAAGCATTGTATTACAACCTAGTGTGTAAATGACCAGCACGTAGCCATACCTACAAGGGAAACTACCCATCACAACCCCTCAGGTTTAGTAATTTGATAGCCCTGAGGACAGCCCGCCAATAACTGAAGACAGATAAAGCATGAAAACAGAAAGAAGGTGTACTGAACTGTGAAAAAAGAGACAAAATCGAAATAGTGATCGGTCCAAGATAAAGATGTGCAACACTGAGCGAATCTGAACAGCCGCGGTGTCTGGGTTGTGCGGTCATGGTATTGTAGTGCAAAGCGTCAGCTTCGTGTTCAGTCCTCCATCGTGCCACATTTCTTTCTTCACGTAATTATGAACTGTCCGTCCGGTCACTGACGTATCTGCTTATTGTACTTAAATTTGTCTCTATGTCGCGGTGAGACGTCCGTCTGAAACAGCGACTCCCAGACATACATACATCCTATTTGTTCTACACAAATGCCACATGTTATGACTCTCGCTTTCCATTTTGGAAGTTTCGGCTCTAGAATTCCTTTGTTGTAACGTAGTGGACACACACATGTTTCTTTGTGAGGCCTATGCAGCGTCTCGCCTGCTGTCACTATTCATCGTATTTACTTGCGCCGGTAATATATTCGTACCACGTGACTCATATTGTATACCCAACGTACACTACACTGAAGCGCCAAAGAAACTGGTATAGACTTGCGTATTCAAATACAGAAATATGTAAACAGGCAGAATAAGGCGCTGCGATCGGCAGTGCCTAGACAGGGTGGTCCATTGATCGTGACCGGGCCAAATATCTCACGAAATAAGCGTCAAACGATAAAACTACAAAGAACGAAACTTCTCTAGCTTGAAGGGGGAAACAAGATGGCGCTATGGTTGTCCCGCTAGATGGCATTGCCATAGGTCAAACGGATATCAAATGCGTTTTTTTAAATAGGAACCCCCGTTTCTTATTACATATTCGTGTAGTACGTAAAGAAATGTGAATGTTTTAGTTGGACCTAATCTTTCGCTTTGTGATTGATGGCGCTGTAATAGTCACAAACGTATAAGTACGTGGTATCACGTAACATTCCGCCAGTGCTGATAGTATTTGCTTCGTGATACATTACTCGTGTTAAAATGGACCGTTTACCAATTGCCGAAAAGGTCGATATCGTGTTGATGTATGGCTATTGTGATCAAAATGCCCAACGGGCGTGTGCTATGTACGCTGCTCGGTATCCTGGACGACATCATCCAAGTGTCCGGACCGTTCGCCGGATAGTTACGTTATTTAAGGAAACAGGAAGTGTTCAGGCACATGTGAAATGTCAACCACGACCTGCAACAAATGATGATGCCCAAGTAGGTGTTTTAGCTGCTGTCGCGGCTAATTCGCATGTCAGTAGCAGACAAACTGCGCGAGAATCGGGAATCTCAAAAACATCGGTGTTGAGAGTGCTTCATCAACATCGATTGCACCCGTACCATATTTCTATGCACCAGGAATTGCATGGCGACGACTTTGATCGTCGTGTACAGTTCTGCCACTGGGCACAAGAGAAATTGCCGGACGATGACAGATTTTTTGCACGCGTTCAATTTAGCGGCGAAGCGTCTTTCACCAGCAGTGGTAACGAAACCGACATAATATGCACTATTGGGCAACGGAAAATCCACGATGGTTGCGACGAGTGGAACATCAGCTACCTTGGCGCGTTAATGTGTGGTGCGGCATTATGGGAGGAAGGATAATTGGCCCCCATTTTATCGATGGCAATCTAAATGGTTCAATGTAAGCTGATTTCTACGTAATGTTCTACCGATGTTACTACAAGATGTTTCACTGCATGACAGATGGCGATGTACTTCCATCATGATGGATGTCCGGCACATGGGTCGTGTGCGGTTGAAGCGATATTGAATAGCGTATTTCATGACAGGTGGCTTGGTCGTCGAAGTACCATACCATGGCCCGCACGTTAACCGTATCTGACGTCCCCTGATTTCTTTCTATGGGGAAAGTTGAGGGATATTAACTATCGTGATCCACCGACAACGCTTAATAACATGCGTCAGCGCATTGTCAATGCATGTTCGAACATTACGGAAGGCGAACTACTCGCTGTTAAGAGGAATGTCGTTACACGTATTGCCAAATGCATTGAGACTGACGGACATCATTTTGAGCATTTATTGCATTAATGTGGTATTTACAGGTAATCACGCTGTAAAAGCATGCGTTCTGAGAAATGATAAGTTCAGAAAGGTACATATATCACACTGGAACAGGTTATCAAGATAGTGGGTTTGAACGTGGTGTTATAGTCGGAACACAAGCGATGGGACACAGCATCTCCGAGGTAGCAATGAAGTGGGGATTTTCCCGTACGACCATTTCACGAGTGTACCACGAATATCAGGAATACAGTAAAACATCAAATCTCCGACACCACTGTGGATCCTGCATGAACGGGACCAACGACGACTGAAGAGAATCGTTCATCGTGACAGAAGTGCAACCCTTCTCCAAACTGCTGCAGATTTGAATGCTGGACCATCCGCAAGTGTCAGCGTGCGAACCATTTAACGAAAGATCATCGATATGGGTTTTCGGAGTAGAAGGCCCATTCGTGTATCCTTGATGACTGCACGACACAAACCTTTCTCCTCGCCTGGGCCCGTCATTGGAGTGTTGATGACTGGAAACACGTTGCTAGGTCGAACGAGTCTCGTTTCAAATTGAATCGAACGGATGGATGTTTACGAGTATGGAGACAACCTCATGAATCTGTGGACCCTACATGTCAGCAGGGTGGCGGAGGCTATGTAATGGTGTGAGGCTTGTGCAGTTTGAGAGATATGAGACCCTGATACGTCTATTTACGACTCTGACAGGTGACATGTACATAATCATCTTGTCTGATCGCCTGCATCCATTCATGTCCATTGTGCATTCCAAAGGACTTGGGCAATTCCAGCAGGACAATGCGACACATCACACGTCCAGAATTGCTACAGATTGGTACCAGGAACACTCTTCAGTGTAAACACTTCAGCTGGCCACCAAACTCCCCAGACATGAACATTATTGAGCACGTCTGGGATGCCTTTCAACGTGCTGTTCAGAAGAGATCTCCACGCCCTCGTATTCTTACGGATTTATGGACAGCCGTGCAGGATTCATGGTGTCACTTTCCTCCAGCTCTACTTCAGACATTAGTTGGTTCAAATGGCTCTTAGCACTATGGGACTTAACATCTGAGGTCATCAGTCCCCTAGAACTTAGAACTACTTAAACCTAACTAACCCGAGGCGGGATTCGAACCTGCGACCGTAGCAGCAGCGCGGTTCCGGACTGATGCGCCTAGAACCGCTCGGCCACCGCGGCCGGCCTCAGACATTAGTCGAGTCCATGCGATGTAGTGTCGCGGCACTTCTGCGTGCTCGCGGGGGCTCCACACGATATTAGATAGGTGTACCAGTTGTAAGTAGGCTGTTTAGGTTTTTTTATTGATAACGCCACCTCAGTATGAAAATCACCGGCTGTGCCGTGTGCAGTCTGTGGCTGCTTTGCATTGTTGTAATACTCAACCATTGTAGTGTTAGGCAGCTGGCTGTGAACAGCGCGTAGCGCTGGGCAGTTGGAGGTGAGCCGCCAGCAGTGGTGGATGTGGGGAGAGAGATGGCGGAGTTTTGTAATTTGTCATGATATCAAGGTAAATACATTGTTTGTTCTCTATTAATATCTTTCATTTGCTAACTATCCCTATCAGTAGTTAGTGCCTTCCATAGTTTGAATCTTTTATTTAGCTGGCAGTAGTGGCGCTCGCTGTATTGCAGTAGCTTGAGCAGCGAAGATTTTTGGTGAGGTAAGTGATTTGTGTGACGTATAGTTTAATGTTAGTCAGGGCCATTCTTTTATAGGGAATTTTGAAAGTCAGATTGCGTTGCGTTAACAAAATATTGTGTGTTGAAAGTCAGATTGCGTTGCGCTAACAAAATATTGTGTGTTGAAAGTCAGATTGCGTTGCGCTAAAAAATATTGTGCGTCTGGTTAAGCACAGTCGTGTAAAATTGTTAAAAGGGGACGTTTCACATGTCGACCCTTAGCCGAGGATACCTCACTGGAATCTTCTGATTTTTTCCTTGTAGTTTGTGTAATTAGTGTAGATTTTGTTTATTGCTAGCGCGTAATTATAGAGAGAATTTCCTTTGTAGTTGTAGTTTTTCATTGTTGTATAGTAAAATAGTTGTGGCATGCATGTAGATTTGCACCAAGTATTTCGCAGCTGCAATTAACTAGATATTATTTTCAGTGTTATGTTAATGCGTTCTCTTATTTTTGCTCTTCAAATTGTGTTTTTCTGTGTTGTCGTGTGAAATACTGTGACAATAATGGCGTGTGAAAAACGTAATACTAGGCTCCAAAGTAAATTGAGAAATGACAGCGAAGACGAAAGCAGTGTGTTAGCGCCACCGAGTAATGAATTAACTGATGTTCAAAGTAATAATTTGGTAATTGTGCATACGGAAATGGAGCGGGCGGCAAACAATGGTGTAGACAGCGAAACAATTAGAGAACAGGGAAGCATTATCGATCGATCGGTCGGCAATAGCTCGGCTCAGGAATCCGAAATGACACGAGACGATCTCACAAATACTGTAGATTCAGGTTTTGGATCCTCACCGTTTTCTCAAATAAGTCAAGACACATTTTCTGCTTGTCAAAATGTGAATGTTGCCGGTGCAAATGCACTGCCGAAAAGCGTAGAGGAACAGATTCCAGACACTAATGCATTGTTATTACAGCTAATGCAACAAATGGAACAACACCAGAGACAAACACAGCAAAAGCTTCAAAAATTAGACACAATGGAACAAAATCTTCAAAAGTTAGACACAATTGAACAAAATCAGAAACAAATGGAACAAAATCTCCAAAAGTTAGACTCATTGGAGCAAACTCTTGAACAAACACGTGAGGATTTAACTACTGAGTTACATCACATTGAATCGAAATGTCAAAAAGTCTGTAATGACGTAAAAACACAAATTTGTGAGCATTTCCAACCTATTTTTTCGCGTCATGAAAATGCACTACAGAATCACGAAGCAGCCATAAAAGAACTGCAAACTACTGTTCATGAAAATCATGAGACCTTGCAAGCTAAATTTGACTCAGTTGCATCTACCGATTCGGTTATGCAACTTGCAAAAACTCAGGAAAACTTGAAGGACACAGTAGATTTGATTTCAACACAAATGGACACTCTGAAACTTGGTTCAGAAAAACACACGGAGGAAATGTGTTCACTATCGGAGAAAGTAGGCGAACTTTCGGATCAGGTCACTAACTTATCTACAAAGGTAGATGATGATCTGAATGACACAAGACCTGTAGCCTTCACTGACACAGAAGAGTATGAACAAATTAGAAAATTCAAACAAAATCAAAATCAAATTAATACGCAACACAAAAGAGAAATCCGCGAAGTACAAGATCAGCTGACACAGGTAATACAAGAATTACGTATTTCAGAGGACACTCGCGCTCCAGTACGGGAAGAGGGACATAGAAATACGGAACAACCACAAAATAATAACACAGGACGATTCGGAAATTATGAAAGAAATTGGCAAGGCACACCGAATTTAGAGATGGAACCGCCGACACGACGTAACAATGACCGATATGCTACTCGCCGACATGATGACTTTGACTATAAGCTGTTCATTACTACACGTAAATTCAAAACGTTTAAAAATTCTGCCAATGACATTCATCCACAAGCGTGGCTCCATCAATTCTCTCATTGTTTTCCCCCCAACTGGTCATTAGAACACAGATTAGAATTTATGTGTGGCTATTTAGAGAATGAACCAGCTGTAAGAATGCGTTCGATCATTCACGATTGTCATAGTGAAGGAGAATTTTACCATGCCTTCCTCTCAGCATATTGGTCTCAAGCCACACAAGACCGAGTAAAACATGGCATCATAATGATGAAACATTTCGAACAATCTGAATTCTCCAGTCTTGTGAAATATTTTGAAGACATGTTGCACAAGAATCAGTACCTGTCAAACCCATACAGCCCCTCAGAACTCATCCGAATTTGCTTAATCAAACTGCCTGAACATTTACGACATATTATTTTAGCAGGACGTTGCAAAGAAGACATTGAGGCTTTTCAGGGACTGTTACAAGAACTGGAAATTGACACTGACAATCGCGGAACACACGAGCACAACAATTACAGATCACATCCGTCGCAATTCCACGATGAAAGAAATAACTGGACACGACAAGGCTATTCTTACAACGTAAATCGTGACCAAAACAGACACCACCCGTACGCCAACCGTTGGCAGAGTAGTAATAATTACAGGGAAAGATCACCTCTCCGCGGTAGTGACTATCACAGAGACAATCAGAGAAACAGACAATATGGGTACCAAAACAATTATTATCAAGGGAGGCAGAATAACTTTAGACGCAACGGTCCTGCGCGCAGTTACGATTCAGGGAGAAATTCTCCACCACTTAACCGACAAGGAAGAAAGTACGGAACCTACCGACATGACGACAGACGATATATTCGTAACGACAGACCTGAAATGCATCAGAACTGGCGGGATTTAAACAGAGCTGGGCCCTCTCGGCAAGGCGAATTTGTAGAAGTTAGGTCTCCTAATCCCAATAACGACGCACGCCAACAAAGAGAAAGACAATGACTCGCACAGCAGGCAGCCGCGTGCGCCAGCTGGCTCAGGGAAAAATAACAGACGCTAACCTTGAGAAAAATTCCAGTATTCTTTACCGACGTACACCGCATGACAATTGCATTCGAGTTGAAACACTGCGAACTAGGAAGAGCAAAGGTTTACAGCACATTTCACACGTAAAACCATTTATTGAAAGATAATCTGCTTTTTTTAATGCAGCATTTTGGTTTACTTGCAAATACATTATGGATTCAAGGTGCTTTCTGAGAGATACCAGGTGACACAGTGGTTAGTTTATTTGACAGCTACACGACTATATCACGACGCTACTAATATGTGACACAATTCACCTTGTTGCTTTTGCGGTGTATCTGTTTTATATCTGCACAGTTTTTCTGAATTCTTCTGGAAAGTAAAACATGTTTTAGTAGTAACTTTTGTGGTATAGCAACAATGAGGCAGCCTTTTCCGTAGCACAACAATACGTTACAGCACAGTACTTTCTTCATCACAACAATAAGCGTAATAACTAAGATATCTATACGCAAAGCATTTCACTTTTGTGTATCATCAGGTACATTGACTTCTGCAGAACTTAGCTTTCGGAGGACGATAACTACAAGACTTCCACAGAGATTATCTTACAACATGACGCACAGTTTAGCGCTACAGGACACGTATTTCAGTGATTAATTTTGTACTTAAAACATTTATTTTTAAAGATTTTTGAATTACAAAGAAAGTTTTCCGAGATACATTTCATTCCATTGCTGTAATTTGTAACACCTGAGGGTATAATTACATTTATCCTCAGGGGGGTACACGCCTACTGTCTGTACCATGTGTTTGGCACGCACAAGGAGCCATAGCTAATATGGTATTTGCTTATACAACTTTACACATCGGTACCATATTCCTCTAACACATAATTACACAGCTATCTGATTATTTGACAGAGATAAACATTTTTTTTACTACATCAGTGACACATGTTTACGCAATTACACAGTTGGATAACTTCACACTTATGAAACTGTATTTTGTCTGTACTTTGTGAACTGTTCATGTTTTTTTCAGAACCATTGTGATACTATGAGAGCTTTGAATGATCTATTTGGTAAGGGAGCATGATTTTAAAGTACGTTTGAGGTAGATGACACTATTGAAATGAGCAGAGAATTTTTTTAGGTTTTGAAATTATTGGAGGAAGCTACGACGATTTTGAGATTTGACTGAGATGTTATGATATTTTTACGACGACGATGTGTATTATGCTGCTGAGGTATGTTTATGGTCAAGGAGCTGATGCTATATGAGTTATTTGATTATGCTACATATTTATTAACAGGAAATATTGAAGAAGCGTCGACGAATTTGTATATGTGTAATAAGGTAAGGAGTAATGAATAGTGATTAGGGCACTCTGATTTGTGGAAAAGGTTGTTGGAAACCAAGAATCGTACTTTAAGAGTTATGAAATGTGTGTAAATGCGTGAATGTATCACAATGCTGACGAATATTTTTTTTGGACACTTACATTTATAGGATTTTGTTTCTACAGATTTGCAACACTAATTCTTGACCTGTGAAACATTTTTATATCAGACTGCCACTGTAGCGCAAACTGCTGTCGTAAATATTTCCGTACGAAAGTTAAGTGACCACCTGCACGTAATGCGTCGCGGGCACCCACCTGGGCGACAGCCGCCCGAACAAAAAAAAGGCCATCAGCCTTCCAGCGGCACAGGTAGAAGAAAAAGCCATTAGGGGAAGCCATTATAATCGCTATTGACATTCTTTTGTAGAAAGCATCGCAAAAACGACACGGTCGAACTTGAAAACGATGAGAAACATTTCACGGCTATTGTCGTGCTAATTGAGAGAAATGCCATATGGCTAGTGAATGACGTTTCACGCCTTGCTGTGCCCATTTTGTTTAATATCTAGTTTCTAGCTGCACTGCAGCACTGGTTAAAATAAAATCTTATAGATGTACTAATATAAATATTTTCTGTCTGCAGATCTATTAAATAATTATTTTATGACCCACATTCTTCGAAATAGGAGCTCTTGGAATGGAAAGAACAATAAGAAGGGACTAATAACAGGAACTGCATACATAATTTTCTTTTCTAGTATTTAGGAATCTTTTGTAGAATTAGTTTTTGTGGTGCACCACTTTAATTACTTAGACATTAAGATGTGATTATACATTTCCCTTATCTGCATTGTTATCTTTAGTCTACTATTTTTTCTGCTTGAGCTATGTCATGTTTAGGTATAAGTTGCTGCTGTTTGCCAGGCATAGTGTTATTGAATTTGACTTTGTATTATTCTGTTAAGCCAGTTTTACTAATGATTTCTTGTTATTATTTGTTGCACATTGCCTTAGATTAGTTGTAATATTACAATTGCTTTGCTAATTTCTAAAATGCTGCTTGCTTCGCAAATCTGCGTTTTTTTTTTCATTGCTGTTTATATTAATTGTTTTCTGTGATGCTGCATTGCCTTGTCCCTTGGTATATATATATCTGAGCTCAGTAGATTTAAGTTAGCTTAAGAGGGGGTAGACTATATAAGAAACTAACTATGATGAATTTATAAGAAATGCATTGAGAAGCTATCAGAAGATGGTTTGGCAAAAAAAAAAAAAAGGATACTGTACAGTGGAGAAAAACTATTTTTGACAAAGGATGTGAACAGAATACAGAAAACAGGCATAGATAGGACTTTTTGGAAATAATGAGGAATGAAGGGAGATCTCCAAGAACAAAAAAGGTTTTGTTCACAAAATACTGCAGTACCAAATGATACACTGAAAACAAACCCTGTCCTTTCCATTGTGTTATCCCACTATGTGTTTGTGTACCCTTGTGTATTTGTTTTCTTCCTGTCTTTGTGTAGTTTCATAGAATTTTTTCTTCTTCTAATACTCAGCTACATGAACTATGATGAGGAATACTGTTATCCTCAAATATAATTTGCATTGATAATATGTTATTTGCTTTGTAAAGATGTTTAGATATTTATTCTGTTTTGTTTTAATGCTCATGTGTGAAGTTGATGTTTCAATAATTATTCTGATCTTTTATGTGTTTACTTATGTCATAATTGCTGTCACACTGATGTATATGTTTATATCTATTCTTTTGTAAAGCCCCTATTACTGCAAATGTTATCTGTGTTATTATGTTCTTTAATGGTGTATTTTGTACCTTTGTAATTGTATTCTCATGTTATAAAATTGTAATTATCACCAGTTCATCATATTATTAACTTGTAAGTTACATTTCACTGCACACGTTTCTGTTGGTCATAGTATATGGACAATATGTGAGGAGTAGGGACTGTTAGTGTTTGCACGTGTGTTAATAATTCAGCAAGGGACTGGATAACAGCATTGCTTGTTCTAAGGACATTTAGAAAAAAACTTTGTGAGTGCACAAGTGGTGGTTATGGACTTGCTATATTATCCGCAAGACTCTTCAATGGTGATTGTGCACCTGCACAGTCACAACAGATGGCTGCTGGCTATCTCTACAAGGACTACAGTGGGTCTGCATCTTTGATGACCCACCAGTACCATTATCTCTACAAGGACTACAGTGGGTCTGCATCTTTGATGATCCATCAGTACCATTATTTCTCCAAGGACTGCAGTGGGTCTGCACCTCTGGTGGCCCACCAATACCGTAATCTCTACCAGGACTACAGTGGGTCTGCTCTGTGATGACCTACCCACCAATACTCTTCAAAACTTCGACTGACTCCGCTGTGGGTTTGCTCTCTTGTGGCCCATTACCTGTCAGCATGTCGAGAGTCAGCACTGTCTTTCCGTTGGAAGGACAACGATACTTCTTCAAGACTGCATGGAAATCCACTACTTCCGTGTGCATTTTCTTTTACTGCTCAGACTTTGAGAAAAACACTGCAATGTGATGAATGATCAGGACTGTCTTTATGGACTGTGAGAAAATTTTAGCTTTTGACCAACATTGTATCAATAAGTGTGTGCATTTGATTTCTTTGTTATTGTAATTGTGAAAAAAAAATTTTAACAAATATGTATTGGCCAGTGCCCAACAAAATTTGTAAAATTTTTTGTGGGGAGCATGGGGGCTATGTAAGTAGGCTGTTTAGGTTTTTTTATTGATAACGCCACCTCAGTATGAAAATCACCGGCTGTGCCGTGTGCAGTCTGTGGCTGCTTTGCATTGTTGTAATACTCAACCATTGTAGTGTTAGGCAGCTGGCTGTGAACAGCGCGTAGCGCTGGGCAGTTGGAGGTGAGCCGCCAGCAGTGGTGGATGTGGGGAGAGAGATGGCGGAGTTTTGTAATTTGTCATGATATCAAGGTAAATACATTGTTTGTTCTCTATTAATATCTTTCATTTGCTAACTATCCCTATCAGTAGTTAGTGCCTTCCATAGTTTGAATCTTTTATTTAGCTGGCAGTAGTGGCGCTCGCTGTATTGCAGTAGCTTGAGCAGCGAAGATTTTTGGTGAGGTAAGTGATTTGTGTGACGTATAGTTTAATGTTAGTCAGGGCCATTCTTTTATAGGGAATTTTGAAAGTCAGATTGCGTTGCGTTAACAAAATATTGTGTGTTGAAAGTCAGATTGCGTTGCGCTAACAAAATATTGTGTGTTGAAAGTCAGATTGCGTTGCGCTAAAAAATATTGTGCGTCTGGTTAAGCAAAGTCGTGTAAAATTGTTAAAAGGGGACGTTTCACAGTTTCTTTAGCTCTTCATTGTATAACTACCTGCTCTGGAGAAATTTGGTTTATTTGTCATTTAACTCCTTATGAAGCAATCAATTCTTGATCATATTTCTGTCTGACGATCTTCTGTTTGCTCGAACGATAATGAACATTAGTCTGTAGTTGGAATCAGTCATGGCAAACAACAATATCGAGAAAATATTTTTGTTGCAATTAAACGACCCACGTTGATGGCAGGTATTTCTTTACCAATTGAATCTTCCTTCGAGAAGTAATATTTAATTTTAAATTACTTTTTCTGATTTTCTTCGAGAAGAAATTTTTACTTTTAAATTACCTTTTCTGATTTTCTTCGAGAGGTGGTATTTCCCTTTAAATTACTTTTTCTGATTTTGTTATTAAGAGAAGGAAAATAGAAGCAGGCTGCTCATCAGTCTCCATGACGGAACTGAAACACTTCGGCGCCGCAGCAGCGGCAGATCAAAGCAACACAGCAATGACAAAGGAGCTGTTTCCCTAGCCAGTAGGGCCATGCCCCACAGCGCCACCTGTAGGCTCGGTGCGCTGCAGAGTTTCCCTTCTCGGTGGCTTGTGTGGAGCGGTTCTAAGGCAATCATAATTAAGAGAAAGTATCTAAATGTAATGGCCAGACGTACCAGCTGCCTATGGAAATTACGTTCGCCAAATGTCATCCCTCAAAGTAATGACGTGCAACTGGTCAGTACTATCGTAATGGAAAGGTCGGTGTGGAAACGATCTCCTCATCCCTCAGGCACCATCGACGAATACTGTGCAGGCAGAGGTACTTCGTTCGAGTTATTACCAGTAGATGAAACTTGTGATGACAGACGAGAGAGCAGAGTGCTACCTGGTGTCCTTCGTCCACATTCACCTTATGCACACACGTGCGTCTCTCCTGTTTCATTTGTTGTCAAAAATTTTGAACCTATTAAAAACATTTCACACTCATTGTCATTAGCAAGCAGATAGAAGGAGATTTTTTGAGTCACATATACATGCCCCTTCAGAGTTCCATTCTTTAATACATGACTGCATGTTTTTGTTTTCTCAAAAATGGCTCTACGCACTAAGGGACTTAACATCTGAGGTCATCAGTCCCTTAGACTTCGAACTACTTAAACCTAACTAACCTAAGGACATCACACACATCCATGTCCGAGGCCAGATTCGAACCTGCGACCGTAGCAGCAGCGCGGTTCCGGAGTGAAGCGCATAGAACCGCTCGGCCACAACGGCCCGCTTTGTCTTCTTACCATCATAATATAGGTCTCTGCAATCTTGAATTTCATGCGTGAGTATTATTATCAAGGAATCGTTAATAATTTTATGGCCTTCCGGTTTGGTGATTTGGCGTATAATCTGCGTGAACGATTATTGTTCACTGCTGTACTACATGCATCAGTTCCCCCATTACTGATATCACTGCCATTGACAATGCAAAAAATGGTTCAAATGGCTCTGAGCACTATGGGACTCAACTGCTGAGGTCATTAGTCCCCTAGAACTTAGAACTAGTTAAACCTAACTAACCTAAGGACATCACAAACATCCATGCCCGAGGCAGGATTCGAACCTGCGACCGTAGCGGTCTCGCGGTTCCAGACTGCAGCGCCTTTAACCGCACGGCCACTTCGGCCGGCGCCTTTGACAATGCAACTTTGCTGACTCTCGTGTATAAAAACATCGCTAAAAGTATCAGTCTGGCGTCGTCATATGTATATTTTTTCTTGCCAGTCCGAATACACTTCATACCTCTTAGCTTCATATGTAGCTTCAGGGAACTGACGCCATTTGCGTCGAGAACGTACACAAAACGAGAGCTCAGAACGACTGGGAGCAGCCACAAAAGTAACAACACAAAATCCACTAGCAGGCAAGCCTAGAAGCTCTGTTACGAGCGTTCTGTGAACACTGAAAACGCCCCCTAGACCAAGTAAGTTTCATTAAGTAAATCCATCACGCTGATAAAGAAAGTAGCATTAAGGTGAGTTCTCCAACTAGACGCTATGAAAAGTAGTCGTACGGAAATGATGGATCTACTTCCTTCATGTGGCGTCCTTTCGTGCCTGACTTGTATACCGCTCTCGCATTCGGGAGGAGCAAGGTTCAGAGTGTCTTTCGACCACCCAGGTACAAGGTTTCTGTATCTTAATTAAACTGACTGAAGCGAATCTCGGGATGATTCCTTTGAGAAAAACTCGGTGGGTTTCCTTTCCTGTTCTTCTGCAGTCCTCCGTCGAGCTTCAATTAGAATGGCCTCCTCGTCGATACGGCATCAAGCACTAACAGTCTCTTTCTTTAAGGGAATTCTCAATACCGAGAGATGCTCTAGAAGGGTTTATGTGCTGAAACCGGTTTTCAAAAAAATGGCTCTGTGCACTATGGGACTCAACATCTTAGGTCATAAGTCCCCTAGAACTTAGAACTACTTAAACCTAACTAACCTAAGGACATCACACACACCCATGCCCGAGGCAGGATTCGAACCTGCGACCGTAGCAGTCCCGCAGTTCCGGACTGCAGCGCCAGAACCGCTAGACCACCGCGGGAAACCGGTTTTCGTGTTCATAACCCGTCATCAATGGCATCTGATACAGATGAACAAACTGTATGTACATCGATTTCTACAAAATGACTTCTGTATATATAGTAGCAGTAATATAAAGATAACGTTCATATCACATAGAATACAAGTTGTCATGTATGTTACTGCTGTCAGCGACAATTCTTGATACCGTTTGCCTTAACTATCATGTAGGGTTAATAAACATGGAACTGGCAGGCCTACAATGACATATATTCATATATTTAAATTTAAATTTTTCGGCAACTGCTATATGAAGGGAGAAAAATGGTTCAAATGGCTCTGAGCACTATGGGAGTTAACATCTGAGGTCATCAGTCCCATAGAACTTAGAACTACTTAAACCTAACTAACCTAAGGACATCACACACATCAATGCCCGAGGCAGGATTCGAAGCTGCGACCGTAGCGGTCGCGCGGTTCCAGACTGAAGCGCCTAGAACCGCTCGGCCACACCGGCCGGCAAAGGTAGAAGATCCAATAGGTATGATATTGCAAAATAATTTCTTACCTTTCGAATGTTATACCTTCATATAGTCCGCCTGCTTAGCCGGGTAGTAACGTGTTTGTCTCCCATGCACTGGGCTCGGGATCGATTCTCGGCCGGGTCGGAGATTTTCTCCGCTCGTGGACTGGGCTTGAGTTGTCCTCTTCATCATTTCATCACCATCATCGGCCGCACGTCACCCATTGTGGCGCCAAATGAAATAATACTTGCGCTTGGCGGCCGAACCCGAATGGGATATCCCGGCCAAAAATGCCATACGATCATTTCTTTTACCTTCTTATACCAGTTGTCGAGTGGACAAACAGATTTACGAAATAAGATACACACACAAAATTTCAACAGTGTTTTTACCGAATAGGTTTAGTTTGGAGTCTATGTCCTGTAGGTAAAATTGTCCAATTTGAAGTGATATGTTGATCTGCTGTCTTATACCTTTTGTATTTTCTACTTTCATATTCCAGTTGTTGAAAAACAGACATCAATATATATTATAAAAGTACGTGTACAATGTGCGTGCCGCTAAAACTCAGAAACGAGTCCCGGTACGTTGTTTGGGGGGGGGGGGGGGGGGGGGGAAGAGACCGAACAGCGAGATCATAGGTCTCATCGGATTAGGGAAGGACGGGGAAGGCAGTCGGCCGTGCCCTTTTAAAGGAACCACCCCGGCATTTGCCTGGAGCGAATTAGGGAAATCACGGAAAACCTAAATCAGGATGGCCGGACGCGAGCCCCGGTATGATCAAGGGAGTTATATGATGTGGTAGTCCTCTATCCCCCATTCATTAAGAAGTTTCCGGTTTTTACTTGAAAAACGCGCTTTTGGCGATATGAGGACTAGGAAGTATCGCCCTCTAGAAATCTCTAGAAAATTCCAGAACATTCGAGAAGATTAGAGGGCATTCCACAACATTCCAGAACGTTCCACAGTGATCCGGGAGGTTCTGGAATGGCCTGTAAGATTCAAGTAGATTCCAGAGTATTCGGGAACATCCCAGATCATTGTGGAATATTCTACAACAATGTTATGGAATGTTCTTGAACAATGTGAACCTTTGAAAGCTTTTTGGCTTGTTCTGGAATTCGCCACTGGAGGGGCTACCCATTGGTAGGAGTATATAAAGCAAGAGCCGTAGTGGGTTCGAACGTTAGTTTCTTATCAGTGACGAAGAGAGGAACCGAAAATGTAGTGCAGCGAGTGAATAAGAACAATCAGTTAGGTGTGAGCAGTCAAAGTGATACAGTAGCAGAATATAAATCGAAAATGATTGTGTAAAGTGTATAAACTTAACTTGGCGTATTTGTTAATAAAAAGTTGATTGAATTTATATTTCATACAATGCCCAAACGCAAAAGATGAAGAGTAGTAATCCGTAAATATTATGCATATGTGTGTTTTCCACATCTCCTCCAAAACCACTGGACCGATTTCAACCAAACATAGCTTAACGTCAGGTGGCAATCCCTGTGGGGGTAAGAACCACCTGCCTATGAAAGGAGTGGGAAGTGGGGTGAAAAAGAAGCATATTCAATGACACGTGAATTCCCAGACTTTATTCACACAGTATTTGAGAATGAGATCACTTGCATAATTTCAAACCACTACAAAAAGTTTTCCCTCTGGCAATCCCTATGAAATAATGAAAGGAAGAATGGTCATTACTTTCTACATTATTGCTGTTCATGCAGCAAAAGTACCGTATGAGGCAAGGCGTTATAATTTATTAATTCTTCACTACTAGAAGTATGCACGAACATTTTGCAGACAGTATGAACATATACCTACCACTGAATGAAAGTGCAAAACTATATCATTCTAATACACGTAACTCAGGAGATATGAAGCCATAAACATTGACATCCGTGAAAAAATGTCGCAACATGCATGAAGTTTAAATTTATTACTTCTTTGCTACTAACTTTTTTCACAATAAATTTTGCAGGCAGTGTCAACTGTGAGGGGTCCACTTGTACTTGGAGCCAGATTTGTAAAATATTTCATGAAAAATGACATGAAATTGTTATCACACGTAGAAGAGATTGTATCTTTGGTACCACTCAACCACATATGTTGCCTGGGTGACGGACTCGATTGTAAGTAGGGGCGCGCGGAGCGCAGTAGCAGTTGCCGTTGCACTCTGTTACAGGTAGGATGTAAGACTTTAAGCTAGTGGCTAGCTGTGAGGATTTAGCTGTTGGCCTATGAACGCAGCGTAATACAGTTTTGTAAGCTAATGAAACTTTGTATATTTAGTTTTAAGCATGCTGCGAGGCATTATGGATTTTGCTAATGCTAACAGTACCTTCCCTTGAATATAGGAACCAAGTATCTTCCATCAGATTTTTGTATAGGTTGATTAGGTGTACCCGACTTCTAATATTTTGTGTATTTTGTAAACTGATACAAAGAAGTTAAATTTTTGAATCTATTTTGTCAAACGATGTTAAAACCTTTTGTCATGCAACTATCCAAGTATTGTTAACTACGTCAGTAAGTGAGAATTGTAGAACAGTTGAGAAGTTCACTAATTTTGAGGTTAGCGTAGAATGTTTCATATCAGATTTTGTGTAGGAGAAACTTTATTCTGACTACGATTTTTGAACTAAAGAATTCGGTCTTAGTATATCCCCTTATCAGTACCTCATCGTCTTCCATGTCGTGTTTATATAAATCCAATGAATTTTTTTAGAAGAAATGATTTCTTTAATCAGAGTCAAAAAAATTTAATGTGCTGGAATCAGGAAAGTATTAATGTTTGTAACAGCTTTAATGTGGGCAGCATTGCACAACGCTGAGCCAATATCCAAAATTATCCCTGAACATTTGCAATGTTATTCATTTATCAACTAATCTACTGTCATTATTTGTATGAAGCTATTTTACGGCCGGCATTGCAGTTCGCTGAGCCAAGAATGAATATTTTCTATGCCTACTGTGAAGAGAACAGAATACCAAGATTACATCCGTTGCGACTCAAGAGCTAAAAAATGTATTTCATTGTTTATTTGCATAGGGAATTTTATCAGTTTATGCACAGGGCTATAGAACTCGATGCTCACGAGACTGAGTAAATTTCAGAGGGATTGATTTGATTATAGGGA
Source organism: Schistocerca nitens (assembly GCF_023898315.1). Lineage (NCBI taxonomy): Eukaryota > Metazoa > Arthropoda > Insecta > Orthoptera > Acrididae > Schistocerca > Schistocerca nitens. The sequence continues at coordinate 488,501,000 of NC_064620.1, forward strand.
TTACATACTGGTTTTCGAGGTTAAGTTGTTTAATTTTTCTTTGGATTACAGTAAAACTGATTAAGCACACCATTTGCTCTACAATGCATCACACAGTAAATTTGGATAACACAAATACATTTTTGACGAATGTTACACTTAAATATTTTTAAAGAACGTTACACCACGTACGCCTTGTATGTACATACAGTATAGTATCGTCGTACTGACATGTGTGAAAAACTGCCGCGTTGTTCATTACGTTTAAATTTATTACTTTGTTGCTGCTAACTCCATTGGCGGGATATTTTGCAGACAGCGTCCAAGTATAGCGCTGAATGTTGCTATTCAATTATATCACTGTATAACGCATTGTTCAGGAGATACGACATAATACACATTAAGGAAAATGCCGACGCTACAGGCGTGGATACACAGCTGTAAATAAATACAGGGAAACGCCATATTTCTGCGCCACTTTCCAAAAAATGGTTCAAATGGCTCTGAGCACTAAGGGACTTAACTGCTGAGGTCATCAGTCCCCTAGAACTTAGAACTACTTAAACCTAACTAACCTAAGGACATCACACACATCCATGCCCGAGGCAGGATTCGAACCTGCGACCGTAGCAGTCCCGCGGTTCCGGACTGAAGCGCCTAGAACCGCTCGGCCACCGCGGCCGGCTCGCTACTTTACATTCACAGATATGTGAAAACTATTAGACTCATGGTTGTTTTTCATTAAAATGAAAAAAAATTTACAGTTTAGATGCACTTTTTCACCAAATGAGAATATAGTAGATGTTGTTTGCATGCCTTTATTCCTAATGGGCAGTTCAACACGTCCTGACACGACCTGGTATTATCTCTGAGTCTTGAGCATGAATTTTTACTTTTTCAGCAAGATGCCATATTTTGATCAATTTCTCGATGAGTTGCAACCTTGTTGTAATGTTGATCTTCCTCAATTTCTGCTTAAAAAAATGTTCAAATGTGTGTGAAATCTTATGGGAATTAACTGCTTAGGTCATCAGTCCCTAAGCTTACACTACTTAACCAAAATTATCCTAAGGACAAACACACACACCCACGCCCGAGGGAGGACTCGAACCTCCGCCGGGACCAGCCGCACAGTCCAGGACTGCAGCGCCCAAGACCGCTCGGCTAATCCCGCGCGACTTCTGCTTAACAATTGCCCACAAATTCTCTAAAGCGTTCCATGTCTGGACTATTTCTAGGCCGTGGCAAAGTCTTCCATTGTTTTCAGGTAAGAACTGTGCAACTAACATAGCTTCATGCCAAGATGCACCATTGTGCATGAACACTTGTGTTATGTGTATAACATCGAAGCAATTTGTGCAGTGGCAATCAGTGACAAAATATAATGTGCAATAGTGTAATGTCAATCAACAACTCCGCCATTACAACAGTGATGCAAGTGAAGCAGCAAGAAGATCTAATTGCTGTGATATACATAGTCAACAACAAAGAAGAAAACCATCAGAAGACATCACTGACTTCGATTTCTAGATATACACTGTCTTCCTCCTTCCCCCCAAATGCCACACCAGCAGCTACAGTAAAAAACAAAGTGTTCTAGATTAATCTAGTGTAAGACTGTTTATTTTTAAGCAACATTTCTCTATGTATGTTTGTATGTATGTATGTACAACGCTTGAAGATGAACAGAACATGTTCGAAACGCGTTGCATTATGTTAGATTAAGCATAAAATAAAAATTGACTGGTAGCAGAAACTTGAAATAATGAATTGAACTGTCTCCAGAACAGCTACAACCATGCAATTTCTACCTCAACAATAACAAGTGAGTGTGTAGGGAGAGCTGCGAACTTTGCTGTTGGCACAGTACTGCCAATAGCAAACGAAAATGTTGCCATATAGAAGTAATTTTGTGAAAATACTATTATCATACGGCTGAATAATTCCAGGTCTAGAGACATTAGAAAATATCAAGCTTTTAGTTTTGAATCTGGTACTTTTCACACCACTGCATGTCATAGATATATATATCATCTTAGAAAATAACAAAAGGTATGCAACTTGGACTCCTTTACCCTTCAGTTCCATGTTTGCTCCATATGACAGTTACGTAAAACACTATCAAGAATTGTCACTGCCTAAGATCTGGCAGTGGTAAAATACAAGACAAGCTGTATTGTTTGTGATAAGACAGATTTCAGATCCCATCGTATAACTGACTCGCATATCGCTGCTACGGAGGTAAAGAATGCTTGTACACTTATATTACTGCTACTACATATATACACTCCAGGAAATGGAAAAAAAGAACACATTGACACCGGTGTGTCAGACCCACCATACTTGCTCCGGACACTGCGAGAGGGCTGTACAAGCAATGATCACACGCACGGCACAGCGGACACACCAGGAACCGCGGTGTTGGCCGTCGAATGGCGCTAGCTGCGCAGCATTTGTGCACCGCCGCCGTCAGTGTCAGCCAGTTTGCCGTGGTATACGGAGCTCCATCGCAGTCTTTAACACTGGTAGCATGCCGCGACAGCGTGGACGTGAACCGTATGTGCAGTTGCCGCACTTTGAGCGAGGGCGTATAGTGGGCATGCGGGAGGCCGGGTGGACGTACCGCCGAATTGCTCAACACGTGGGGCGTGAGGTCTCCACAGTACATCGATGCTGTCGCCAGTGGTCGGCAGAAGGTGCACGTGCCCGTCGACCTGGGACCGGACCGCAGCGACGCACGGATGCACGCCAAGACCGTAGGATCCTACGCAGTGCCGTAGGGGACCGCACCGCCACTTCCCAGCAAATTAGGGACACTGTTGCTCCTGGGGTATCGGCGAGGACCATTCGCAACCGTCTCCATGAAGCTGGGCTACGGTCCCGCACACCGTTAGGCCGTCTTCCGCTCACGCCCCAACATCGTGCAGCCCGCCTCCAGTGGTGTCGCGACAGGCGTGAATGGAGGGACGAATGGAGACGTGTCGTCTTCAGCGATGAGAGTCGCTTCTGCCTTGGTGCCAATGATGGTCGTATGCGTGTTTGGCGCCGTGCAGGTGAGCGCCACAATCAGGACTGCATACGACCGAGGCACACAGGGCCAACACCCGGCATCATGGTGTGGGGAGCGATCTCCTACACTGGCCGTACACCACTGGTGATCGTCGAGGGGACACTGAATAGTGCACGGTACATCCAAACCGTCATCGAACCCATCGTTCTACCATTCCTAGACCGGCAAGGGAACTTGCTGTTCCAACAGGACAATGCACGTCCGCATGTATCCCGTGCCACCCAACGTGCTCTAGAAGGTGTAAGTCAACTACCCTGGCCAGCAAGATCTCCGGATCTGTCCCCCATTGAGCATGTTTGGGACTGGATGAAGCGTCGTCTCACGCGGTCTGCACGTCCAGCACGAACGCTGGTCCAACTGAGGCGCCAGGTGGAAATGGCATGGCAAGCCGTTCCACAGGACTACATCCAGCATCTCTACGATCGTCTCCATGGGAGAATAGCAGCCTGCATTGCTGCGAAAGGTGGATATACACTGTACTAGTGCCGACATTGTGCATGCTCTGTTGCCTGTGTCTATGTGCCTGTGGTTCTGTCAGTGTGATCATGTGATGTATCTGACCCCAGGAATGTGTCAATAAAGTTTCCCCTTCCTGGGACAATGAATGCACGGTGTTCTTATTTCAATTTCCAGGAGTGTAGTTATGATTCTGTCAAAACGATGTGCATGAGTTTGTTCTTCTGCACCAGATGCCACTGCTTATCGGTTATACAGGGTGTTACAAAAAGGTACGGCCAAACTTTCAGGAAACATTCCTCACACACAAATAAAGAAAAGATGTTATGTGGACATGTGTCCGGAAACGCTTAATTTCCATGTTAGAGCTCATTTTAGTTTCGTCAGTATATACTGTACTTCCTCGATTCACCACCAGTTGGCCCAATTGAAGGAAGGTAATGTTGCAATTGTGCAATCACGTCATCAACACATATTTTCTGTGAACGTTTGGGCAGGCATTGTTGGTGCTGTCTTGATTGGGCCCCATGTTCTTCCACCTACGCTCAATGGAGCACGTTATCATGATATCATACGGGATACTCTACCAGTGCTGCTAGAACATGTGCCTTTACAAGTACGACACAACATGTGGTTCATGCACGATGGAGCTCCTGCACATTTCAGTCGAAGTGTTCGCACGCTTCTCAACAACAGATTCGGTGACCGATGGATTGGTAGAGGCGGAACAATTCCATGGCCTCCATGCTCTCCTGACCTCAACCCTCTTGACTTTCATTTATGGGGGCATTTGAAACCTCTTGTCTACGCAACCCCGGTACCAAATGTAGAGAATCTTCGTGTTCGTATTGTGGACGGCTGTGATACAATACGCTTTTCTCCAGGGCTGCATCAGCGCATCAGGGATTCCATGCGACGGAGGGTGGGTGCATGTATCCTCGCTAACGGAGGACATTTTGAACATTTCCTGTAACAAAATTTTTGAAGTCACGCTGGTACGTTCTGTTGCTGTGTGTTTCCATTCCATGATTAATGTGATTTGAAGAGAAGTAATAAAATGAGCTCTAACATGGAAAGTAAGCGTTTCCTGACGCATGTCCTCATAACATATTTTCTTTCTTTGTGTGTGAGGAATGTTTCCTGAAAGTTTGGCCGTACCTTTTTGTAACACCCTCTATACGCAAAAACCGGTTTTAACAAATAAACATTTCTAGTTCAGCTCCATGTTGTACAGAAGATATCCTCTAGTACATATCTGACTGCTGCAGAGCACGAAGCATTCAAGATTTTTACTTCCTTTTCTTTTAGTGACAAACGTGGCCCATTTAAAACTCATTTGCGAACTGGCCCATAATAACGAAAAAACTGTCAATCCAAAAGTAATTGAAACAGTAAAGACTTGCGTCCACTCGCACCGAAACTTTGGCAATTCACTTGCTGAAGCTACATCTCTAAGATTTAAACACCCGCAGCAAGTCGACTTCTGCAAGTTTCGTCAACTTCCACAGGTAGCTTCCGCAAGTTAGTGGAAACAGTTTCCATTGTCTTGCTACAAGGACTTGCCGAACCTTGCAGTTGAAGAAAGATTTTCTCAAACTTTCAGAAGTGTTGTGTGTTCAATACCAGTACGAAAATGTCAATGTCTAAGAGGAGAATGGCAAAAAGACAGACGAGCTGAAACAAATGTACCATTGCAACTCATAAATGTACAGTTACGCAAAAAACTCACAATACCAAGAAACATGTAGTGTAGAGGAATTAAGGGATTACGTCTGTCTCGGTAACGTATTTAAATGATTAATGTTGCAAGATCGCACGTTAATATAAGCTCAAGAAAAGCCATTACAAATATGAAATGCTGGTACTCTAATAACCGGTCCAACTGCCAGAACGTTGAATGCAAGGAAGCAAACGTGCGTACACTGCGTCGTACAGGTGGTAGATGTCAGTCTTTGGGATGTGGTTCCATGCCTGTTGCACTTGGTCGGTCAGTACAGAGAGAGTTACTGCCACTTGTGAATTGTCGTCCGAACATGTCGCATACGTTCTCGACAGGAGACGTAGCTGGTGGTCGAGCAGGCAAAGACAACATGACGACACTCTGTAGAGCATATTCGGTTACAACAACGGTATGCGGGCGAGCGTTATCCTGTTCGAAAACTTCTCCTAGAATATTTTTCATGAACGTCACAAAAGTTCGAATTACCAGCCTCACGTACAGATTTGTAGTAAAAGTGCGCGGGATAACCACGATATAGTTCCTGCAGTCATACAAAATCGCACCCCAGATTATAACCGCAGGGGTTTATTCAGTGTGTCTAGCCAACAGAGAGATTGGTTACAGGTGCTCACCTGGCCTCCTCCTAACCAACACGTGGCCATCAATGGCAACGACGTGGAACCGGCTTTCATCGGAAAGCACAGGAGACTCTCACTCCACCTTCCAACGACCTCCATCTTGACACCACGGAAGTCGCGAACTGTGGTGGTATGGGGGCAGTGGAATGCAAGCTACAGGGCGTCTCGCTCAGAGCTCTCCTTGAAGTAACCTATTTGCACCAGATCATTCTGTCACTGTGGTGCCAACTGCCGCTCGAATTACTGCTGCAGACGCAGTTGCGATGCACCATAGCTATAAGCCGAAAGCGACGGTCTACCATCTCGGTAGTGCTCCATGGCCGTCCGGAGCCCTGTCTTCTTGCTACAGTACCATCCCGTGACCACCGCTGCTAGCAGTAATGTACAGTGGCTACATTCATGCCAAGTGTATCTGCAATATCGTGGAAGGAATATCCAGCTTGTCGTAGCCATATTACATGGCCTCGTTAAGTGAAGTGTTAATAACGGCGTCGTAATTGTCTTAAAGAAATTCTTCGCTAACATTAACTTATCACGTCCAATCTCAAAGATAACTAACGCTCACGATCGTTACAACCCGTATTTAAAGCACACCACGTTAGCATATTCATTGTGGCGTGCCTAACGCCACTCTTACACGACTGACGTCAGACATCAATAGACATCATCTTTCGGATGTAAAAATACGAGGGCTATTCCGAAAGTAAGGTCCGATCGGTCACGAAATGGGAACGACTATGAAAATCCGATAAAGCTTTGCACAGATGTGTTGGGTAGTGTCTCTAGTATAACCCCAGTTAGCATCACGTCGCTCTTCTCATTTCTGAGCTCGCAGTGAGTGCGTGAAGATGTCTAGAAAATAGTGTCTGCCGCCAAGTACGGGGGCCTGGTGAGAAATTTCCCCTGAAGCTATGCAGCTAACATTACATAACTGTCGTGCTGTTTCGTCTTCAAGACAATTCTCAGCCGCATTCTGCAGGGGCAATGAAGATGCTCCTGCATCGTTTTCAAATGGAAATGTGAGATTACCCACAATACAGCCCGTAATTGTCTCCCTCTGAGTTTCAGCTCAGGTCACATGAACCGCTGGTTATGAAGACAACATTTCGGCACAAGACAACGAGCCGTAGGCCAGCGTAGAGAATTGGCGGAGAGCACTGGCGGCTGCCTTCTATAGCGAGGGTATGGGAAAGTTGGTACAACGCTACGATACACGTCTAAGTCGGGTCGGCGACTATGGAGATAAGTAGCTGCAAGGTGTATCTAACTGTTGCAAATAAAACATTTTTGATTTTTACCGTGGTTTCCATTTCGCGACCTATCGGACCTTACTTTCGGAATAGCCCTCGTAAGTCTGCCAGCTTTAGTTTATCTCGCACATCTCCTTGGTCTTGTGTTTATTTCGCGTTGGTGTATATAACTGACGACCGTTAGCCAAAGGAAGTGCGAAATGAAATTACCATTTACTTTGTTTCATCATAAGTCGAAGTATAATGGCAGTTCAAAAATGGTTCAAATGGCTCTGAGCACTATGGGACCTAACTGCTGTGGTCATGAGTTCCCTAGAACTTAGAACTACTTAAACCTAACTAACCCTAAGGACATCACACACATCCATGCCCGAGGCAGGATTCCAATCTGCGACCGTAGTGGTCGCACGGTTCCTAACTGTAGCGCCTAGAACCGCTCGGCCACCTCGGCCGGCTAATGGCAGTACAGACGTATTTAAGTTTTAGCATAATTTTTAAGCATAAATGGATCACATATGTTATAAAAGTAATAAACATTGACTGCAAGAACCCAAGAACAATTAAAAGGCAATCTCTTGCTGATATACGAGTAGCTTGCCACACATTCATATCCTGCATTCGAGTATATGATTGTACAGCGTTCTCAACTTATATACAACATTCTCAGGAAGTTTTTAACCAGACTGAACTAACCTTGTTTTAGTGCATTGAATAGTCTTCTAGAATCGAGTTAAACTACCTCTACATCATTTCTTCACGTGAACTTTTATTTTTTCTTCACATTATTCACACTGTTTTTTGTCACGATTTTTCTTCAATGATAATAGTGCAACAATGGTGGCGGCTGGTCAGATTTTTAAGCACAACACTGTAAACATCCTCTTGCGTATCTCACGACGAAAGTCAAATGGAAATTCTTGTGGAAGTACTTGCAGTATGATCCTGAAGGTAAGTTGACCAAGCGAAATGCGTAATTAAACTAACGTAAGTTTTTGTTCTAATGTATACAGCGCAGGAAATGTTTGGAGACGTTACTTGCGGAAGATACTTTCTAGTGGACACACTCCTTAAGAATCAGATGGTGAGAGAACTGTGTTGCTCGTAAATAAACATCGATATCAAAGAGCTTTGACGTGTTTACTGATACTACATTTAATTTAATTATATACCATCGAAACCACGTGCAAATTTAGCGTACCAATGGCGTATCACCCTGAGAATCTTCTGGTAAGAAACCTACTCACGAAACGTGGAATATTAGCTATAGCAATGTTTACTGCCGCATCCATTGAGCATTCTAATTACTTGGTATTTGATTTTCAATCGTAAGATTCTGAGTGAGAACAAACTTCATGAAAATCATTTCAGCCCAGCTTTTCCGTCTGAATCATGCACTGATTTAGATACGTAAATAACAGGTTCAATGTGCTAATGCAGATTCAATCTGGCCGTTCATCGAGTGAATGCAGGCATCGATCACACAGTTCTTAGCTACACAGACTCAACAGAAATGGTACGACCCCAGTGATTAAGATATCCACACGTCGCTACCCACATTGACTACATGACACGCTCTAGACGCGGATGAATACTTCAGAAGATTTTATTCATATCGCAATAAGAACATAGTCATGTCATAGTTCAGATTAATGCCTTGCTTCATTTTTATTATGCAGCACACTCCCTGAGAAACAAAGTGAAACTACCAGAAGATGTCGTCGGACGAAAGCGTAACTTCTTACAGGAACACACAATAAAAAGCACTCCGTCTTCAGGCCACAAGAGGCCCATCGGAACCATCCGACCGCCGTGTCATCCTCAGATGAGGATGCGGATAGGAGGGGCGTGTGGCGAGCACACCGCTCTCCCGGTCGTTATGATGGCTTTCTTTGACCGAAGACGCAACTGTTCGGTCGTGTATCTCCTCAGTTGGCATCACGAGGCTGAGTGCACCCCGAAAAACGGCAACAGCGCATGGCGGCCCGGATGGTCATCCATCCAAGTGCCGTCCACACCGGACAGCGCTTAACTTCGGTGATCTGACGGGAACCGGTGTATCCACTGCGGCGAGGACGTTGCCAACACACAATAAGGGGGTACGTAAATCACTGGTGGTGTAATTTCTGTGACAGGCTGAATTCAGTGGTCTAACTGTTCGTCAGAGTGCAATAGCGGCATTAATGTTTAGTGCTTGGACCGTTGCGCGATCGACAGCTCGCGCCAGGGCTCCTTGAACACGATCTTCGGCGTGATGCAGGCATGGCACGTTTGCGGTGAGAGCCGCTGGGACTGTTGTTTCCGGGGTGGGAGTGTGTGAAGCAGCACGGACGGTGCAGTCTATGGGTTAATAGGCCGGCTGTCACGTTCTCCCGCTCGCTTCCAAGTTAGTTTGCCTGAGCATGTTCCGGCCACGAGGAACCTGCACCAGAAACTGGAGTGGACGTAATATTTCCTTTGGCCCACAAGGTCTGTAGGCAAGCACTGGGTGATCGTCATCTAAATCTTCCGGCGGCTCCAGTTTTTCCACTGTTTGTTACAGCACAGCGGCTTTGTATGGTCGGTGAGCTATTTTCAGTTCGGTGCCGAGACCACGCAGCATTTGTAAAGACTGATCTCACTCTCTTCTGTGAGCTTGATAGTGAGGGTGGTTGGGCTGGTTCTCTTGCTATGGGTGTTTGTGCCCTGCTGCTTCTATCTCGGATCCGGTTCAGCCTTCTGTTGTTGTTCTCTGCTCGTGTGTCTGCCCGGTGATTTGAGGAGCATGTCACTCTTTTCAAATCAGCTTCCATTTGGTAACCGTCATAATTGTGTTTTTATGTTGTGTTTTATATTATTGTGGTTTTGTAATTTGCTTTAAAGTGCAATGTGTCATTATGCAGGGCATTCTAAGCATTTTCTCTCTTTCACCTGGTATGTTGTACATTAAATCGAAATGTCGCTTTGTTTAGTTATTTGGAGCCCGCAAGCCTCTGCGACTTACCATAGCAAATCTCGTTGCTTGTATTTTCGTGGGTTCCAAGCGAAGCTTTTTTTGCTTAGGTGAGGTGCATTAGCCAACCATTCGCGTCTGACCTCTATCTATGTTTTCTGTACTGCACGTCGGTTAAGTATTTACCGCCTCGTGGCGTGATTTGAAGTAGAATGTCTTTTGGCCCTTGAACTAAGTTACAATCAGGTATAATTGGGGGTAGTTGCCTTTGCCAGTTATTTTATGTTTTAGCGACTTTTCACAAATGTTGTATCTACTCTGCCAGCGTGTAATCTGATGACATACGTTTTATTTAAAGATTACTTCTCTCTTCATGAGGCTATAATTGCATGTTTGCGCCTTGAGACGTGTTCCCACTAGTGGCTTAGAGTGAGCAATATATCGGGCCTGCCTTAAGCAATTTTGTGTCCGTTTTTCCGGATCACATTCCATTGTGTGGTGGTTTCATATCAAAGACCTTTAATTCTCTTTTATTTTGTTTTACTGAACTTTTTCGGTAAACCTGAATCATTTGTTGTGTTTTAGTCAAACACATTCTATAGTTGTTTCGGCCTGCTCATTTTAAAGACTATTTTCTTAGAAACTTTGAAGAAATTGTTATGTAACTTCAATTGATGAAATATTATCTTGCTTCTTTTATTGAAATTGGCTGTAAATATTTGAATAATTGTAAGCAGTACCAACAAAGTTTGTATATTTTAAAAACACAATGACGTTTATTGTAAATTTAAATTTTCACATTTCATGTTCCCATGAATGACCTTGAATTGAGACCAAGTACTTGAGTTGACACTGAAACCTCTTATAATTGACCTCCCTGAAATATTTGATAACCTATTTGGATTACTTATCACTAATTGTTCTTAAATAGTTTTGCCCAATTACATAGTTTTGTCTTCATATGTCATGGCGCTAGTGACCTAATCTGTGAAGTTATTGTGGCTGAGGAGTGTTAATTAAACTCTTAATTCAAAAGTATTTCAGTCCTTATTTTTCCTGGCCCTTCTACTCCAGGCAACCTTACGCCAGCAGTGCGTGCTAGTGCTGTTTCCAAGATTGTAGTGTATATAAGGGGTGCGAAGAGCGTCAGATGTTCAGATGTTGAATGGTGATTGTGAAGGACACGAATAAAACGCATTCTTCTGCGGGACTACGTTACAAACAGCACCAGGTAGAGTTTGAATGGGACCTCATTGTGGGTCTCCATTTGACTGCCCGGTCGACTCGTGCAATATCCAGATTTATTGGTCACCCGGATGTGACAGTGGCTCCATGTTACGCATGACTGCATGAGGGCACACATACTCGTCGCTCGTCGGCTAGGTTCCGGTTGGCCATATTTGGCCACCACAGGGAAGAATCGCCTTATTGTGTTCCAAGCACATTGACACCCCTTCACATCTGTGTCTGCTATCCGAGAACAGCAGTGGACTTCCTGTAACACTGTATGTTATCCTGCACCATTGGTCGGAAACAAAGAGCACCAGAAGTATGGAATTATCATTCCATTCCTAGGCTGCCGTTAGCGCTACAACACAAATGGCTGTTTTTGGTGTTGTACGGTAACCGAGAAACATGGACTACTGATGAATATCTTTGCGTTTTGTTCAGCGATGAATTGCAGTTGAGCACCACACTAGTTGTCGAGCGGCGTCGGGTATGGTGGCCACCTGGTGAGCGGTCACACTCTTCCAGTGTTTTGGATGGACACAGTGGTGTTATTCCTGGCGTCGTGGTCTGGGGAGCCACTGGGTACGACTTGATGTCGAGGCTGATGGTGACTGAGGGGAATGTGAGGGGAGGACTGTACGTCTCGACCGTGCTGCATCGTCGTGTGTTACGTAACGTGCGACAGTATAGTGGTACCAGTTTTCAAGGACACTGCTTGTGCACACATTATACGTGTCTCTGCTGTCACCATGATGTTCAAGTACGCCGGTTCTGAGGGTTTTGTTTTATGCAGAGAACTGTAATATTGGTAATATTTTGGATGTCACCCAGAGAAGTAAAGCTTCAATAGCATCTGAGTAACAGCGGGCAACATAGCTGCGAAAGAGGTTGCACTGTGAGCAGTGATCCCTGCACAACATGGATTTAGAAGTGTGGTCTTTCAGTATAGAACTGCAGCGTGTCTGCAGATTCATGTGCTTTGCACCGTCCGCCATGCTGTATTTTGGCAAACAAAGTTCCATCGGTCTGTATGTGATAAAGTTTTGCGGACTGATTTCTTGTTTTGAACTTAATGTCAGCATGTGATGTAATAGGCTGACGTGGGAGCAGAATCGAATAGTAAGAGTATATTCTTTTCGTGTTCTGCTTAAATTTCCTAGCAGTCATGTTGCAGTTTGGCAAGATGCGAAATACGAGCATCATGGCTATCACGATCAGGCAGCTGAAGTTCAACATCCAGAGATCACTGGCTGCGAGACACTGCTAGTAGAATCTTTGGTTCAAAATGGCTCTGAGCGCTATGGGACTTAACATCTGAGGTCATCAGTCCCCTAGAACTTAGAACTAATTAAACCTAACTAACCTAAGGACATCACATACATCCATGCCCGAGGCAGGATGCGAACCTGCGACCGTAGCGGTCGCTCGGTCACACCGGCCGGCCAGAACCTTTGCTTGTGAGTGTATCGCAGTCTTGGGGAGAGAGAGAGAGAGAGAGAGAAGAAAGTCGGAGAATTTGTTCAGGTTTTTCCACTACTAACGTAAAGAGAAATTTTAATATTTTATAATATTTTGTCTTATGATGTAAAGTTTTGTTAAGAAAGTTGCTTTATTGCTTTTTCCGTCAATCAGCATTCGTCTCTTTGTTTCATGTTTCAGATATATAATTTTGGTTTCTCGAGTTTCTCAGTAACAAAACTTTAACTGACAGTGATCATTCCAGTAACGAGAAGTAACGGAAGTTTTGTGGATGTCTAATACTTTAAAGCACGCATTGCACATCGTGTTGCTAGTAGCTTGAGCTTTTAACTAGCGTAGCACCAACATAGCATTTATTCATTACGCGAACAGATGGGTTATATATAATTTACGTATTATACAATAAACATTCCAACAGTGATATACTTTTCGGACAGGACGTTGTTGGTAGCTGCGTATATTTCATATTTTTCTCGCAGTCGGATTGCATGCATTATTGCTAACAGGACAGTTTTCTAAAATTTAATAAAACAACCCGTACTCTCGCCATGAGCGTTGCAGCACACAGCTTAATGTTGCATTTCTGATTAACTTTTACATTGCTGATAACTTCTCAACAATTACGAGATTACTTACGAACTTAAATCCGAGCTTAACGGCTTCTTTAATCAAGAGCTCAACTTCACATTACCACACAAACAAAGTACCAGTAAATATAACTATACATTACCATACAACAAACACTAGTTAACCACTTTCACTGCGGCAAGCAAGATCCCCGGATCTGTCCCCAATAGAACATTTATCAGATCAGTTCCGGCGCCAACTTTGTCCCTCTGGCATTATCTAGGATGTCCAGGATCATGGGCCAGCTTCTCTCACGAGAGGACACAACGGCCTTACGAAGCGCTTCACAACCGAGTCAGTGTATGCGTCCACGTCAGAGGAGGTTCACCATCATACTATCTACTAGGCTCATTCTGCCAAGTTCTTTGTAAATTTGACTCGAGTTTGGAACCACTACAAAAACAGCACAAACCTTAACAAACCATGAAGTTTCATTTCATTTTACACTCCCCATCTTAGTGCTTTACTCTTTTTGCCAGACAGTGCACTTATAATTTATGTTGTTGCCCAAAATGAATTCTACGTTAGTATTTTATTTGTAAATGTATGGGCTTGTCGAGTTAACGCTGTTGTACAATGTGTTCCACAAGGATGTTCAGGTGATATTCGAATTCCATCCATGTGTTGGTCAACATTTCGTGAGGGACCGATGTTATGATGTCAGTAACTCTGCACCATGTGATGTTGTCCACAGGTGTTCGCTAAACCTGGTGCTTGACATCACCCCAAAGGAAAAAATCCATTGGTGTTATATCTGGTGATCGTGGAGGCCAGTTGATGGGACCACCACGCCTGACCCGTGTTCTTGAAAATGTTGTGTCTAAGTAGGCGCGAACATCTAACCCCAATGAGGTGGCACAAAACCTTGTTGAAAAATTGTGTCTAGAATGTCCACAATCTGTGGCACAACAAGTAACTGCAAAATATCTGATAGCCATTGGCTGGGACTGCTATTTCACTGAAGAAGAAAGGTCCCAAGATTTTATTGTGCATGAGATCGTTCCACACGGTCAGCATAACGCTGTCTCTGACGGTCTCAAACACAGTGTGGGAATTCTTGGACCCCCAGACCCTGGCACAGTGTCAGCTGACAACACCATTCAAATAAAATGTGGTCTCATCTGACAAAAGGACGCGTTTCAGATACTCATCAGCTTCCTTAGTCTCAGCTAGCATGGCAACAGCAAAGTCATGACGATAACTACAATCCGTTGGTTGGAGGGCCTGAACGATCTGGACTTTTTATGTGCGGAAAAGAAGTTGTTTATGTAGAAGTTAATTTGTGCGTATGAAGAAGTTGTTTATATAGAAGTTGTTTATGTGGGATGGGATGACTGGTATCTTCTGAATGTGCAACTCACAAGAGACTCTGCGGACTGACTTCTTGCGACTACTCACTAATTATCTACACACTGCGTCCAGGCCTGCCTGTTCTAAGATCACAGACTACCCATGTTTCCTTAAGCTTCGCATATCACATCTTGATGCTTTTAACATTTGGTGGTTGTCTATGGTATGCCGGCTGGAATTTTATCTGGGCTGTTTTTGGTGACTGCGTCTCGTGATACCAGAGGACACATTGGACTTTATCCTCGTGTGAGTACATGTTGTTTGCAAATGGTGTCTGTTTTCGCTGGTCGTAAGTTACTGGGCCCTGTAACAAACAAAATTTTAATAGGAAACTAAAAGTATGTACACCAGAAGTTGAACATGTTACGAGGGTAGTCCCAAAAGTAAAGTCTCCTATTTATTTATAAGTACACAGACCCGTTTATTTCTACAATGGTTTACATCAGTTTACAGCTTGAACATTTAGCTATTTTTTGACATAATCACAATTTCTGTCGATGCATTTTTGTAGACGCTGTGGCATTTTTTGTATGTCCATGTCATACCAGCTCGCCGCCATGCTGTTCAGAAAGTTATGAACCTCTTCTTTCACCTCGTCGTCGGAGCTGAATCTCAGTGGTATGCCCAGGTTTCGTCACCCGTGACAATTGTGTCCAAAAGTTGTCCTGTTCGGCTGCAAGGCGGTGAAGAAACGCGCGGGGAGCATCAACTCGTTGCCGCATGTGCCCCTCAGTCAGCATGCGTGGCACGCATTGGCGCACACCTTCCGGTAGTTCAGTGTTTCCGTTAAAATTCTGTGAGCGGTGCTTCGGGAAACCCCAGGAGCCAACTGCAGAGATCATCCAGGGTGATCCGCCGATCTTCACGCATGCTTTGCCCAACCTTCAACACTGTCTCCTCGTTGTGAATTTCGGTCCGACCAACTGTAAACTCTCTACACCACTTACGAACAGTTTTGACATCCATGCACGACTAACCATACACTTCCGTCAGTTGGCGATGGATTTCAATCGGCGCAGTGCCCTTTGCGTTGAAAAACCGAATAACTGCGCGCAATTCGCACTTGGCGGTAACATCCAACGGGAGCTCCATTCTCAACGGCTGCCAAGCCAAGACTGAGGGCCTCAGCGCGGCGCGCGCGTGTTTACACACAGCGCGTGAAGCACTCTTCATAACAGTGTGACCAACTGCCACATACAAACAGGGTTCTGTACTTATAAAAAAATAGGAGACCTTACTTTTATGATTAACCTCGTACATGCAGTTCAAGATAAAATGTATTAGTCTATGTGTCGTGGTTTCGTGCTTTATGAATGTTTTTAATCAGGGAAAGATTTCTGGGACACCCAGTATATTGAAATATACTTGGCAAGTATAACCTACAGTTTTCTTAACCTTCTTCTTTGGGATATCTGCCTTACCACAGATACCCACTGGACGGTCTCCACTTTCGTCTTTCCTGTACCTTTTCCTTAATGTTGCCAGGACCGTACATTTATGAAGTCTTCATACATTTCAGTCCTTCTTATCCTATGCTCCTTGCAGTATTCCTTGCGATGACCCTTCGTACCAGGTAATTTCTTCCCAGTTTGTGAACTAACCAAGATCTTTCCCTCACTCTTATTACCCAATTTCCAATAGTTTTCATCCCTTTCGTACTCCTAATTTTAGCTGTCGTTTCAAAAAATGGTTCAAATGGCTCTGAGCACTATGGGACTCAACTGCTGAGGTCATTAGTCCCCTAGAACTTAGAACTAGTTAAACCTAACTAACCTAAGGACATCACAAACATCCATGCCCGAGGCAGGATTCCAACCTGCGACCGTAGCGGTCTTGCGGTTCCAGACTGCAGCGCCTTTAACCGCACGGCCACTTAGGCCAGCAGCTGTCGTTTCACTTTCAACACTTCTCCATAACCAGGTTTCCAAACTATCCAATCATTTTTCCTCCTTGTTGACTGTCCGTGATTCATTGCCTTATAATACTATATTCCAGGTTGTAAGGCGTATGCATTGCCGGCGATGGGCGAGGCATGGCAGAGTCTCTGACCAGAGAGTAGTATGTCGCTAGTCGGCACGAGTCCGTGACAGTCGGCAGTAGTAGTCAGTCTGTGCTAGTAGTCAGTCCGCGCTAGTAAGCCAGTCCGTGTTAGTAAGCTGTAGTATGCAGTGTGTTCGGCGCGTGCCTGCGCGTGTCGGCAGTCTGCTCTGGTCACGACTCTGGAGGATGAGTATTGTTGTAGAAGGTAAAGAAGCAGCCTTGCGCATATCTAGTAATGTATATTAATTGTCATTTGATTTGTTTCAAAAAATGCCCCAAAATAATTTTTGTTGTGACTTGGCAAGACAGCCAAGTCACTATGCGAAGATGCCGAAAGGCACGCGTTTACGCTCACGCAGACTGGCGTGAGGTCTGGAACAATTAAAGGAGTTGAGTCTAATAAATAAAGAACGTAGTTGATGTAATACTTAACTTTAATCCATAATTGGAGAACATCGCTCTTGTTGATACATTAATAACAATCTCAATATAAACTGGTAATGGCGCATTGCTAGGTCGTAGCAAATGACGTAGCTGAAGGCTATTCTAACTATCGTCTCGGCAAATGAGAGCGTATTTGTGAGTGTAGCATCGCTAGCAAAGTCGTCTGTACAACTGGGGCGAGTGCTAGGAAGTCTCTCTAGACCTGCCGTGTGGCGGCGCTCGGTCTGCAATCACTGACAGTGGCGACACGCGGGTCCGACGTATACTAACGGACCGCGGCCGATTTAAAGGCTACCACCTAGCAAGTGTGGTGTCTGGCGGTGACACCACAATTTTTATAATATAAAGTAACTTTTTTAAAGAAAAGCATTCATTTCAATTTAAAGAATATTTCCAATGCATGATCATTGCTTCCAAGAATCAAAAAAAAAAAAAAAAAATTATCGCCAGCATTGTACGAAGCTGTGTCAAAAAAAATTTCTACATAACAGCAGATATATTCGCAGTTTTTATTGAGGTAAGAATTTTTGCCTTTTTTATTCAGAATACAGGGCCGATGGGCAGCGCTGCTGTCCTCATAAAATTTACCAGGTTACAAATTTTTTTTATTATTTTGGTATATTTAGATTAAAGTTCAGT
The DNA here is from genome assembly GCF_023898315.1 of Schistocerca nitens. Lineage (NCBI taxonomy): Eukaryota > Metazoa > Arthropoda > Insecta > Orthoptera > Acrididae > Schistocerca > Schistocerca nitens. The sequence continues at coordinate 488,518,851 of NC_064620.1, forward strand.
CTTGATCACGTAATGTCTGTGCAGCATCAAGGAGAGCTCCACCTACCAGCCCAAAGGAGCCAATGGGTCTGAAGATGGTTTTATAGAAAAAACCGAAACCGGTTACTCATTAAAACAGACATAACGTGATCAAGACTGAACTTTAATCTAAATATAACAATTAATTGATCACTGTATTCCAGAAATGTTTACCAATATTATTTTGGTGTTTACGAATTTTTCTGTTTCGAACTTAACATTAAATGAGAAAATAATTTTGTGGGAACATTAAATGTGAATGCATTTCTGCACACAGATTATAAATGGGAGCCAATTTTGTTCAGAGGTTACAATATTTAAAATTCATTTAATTATTATTTTGTGGGGAGTTTACGCTTGGTCCATTTTCATTATTATATTTCGTGTGGTTAGGTTACACTTGGCGAGATCCGGCCAGGATCGTATTTCTTTGTGAATCTTCTGAGAAGTAGTCATATATCTGCTCTTATTTATTTAAACGTAGTTTGCATCTGGCGCAACGCATTTACTAATTTGTCACTCTTGCTTTCACAGATCATCGGCAATTTGTTGCTCTTTGTTGTAATTGTGTTTGTTGCATTTTTGTATTGTCCTTGTTTCATTTGTGATTAAGTACATCGCGATGTCCAATGAGTGAAATAGCCGACTCGAATAATTTGACCGATAGTACTTGCAACACTCAGTGTAATGATGACAATCCTCCATTTACAGACAATCTGTGCGTACTGACCACTAATAATGATTTTGATCCTAATGGTGAGCAAATAAATTCAATTGTGCCGTCTGTTAATTTAACGACCTCGGATGACGCGGCCCGTTCCATTACAATGAACGTGCTCAGTTTAACACACCCGATTTGCAAAATTTGAATTGTGAACAGATAAATTTTTCTAAAGAAAATGAAGTGTACTCAAAGTACGACAGATTTATTTGATTCCGAGGTAGTGACTAACAGTGCACATCCGATTAGCAAACATTTTGAAGAGTTACAAAATGACCGAATGGTTACACAAAACGTGACAACTGCAGGTACGCCATCAAACAGCACAGAGTATAGAGTAGGTAATATTGGCTTGGATCAAGTTATGGCATTATTACTGTAACTCAATGAAAAATACGACAATCAGAACAACTTAATGAAATTAATGAAGATGTCAAACGGCGGAATGAAATGCTAGATAACCATTACAAACAACTTAATGAACTAATTAATGAAAGTTTCAAACTGTCGAATGAAAAACACGACAACCTTAACGAACAGAACAAACAACTTAGTGAACAGATTACAGCTGTTACCGTGCAACGTCATGATACTAAAGAACAATTACGTGACGAAATTAAGGGTTGTGCTAGGAACAGTAGTGGAGAAGTTAGATCTGTTGCACAAGAATTAAGTAATACAGATGCAGCGACAACAGAATCACTTGGAGATGAGATTAATGCAGTCGCTGAACAATGTTCTTAAAATGCGACACAGTTACACGACGAGTTTAATTTAAAGTCACCAGAACTTTCACACACTCTGGATACGGAAGTCGATAAGAAACTTGAACAACAGAATAGCCAAATTGACGAACGTATTAAAGTAACAGAAATGAAAAATGTTTTAGCCTCTAACACGGCACAGCATACGCCACATTCCGAACATTTGACACACTCACACAGCGAGTTTAATTTAGGTAATTTACAGAGACTACGCGACTTAAAATCCGAAAGGACACAGACAAACAGATTCTTATGTAATCGTGAACCTGTTCACACATTCAGAGACGATAACGTTGATTACGAGCAATTTTTATCCGTAAGAAAATCTAAGGAATTTAAAAATGACAGAGCACAGGTACACGCTTTGAACTGGATACGTCGATTTATTTTTGTACTTTCACCGCCATTGCGTGTAATGCAGAAACTAGAATTGGCCTGGATACATCAATTTGTTTTTGAATTTTCACCGGAGTTGCCTGTAATGCAGAAACTAAAATATATTTGCAGCGCGTAATAAACCTCAGGGGATTCATTACGCTTTAATGAATATGTGCCGTAGCATGCACAGGGCCCCGAGCCGTAGTAGTGCTGTTTCATCTTTAGTTTTCTGCACTGCTGCCTTCTCTTCTACTATCCTTTATATCTATCAGTACAGCTCTTCAACTATCGCCCTATCTATGTGTAAGAATGTGTAAAGAAAACCCGATAAGACAACTTTTACCGAAAGTGACAGTTTTCATTAGACGCTCCAGAAATGACAACCACGAGAACTTTAATACCTGACAAAAATTTAATCATCAGTATTTGTAAAATTTTCAGCAACAGCGAACGCATTTTGGTAACAATAGAGGTTTTTCACCGCAATAGCAACAAAACCAGCCGGTTTGCATACCTAACCAACAATATAATGTACAAGATCAACCAAGCTTTAATGTTTCGCCGCGTGCACGTATAGCGTCAGCTCCAACAAATAGTAACGCACAGCAACAAGGGAATCAGTACGTACAGAAAACACACTATTTCAATTCCTATCGCAATGCGCCGTATAGAAATGACTATCGTGAGAGACGTAAAAGTAATGAACACAATTATCAGCGTACATTTAATAACAGTCGGTCTTAGCAGCAAGAACATACTCAACAACATATTATCATGAATGAACCAGACAGTAGGTATCATCCCGAACGTAATACGTCAGGAAGAAAGAACAGTACAAATAGTTGAAATGCCACAGTATCCTCCCGAAAATAATAGCACGTCAGATAGAATTTGAATAGATAACAGTACAGGTTGTATCTTCCAGCAACGTAAGCGATACTTCAGATACACAGAATCTTGTTCACGAAAATGTTATTTGAAACATGCCTTATTGAATGTACCACTTTTATCGCACCCAGATCTTACTAGAAATTTTTTTCATCGCCACCGACAGTTCTAACACCGCTTTAGGCGTACACATTTTTCAGGAAATTGAAGAAGATGGCTCTACAGTAATTAAAAACATAGCCTTTGCGAGTCGCATTCTGTCGCCTGCTGAACGCAATTATTCTGTTACAGAGTATGAAACATTATGTGTTGTATGTGCATTTACGAGATTTCGGCATTTCCTTTATGGAAGACGCACCACCGTTTACACAGACCATAGAGCTATACAGTTTTTACTTTCGGCTAAATTTACACACTACAGATTAAGTAGATGGAAGCTTTATTTACAAGAATTTAATTTTACAATTGTTCACATTCCCGTTACACAAAATATTGTAGCAGACGCACTATCCCGTTCTCTCAGCAACAATCAGCAAGACATCGCAACCAACTTCTGCAAAGCAAATTTCAGCGTCATGTATATTCAACAAGTTGCATTTGAAAATTTCATTTCGTCGTCATTACAAGACATAGCACAGGAGCAGAGCAAAGACAATGTGTGGAAAGAAATTAAACACCTTTTGCAAGATAGGAATAATGTTACCATTAGAAACCATTACACTGTACACAATGACATTCTGTTTCGCCACTCTCATCCTGACAGCAACAATTGGTTATTATGCATTCCTGACGAACTTGTTAACAAATTAATCTGGTATACTCATTTAAGTTACGTACACAACGGAGCCAGAAAATGTTTTCTTATACTGACACAGAACTGTTGTTTTACCAACATGGAGAAACGTATCCGACGAGTTGTAGCGTCATGTAAAATCTGACAGAAAGCTAAGTCAGACACGACTTCACATATTTCTCCATTACATCCCATTGTACCTGTTAAATTGAGACATACGGCCGCTGTAGACATTTTTGGTCCGATTCCCAGAACTAATAGAGGTTTTTGCTACATCTTTGTCGCTGTTGAACTCACTTCAAAATTTGTTACATTCACTCCGTTACGCAAAGCTACTGCTAAAACTGTTTCGAAAGCATTTGTAAAACATTTTATATTTCATGTAGGGCATGTGTTGAAAGTAGTTTCCGACAATGGACCACAGTTTCGATCTGCTATATGGATACGTATGTTACGAGCTGGAAAGATTTCTCCGATCTATATATCTAGGTACCATGCTTCTTCGAACCCTTGTGAACGATTAATGAAAGAAATTGGTAAACTGTGTAGAATATACTGCCATAAAAATCATATTAATTGGGACACACTCATACTCTCATTCCAGGATGTAATTAATTCCATACCAAATGAATCTACTATGCTATCTCCGTCTGTTATACTGAAAAATGTTGAACCACCTAACAAAATTAAACAATTAGTAACTTTTCCTACATCTCGTCGACTACGACACCATGAAATAATTGACATTGCGCTAACAACATCAAACGTGTCGCAGAGCGCCGGAGAAGACAGTGACTTTCACATTGGACAGAAGATATTAGTACGTACACACTATTTATCCTACAGAGGAAAGAGTAGATGCAGTAAATTTGAGCTTCTATACGCAAGTCCATATCGAATTCGCAGCATTCCTCACCCCAATGTAGTACACGTCGAAACTCTGAGAACCAGAAATCACCACGTCTCCAACATCAAACCCTTTATTGAATGAACATACTTTATGATTTATCACACTGTAATGCCATATGCTGATTTTTTTTATGACCACTCATGCAATTATATTCACATAAACACTTACTGATGATTATCGTATTTTTTCTTGGCAAGTGTCCGGCAAGGTAAGGTTAGCAGGTCGCTTTTGTTGTCGTTACACATCAGACTGTGCACATTTTCCATTTTCATCTATGTATGATTGTTTTACTGTTTTATTTGTATGCACTATGAAATATTTAAGATGTAACAAACACCAGTTGACTTTGACATTTTGCCTTATGATATCTTAACAACGTGACTATTTTACATTTTTTTGCTGCTACATTGTGATACTCTGTGTACATTTTTGCACCTGTACACTGTGTATGTTTTAGACATATTACGTTTTCTGTCATGGTATGCTGTATGCTTAATTATATCACTAGAATCCAGCTTTTATTTAATGGGTATATGATTTAAATGCAAGACATTAATAATTGTTTATCATTTTCAGAAAGAAATAACGTGTAAAAGAAATAAATTAAACAGAAATGGGAAATTCACCTTCGCAATGAACGAAAGAAGATACAATACGTCGTCAAGAAGAGTAAATGGATCAGAATTAACAAGCATTAACAAGAATATACTACACACATCGTATGATAGCAGTCTTAACAAATTTTTTCTTTCAGAATACGAGGCGATTGATGCAGGCTGTCGGACAGAACTACACATCTTAGTTTTAGTGATGAAATATGCTAGAAATAAGGAGTAGTTGTATAATGAATAATGAAGTGACTTTTTTGCAGATGATAATGAATGATGATGAATAGTGATGAAGAGTATGCTACTATGGGTAATGAAGTTTTTCTTTACAGGTGATGATAATAATGGAACTATGATGATATGGATAATGAAGTTTTTCTTTGCAGGTGATGATAGTAATGATAATGAAGTTTTTCTTTGCAGTTGAAAATAATGATGAAGTTTATATATTTACTGTTAGTTAAGAGATGCTATGTAGTTATTTAAGTATTTGTTGCAGTTCGTTTTCACAGTATGTCTTATGTTGCATGGTATGATGACTGAAGGTTTTGGAAAGGACAGCTAGAGAACATATATATTTAATACACATTTCATTACCTGTTAATTCGACGTTCACTACTTTTCAGCATAATATGCGTTTCTTCTTTCAGTTTAATAATCCATTTTGTATTTTTTTTCCAGGAGAAGCTATTCATGAACTTAATGTGCTATAAGCAGTTGGTCATTAAATCTGTTGTAGTACTTGCATTTTTTTACCCAGTTATGTCTATCATTTATAAATGTGATCACATATACTGCATTTGTTTCATAACCTTGCTACAGCTGACTCATGACGAATGACGTTACACATCTTCATTTGCAGCAATAACTCAAAAGCAAATATTGTTATGCCCCAGTAATTAATTATCGATCCCAACGCAATGCATCGCTAACACAAAAAAAATGTATTACCAGTCCCAAATAATGCTACCAATTTAAGAGAGTTCTGAGTAATACTGAATGATGTTTTTCTAATCACAGACCTTGAGTAATAGTTGCAGTGTGTTACATGTTAAATATGTCCTATGTCACTTGAATGATGACTTCTGAGTAATACTGAATGATGTTTTTCTAATCACAGACCTTGAGTAATAGTTACAGTGTGTTACATGTTAAATATGTCCTATGTCACTTGAATGATGAGTTTCCAATAGTTTTCATCCCTTTCGTACTCCTAGTTTTAGCCGTCGTTTCACTTTCAACACTTCTACATAACCACGTTTCGAAACTATCCAATCATTTTCCCTCCTTCTTGACTGTCCGTGATTCATTGCCTTATAATACTATATTCCAGGTTGTAAGACGTATGCATTGCCGGCGATGGGCGAGGCATGGCAGAGTCTCTGACCAGAGAGTAGTATGTCGCTAGTCGGCGCGAGTCCGTGACAGTCGGCAGTAGTAGTCAGTCTGTGCTAGTAAGCCAGTCCGTGCTAGTAAGCTGTAGCATGCAGTGTGTTCGGCGCGTGCCTGCGCGTGTCGGCAGTCTGCTCTGGTCACGACTCTGGAGGATGAGTATTGTTGTAGAAGGTAAAGAAGCAGCCTTGCGCATATCTAGTAATGTATATTAATTGTCATTTGATTTCTTTCAAAAAATGCCCCAATAATAATTTTTATACTATAAAGTAACTTTTTTAAAGAAAAGCATTCATTTCAATTTAAAGAATATTTGCAATGCATGATCATTCCTTCCAAGAATAATATATATATATATATATATATATATATATATATATATATATATATATATATATATACGCCAGCATTGCACGAAACTGTGTCAAAAAAAATTTCTACATAAGAGCAGATATATTCGCAGTTTTTATTGAGGTAAGAATTTTTGCCTTTTTTATTCAAAATACAGGGCCGAAGGGCAGCGCTGCTGTCCTCATAAAATTTACCAGGTTACTATTTTTTTTTTATTATTTTGGTGTTTAGGAATTTTTCTGTTTCGAACTTAACATTAAATGAGAAAAGAATTTTGTGGGAACATTAAATGTGAATTCATGTCTGCACACAGATTATAAATGGGAGCCAATTTTGTTCAGAGGTTACAATATTTAAAATTCATTTAATTATTATTTTGTGGGGAGTTTACGCTTGGTCCATTTTCATTATACACTCCTGGAAATGGAAAAAAGAACACATTGACACCGGTGTGTCAGACCCACCATACTTGCTCCGGGCACTGCGAGAGGGCTGTACAAGCAATGATCACACGCACGGCACAGCGGACACACCAGGAACCGCGGTGTTGGCCGTCAAATGGCGCTAGCTGCGCAGCATTTGTGCACCGCCGCCGTCAGTGTCAGCCAGTTTGCCGTGGCATACGGAGCTCCATCGCAGTCTTTAACACTGGTAGCATGCCGCGACAGCGTGGACGTGAACCGTATGTGCAGTTGACAGACTTTGAGCGAGGACGTATAGTGGGCATGCGGGAGGCCGGGTGGACGTACCGCCGAATTGCTCATCACGTGGGGCGTGAGGTCTCCACAGTACATCGATGTTGTCGCCAGTGGTCGGCGGAAGGTGCACGTGCCCGTCGACCTGGGACCGGACCGCAGCGACGCACGGATGCACGCCAAGACCGTAGGATCCTACGCAGTGCCGTAGCGGACCGCACCGCCACTTCCCAGCAAATTAGGGACACTGTTGCTCCTGGGGTATCGGCGAGGACCATTCGCAACCGTCTCCATGAAGCTGGGCTACGGTCCCGCACACCGTTAGGCCGTCTTCCGCTCACGCCCCAACATCGTGCAGCCCGCCTCCAGTGGTGTCGCGACAGGCGTGAATGGAGGGACGAATGGAGACGTATCGTCTTCAGCGATGAGAGTCGCTTCTGCCTTGGTGCCAATGATGGTCGTATGCGTGTTTGGCGCCGTGCAGGTGAGCGCCACAATCAGGACTGCATACGACCGAGGCACACAGGGCCAACACCCGGCATCATGGTGTGGGGAGCGATCTCCTACACTGGCCGTACACCACTGGTGATCGTCGAGGGGACACTGAATAGTGCACGGTACATCCAAACCGTCATCGAACCCATCGTTCTACCATTCCTAGACCGGCAAGGGAACTTGCTGTTCCAACAGGACAATGCACGTCCGCATGTATCCCGTGCCACCCAACGTGCTCTAGAAGGTGTAAGTCAACTACCCTGGCCAGCAAGATCTCCGGATCTGTCCCCCATTGAGCATGTTTGGGACTGGATGAAGCGTCGTCTCACGCGGTCTGCACGTTCAGCACGAACGCTGGTCCAACTGAGGCGCCAGGTGGAAATGGCATGGCAAGCCGTTCCACAGGACTACATCCAGCATCTCTACGATCGTCTCCATGGGAGAATAGCAGCCTGCATTGCTGCGAAAGGTGGATATACACTGTACTAGTGCCGACATTGTGCATGCTCTGTTGCCTGTGTCTATGTGCCTGCGGTTCTGTCAGTGTGATCATGTGATGTATCTGACCCCAGGAATGTGTCAATAAAGTTTCCCCTTCCTGGGACAATGAATTCACGGTGTTCTTATTTCAATTTCCAGGTGTGTATTATTTTCTGTGGGGAGGTTAAATACTAGGTGGATCTGTTTCTTGGTTCTTTTAGAATTCTCATAGCCGTCAACAAATACGTAACTTTTTCTAAAACTATGTTACCTACAGATATTTTTCCAATATTATTTCATGTCTTCCAGTATTTGCCACCAAAATTTCAGAGTATGCCAGAGATCTTACTCGTTCCGAGGTATTTCCTTCCAACAGTATTTTGACAGAACTTTCGCCGATTTTCTGGATTCACATTCAATAGTGTTTTAAGATGCCTACGTCTATCCCGATTTCGCAGTAAATCTTTCAGAAAAACTGACAGACTTGTTTTTGTCACATAATGTAGTTGTTGTTTCATAATAAAATTTATTCATTACAAGTAGAAGAGAATTCATTCGTCATTGGTTAAATAAGTAACGAAGGAAGTAGGTTTACGAATGTGTGGAAATCATAGTTTTAACATTATTAGACGTGCACTGCTATGAAACGCGATCCCTGTCATTTGTGTAGGATACAAGAGCCAGCCTCTCCGGCTGTTGGAGCGCTATGGCCTAGTGCGTGGGTCACCACCAAACGTCATGCAAGATGCAGGCGCTGGGTACCGCAGCTCATCCGGTGATGACCAGCCGGCGGCGAGAGACATGTCCACACGCGACTGGCGGACTTCGATTCGGCATCTCGTGAAATATTGAGGCTGTCACTCATCCTGTCAGCCAACTGTGACGTTTCAGAGTTCACCGAGATGTTGGCTACCGGATGGAAAAAGGCTGCTAATCTTAGGACATCACGTCAGCAGAGGTATCGTTACAACGAACGCGAATGGTTCCAAGAATACCAGATGTCATCAGACGCCCCCATTTTCAGAAAAGGTGCTCTTATAAATTGACAGCAATTAAGGTATACATAAAGTTCCAGTTTCAAAATGCAGCAGAAAGAGAAGAGAAGCACTGGTCAGAGTGACAGCTTATTAGTGACGCAGGTGGGAACAACATGGAACGAAGAACTAGAAGAAAAGTTTAACCAAAATCTGATCAATAGATGGAGCTGTAAGCATCCGACTATGTGCACGGCTGCTCCTTAGTTAGCGTCCGAGACGCCCAACATCACTGTCTCCATGAAGGTTCCAAATGATTGGAAAAGAGCACAGGTAGTCCCAGTCTTCAAGAAGGGTCGTCGAGCAGATGCGCAAAACTATAGACTATCTCTGACGTCGATCTATTGTAGAATTTTAGAACATGTTTTTGCTCGCGTATCATGTCGTTTCTGCAAACCCAGAATCTACTCTGTAGGAATCAACATGCATTCCGGAAACAGCGATCGTGTGAGACCCAACTCGCTTTATTTGTTCATGAGACCCAGAAAATATTAGATACAGGCTCCCAGGTAGATGCTATTTTCCTTGACTTTCGGAAGGCGTTAGATACAGTTCCGCACTGTCGCCTGATAAACAAAGTAAGATCCTACGGAATATCAGACCAGCTGTGTGGCTGGATTGAAGAGTTTCTAGCAAACAGAACACAGCATGTTGTTATCAATGGAGAGACGTCTACAGACGTTAAGGTAACCTCTGGCGTGCCACAGTGGATTGTTATGGGACCATTGCTTTTCACAATATATATAAATGACCTAGTAGATAGTGTCGGAAGTTCCATGCGGCTTTTCGCGGATGATGGTGTAGTATACAGAGAAGTTGCAGCATTAGAAAATTGTAGCGAAATGCAGGAAGATCTGCAGCGGATAGGCACTTGGTGCAGGGAGTGGCAACTGACCCTTAACATAGATAAATGTAATGTATTGCGAATACATAGAAAGAAGGATCCTTTATTGTATGATTATATGATAGCGGAACAAACACTGGTAGCAGTTACTTCTGTAAAATATCTGGGAGTATGCGTGCGGAACGATTTGAAGTGGAATGATCACATAAAATTAATTGTTGGTAAGGCGGGTACCAGGTTGAGATTCATTGGGAGAGTCCTTAGAAAATGTAGTCCATCAACAAAGGAGGTGGCTTACAAAACACTCGTTCGACCTATACTTGAGTATTACTCATCAGTGTGGGATCCGTACAAGATCGGGTTGACGGAGGAGATAGAGAAGATCCAAAGAAGAGCGGCGCGTTTCGTCACAGGGTTATTTGGTAACCGTGATAGCGTTACGGAGATGTTTAGCAAACTCAAGTGGCAGACTCTGCAAGAGAGGCGCTCTGCATCGCTGTGTAGCTTGCTGTCCAGGTTTCGAGAGGTTGCATGTCTGGATGAGGTATCGAATATATTGCTTCCCCCTACTTATACCTCCCGAGGAGATCACGAATGTAAAATTAGAGAGATTCGAGCGCGCGTGGAGGCTTTCCGGCAGTCGTTCTTCCCGCGAACCATACGCGACTGGAACAAGAAACAGGAAAGAGAGGTAATGACAGGGGCACGTAAAGTGCCCTCCGCCACACACCGTTGTGTGGTTTGCGGAGTATAAATGTAGATGTAGATGAAGGATCGCGCGCTTCTGGCAAAGCTCTTTTACAAGAACGGTGAATGTGTGCCAGTAGCCTTGCAGAAGTTCCAGACATTCAAAATCCCAATTTGGTTGGAGGACCATGCATGTAATTCCTCAAATATTTCCAGTTCAGGAGAGATAAGGTGACCTTGCTGGCTAAGGGCATGCACGAAGACAATCAGTAGAAACTCCAGCTGCGTGTGGGCGGGCATTATCTTGCTGAAATGTAAGCCAAAAATACCTTATCCCAATGGGCAAGATAACGGGGTGTAGAATAATGGAGACATACCGCTGTGCTGTAAGTATGCCGCAGGTGACAACCAAAAGGGCCCTGCTATGAGAAGAAATGGCACGACAGATAATCAGTTTTGGTTGTCTGTCCGGATAGCGGGCGACAGTTGTGATGATATCCCACCACTGTCTGGGGCGTCTCCAGACACGTCTTCGCTATACAGGGTGCAAATTTTAAGTTGACAAACCAGAATAACTCGAAAAAAAAAAGCTTCACACGGAAACATGTGTAGAACCCAAACTTGATTATTTTCGAGGGGGACATCTACTGGTGCTAAAATTAGCCCGCCACCCCAGCCCCCTGGTTGTGGGGCTGGAGGTAACTTTAAAATTTTAAATAGGAACCCCCATTTTTTATTGCAGAATCAGATTCTACATAAAAAACTACGTACATTTTGTCTTAAACATTTGTTTTGATTCTCTGTAGTTGGAGCTCTAATTCAAGAAAATCAATGTTCTCATTTTTGCGTGAAAAATGGTTACGGATAAATAAAAAAATAATTATTTACTTCGTAAATTTTGATTCGCTAAAACTAAAACTCACCCTCTCCCCCATAGGTGGGGGTTTGAGAGAGAGGAATTAGAGTTTTTCAAATGTTGACCCAAATATTAATTTTTTCCGCTGATTCGAATAGGTTTTGTTTGTTTCGTGGTCACCAGGCCACACAACTTTTAATTATCAAACAAATCATCTGACTAGCTAACTAACTAACCAAACATACTATTTACTAACGAGTGAACTTAATTATCAGAATAAACAAAGTAAAACACTAACTGAGGAAAAGGCTAACTCAAATATTTGGGTCAATATTTGTAAAACTCTAATTCCTCTCTCTCAGACCCCACCCTATGGGGAGAGAAGGAGAGTTTTAGTTTTAGCGAATCAGAATTTACGAATTAAATAAGTTATGCCATAATAGCACAGTTGCTCCACGGTCGTGCCTTGTGAAGCAAACTGGTCTTGTGATGACTCAGCAAAAGGACATCATAATGACCTAAAAACAGGCTACTTCTGTAGTGAGGTGCCACATTGCAAGAATACGAGTTTAGTAAGCATGAACCAGTACTCTGCAAGCTGACAATGTAGAAGTCACCAGACAGGCTTTCTGAACACCTCTCGCATAGCCCTCCTCACACTACATTTCGCTTCGCATAATTTTTGTTTGTCTACAAGGCTTTGGCTATGTTTATGTTTGCTGTGAAGTTCCCTTTGCGTCCGCAGCGGTTTTCTAACTCGGTTGTTGTACCACGGTGGCTCTTTTCCATCTCTTACGATCTTGCTTGGCACATACTCATTTAACGCATATTGTACGATGGTTTTGAACTTTGTCCACTGATCCTCAACACTATCTGTACTTGAGACAAAACTTTTGTGTTGAGCCGTCAGGTACTCTGTAATCTGCTTTTTGTCACTTTTGCTAAACAGAAAAATCCTCCTACCTTTTTTAATATTTCTATTTACGGCTGAAATCATCGATGCCGTAACCGCTTTATGATCGCTGATTCCCTGTTCCGCGTTAACTGTTTCAAATAGTTCAGGTCTGTTTGTCACCAGAAGGTCTAATATGTTATCGCCACGAGTCGGTTCTCTGTTTAACTGCTCAAGGTAGTTTTCAGATAAAGCACTTAAAAAAACATTTCGCTGGGTTCTTTGTCCCTGCCACCCGTTATGAACGTTTGAGTCTCCCAATCTATATGCGGCAAATTAAAATCTCCATCCAGAACTATAACATGGTGGGGAAATCTACTCGAAATATTTTCCAAATTATCCTTCAGGTGCTCAGCCACAACAGCTGCTGATCCAGGGGGCCTATAGAGACATCCAATTACCATGTCTGAGCCTGCTTTAACCGTGACCTTCACACAAATTATTTCACATTTCGGATCTCCGTCAATTTCCTTCGATACTGTTGCACTTCTTATCGCTATAAACACGCCTCCCCATCTGAGCCACCGAGGACACAGAGGATGGTGTGACTGCAGGGACTTACCTCTGGCACGTCTCCCGTGAGACCCACATTCGCAACTTATTGTCTCGCACTATTTTCACAGTGCCCCTGCCCATTATACTCATTACTCGCGGCTTTACTGACGATTCCCGTAAGAGTTCGGGCACTGTTTGTGCTCCTGCACAGAAGAAGGTGGTCCGAAAGAACAGATACCATCTTCATATATATATATCTGATCTTCGTTCCTTCGAATGCAGAGGTGTCCAGAAACACTTGGAGCTTCGTTGACCAGAGTCAACAGGCTTGAGACTGCTTCGTAGTGCTCCGTTGGCGTTGAGGCACCTGGTGCGAAAGCTGCAGTCTCTCTGGTGCCAATACCACCACCTCGGATCAGTGATGTCGCAATGGTTTCCGACACGCTTGACCTGGCCGGTTCACGTTCACCTAAGTACAAATGGTGAATTTTCTTTGATTAATCACCAGTCTACATGAGATCCCCTCCATTTTCAGTGCAGTGGGACCACAGTTTCTTGCTATGGTGTATGGAGTGGAACCATTCGATGAAATTGAACGCGAGCTGAAGCAGCAAAGAGTGCTTATACTTTTCCAGCTCTCTTGCTTTGTGCCCTCCTTTGGCGCGATCATGGAGGCGTAAGCAAATAAAACGGCAAATGATCTCTGTAAGACCCTCAAATCGACAACACTATCAGTGCCACCCGCCTGTCTTTGTTGAACAGCCGGTCGTTGTGGCCGAGCGGTTCTAGGCGCTTCAGTCCGGAGCACTGCTGTTAAGCTCCATAGTGCTTAGAGCCATTTGAACCTTTTTTGAACACTTAAAAAGGTATCTCTTCAGGGAAACTCTGATGGAATTCTAGGTCAAATGTCTTTTTAATCCAGTCTTTGATAACAGTATAAATTCCTTCGACGATGACCGGTTTCAGTCAGTAACGACCATCTTCAGATCTACAATAATATATACACACACATAGTGGACAGTCTATCTTTCAAAACAATAGAGCATTTCATAACACGTTATACTCTCATACAAACTGGAAAATGTACAGAGAAAATGAGGTAAAACGTACATGGTCTACACCATGACCTCATGTGCTAAACCCGTAATGGCATCGTCAAAACATAATAATACACTCAGCAAAGCATCGTTACGTAGAACTAAAATAAAATCCTAGGTCCTTGCAGAGAGGCAGCCTGTCTCTAGAGGAACGGAAGGTTCCAAATAATTGGAAAAGAGCACAGGCAGTCCCAGTCTTCAAGAAGGGTCGTCGAGCAGATGCGCAAAACTATAAACCTATATCTCTGACGTCGATCTGTTGTAGAATTTTAGAACATGTTTTTTGCTCGCGTATCATGTCGTTTCTGGAAACCCAGAATCTACTCTGTAGGAATCAACATGCATTCCGGAAACAGCGATCGTGTGAGACCCAACTCGCTTTATTTGTTCATGAGACCCAGAAAATATTAGATACAGGCTCCCAGGTAGATGCTATTTTCCTTGACTTCCTGAAGGCGTTCGATACAGTTCCGCACTGTCGCCTGATAAACAAAGTAAGAACCTACGGAATACCAGACCAGCTGTGTGGCTGGATTGAAGAGTTTTTAGCAAACAGAACACAGCATGTTGTTATCAATGGACAGACGTCTACAGACGTTAAGGTAACCTCTGGCGTGCCACAGTGGATTGTTATGGGACCATTTCTTTTCACAATATGTATAAATGACCTAGTAGATATTGTCGGAAGTTCTATGCGGCTTTTCGCGGATGATGGTGTAGTATACAGAGAAGCTGCAGCATTAGAAAACTGCAGCGAAATGCTGGAATATCTGCAGCGGATAGGCACTTGGTGCAGGGAGTGGCAACTGACCCTTAAAATAGACAAATGTAATGTATTGCGAATACATAGAAAGAAGGATCCTTTATTGTATGATTATATGATAGCGGAACAAACACTGGTAGCAGTTACTTCTGTAAAATGTCTGGGAGTCTGGGAGTCCTAAGTGGAATGATCATATAAAATAAATTGTTCGTAAGGCGGGTACCAGGTTGAGATTCATTGGGAGAGTCCTTAGAAAATGTAGTCCATCAACAAAGGAGGTGGCTTACAAAACACTCGTTCGACCTATACTTGAGTATTGCTCATCAGTGTGGGATCCGTACCAGATCGGGTTGACGGAGGAGATAGAGAAGATCCAAAGAAGAGCGGCACGTTTCGTCACAGGGTTATTTGGTAACCGTGATAGCGTTACGGAGATGTTTAGCAAACTCATGTGGCAGACTCTGCAAGAGAGGCGCTCTGCATCGCTGTGTAGCTTGCTCGCCAGGTTTCGAGAGGGTCCGTTTCTGAATGCGGTATCGAATATATTGCTTCCCCTACTTATACCTCCCGAGGAGATCACGAAAGTAAAATTAGAGAGATTCGAGCGCGCACGGAGTCTTTCAGACAGTCGTTCTTCCCGCGAACCATACGCGACTGGAACAGAAAAGAGAGGTAATGACAGTGGCACGTAAAGTGCCCTCCGCCACACACTGTTGGGTGGCTTGCGGAGTATAATTGTAGATGTAGATATAAATGTAGACATCCCTCAGATTCTGCATGCCTCCTAACAGCCACAACAGCAATAGCTTAGCCTGCCAGCAGGAGTCCAGGACTTTCGTCCCATTCTGTGTCTATATTGCTAAAGTTGTGCTCAGCAAAGCGGAGCGGGTGGCATAGAGGGCTAATGTCGCACACCTCCGTGATCGCTCCAGAGGAAGTGCTAAGCAGGAGAGCTGAAAAAGTGTGGCTCTACTTGCTGCTTTTTATCACGTTCAGATTTTGTCGAATGGTTTTGAACGGCCCTTAGAGGTTCCACCATGTAAACCAGAGTAAAAACTGCGGTTGCAGTGTGTTGCAAAAGAGTGTGATCATGTTCAGTCGGGTTACTAGCCCAAGACGCCCGTACAAAAGGACTGAACTGTCAGCAGAGTGTCAGTAGTGTCAAAAGATGTCTAGAGAGACATTCCGTTGCTCATCACACTGCAAATCTTCATTGTAAAAAAAAAAAAAAAAAAAAAAAAAAAAACATCCATGCCCGAGACAGGATTCGAACCTGCGACCGTAGCAGTCGCGCTCCTCGTTGTCAGCTGCGAGATGTGTGGGAATCAACTTCCCAAGGAAAGGAATGCTGTCGTTGAGGCCGTTTAAGCCACTGCCCGAGGCTCTTTCGTGTCGGTTCTCAGGTGGTGTGTGTGAAATGTATTCGTCGGACACGCACAAGAAAACCGCGAGATTTCGAGGCTGGGGGTCGGTTTTCTGACCTCCATCGCATAGGGTTCAGAAGAAGGATTTAAATGTAAGAGGGCATGTGACGGCCTTCCCTCCGTTTGACATGCCCACGGTGGCTCTGGGTAGAATTATTGTGAATCTTGATGCCAATATGACACCATAAACCCACATCACACATCACATGAACTCCTTCGCATGTGTCGGCACCTTGCTATATGAGGCGTCAGCAAGCCCGACTGTGGGGTCGCAGTGCCCAACGCTTTGTACCATTACAGAGGATGGATGTCAGCACCTTTGAGCCAAATTTAAACTTATTCGTCGGAAAGGAAGACAATAACGGCGTTTCAAGAAAGAGATCCTTTGCGTTGCGCAGTGTATTATCAGTCCACTTTGTCCCCGCAGGACTCAGTTAAGTTCCCTCAACTTGACGTCTAAACGGTACGACCATGTGGTCTGAAGACTGTATCAACGATGGAAACACGTCTTGACATCAGAAGAAATAGGGTCCGAGTGAGGCAGGGCTCTTGGTGTGGGGGTTGTTTAACATATCGAGTTTAAGACAAGAACGAACGGCTGTACTGAGGGCTCCGTTTATCGTAGCCGACCTAACTGTGCTCATTCGCGCATTTTTGGGGGCTTACTTGAGCTAGGTTACCAGACATTGACTTCTAAGAGCCAGAACCGTTTGGCATCTCACTCGTGTATTCAAGCGCGAAGGACCGTTCGAACTTGGCACAAAGGATCACTTACAACAGAGAGAGCCATATTGTCGCAAAATACTAACTTTTGAATTCACTCCGATAATGGCCAGAAAATAATTATGGGCAATGTACTAGAGTATCAATACCGTTTACTTTTTTAATTCTCGTTCGTCTTCCCATTAATATCGTTGTAAGCCTCAAAGCGTTGTTAATCTCAAATGACCCTAATTCGCATGTGGCAATAACCACAGCAGTAGAGTGTGGCGTTGAAAAACACGGTAATGGACTGCCTTTATTAACCCCCGTGCAGGAACAGTAGTTGTGGAAATTATCAGGGAAATCTTAGAGATTTCAACTTCTCAGCTGTTAATTATAGAACCGACTCGTGAGGGTAACAGTTTAGATCTCCCAGTTACAAACAGGCCCGAACTTTACGACTCAGTTAACCTTGGAGCTCTGTTTACCTTTTTTACAAAGGTATTATTCGGGTTTATGTCAGTTGACATAAAAAATATTGCAAAAAACTTATAATAAAATACATGTTTGCACATTACAATATAACAATATGTTATTGAAAATAATTCTAATAATAATGACAGGATTGGTTCAAATGGCTCTGAACACTATGGGACGTAACTGCAGTGGTCATCAATCCCCTAGAACTTGGAACTACTTAAACCTAACTAACCTAAGGACATCACACACATCCATGCCCGAGGCAGGATTCTAACCTGCGACCGTAGCGGTCGCGCGGCTCCAGACTGTAGCGCCTAGAACCGCTCGGCCACTCCGGCCGGCTAATGACAGGATTCATCAGAACTTTATTACATAATAATGTACAGAATTTTATTTAAGAAAATTTCTTGGTTTAATACATTGGATAAACTTCGATCAACAGACTGGAAGAATTACAGTATTTTTCTTTTCAGGCATATTTGTT
Source organism: Schistocerca nitens (assembly GCF_023898315.1). NCBI lineage: Eukaryota > Metazoa > Arthropoda > Insecta > Orthoptera > Acrididae > Schistocerca > Schistocerca nitens. The sequence continues at coordinate 488,537,162 of NC_064620.1, forward strand.
ACTTTACTGATTGCAGACACATTTCACAGAGATGTCGAGAAAACCACAAATATGGAACATCAGTTTTCAGAGCACGCGATTATCTTAGAAAACATTATCTTTTATTTTCTAACGTTTATTCTCACTCGATGCAGTTTGGACCAGGTCGGTGAAACGTTTTTTTGAAAAAATGTTTATTATATTTTTCAGACAATATGTTTGTTTTGTTATCATTGCTATCTGGATACAGCTTACAGCGTGCATGTCTAGTAGATTTTCAGTTGCTGCCCGTTCAAAATTTTGAATGCACCTGGCCATTCTCAGTAAATTCTCTCGTTTAGGAAAATGCCTGCATCATGCAATGTTTTCTGCTGCCATTACTTTCTAAGCTTCTGTGCCTCTCAACATCTGACATGCTGTATTAGTTCATTTTGGAATACTGTACAAAATACTACTTCAAATTAACTTTTCTCGTCGCTTATGCTGATTGTTGCATACCTGGTATTTGCTGAGGTACTCTTCATGATATTCGAAGCTGATAGGCAGCGGTGTTGAACTGGTGAGTGCAACTGCCATCCTATATTTCCATTTGTAGAAAGAAAGTACTGCACATTATTTTTTACGATATGTGGACTGTCATCATTGTCATCAGAACACTTGTTTCCAGATGCATTGCTTCTTCTGTGATCGTCAGACTTCGAAAGTATTCCTTCTTTTGTTGAGAATTTTTCTAATTCTTTCAAATCAACATCAGTCAATGACCAAATTGCCATGGTGTCACATTCAGGCCGATGAGAAACAATAAAAATTCAAATAGTAGAAAAGTGCTAAAGTGGTAAAAGCTAGAAACTAGCACACTGTTGTAAATGGAAAACCTTTGTTGTTTGTTCAGATTAAGCTGGAACGATGAACATCATTATTACTGAACAGTGTACTAAAAAACTAAAAAAGATTTGACATTGTAGAAGTAATATTTGAGTCGGGTCATTATAACCCGCAACTAATACGACTGATGACCGAAATATGCAAAATATTTTTATACACGATTTGATTAAGCATTTTCAGACTATTCACCAACTTTTAGAAAGTAATCTTGCTATGTAAATAATGATAAATGAAATTTATACCCATTTCGGGTCATATAGACCCGAACAGAACAGTAGGATTAAGGTTGCACAAGTATCATAAGGCCATCACTGAATGAATGACTATGGGTGTAACGAAGCGTAGGAATTTAGTTCTGTCCGGTAAGTGCGTCGAGCAACAGATTTCAAATTACCTAATTAGTCATCATCACTCTATAATTTATGAGACTTAAAACGTTGAGTATACAAGCAGAAAGTCCATTGGTGTTAGACGAAACACCTTAGGCAGACACGTACTGTGCAGAGTAGTGATCAGTGAGAGAGATAAGTCGTGGTTCGACAGCCGTATTTAGAAGGTCGCTCAGAAAGCAAAGAGCGCTTCATCAGAAATTTATAGGTACCGAAAGCCTCAGATAAAAACAAAAACTGAACGATACCAAAATCAGCGGAAGGAAATCCATGTGTGGAACGTTCAACCAATTCAAAGCTAAAGTTCTAGCTACCGATCCGAAATAAAGTCATATGAGTGTTTGATCTTGTGTTAAATCTGTAAACGGATAAAAGCTACCCGTCCAGACGGTTATAATAATAGCGCAGAATCGGAGGATAATGCAATACCAAATACTAAATTCTTTTTTCTGGAATTATTTCAAGTACGAAGATTGTACTGCGGCTCATCCTTTTAATCGCCACACAAACGACAAGTAACACACACCGAAATAAATGAGAGGATAGCAAATGAACAAAAACTTGCTGAACAAGAGGAAAGGCGACTGGACGTAATGGGGTTCTGACTAGAGGATGAGGAAGAACTCGCTAACCCTAATTCAGTAGTCTGCCATCATTGACTGGGAAAATTCACTGGTCATTCCCGTTTTCAAGAAGAACTGTCCAAGAGACGCACAAAGCTATACCGAGGACGTAAGTTGAAAAATTGCTGAACGTATTACATGTTGGTGTGTTGTGGCTTTTGCGGAGACAGAAAATGTCGTACGTAGGACTCACCATGAATTCCACGACCATTGATCATGTGGAACACAGCACGCCCTTTCCGTCCGCGAGACTCAGAAGGCAGCAGATATCGATGTCTCGATTGATGCCGTATTCTTAGACTTTGGGAAGATATATAGTACTGTCCCGCACTGACGTCTAATGAATAAGGTACGAGCGTACGGAATGTCAGACGAGCTTTATAAATGGATAGAAGAGTTTCTAGCAGAATGGGGACATGCTATTCTTTACGGAGATAAATCATCAGACGTAAAAGTAAATTCAGTGGTCACAAAGTGAGTTTTGTAAAACCATTAGTGTTAAAACAAATGTCGTGTGACTAGGGCCTCCCGTCGGGTAGACCGTTCGTACAATACATATAAAAGACGCAGTTACTAACGTCGGAAGCTCCATAATGCTGTTCGCGGACGATGCTATTCTACACGAAGAAACCGCAGTGCTAGTAAATTGTAGCGAAATTCAGAAAGACCAACAGAGGATAGACATTTGATGTACGGATTTGCTGCTGACCGACAATGTAAACAAATGTAACAGACTGCGCACAAGTAAGTGGAAAAACCCGTTATTGTATGATTACGCGATTGCCGAACAATGTCTAAGAAGTAGTCACATCCATTAAATGTCTAGGAATTTGCGTACGATGTAAAGTGGAACAATCACATGAAACTAACTGTACGAAAGGAACATGCCAAACGGATTCAGTGCATGAATCCACAGGAAATGTAGTGTATCTACGAAGGCGTTAGCTTACCATATCGCCTCCTTCAAGCGTTACGTGATTATTGCTTGTCATGCTCCTCAGTGTGGAATCCTTAAAAAATGAGACTGAAAGAAAAGTAGAAAACAGATAACACCGCATTTCATTGCAGATTCAATAAACGCGAAATCGTCACAGAGTTGCTCATCCATCAGCAGACGCTGCATTAGAGGTATTGTGCACTACAATGTTGTTTGATTTCAAAATCTCAGGAGCGGATGTTCCTGGTAGCGTCATCAAATATACTGCTTCCCTCCCACTCATATCTTGCGAAAAGACCACGAAGCCAAAATTAGACACAATGGAACTCACATGGGGACTTCATAGCAATTTTTCTGCCATGCAGCATTCACAACTGGAAAAAGATAGGGGGGAAGGGGTGGTGGGGTAATGGCAGTGGTACACAAAATACTCTCCGCCACACACCATCATTTGGATACTGGAGTATATACCTAGCTGAAGAAATGAATAAAATTGTAGAAATCATAGACTCCCAAATTCTCCATTGGTACATCTTTAACGTAACTAAGAGTAAATAACCGCTTGGTAGTATTTCTACTCAGTGGAGTGCGTCACGCAAATAGTATTCGTGTGAACACACATACGTACTGTAGCTCCACAATTATATTGGAGTACAGTCAACGTGTAGGGTCCAACATTATATTTTGTAACTCTACTGCTGCTATGCATGGTTTTTTTTTTTTTAGTACGTTTTATCAGATGATGAGAAAACTGACACTCCGATGATGACGGCCTTGAATCTCGAAACACATCAGTGTTGTGTGAACATTTCTTTTAATAATGTTAAGTGCTAAACTGGCTGGGCTGAGCGACCTCTGCGATGGGAGGTGAAGCTAGCTTATTCGGGATTTACGGCTGTTCAACTACCAGGGCATGGCTGTAGTGGGGAGGTAGCAGGTGTCAAGCTGTTTGAATTAGTTCTTTATTCCATGCTGATTGCAGCAGTGGAGACGTAGCTGAAGAGACAGTCTATGGCTTCCATGACGCAGGTGGTTTGGCAAGCATGGAATGCTGGAGTCAGCAGCAGCCTGCCAGAATGGTGGTTCACTGCATATTACTCAGGTCGATAATGATGGCTGGCGAGATGCTGCGGTCAGGCCAGTAGAGATGGGCAAAACTGTTCTTTTCAGAGATTGGATCAGAACTGTTCACTCCCTGAAATGAATTAGCTCTTTTTCATGACTCACCACTCATTTACAATAGAAAATAAATGGAAGGCACATTGCCCTTTAAACTTGGTTTATTCCAGTACTATACCTGTATTTTGATCTTATTTGATCCTATTTTGAAGTAACACAGATAATGAGTAAGAATTTTGTATTGTTTATTGAAATTTCCACGATATGACAAAGTTTTTGATTATTGATTTATTTTGCACTATCGTGGTTTTTTGGGTGATCGGAAAATGTTGTAACTTGAGATTTACATTAACAATATATTTGGCTATAATGTATTAAAATTTCATTAACCTCATACAAATACATCGCAAGCCATATATTTTTAAAGTGAACGTTTCCTTCCGAAGACGCCTAAAATCGCAAAATCCGTACCAGAATAAGAAAAAAAAAATTTGACTGTAAAACGAAAGTGCTGCATATAGCCTTATGCAGAATAAAACAAGGAAAATATTGGTGTACCACATTTTGCGATACGTTTATCGGTTCGCTCGTAATTAAAGCGTAAATTCGAGTGTCCATAATAAAAATCCTATGGTAAGAGGAGTCATCAGGAACCTAATCTAATCAGTTTAAACAAATAAAAATAAAATAAAAACGATTGATGTATACATAACATAATAATGTAATATACATAGCGGTATTACTACGAAGAACAATATCCAGTGGGGACGAACTCCGATGCAGAGGCGCTGAGTCGAGCAGGTCGAGCCGCGAGCTGTATTACTGCATGAGCTGAGACCGCAGAGACCAGAGTGACACCTGAGTCGCTTTGCTCAACGCTCTGGCTAGAGTCGAGACGGTGGGGTGAGCGTTGAGCGGGCGAGTTCCGAGGGTGGGGGGGAGCGGTGAACTCACCCGCTCCGAGACAAATCGTCCGTTCCCTTGCGAGCAGGTTTTTGCAAGTAGTTCCTATGTTATCCGCTAGGTGGCTCTCTGTCCTGTTGCTCGCATCAACTGCCCAGAGGGCAGGACGTGCGACTGAAACGATCGCCGACAGAGTGCGATGCGAAGTTAAGCTGCGCCAGACACTGCACACGGCAGACGACGCACAGAGACGGCACGGCATACGTGAAACACAAAATCCAATGAGGCACTGCACAATGCAGGCAGCCAAGGTAGAAGCAGGGCAGAGGCCGGCGCTGGCTGTGTTGTGTGGTGTGCACTGTGCTCTGACCAGCAGAGGCGCTGCTGATATGCTCCGTCTCTCTCTCTCTCTCTCTCTCTCTCTCTCTCTCTCTCTCTCTGCCGTGGGAAACGTTTGGAGCTACCGTTCTTTTTTTCTGAATCACTGATTGTTCACTCCTTTGAAAGATTCAACTCTATGAATTAGTTCAAGAGCGGATCCTCCATCTCTACAGGCCAGTAGCAAAGTTACTGACATGGGGTGGCGGCAGCCGCAAGCGGAACACAGCAGAAAATGGCCATGGCTGTTGGCCTTATTTTGCAACTCAGTGGAGAACACACTGGGTCAGGTAAGGTCAAACACTGGCCTCTGACAATGGCGCGTGCCCATACTGGGAAATGGACAGTGTTTGGCTGCACGTGTTGATGACGCCTGGGGAAGTATATGGCCCAGTCTCGAATTCCGGTCTGCCAGGAAGGGGACCAGCAGTGGGTGCCTCATTAGTAGAAAGGCACCAAGTAGACAGAATTCAGACTCAGCCGAGGCAGTGGTCTGAAGCTTTTGATAGTAGAATCCAGCAGCAGCAGCTTGCTGGTGCATTGTGGCATGACTAACGTGGAGCTTGCCGCAACTAATGGCTGGTAATGACAGTAATTTGGGATAAGCCACGGCCTGAAGTTTGACCGTTGAGCAATCATGACATCAAGATCTAATTCATCCATCGTCTCACCAACTTCAGAGCCTTGGCAGTGATGTAAAGATGTCGCCAGATGTTCAAATGGTTCAAACGACTCTGAGCACTATGGGACTTAACATCTGAGGTCATCAGTCCCCTAGAACTTAGAACTACTTAAACCTAACTAACCTAAGGACATCACACACATCCATGCCCGAGGCAGGATTCGAACCAGCGACCGTAGCAATCGCGCGGTTCCGGACTGAAGCGCCTAGAACCGCTCGGCCACCGCGGTCGGCGCCAGATGTCCTTTCAGAAAGCCTGTCTGGTGACTTCTACATTGTCAGCTTGCAGAGTACTGGTTCATGCTTACTAAACTCGTATTCTTGCAATGTGGCACCTCACTACAGAAGTAGCCTGTTTTTAGGTCATTATGATGTCCTTTTGCTGAGTCATCACAAGACCAGTTTGCTTCACAGGGCACGACCGTGTGGAGCAACTGTGCTATTATGGCATAAGGATTAAATATTATAAAAGCTTCTTCGCATCTGTAGAATCCAGAATGATATTAAAACACCTATATTCACTACCATTCTCCATCAGAGACGGTACAATTTTCCTACGTTTGTAAAACCGCCGCAAAATGATTAGTTAAGGTTGATTTTTGAATCTAAGTGCGCATCTATCATGCAGCATGAATCAATAGTTAAGTGATTGGAGTAGTATTTGTATGAAACTGAGTTATTTATTCGCATACATTTCTGCAGTGTAGGAGCGTAAGAAATTACCAAAAAGTGTGAATCACTTCCATGTAATTTCAAGATGATGAAGAGAGGGCATTTTCTACCTTGCCGACATGATCGGGGCATCAGGGGCTGGAAGACTAGTTGAGGGTCTCGGTTCGGTCAAGAGTCGTTACCAGTTTATCCATCCGTTTTTGTGTTCTCATCTCGGTTTCAGTAATCAGGTTATTTAAGAAGGGCGGGTGATTGGCCCACCGCTTCCGATTGCCTTGGTGGGGCTGCCACCTTATCGCCCAAGCACTCACGATTTGCCAGATGTTCAGCATATGGCCTTGGCATTTCCTCCGCACCCCTATACATGGTTTAACCGAGAGCATCGGTTATGTGCGGAAAATGGGAAGGAAAAGAAAAAGGATGGGCTAGGGATGGGGAAAGGATAGGAGACAGGTTTTCGATAGGTCGTTGAGGGACACACTTGGTCTGGCTCCCCCCCCCCCCCCCCCCTTCTGCCTGCCCAGCATGGGTGATGCTGCTGGTAGCTACGCTACCGCCGGTATAGCCCTCCGGATCCAGAGCACGTAAACCTCCTCATCCGCACGGACAGTGCGGTGTCCTGTGAGGAGGAGTTGAGGGTGAGAAGAGATGAATGGACACATAGGTGATTGGAATAGTCATGTGTAAAAAGTGGCCCACTCCTCTTAACCCACTTCTCTTACTAAACAACAAATAGCGTTATTTTTGGGCCTTCTATTGGGAGATTGGTACGATTACACTCTACACGCTTGTGAGCCCACGTCTTCATCTGCGTAACTACTGCAAACTGAGTATAGCTGAAACTGCTTACTGTAGTCCACAATTCTTATCATCGCTGCCCCCCTCTATCCCACTCATGCACGTACACTTCCACAAACTGCGAAATAGGTGATTCCCTCTTGCCTCGTGATGTCCTGTATCAATTGATGGCACTATTTAGTCACGTTGAGCCATAAATTTCTTTTTTCCCCATTTAGATTCATTACCTCTTATCCAATCTATCCTTCTAATCTTCGCATTCTTCTGAAGCACAATATTTTGAAAGCTTAAATTCCCTTCATGTCTGTATTGTTTACCATCCACCTCAGTCCAAGGTTACAAACTAGACAAATACTTTTAAAAACGCCTTCCTAACTGCCAATTTTATATTCGATGTTAATAGTATCTTTTTTTTCAGAAGTGCTTTTCTTCCTATTGCTAGTCTACATTTTATGCATTCTCTACTTCGGCCATTGTCAGTTATTTTGCTGTCCTATAGCAAAACCTGTCTCTTGCTTTTAGTGCCTCATTTCCTGACATAATTCCTTAATCTTTCATTCGACTTCGTTCCATGACATTTGTTTTACTTTTGTTCAAAAGAGTTTAAAAGGCTATGAGCACTATGGGATTTAACATCTGAGGTCATCAGTCCCCTAGAACTTAGAACTACTTATACCTAGCTAACCTAAGGATATCACACACACATCTACGCCGGAGGCAGGATTCGAACCTGCGACCTAAGCTGTAGCGCGGTTCCAGACTGAAGCGTCTAGAACCGCTCGGCCAAAGCAGCCGGCTTACTTTTGTTGATTGTTATACTATGACCTGTTTTGAAGACACTATCCATTTGGTTCAGATGACCTTCCAAGTTCTTTCTCCTGTCTCACAGAATTACGTAATCGGCACTCCTGAATAATGAGATATAGTTCAGTCTCAATCCCCTTTCAATCTATCTTTCTCTTTGATGTCCTCTAACTGCTGTCTAGTTCCTGTAGAAGTCCTAGGTAACTTTCCACCGCTTATCTAGAAATGATGTGTACCACAGTAAACAGTTATTTCATCTCTCTTAAATGTGGTGTGAATTTTATGTTACTAGTATAACATTACTTTGATGTTGTTGTTTTCACGTTCCAGGACACTAGATTATTCTGAAAGTAAAGATGTTATGTTACACCAACGAATCTGGTGAAGTGTGTAAATTTTCAACAAAAAAATTGAAAATTACACCAAATAAAGAATTCAAGATGGTGATATGTTAACAGCAAGACATTTAGCGCCCACATTGAAAGCTTTTATGGTAGTACTATGGTTAAAAATGGTGAAACTGAAAATGCAATAGAAATTAATTCATAATAATTCCGTGCAGAAAACCATACATTTACACATTCGCTCAACCTCTCTCACACGATAAAGAAGCGAAATTCAATGAAATTTTCTAAATGTGCACAAAATTTGGATGTGGCTGGCTGACTACTGGACGAAAACCCGGAGCGCCAGTCACTCCAAAGCACACCAAAACTTTCGCGAGCCAGAGGAGAAGGCCGAAGCTAAACTTGTAAGTAGGCTGTTTAGGTTTTTATGTTGGTAACGCCACGAAGCGCCCTGTATGAAAATCACTGGCTGTGCTGTGTGCAGTCTGTGGCTGGTTGGCATTGTTGGAATATTCGGTATTGTAGTGTTGGGCAGTTGGATGTGAACAGCGCATAGCGTTGCTCAGTTGGAAGCGAGCCGCCAGCAGTGGTGGATGTGGGGAGAGAGATGGCGGAGTTTTGAGAGCGGATGATCTGGACGTGTGTCCATCAGAGACATTAAATTTGTAATACTGGATGTCATGAACTGATATATATATATATATATATATATATATATATATATATATATATATATATATATATATATATATATTAATGACTTTTGAACGCTATTAAGGTAAATACATTGTTTGTTCTCTATCAAAATCTTTCATTTGCTAACTATGCCTATCAGTAGTTAGTGCCTTCTGTAGTTAGAATCTCTTATTTAGCTGGCAGTATTGGCGCTCACTGTATTGCAGTAGTTCGAATAACGAAGATTTTTGTGCGGTAAGTGATTCGTGAAAGGTGTAGGTTATTGTTAGTCAGGGCCATTCTTTTGTACGGATTATTGAAAGTCAGATTGCGTTGCTCTAAAAATATTGTGTGTCAGTTTAGTGTTGATCAGAATAAGTAAAGAGAGAAATGTCTGAGTACGTTCAGTTTTGCTCAGCTGTTCGAAAATCAAATAAGGTAAGAGGTTTATCAGCACAGTAATTCATTAATATTTCGAAGGGGACGTTTCAAACTTGCTTCTGCCTTCTCATCAAAATATAGAATTCACTCGTTTAAGATGTGGCGTTGAGTCATTTGAGCGCCCACGCAACATAATATTTTTATGAAGCCACGACAATCCTCACCCATTTCCGCTGGTTCCTGCACACTTCCTCTGTCCTGGAACAAGAATCACTTGTTATTTGGCACTTAATTGTATTTCTCCAGTGATCGAACGTTGCTTATTGGTGAACTCTTAATATATGTAATTCTGCAGGCTGAAGATTTTAACTTCAGTAACTCTTAATTTGTTTGATTGGCGACTCCATGAAGTGTCCTGTGCACCACGACCAGATAATGGATATACTTAGAAGGAGAGTCAGCATTGGTCGTATTTTTTTGTTTTATTAACCGCAAAATCGATTTTCGGTCACTTAGTGACCATCCTCAGTGCTATAATATACAATTTAAATTGGTAAGCACTGGTGTCAACAAGCGATCACATAAACTGAGCCAGTTTACGTGATCGCTCTAAGCTTGTTGACACCAGTGCTTACCAATTTAAATTGTGTATTACAGCACTGAGGATGGTCACTAAGTGACCGAAAATCGATTTTGCGGTTAATAAAACAAAAAAATACGACCAATGCTGTCTCTCCTTCTAAGTATATCTTAATTTGTTTCTTCAGCGACTGTAGCAGTGAGGGCATTAATCAAACGCTGCACTTGCTCTAGTGCACAATGGAAATCGACAGAAGGGTGCACGAGCGGCCATAGATAGGTCAGAATTTGGTCCTTAGCCCCAGACTCTGCCCTCGGCGACCCCGAGAAGCCGGCAAACTGGCTTATTTCCAGCCTTGTTTCTCGGACGTTTCTCCTCTGCAGTGAAGGGAGTTGGGGGAGACATCATTCGCTAGCTGCGAGCCGCCCTGTCGGAGAAAATGAAATTGCCATGCGAGTGTCTGCGCGGACACGGACGCAGAGACGGTGAAGAGAGAGAGAGATAGAGTGAGGGGGGGAGGCGGGAGAGAAAGAAGGTGCTCTAATTTCCCAGGAGCGCAGGAGGCAGCGAGCAGCCGGCTGGAGCTGTCGTCTCTTTCGCTCAGAGCCGACGCCGCCTCACCGTGACAAAAGTGTCTGCGACATCTCCTGTCAGATCCTGCGTCTACAGCCCCAAGTTTGCCACCAACTTTTCCCTTACATTTAACGTCTTGTTGACGTAGAACACGTTAGCAAACTTAAATGTCAAAGGACAGAAAGTATTGCTGTAGCATGTTTGTTGAAAACAGCATCAACCACGGTACAGGATGTAGATTCTGGGTGGTTGGCCTCTGCTGTGGCGGGGAACAGAGGTGCGGTGAGTGGATGCTTGGTATTCGTCCGACGTACTGCCGTGAAAAATCATTGCTAAAACTTTCATGTATTGTTTAAGAACTACAACAATAGTGATGACACTCTGAGAGGCCAAACTTTCCTGGACGTAAGCAGTAGACTGTCTGCGAAGGGATGCAGCCGTCAACAGGGGCCCCTGTTGCGTTCGGCATCTTACGGTTGGTGGAGTGATGACGTCAGCGACTCGGCGGGGTCGCTGACCACTGCAGCGAGCAGCGGCCCACATTGCCGATTAGTCGCTGCCCACCGGCATAGCACGGGGCACGCTGAAGCACGCAGAATCACACTGTGGATCCGGCATGGATGAGATGGCTTACAGCAGCAGCACTGTCAACCCTCTCAAGCAGCTGCAAGGACTTTGCCCACACATTCAGAGGTAGGCAGCAAGGAGGTTGTTGGCGCAAGCGGAGGCAGCTGAGCAGTTGCCACGCCCAGGCCACATGGGCTGCAGGCTAGCAGGATGTGAAGAAGGCGTGCATGTGGCCCATCGATCAGAGAACACAAACTCTACCTACCGCATTGGTGTCGGTGCGAGCATCAGAGTTGCAACTAGGAGCGTCAGACTCCGGAAGTGGAGATCCGCGTAGATTCTTAAATTTGTAAACCATCGTGAGTTCTCCCTTGGAGGTGGACGCTGGCAGATTGCTGTCTCTCTGATAAGAAATGAGAAATATTTATACGAGCTTGATCCATTCTTGTTTTGCTAAGGTACTGGTTTCTATCACATAAGCCGTAACAGAAAGTGAAGAATTTTTTAAAACTTCTTACGAGACAATAATTTTTAGAATTTTAAGTTCTCATACTGCCAGCAAATCTGTTTCGTTACAGTAATACCAGGTGTAGAAGTATGAAACAGGAATTTCCCTATAGATGGTGCTAGCAGTCAGTGTAAGGCCCGTGAGACCGCGTCTGCAGTGCCTTCTGCTTTCTGTAATGGCTGACGGTGAATGTCAACTCACAGTAACCCAAGTTCCATACGTCGGTATCTGTTTCAAACCCGTAAACATGCCGAGTTTGGTGTCTGCGAACTACGGTTTGCAGATAGCATTGATTTTCTGTTGTCATTTGAAGACAACTGCTGCCTAATCTCATCGAACGCTTGTTGAAGCTTTCGGCGAACATGCTCTTGGGAAAAAAAACAGTGTTCAGAGTGGTTCAAAAAATTCAACATGAGAAACAATGAGTCGCCCACGCGGATCCTCTACAATCTGATTCCTTGCCCCCATCTGCTCCTATTCCTCAAACATATCCACATACACTACACCTCCAGCTGCCCTGATACCCCTCATCCCCTGGTTGCTCCTCTCCTCTCCAACCCCCAGCCTCTGCTGTTCCTTCACTGTTGTGTCCCCCTATTCTCCATCTCTACACCATCTCCTTTCCCAAGGTGGCTTCCATCAACTCCCCCTCCCGGATGATGCCCTCTCTCCCACCATTTATCCCTCCTATCAACTCCGATCCTCACCTCCCCCTCCTTTCCTCTGCCTTTTCTCCAGGCTCCCTCTCCCCCCTCACTTCCTGTTTTTTCCCCACCTATCCATGTTTTTTTCCCGCCTACCCTCTCTCTGCTTCCCTTCTCTCCCCTGAGTCCTTTCTGCTCTCCCCTCCACTGCCTTTCCCACTCCTTCTCGCGTCCTCCCAACCCCCCCCCCCTTTTTCAATGTCCCCTGCCTCAATCGGCTCCCCCATTTTTTCTTTTCCTCTCCTCCCCCTTTTCCCCGTCATAGGTCCCGGTCCTCCCTCCCCCCCCCCCCCATCTGCCGCCATGTCACCTGTATAGTGCTGTTATAAGTGAGTGTTCAGTGTTGTGCGTCCCCTGTCAGTGTTAAGAACAGCTGCCATACTGTCACTTGTTGTGTTTTTTATCTTGTGCGAACAGAAGCCAGACTGTCGCCGTGTTTTTTTAATTGTGCCTGTCTACTTCTTCATCCGCATCGTCACTGCAGTGTCTTTGTATTTTAAATTCCACAACTTACCGTCATTTTACAATTTTTTACTATGTCACCGTTTTATAGCCTGTTTTTCTTGTTTGTTTCTATTCTCATTACGTTTTTTTTACTTTTCTGTAGGCTGTAGTGCAGCATATTACGCTGCTGCTAGCCCGCCCCCCCCCCCCCCCCCCATCCCCGCTCAGGGATGGGGGGAATTGAAATCCAATAAAGAAAAACAAAGAAAAAAAAAACAACGAGCGCGGGGAACCACCGAAAAAGTTCGAAGACAACGAAAGGCAGGCCGTATTGAGTGAAGATGATAATCACACTCAACAGGAACTTGCGGAACATTTGGATGTGACGCCGAAAACCTTTGCTCTTCGACTGAAGGGGGAAAGGGGCACAAAGTGTGAAAATAGGTTCCACATGAACTGAATGAAAGACAGCAAGCAAATCAGTAGACCACTTATGAAGTGCTGCTCGCGAGATACTAAGGAAAGTCGTTTCTCTATCGAATAGCGACAAACAATTAAAAAATGAATATATTTTAAGAATCTTAGGAGTGGTAAATCATGGGAGTTTACAAGCAAACCATCCACGTCCACTCTAAGACCAAATCGCTATGGAAAGAAGAAAATGCTCTGTATTTGATGGGATCGTAAGGGTGTCATCTATTACGAGCTGCTAAAACCTGCTGCTGAAACCGTTAGCACTGTTCGTTACCAACAGAAAATTATCGATTTAAATCGAGCGTTACGTGAAAAACGACCGGAATATGGAAAAGGGCAACACAGAGTTATATTGCTCCATGATAACGCCCACCACACACAGCAAAACGGGTCAGGGAATCGATCGAGTCGTTCAGTTAGGAAATACTAGGGCATGCGATTTATTCTCCAGACTTGGATCCGTCCGATTATCATCTGTTTGCATCCCTGGGACACGCTCTCGCTGAATAACGCTTCAATTCGTATGAAAATGTACGAAAACGACTCGCTGACTCGTTCGCTTCAAAATACGACGTGTTTTTTAGGCGTGGCATTCATAGCCTGCGGGAGAGGTTGGACAAATGTGTAAATAGCAATGTACCGTAGATTATTTTGTATAAAATATTGTTTATCAGTTCCAAGCAACAAAAAAATTGTTCAAATGGCTCTGAGCACTATGGGACTTAACTTCTGAGGTCAGCAGTCCCCTAAAACTTAGAACTACTTAAACCTAACTAACCTAAGGAAATCACACATATCTATGCCCGAGGCAGGATTCGAACCTGCGACCGTAGCGGTCGCGCGGTTCCAGACTGTAGCGCCTGGAACCGCTCGGCCACTCTGGCCGGCTTCAAGCAACAGACGAGTAATTATTATACCCAAATTCGAGTTTCATATTTCTACAGCTGCTATATGCACAGCGTACCTCTTTTGCGCTCTAGCTTTCGCATAACTCAGTGGCGTTATTAACGAAGAACATTTCAACTATCACTATCATTTTGTTATTCTACAGATTGTTCTTCAAAAAAGGTTTTTGTACTTTTTATCCCAATATTCCTTCTTGTCATTCACCGTTCGAGTATCCCTCAAAAGACCACCAATCATTCGGTCGAACCCTCGCATCATCAGCGCATGCGCGATTCGTCCACAGGCAGGCACTTTACCTTCCCGTCGTCAGTATAAAATAGCACGCGGCCGCGTCCCCTGTTCGAGATTCCGTATAGATCGGAGAAGCGGTAAGGGTGGTTTTCGGTTCTGCTTTTCCGTCAATAGTTATCTAGTTGACCGATTTGATCCAGGTAGAACATCCCTCCGTTTTGTGACAACCACTTCTTGGTTTTTGATTCTGGTCCTAGATTAGGTCTCAATAGTTTTCATTTATTTTCTTCTTACCAATGGCTCACTGTGATATGATTTGTTTGGGACCCATCCCATATATTGGAATCCGGCTGTTTTATTCTATGACATTACGTCTTTAGCGGCGTTTTGTTCTGACTGACAAGGAATATTGGGTAAAAAGTTTCCAAGCTTTCCCGCTCTAATATTTCAGTTGTGCAAAAACTGACATTTTGATTTTCTTATGTAAAAGTTCTTAATATTTTTTAAATTTTTTTAGAATTTGTAAAGAATTTACCACACCAGTGTGTATCTCAGGGTTGTTATTTCTTGTGGATTTACTGTTATACAGATATTCACCTGAAGACACTGCTCTTAGTGCCAAGAAATCAGTAGTGGTCTAAAAATATAGGACTAAACACAGCTGAAGCGGTTTATTAATACCCAAGACAACATAACATAACCATTGCATGGACGTGAAGTAATCAGGTCACCTGCGCTGCCGCAGATCTCCTTTCTGAGACGTAAGTACCCGCTTCTGTGGCTTCTTTCATCAGCCGCGGAAGGTGTCTTGATTTTTACTCAGCCTCGCCCAGTAAGTTATTTACAGCACAACAGCAGTCTAATAAATTATATCAGTTTGTTGGAAATTAGTTTATGACTTAATATATTTAAAATTAAAAAATGCACCTTGAAATAGATACGCAATGAATCTAGTTAGAATTCAAGTAGTAAAATAACTAATATTTATTTCCTTTCTGCAGTAGGTTGCACAGTTTGCCATCGCCATTAGATGGTGTACGTCTCATATGATTCTTTTTGTATCACAAGTAAATTATGAGATATATACAAACTGCATCACACAATGTCACTTAATGACGAAACATATCAAATAGCGTCAACCCAGAATTTGGCCAAATCACAGGAACTATGTGTTGCCGCTCCAAAGGCCTTGCCGCAGCGGTAACACCGGTTCCCGTCAGATCACCGAAGTTAAGCGCTGATGGGCTGGGCTAGCAGTTGGATGGGGCTCCATCCGGTCTGCCGGGCGCTTTTGGTAAGCGGGGTGCATTCAGCCCTTGTGAGGCAAACTGAGGAGCTACTTCATGGAGAAGTAGCGGCTCCGGTCTCGGAAAGTGACATACGGCCGGGAGAGCGGTGTGCTGACCACATGCCCTTCCATATCCGTATCCAATGGCGCCTTTGGGTTGAGGATGACACGGCGGCCAGTCGGTACCATTGGGCCTTCATGGCCTGTTCGGGAGGAGTTTAGATTAGTTTTAGTTTCTATGTGTTGCTGCCACCAAGTCCTCCACTATGCGTCTTAAACGGCACTTGTTGCAGTTCATGAAACGGCCTGTGGTTTGATCTTCTCCACTTTCGCACAATCTGGATGGGCTATTGAAGCCCCACTTTACTACACTTATTTTGGATCCTCCAAGTCATTAACAGTTTCCCCGTCGACCGGTGTTCCTCATGTCCTGGGGAGATATGTTCGATTGACAGCAGCCAACCAGCAAGGTGAGTTCCTGTCCTTGTCGTGATGGTGATGCTCGATTGATAGCATCTAAACAGGATTGGGAGTGTTTCTAGTTCTTTACAATCTTCACCTTCCAGTCTGAGGAGGTACTTTTTTTCGGTTTCGTAGAGGAAACTCCTCCTAGACCTCATTCGTTGGTGGACAGGTTGATGTCCATACAATGGGTACTCGTGTGAGCCAAGTGGTTTTGATCTCTCTTTCTTGGAAGTAAATTCTCTTTTGATATCTGGTGGTCCGATACCTGCCAAACAGAAAATTGTACCACAATATGTTGGTCTGAAGCAACCAGCGATGAGTCGACATCCTTCATTCAGGGGTGGGAAGGTGTCTTTTACGTATGTAAACATCGCTTTTGCACGGAAACCTTAACTGTAATTGTAAAAATGAGGGGTTTACAACGTTGCACGATTCTGAGAAAATTACTGCTTCCCGGTCTTTACGTTGTGTAGCGTGTGTGAATCACGTACTCTAAAATAACATAATTATTTAATTTTATATACCAAGTTCTCGTTTACACCTCGAATTGATTCCTGGAAATTTATTTACAGTCCCAGATTTTCCTTCGACTTTCCTTCTACGAAAATATTTTAAATACACTGTAATTAGATTTTTGATTTTTATCTGGAGTATCAGTAACGTAAAACCTGAAAATTTAAAAATTTCTCAGCGTAGGGATTGCGCTTACGATCGTCAGATTACAGTTCTGTACTCTTTCCACTACGCCAACCGCTGATTGGAATCTATGTCAACAAAAGCAGCCCGTGCCTCACCCGAGTCGCGCCGACAATTCTATTTCTTTTTTTCTAAGTGCTTGACCATAAGGAGCTCCCATTTCTTGTACTTTGATTCCTAGCGAAGCCCTGCATACACCACAAATTTGGACGAAACTGGCGATGAAGAGAAGTCGCAGTCCTTTTGTTAATCATAGTTAAAGAAACCAGCGAACTTCGATTAATTGGTAAGATACCGAAAAACGCCATCAGTCCAAAAAGGAGAATGCTTACGAGACACTTGTTAAATGTGCGGGGCGTACAACAAATTGGACTGTGAGGGTATACTGAACGTGTACAAGAACCCCAGCGAATATGGTCACAGTTTTGTTTGACTCGTGAAAGAGCATCACGGAGATAGTGAGGAACCGGAACGGACGAATTCTTGAATGTACACGCCGGAAAATAATTATCACACCTCTTTAGAGGTTTCCAATTCACTCAGTATTTATTGTTGCAACAGCGCATAGCGAGTACGTGAAATGATAACATTTACAAATCGACAGTACAAGCTGTTCTGAGCTACCAAGTGTCGACCTACGTAGTGTGTACTTCAATGCTGTGGGGTGAGTAGAAGCCTGGCGAGAGGTTTGGATGCTCACAGTCCCTCTGCTGATAACCGCGAAAGTTCATGCTGATACGTCTGGGCTCACGAGCCCTCTTATCTTTGTAGTGGCAGCTGAACGATCTGCCACTGCTGCCCTTACAATACGACTATCCTGGCACGCGTCTGCGCTGCAGGGACGTCTAGAACCTCGTATTTGAGTGTGTGGGAATGTACTCGTCGCCACTGATTTCCGAAACTGACGCAGCACGTCCAACTTGTGTGACAGTTATCCGACAGGTTCATTCCGCCACTCAGAAGGCAATAATTTGACCTCTTCAAACCTCGCTCGGTTAGCCATAGGAAGCACGAATGCGCCTGCGTGGCGTTTTTGCATGCTTGCTTCACAAGTTTGCACCACATTGCCTTCTGGCTGTGATCATTCCCTGGTAAAGGGTACACACAGATGGCGCTCTGGTAGCTATGCCACTACGCTATCTGTTGGCTGACGACGTTGAAGCCATTATTAGTACTTCTGTAGTCATCCAGGTGGCATATGCTGTCATCGGATCAATATCACCGTCGTCTTCCCAGGTGTACTAATTTTTTTCCAGCAGCGTAGAAACTAACCTACCCGAGAAGTTTCAAGAAACTGTGGTATTGTACAGACATCGCTTTGTCACACCAATGTTGGCAATACGAATCAGTACCAAAGACATCTGCGAGAGTTCGCTCCTATCCTTTACAACGTATGGGAGGCGCTCCTGAATATCATGCCTCTATTCTCAGAAGAGAACATAGAAAGTGCCATAGCCTAGTTTTCCAGAAGTTCCGGACTGTTTCTGACACAACTGTAGTTAAATTTTCGAGTTACATTATGTGCCTTTTATCGAGCAATTAATTTGACCGAAGCGGTGGCACAGTGCCTGTCGTTGTGACTTCAGACTTTTGCACCCACTATTCGAAACCCGTTTATTATTGTCATTTTCTTTCTTATTCATCTGTCCATGTTTCACAATATAAACTGAAATGAAGTTGTCCTTATTCGTCTACTAATTATGAACGAACATAAAGATAAATAAAAACAACAAATGAATGGAAAAATGCTTTGAAATTGTTTTTGGCGAGTTTCCTTTAGTGTATCTTGATTCATTATCAACTGAAAGCAACAGTTTTCTGAAAAGTAGTCCGCTATGCGTTGTTTTCCGCTAAATTATTGCCGGCGCTTGAAATCTTCTGCAATGATATCGATGTTTGTTTCCTGTGCGAGGGTCACACGAAGAAATCTCGCTGGAACAAATCCACCTTCACATGTTGCTTGTGCTGTTGAAAGCGTCAATTTTAAGAATATTTGTGTGAATGGTATGATCCAAGAGAATCCACCAAATCTTCCTCAAGAATAAACATAAGAACAAGATACAAGAATTAAGAATTGTTATAACATTGGAATATAAGAATATAGAAATTAAAAAGACTATAGCTCCTGAAAATACCATACACGTATATAATATTATACAATAAATCTAAAACAGTTATTTTGAAATTCAGTTGTTATTTTGGGTCTCCTAACTTGATGTAAAACATTTCTGTAGTAACCTTCTACAGACATTGGTACATAAATAGAAAAATAAAATAAAGAAAATAAAACCAGTGATCAGGTTTTGAACATGGGACGCAAAAGTGAAATGGAGTGCCAGCAGTTGAGCTGAGATGAACATTCACTAAAAGGCATCTACATTACTCGAAAAACTTGATTGTTTTCTTAGAAACGGTCGAGTATCTACATATAAGCTGAGGCATGTGTTCACTTATTTTGGCTGCTCCTCTTCAACTGAGTGAAGTTTCTGGGAAATCTGTTATGGCACTTGCCGTGTTCCCCTTTTCAGCATAGCAGTGCCCTTACGCTCAGGTCAATATAGTGTCTAACTAGCAAGATCTCTGACCCAGTTCGTGACCTCATCTGAAGGACTCAACATCATAGTGGAGGGCCAGTGTAATACTTAAAGTTTCTGATGGATTCGTTCATTGAAATGTGGAACATTGTAGTGCAAGAGGACAGTTTATTCATCTGTGCACGAAGTGATGTTCTAATAGTAAATAACAGTTGTAACTTTTCAACCATTCCTGTGACAAAGATCCACGTTGAAGTTAAGTAAATTGTTTATTCATTTATGTAATAAAGTGAACTAATATTTCATGCGTTCTAGTGTAACGAGCTTTCTACCTGATCAATCGAGGAAAACACAGTTGTGGCCAAACGAAAGTAATTTCGTCTGGTCACAACAGAAACAGTTGTAAGTATGGAATATCAGGAAGTACTAGACGCCCCTACTTATCGCTCTTGTAGACAGCAGGAAGACAAGATTACACTAATCACAGCGCGCACAGAGGCATTTAAGCCGTCATTCTTCCGTCACGCCATATTATAATGGAACTGGAAAAATCCTTTGTAAGTGATACAGTAGGAAGTATACCGTCCCATGCACTTCACAGCAGTTTTATGGTTCCGTATCTCAATCGGAAAAAAACCGAACCCCGTTGTGTCACTTTGTTGTCCGTCTATCAGTCATTTTGTCTGTCTGACTGTTTAAAACGCTTTTGCTCAGGAATCTGTATACGTAGCAAGCTGAAATTTGTGCCACCTATTAAGTTCTACTGTCTGTTGGCGGCGTAAAAAATTGAAGCTCCTCAGTGAAATCAATAGATACAGCGATTCATGTCATTTTGATACTCGCAAACTCACTCAATATAAAATAGAGGGTACCTCACGTCGATATTCAATCATAAAAGTTGGTGAAGAGCAAAGTTTCACAGTATAGCTAAAGAAAAATCCGAGAAATTATAACACACGGAAAAAAGAAAATAAAGATTTTGAAAATGGCTGGGCTACATAAACTGTACATGGAAGAGCTTCAATGCATTCGAAATAACAGCCAACCACTTGCAAAATACAGCTTAATAATCCTTGACCACGGTTTCGACCGTTTTAAATCCGTCTTCTTCAGAAAATGCAGGACGTAAAATGACATCCTCTATAGTCAGATTTGGAGTCCTTAACTACAGCATGTCATCCACTAAATCACCATGTGAAAACACTCATGTTCAGAAAAAAAAACAGAATACCTTGAAGGACTAAAGATAGGACCTTCATATTCACAAGACGTGTACATTAGCATGTTCTGCAGAAATGATTAACATTTCAGTCTCCTCGGTTCAGCATGTGTCGTGTTGCCTAGTAGACACAGGGTCCCCCATGGACCCTAATAACTTGATCCACGCGTAACGGCATCGACATGTATAAGGCGCGAATGGCGTCATGTGGTATAGCCCTCCACGCTGCATTCACCTGGTTCCGAAGTTCATCTGTGGTGATTGGCCTTGGGTCACAGCGGTGAAACGTTTGTTTCACTATATCCCACACATGGGCCAGAACAAAAAGCTGGCATCCTGGGGCATCAAGGAGGTACTTGTTCGTGCACCAACATGTGGTCGTGCACTGTCGAGCTGAAAAATGGCGTCCGGGGTGCTGTGCAGAAAGGGGACGGCTGCGAGTCGCAGGATGTCACTCAGGTAGGTCACACTGCGCTGGACACACACCATAATTTGTGTTGAGTCGGCGCTGTATGTCTTGTGCGAATGCAGTCACTGTGATGCCGCTCCCCCTGTCTGCGGCGAACCAAAATTCTGCCATCATTTTCAAACAAAGAGAACTTGGATTCGTCATAAGACACTATCTGATGCCATTCCTGTCCCCAGTGACGTCGCTCCATACATCATTGCCGCCTAGCATTTTTCTGAACATTGGTCAAAGGTAGGCGGAGAAGTGGACGACGCGAACGTAACCCTTGCTGTGATAGCAGGCGACGGACTCCCACCCATCTCGTCGTGTTCTACGGCCTTTCGTGAATCATTCTGCATACACCCGTTGCACTGCGGAAACACTTGATCCTACGCGAACAGCAACTTCCCAGATGGATGCATCACATTCACTCATGCCAATAATACGCCCTCTTTCAGACTCAGTTTACTTATTCGTATGGCTAGGGCCCCCCATTGGGCAGACCGTTCCCCGGGTGCCGGTCTTTCAATTTGACGCCAATTCGATGAGGATGAAAGGATGATGATGAGGACAGGACAACACCCAGTCCCTTGGCGGCGAAAATTTCCCGACCCAGCCGGGAATCGAACACGGGCCTAGAGGATTGACGATCCGTCACGCTGACCATTCAGCTACCGGAGGTGGACTCTCGGACTCAGTGACTTGACGGTACTGTTCGCGCATACGTCTGCGAGGCATCCTGAACGTCTGCTCAATGCACATTGATCCATTGCCTTCTGTTTATAGCGCCAGCGAGAACCAGTCATATTTTAGCGGTGGGTGGTGTTGCGCCGCTATATCGACGTTGAACTTGAACCAACGGGCCGACATGGTTCAAATGCTTATCATTTCTGTAGAACATACTAATGTATATGTTCTGTGAATATATATGTCATATCATTAGCGGTCCGATTGGTGTAATCATAGCGTAAGATGCGGTGACGCTAAATTGCTGGAAGGGACGCCAAGGTTGCGTCACAACATAGAGAGAGAAGGGAATCAGGTATCGAGAGTGATGGATATAAGAGTGAACGCTGGAGAAAACTATCTGAGTGCTGCAGAAATTCTGAGTCAGTTAATTTTTAGATAGAATACTGAAAGTGTAACGTCGGTGTGAGAAAAATCGGCGTGATTACTGAATAAGGAAGTTATCGAATAAATGCTATTTTAATAAAATAGCGCAAAAATCGAGATAATGTACTACGGTCCATAATATGGTTGTGTGATAACAGTTGGCACCAAAAAATGAACAGGAAATAGTAAGTTATAAACCAGAAGGAATAAACTAAGACTATTATTTGATTTAATTATGTACCTACGAATCACCGTCAATAGAAGATCGAAACAGTTAAGCGGATGATCCCAGTTACACATGTGTAGCAGGTTGTGGTTAATGTTTGCATGACACAGATTCTATCATTAAAGTTTCATTAGCTACTGAGCCAACGGCCTTGCCACGTTGCTATCACTGGTTCCGCCCGATCACCGAAGTTAAGCAACGTTGGGCCAGGCAATTACTTCGGCGGGTAACAGCGCAGAGAAAAATTTGATGGCATTGGTTTTAAGGCCACGGTAGTCGCCGAAGTGGCATCGAACTGAAAGACGTACACCAAGGTTATCAGCTAATAAACGTTTAACTATTACCTCTTAAAAGTTGATAAACAGTAAATCCATAAGATCTATCACATTACATATGGCGCGCTGTGCCACGATAGAGGATGTCACAGTTTTACAGTACTGTAATGTTATTTTCTTAGCTTCATATACAGCTCTCCCCGAGTTTCAGCCAACACACACTCGCAGATATGTAACTGGTGTAAAACTATTTTTCAATAGTTTATTGCTTCTGTAGTACTTGCACATATTACGGATTAATGTCTGCCGAATTAATTGCAAATTTTTTAAGTGTTTTAGTTTATCATCAAAATGCATATCGATTACAGTCATTCTCCGTAATTTTAAACGTATTTTCTGCAGGATACCACGCTTCTAGTACCACTATACGCCGGGTAGATGCGGTGGCTACACGAAAATTCCCGTTTTTAAGGCGGTTTAAATATAGAAAATCTTTCTTTGTTTCAGGGTTGACTAGTCCATTTGGAGCAGGAAGAATTTTGATCAACGACTGGTGCGTTTTCATTGTTTCATTGTTGTCTTTCGAAGAGAAAATGGCTTCATTTCAGCAGAAGGCACGTACTGCGCTTTGGCATCCTGAGTTAAAACCCATTGTTATGGTGCAAAGGCAGTTTCGTACTGCTTACAAGAGAGTAGCGCCAGATGCCAAGAGGATAAAAGCACGGCGTAGGCAGTTTATGGAGACTGGCAGCATTGTAAAGCGGCATGCAGCGGGTCGGCGGGTCTCTGAAGAGGTGCAGCGTCGTTCGAACAGGACGCTGTCAGAGGCGCAAAGATTCGATCTGGTGCCAATGCCATTGAGACTAGCCACTCGCTCGGGTTCCACCAGCTCGACGGGCGGCGCTCAGAATGAAGATATCATTTTCGCCCCGGTCAATTGCCGGCCAAGTACAATCCACCAATGACCGAACGAGAACGAGCAGAAGCCTCCTCGGAAGATAGAACAGCTCTCGCTCACTTCGTTATAGACCATCGTCCAGGGCTGACTTAAACAGGGAACGTCGTTTACTGCATTCATATAAGTGAACAGACAGTTGTTGTAAATTGCATGTGCTGTGTACGTCTACATCTACATCTACATGAATACTCTGCAAATCACATTTAAGCGCCTGGCTGAGGGTTCATCGAACCACCTTCACAATTCTCTATTATTCCAATCTCGTATAGCGCTCGGGAAGATTATCACCTATATCTTTCCTTACGAGTTATAATTTCCCTTATTTTATCTTGGTGATCGTTCCTCCCTATGTAAGTCGGTGTCACCAAAATATTTTCGCATTCCGAGGAGAAAGTTGATGACTGGAATTTCGTGAGGAGATTCCGTCGCATCGAAAAACGCCTTTCTTTTAATGATGTCCGTCCCAAATCCTGTATCATTTCTGTTGTGTCGACACGAGAGCCGACACAGTGTGTTTGAGGGTGGCCGAGATGCACGCTATAAACACACGAAGGATGGCGTGAGGTCTGAAACAGGAGACGTAATGAATGCTATAAAGAAAAGTACGTAGCTGCTAGAATACTTAACTTTAATCCATCATTTGTATACAGCATTCTTGATGATACAAGTGAGACTCTATAGATTCATGAAGTAACTAATGGCGCCTTGCTAGGTCGAAGCCATGGACTTAGCTGAAGGCTATTCTAACTGTCTCTCGGCAAATGAGAGAAAGGCTTCGTCAGTGTAGTCGCTAGCAAAGTCGTCGTACAACTGGAGCGAGTGCTAGTCAGTCTCTCGAGACCTGCCGTGTGGTGGCGCTCGGTCTGCAATTACTGACAGTGGCGACACGCGGGTCCGACATATACTAATGGACCGCGGCCGATTTAAGCTACCACCTAGCAAGTGTGGTGTCTGGCGGTGACACCACAATTTCTGTAACACTCTCTCCCATGTTTCACGATAATACAAACCGTGCTGCCATTCTTTGAACTTTTTCGATGTACTCAGTCAGTCCTATCTGGTAAGGATCCCACACCGCGCAACAGTATTCTAAAAGAGAAAGGACAAGCGTAGCGTAGGCAGTCTCCTTAATAAGTCTGTTACATTTTATAAGTGTCCTGCCAATAAAACGCAGTCTTTGGTTAGCCTTCCTCACAACAATTTATATGTGTTCCTTCCAATTTAAATTGTTCGTAATTGTAATACCTAGGTATTTAGTTGAATTTACGGCTTTTAGATTAGACTTATTTATCATTTAACCGAAGTTTAAGCGTTCCTTTTAGCACTCATGTGGATGGCCTCACTGCAAATTTTCGCACCATTTCGATATTTCTTATAAATCGTTTTGCAGTTTGTTTTGATCTTCTGATGACTTTATTAGTCGAAAAACGACAGCGTCATCTGCAAACAACCGAAGACGGCTGCTCAGATTGTCTCCCAAATCCTTTTAATAGATAAGGAACAGCAAAGGGCCTATAACACGGGGAACACCAGAAATCACTTCTGTTTTACTCGATGACTTTCCGTCAATTACTACGAACTGTGACCTCTCTGACGTGAAATCACAGATCCAGTCACATAAATGAGACGATATTCCAGAAGCACGCAATTTCACTACGAACCGCTTGCGTGGTACAGTGTCAAAAGCCTTCCAGAAATCCAGGAATACGGAATCGATCTGAAATCCCCTGTCAATAGCACTCAGGAATTCATGTGAATAAACAGCTAGTTGCGTTTAACAAGAACGATGTTTTCTAAACCCTTCTGCGGTTAGGTCAGACGATAGAAATGCCACTTGCACGCTTAGAGTAGCAGATTGACGGTGACCAACTTTAAACAGAACTTGATTAATTTTCACACACAAATGGCTCTGAGCACTATGGGACTTAACTTCTGAGGTCATCAGTCCCCTAGAACTTAGAAGTACTTAAACCTAACTAACATAAGGACATCACACACATCCATGCCCGGGGCAGGATTCGAACCTGCGACCGTAGCGGTCGCGCGGTTCCAGACTGTAGCGCCTAGAAGCGCTCGGACACTCCAGCCGGCCATTTCACACACATTTATTAAAATTATAACAAGCATAAAAATAACTTGGTTCTGGATGCTACTTACAATTGACAATCTGAAGTTTCTTTGGTCTTGGTACATTAATCTTATTCTCTCATATCTCTGATACTTGACAAAAATGTCTATACATTTCTCTTCATGGCTATGTACAGAAATATGATAATCTTACTAGGCGCAGACTGAGACTTGACTGCAGACTAATGCAAACTAATGCAGACTGACTCATCGGAGGTCTGTACACTCGTTATAATACCTCGTTCGTTCACGTATCACTGCGCGAGTGTGATCCGCGAGGAGAAAAGGTTCTATGTTAGCAGCAATCTCATTGGCTGCGTTATATATTAATACGCAGATTGGCGGAAGCAGAATTTGGTCCGTCTCTAAGACAGCGCCATCTCGTAGTGCGGAGACGGACGAGTGCTGCGCCTGCGCTGTTGTGCTTAGCGGTGCGCGCTCTAGTGGGAAAGTTATGTACGCGCTGACTACGCGGAACTTTGTACAGAACACAAGTTGAATTGACCAACTAAATTCAGCGTGCCAAGATATATTACGAATCAAACTTTCGTGCCCCTGCGATTATCTTGTGACCGGGTTGAAATTTCATCGGTTCCTCCCTTAATTCAATAAGCTTCTTTCTATTTCTTATGACAAATCAGCTTTTAGTTGCAATGAATTCGCTCGTAAGAGAGAAGACTGCGCTAAGGCTGAGAGAGAAACTAGGTTTCACATAGGTCGGGCACCAACGGCAAGCCCTCGGATTCCTGACAGGTACCTTTAAAGCCAGTGTGGCGAATGCGCCGCGGGGGCGGCACCACCCACTGAGACAGCCACTATAGGATCCGCAAGAGACCACAGCCAGTAAGCGGTCACACACTGAACATAGTTGTGAATGTCAAATCAAACACCTTTCAGACGTGTAATTTCCAAACTGTTATTTTATTGTTCTACCAGTTTCGGCGATTTACTACGCCATCTTCAGGCCTCATGAGCGACATGTAGGTAAATTCCAATCTCGTCGGTCAGGGGCCTGATGACGGCGTAATAAATCGCCGAAACTTGTCGCACAATAAAATGACAGTGTGGACATTAGACGGCTGAAAGGTGTTTGATTTGACATTCTGTACTGAGCAGCCGAGTCCCGCAACCATCTCTAAGAAGATGGACACGCAGAGAAGCCTATTGCACCCTTGAACGGTACAATAGGCTTCATGTTCGACAGCTCTGAACAACCTTTCCCGTCCCCGCTTCAACGCACTACAAGGGGGACGTCATTCCGCACCCATGCCGGGGAGGAAGTTCTCTTGCAAGCCTAAATCTTAAGATTTTCGACAGAGGGATGGTGGTATCCCTCCCCCAACCACTGCTATTAGTTCTGCTCTTTTCAGAGGAATTCCGAACATAGTGTGAGAACGTTGTGACTTTAGTAACGTGCAGAAAGAGAAATGACCATCATGCGAGAGGGGAGGTAGGAAAGTATAAAATCTAACAACACGAGCTACTGGACATTTTTTTCGTTTGGTAATACAGACTCTTTGCACTGTGTTCGGCCCTGTGATCCAGAGAGACGTGGAAAAATGATAAGGTAGGCGAATGTGATGTTTTGGAATTTCCAACTCGAGAGTCTGGTCTGGCGGCATTCTTTCTTTTTCACTCTTCAGAATTTATCTGCTATTTTCGGAATCAAGGGACTGCTTTACGAGATTAAGAGTCATCGCTATGTCCGACTGGCCTGGCAGTGGACAAAAGGTACTTCTGCTTGATACCTGGCAAGGACAGATGGGCCATACAGTGCAGCAGTTTTCTGTTTAACCTTCAGATGTGACAGACTAAGCTCTGCCCTAACTGCAAGATTTTAACAGTATGCTGGTTACGAGCAAGAAAAGTGGAAAGGTCAGAAAAAATTTAGTTTACTGATTCATGTCAGGGGAGCTTTGGCTCAAAGTGTTTATTAAGGAGCTTCTCTCAGGATGATATATTTTACTCTTCCGCTAGATGTTTTCCTTCGCTTTTTGTTGAACTTTGCACAAGTTTGAAGATGGATTTTGCTTTTCATCTGGGCGTATACCGTCGTCCTCTTTAACTTAAATTGGGACAGAAATTTTTCGGAAAATTGTTTCAGCATAAGGGGATTTATTCGTGATTCAACCACAGCCAGATGATTGTGAGGACAGAATGCACGCTGACCAGCGTCAGTCGTCGCGACCACAACACCGCAGTACACGTTACTCGCTGTGATAAAGTACCACACAGCTCCAGCAGAGTAGGGAAGTCAGGGGGCAAGACTCGGGGTAATTTCATTAGGTTCAATGGTTTTTCTTTTCTCTTAAGGCATGCTCAATTTCATTGACATCTATGCTGCACAGTCACTGTTATTCGGGAAGGACAATATCGTTGTTCGTTTCTGATCCCTCTTTTTCCGTATCGAAACAAAATTCATTGTAGTGTTTGTATCGAAGCTTATGGGTCATTTTTAATGTGATCAGCAGTTGTTGAAGTCTTGTACAATGTCCATTTTTATGCGGTGAGAGTAAATGCCATTTATTGAAGGTAACATTTTGTTTCAAATAGTAGCACAGTTCATCGCTGTCCTTTGTATGATATGAATGGTGTTCGAAGAAAGTACCAATTTCAAATCATGTAAGTCAGATGCGTTATGAAGAAATATTAAATTTAAATTCGCGCAAGTCAGAAGCATTATTAAGACGTAGCAAATGAAATGCAAGTAAGTCAAATGCGTTATTACTAATAGTTAGGAACAGGACTAGTTTGTGCTAAATGCCGGACCTTAAATTAATGTCACAAGGTAAAATTTATTCCTTTAGGCGACATTTTCAGATCCCTGTGTGAGCTTATTAGTCGTTCACCTTGAGGGAAGTAGTGTGTCATTTCACATATGCACACATGAGTCAGAGAAAGTTAAATAACAGCAACTCGTATTTCGCAATCTTTGAGAGTGGATATGGTGAGCTGATGTTGATCGATGCGTTATTACAAATAGTTAGGAACAGCACTAATTTGTGCTAAATGCCGGACCTTAAATTAATGTCACAGGGTCAGATTTATTCCTTTAGGCGTAATTTTCAGATTCCTGCGCGAGCTTATTTGTCGTTCACCTTGAGGGAAGTAGTGCGGCACTTCAAATGGTTCAAATGGCTCTGAGCACTATTGGACTTAACATCTGTGGTCATCAGTCCCCTAGAACTTAGAACTACTTAAACCTAACTAACCTAAGGACATCACACACATCAATGCCCTAGGCAGGATTCGAACCTGCGACCGTAGCGGTCACGCGGTTCCAGACTGAAGCGCCTAGAACCGCACGGCTACAGCGGCCGGCTGCGGCATTTCACATATGCACACATGATTCAGAGAAAGTTAATAAACTAATAGCTGCAACTCGTATTTCGGAATCTTTGAGAGTAGATATGGTGAGCTGATGTTGGTCGATAATTCCTTTGTGACGACAAAGACACCATTAACGACACCTCACTTAGTTTCAACGTGGTCTTGTAAATGATCTACGAGAAGCTCGATGTTACTTCTGCGGTACTGCAGAAAGAGTTGGCAGGAATGTAATCAGTGGTGGTCGCGGGAGTGTGATGTCTCAAGAAGACCGGGCTGCTGACGGCCACGTTACACTACCGAGAGGGAAGACCACCGTTTTCGGCGTGTAGCTCTGGCGCATTGTACAGCATCTGCAGCAACAAACTGAGCAGCTGTTGGCACCACACTGACACAATGAACTGTTACAAATCGGTTCGAAGATAACTCCGAGCCAAATGCTCCGTAGCGTGCGTTCCACTGACCCCCAACCACCGCCATTTTGCGCAAACAGTGGTGTCAAGCAAGAGCTCATTGGAGAGCAGGGTGGAGGTCTAACATATTTCCTGTCGAATACCGGTTCTGTATCGGTACCGGCGATGGCCGTATGTTGGTTAGGAAGAGGCCAGTTGAGGGTCTGCATACAACCATTCAGCATGCCAGACACACTGGCCGTACATCTGGTTACGATCTGGGGTACGATTTCGTATGACAGCAGGAGCAATCTCGTGGTTATCCCACGCACCCAGATCGCACGTTTGTACGTCAGTCTGGTGGTTCGACGTGTTGTGCTGCCATTCATGCAAAGCATTTCGCAGGGTGTTTTCCAACATGATAACGCTCGACCCACACATCACTGTTGCAGCACGACATGCTCTACAGAATGTCGACTTGTCGCCTTAGCCTCCTGGATCACCAGATATGTCTCCAATCGAGCACGTACGGGACATCATCGGACAAAATCTCCAGCATCACCCACAACTAGAATTAACTGTCCCTGTATTGACTGACAAGTGCGACGGGTCTGGAACTACATCCCACAAACTGACATACGGCGCGTGTACAACACAACATTCAACCGTCTGGCGATTACATAGGTAATTAATGTACCAGCATTTCACATTTGCAGTGGCTTATCTCGTGATTAGCCAATGATCCCACCAAACCAAATCTACACGCGAACGTCACGGCAGACCAAATTGCACACCAGCTTCTCACAAATGGGAAACCACCAAGATACGACAACGTAAAGAAAAAAAAGAGGGGCATAGAAAGAAACCCCCCCCCCCCTCAGGAGACCGAAGAACTATCCAAGCCATTTACCTTGACGGAACTGGAGAAGGCGATCAGTAAGTGCAAAATGCGGAGATCAGCCGGCCTTGATGATATATGCGTCGAGCAAATAAAGCATTTTGGACCTGTAACAAGGAAATAGCTAGTCAATATGATGAACAACTGCCTGACATCCTGGAAAATTCCAAAAATTTGGAGAAAATCGCGAGTCATTGCCATCCTGAAACCAGGCAAAGAACGTGACAATCCCAAAAACTAGAAGCCGATCTCCCTACTATGCCATATGTACAAGGTTTTGGAAAGGATGATACTCCACAGAATCACGGACGCCATCGAACCCCTCCTGATCCCACAACAAGCATGCTTCAGACAGGGCAAATGCTGCACGCAACACATAGAGTATGGGTTCGAGAACAGGAAGATCAAAAATGGTTCAAATGGCTCTGAGCACTATGGGACTCAACTGCTGTGGTCATAAGTCCCCTAGAACTTAGAACTA
The DNA here is from genome assembly GCF_023898315.1 of Schistocerca nitens. Lineage (NCBI taxonomy): Eukaryota > Metazoa > Arthropoda > Insecta > Orthoptera > Acrididae > Schistocerca > Schistocerca nitens. Next base: position 488,568,168 of record NC_064620.1, read on the forward strand.
CTTAAACCTAACTAACCTAAGGACTGCACACAACACCCAGCCATCACGAGGCAGAGAAAAGGAAGATCACCGGGGCTGTCTTCCTACACCTATCAGCAGCCTACGACAGTCAATCACCGACTGCTCCTGGGGGACTGAGTAGGGACTACAGACTAACCTTACTGATTGGAAACCTACTCCAGAATCGAAGATTCTTCGTGGATTTTCAGGGACAGAGAAGCCGGTGGAGGATTCAGAAAAATGGCTTCCCCCAAGGAAGCGCACTGACCCCAACACTTTTTAATATACATACTAATGACCAGCCCCTCCCCCAAGGCACCGAAAGCTTCATATATGCAGATGATTGCGCCATTACCGCTCAAGCAGACAGCTTTGAAACTGTTCAACAGAATCTGTCAGAAGCCCTCGAACAGCTTGCCACATACTATAAGGGGAACCATCTCAAACCCAACCCAGGGAAAACACAAACCTGCGTCTTCCACCTAAAGAACAGACAATCTGCAAGAAGACTGCAACTTAACTGGGAAGGAGTGCGCCTGGAACATTGCGAAACACCAAAATACTTAGGCGTCACCTTGGATAGAGCACTCACGTATGAAAAGCACTGAATGAATACTAAACACAAAGTAGCCGTGAGAAACAACATTGTGCGCAAACTAACGGGCACTACATGGGGGGCACAGCCTGGAATAGTGAGAACCACAGCTCTTGCTTTGTGCTATTCAACAGCGGAGTATGCGTGCCCAGTGTGGTACAATTCTAGCCACGCCAAGCAAGTGGACATACTGCTTAATGAATCCTGCCGCATCATCACAGGCTGTCTGGAACCAACACCGACTGATAAATTGTACTGCCTGGCAGGCGTGGCCCCACCAGATATTAGAAGGAAAATAGCGGCCAGGAAGGAAAAGACAAAGGCGTTGACCTCACCAGCCCACCCGCTGTACAAACACCAGCCAGCCCCCCGTCGACTAAAATCTAGAAAAAGCTTCCTGCACACAGCAGAAAACATCGTCGGGACACCGCAGCAAATGAGGCTGGCAATGTGGCGAGAAGAAAACGCGCACCTTGGGGAATGGTTAGTCCCAAACGAAGAACTCCCTCCCGGCCATATGGAAGGATGGACGACATGGAAATCTCTTAATAGGCTGCGCTCTGGTGTCACACGATCCAAAGAGAATATGCGCAAATGGGGCCTCTCAAATGAAGCGGCACTGTGTGACTGTGGACACACTCAAACCACCACCCACCCCACGCAGTGTGTGCTGTACCCAAGCAACTGCACCATGAAGGATTTGATGAATGCCACCCCAGAAGCGCTGGACGTGGCCAGGTTCTGGTCCAAGACGTCATAAAATAAAATTTGTAATTGTTATATACCTGATATGTATGTGTTAATTATTCTGATTTTATGTACGATGCTTCTGACACGATTAAATAAATAAATTGACCACTGAAATTTCATTACTCTACACTAATAATTTTTTTTCTGTGGCACTTTTTCCGGCAGTGTATATTTCATCACCCACCTTCACTCTGTTTCTACTACCGACTTTCTACACGAAGGTACAACCACTTATGTGTGGCAGAAATCTGCTACGTTGTTATTACTGTTGAATCTTTTGATAATGTGGCAACTGTTTATTTTGATATTGGATTACTGCAGCGTGGGTACAAAGAAAAGGAGGTATCATGTCTTTTAAGTGCTTCTATAGTCCGTAAACTCGTTAAATTTTATTCATCGATTGTCCACAAATACAGGTTTTACATATAAACTGCCTACATGGATAACAGAATAGACATTTCTTCGTATTTCGGAATCATTCATATTCGATTTTATTCGTTCGAGCTGGGATATTTTCCTGCTTTGGCGCCCCCCCCCTCTCAAAAAAAGTAAATAATCAAAATTACGTGTGTTTTTGCAGTATCTCACCTAACTGTAAGTATTTGTTCCACCAATCGGTGAATTTGGTGACGTATAAACCTTTATAGTTGTGTATACAATATCATATGTATGCTACCTACCATGATATTCAATTTGAACGTAGAGCCGACAGCAAAGGAAAACAAGAACAAATTCGAAAATGACTTAATGCGAAGGAAAAAAATAAAAACTTTAAGGTCTTCTGACGACATTTTAAATCTGTCAGTGATGGTAAAGGCCTTACTTAGATGAGCGGAAAGGGATGGATAGTGCCTTAAAAACAGGATATGAGAAGAATGTGAAAAAACTAAAACGACAGCAAAGAAAAGGCAGTAGAATTAAATTTGTTGAATTTGAGGAAATTAAAATATAAATAGACATATTTTACTACGTGGGCAGCAGGGTAACATGATGTAATATGCAGACTGGCAACATATAGGAAAGCTTAAATGAAAAATATTCTATAAAGTGCCAAATTTTTATACAGACGACAGTGTTTGCTATAATTACTGGAATGATTTTTGTTTCCCAACACGATCACAATTACTTTTTCAGACCATCAGTTTTGATCGTCTCAAACGCCCATACTCAAATCTAGCAGTTTCAGTTACAAAGTATGTCGGTATGTGATTTGTCAAATTATTTACTGTCAAATATTTTTTATTTTACATCCGAAGACTGACGTTTGAGACAATCGAAAAGCGCTACATGAACAAACAATTGCTACTGTTACTAAAATAAAATTCATTTTAATAGAAATATGCAAACCCCTGTATGTGCTATTAAAGTCCTCCACTGTGTTTTTTCTGCCTGTATATTATGACTATTCTTAGGAATTAATGTTGGAATTTTGATAAAATCTTCGCTAATAGACAGAATGATTCACAAGTAAGTACTCATAATTTTTTGTCTGTAGCATCGATGGACATGTAATACATGTTTTCTTATCTGTTCCATACGCAATTGGCGTTGGGAGTGACATCTAGTGGCAACAATTCGAGCTATGAGTTGGTCTGCTACAGAAGTGGTGACATCTGGCAAGAATAACAGCAAACGAACAGCCACCACAACTCCAGAGAACAGCATCTTAGCAAGAATCAACGTATGGCTTGGCAGTACAGCAGTAACATTCCTTGGTGGTCCCGAGATCGAGTCACTGGCGCACCACTGATTTTCAGTCTACCTTTTAACCTAGCATTCATCTCTCAATGACGTGGAAATTCGCCAGATAAAAAAATGTAGCTCAGATTCCAGATTAAACAGTAAGTCTTCTTTCTACAGTTGGAGTACATCAAGGGCTACAAAGTCATTTACTTTTCTCTGACCTAAAGGCCACCATGCACAGCAGGTCGATAAAGTGCCAATACTACTACTAGACAACACACCTGTTGTGCAGGACAGCCTAGATGTCAAGGCCCAGAAAACTGTTTCTTGCTCCTGGCATATAGGGTGCCCAGCTAAGTAGGCTGATTTGGCTGGCTGATACTATGTCCAGACAACATTATTGTAGTGCAGGGCAGCCTATACACCAAGGGCAGGAAAAGCACACTTTTGCCCTTACCTCGGCTACTATTGGATCTATAAGGTTATAAACCAAACAGTGCTGATACACATGTGGCCTGCTGTTTCTGTGCCAAATTTGGTTGATATCTATCCAGGAGATAGGAAAAACAGTGGCAAGATCAGTAATCCTCTATTTAGCAGGAATACATAAACTGACTACTAAGAGAGAGCTTTAAAAATTAGGAAAAAAAATGGAAGAAGAGCCCTAAACCAACAGTAGCACTGAATCATAACACAAATTAAGATCTAATAAGGAACAATATCTGAAAGTTGAAAAGGTAACAGATGCAATGAGAAAAAGAAGATCAAAATTCTATTAAAACATATGTGGGATGAATAATGACAAAATAACGAGACAGATTTTTGATTTACAATTGAATTACAGATTCAATATCACATGGATGAGAAAAGTAGGAATCAGATACAGAAAATTAAGGAGTCGCCTTAGATCCTATAAGAGGTGCAACACGTTTTAAAGAAGCAATGCAAAAGGAAGGGTTTAAGGACAAAAAACAATCAAGAGCTGGAAGAAAGTGAAGACAAGGAGAAAAGATTTCTCACAAAGAATGAAAGAAGTATGGGCGAAAGTAAACTACAGATGAAAATAAAAATCAGAAACAGTATTCATTTATCGTACGATCTAAAAAAGTTATCCGAGACAAAAAGAAACAATTATCACCGCTATGCGAGGCAAATCGTTCGACCTCAGACATTTAGAGCTACCTGTGTAACGCCGCATCGCTAGTGGAATACAAATGTTTACTGTTAAAAGCAGTCTAGTTCACGATTTATTTATTAAGGTGACCGGTTTCGACCACTACTGTGGTCATCTTCAGACCATTGAGTACTAGTGAGTAATGATTCTCCAGCAGAAAGAGGTTCCTACTCAATGGTCTGAAGATGACCACAATAGTGGTCGAAACCGGTCACCTTAATAAATAAATCGTGGTCAAGACTGCTTTTAATAGTAAATATTTGCAACTCATTGATCACTGCTACTCCTATAATGTATTCAAAAGTAATGAATACAAATGTGTTATGAAATATTTTCTGTCAGTATTTCTATCAAATCTAGCTTTTATATGACAATGAAATGTGGATGAAAATCGTAACAGACAAGAAGCATGTGATGGTACAGAACAATGCTGAAGATTAAATATTTAAAATGGTTAAACAATGAAGAGGTACTTAATAAAATTGTCCAAAAAGTAAGTTATAGCACAACTTTATGATAAAGCTGGGAAAGTTGATAGGACATTCTGTGATAGAAGCAGTGATAATTAATTCAAAATGGACAGATGTTGGTAGGGGGGGGGGGGTTAACACAGTAAAGGGAGACGAAATCATGACTATAATATGAAGGTTAAAAGGGATATAATTTTCAGTAGCCGTGCAGACATGCTGGAACTGCCACACGACGAATAGCATGCCTAGCTTTCTAGAGCAAGTCTTCTGTCTGAAGGCCAGAATAACTGTAACTTGAATTTGAAGTTCAGAGTTTTCTTCATACGTAGTTTATACGTGTATGTGGCCAGTTCCTTTTTCCAGCACCTTGTTGGCAAGGAGTCTGCGGATTACTTGCAGTGAGATACGGTAGACCTCTTCAGCAGGGAGAAGCGGCTCCAGCGTAGCCGAAGCTGCCGCGTGCTTTTCGACAGTCCCACTGTGAGCACCACGCAGGTGTAGCCTGCAGGCAGGGCGCTCTGGAGAGCCGGCGTTTCCTCGCGGCTGGAGGCCACTCCACGGTAACGATGCAGTCCTCGGCCCCAGTTGCAAGCAGCAGGTAGGAATAGATTCTCTTTATGCAGGCGGCGGGCTGACTGCTGCAGGCACCTCCTTTGGCAGACTGCGCCGCTCTTTCGGTGCACGCCACGCGCGCCTGCCCGGGCAGACGAAAACCTTCTCCGACTCTTCCGAGTTCGGCACCTTAAGCCACCACTCGGCGCCTTTGATGCGACCGACGCATCTGCATAACAGAATTCCACGGCCGGCAGCCGTGCTGCCGTGCGCTCTGACGCTCCACAGTTGGCCAAATTTGCATGTTCCGATTCTCCACGTGACTCTACCTTCTCTTCCCGTCAGGGAAATACACGCTCTTATCCGTTCGGCTCTGGTTCAACTGTACACTTCACCGTTAAGTTAGCGAAGAAAATCAAAATTCTATTTTATTTCATTTCGTTTAAGAGGTCTTTATTCTGACGAAGTTGCAGGTTTAAAGTCGCCTGTTATATTTTACTAGGCATTCTTCGTATCCTCCCAAGCATGTGTTACAATATTTCATATATTCACTTTGAAATCTAGCATTTGTAAAGCTTAATAATTAAGACAGAAATTCTTAGAGTTTGTATTTTTCTTTAAAATGGAGAGCAAGTAAGACGACTGGGACAGAGGATCGTTTCAGCATGAGAGGACAAATGAACAACGTCGGTTGGGATCGGTCCGGCAGGCAGTAAGCGAGAAATCTGGGTTCAAGTCCTGGTCTGCTACAAAGTTTTATGTGTTAGTAATAAGTGATGCATCTGGCGTCAAAACATATTTGCAATTTGCGAATCCATTTCGTAATATTTACAGGATCTGTAATTGTCGAAACTATGTAACATGGTAATGTAAGACACAGACAATGTAAGATACAGACACTGTAAAAATCAGTGAAGGTGAATATTGTGACGAATCGGCTAAAGAGAAGTATTGGAGAGAGGAGAAGTCTATGAGCTGAAACAATAAGTGAATTTATTAAGTTGACAGATGAATTACTTCTAACAGACGCTTTCTAACTGTAGCTGTATAAGTATCAGGTGAAATAATAAACAACAAATATAAATGTTAATTTTCAGCAACTTTCAAATGAAGGTAAAAAATGTTCAGATGTGTGTGAAATCTTATGGGACTTAACTGCTAAGGTCATCAGTCCCTAAGCTTACACACTACTTAACCTAAATGATTATCAGGACAAACACACACACCCATGCCCGAGGGAGGACTCGAACCTCCGCCGGGACCAGCGGCACAGTCAATGACTGCAGCGCCCTAGACCGCTTGGCTAAACCCTCGCGGCCAAATGGAGGCAAAGTAGTTTTCATTGCAGTGGGGTCAATTTAGGGATCAACAAGTCAGGATAAGACTCGTTTTTGTTAAGGTGATGATGACGATGCAGATATTGTTGTTGTGGTCTTCAGTCCTGAGACTGGTTTGATGCAGCTCCCCATGCTACTCTATCCTGTGCAAGCTTCTTCCTCTCCCAGTACCTACTGCTACCTACATCCTTCTGAATCTGCTTAGTGTATTCATCTCTCGGTCTCCACGATTTTTACCCTCCACGCTGCCCTCCAATACTAAATTTGTGATCCCTTGATGCCTCAGAACATGTTCTACCAACCGATCCCTTCTTCTAGTCAAGTTGTGCCGCAAACTCCTCTTCTCCCCAGTCCTATTCAATACCTCCTCATTAGTTATGTGATCTACCCATCTAATCTTCAGCATTCTTCTGTAGCGCCACATTTCAAAAGCTTCTATTCTCTTCTTTACAGTATTTATCGTCCATGTTTCACTTCCATACATGGCTACACTCCATACAAATACTTTCAGAAACGACTTCCTGACACTTAAATCTATACTCGATGTTAACAAATTTCTCTTCTTCAGAAACGCTTTCCTTGCGATTGCCAGTCTAAATTTTATATCTTCTCTACTTCGACCATCATCAGTTATTTGGCTCCCCAAATAGCAAAACTCCTTTACTAATTTAAGTTTCTCATTTCCTTATCTAATTCTCTCAGCGTCACCCGACTTCATTTGACTACATTCCATTATCCTCGTTTTGCTTTTGTTGATGTTCATCTTATATCCTCCTTTCAAGACACTGTCCATTCCGTTCAACTGCTCCTCCAAGTCCTTTGCTGTCATCGGCGAACCTCAAAGTTTTTATTTCTTCTCCATGGATTGTAATACCTACTCCGAATTTTTTTTTTGTTTCCTTTACTGCTTGCTCAATATACAGATTGAATAACATCGGGGAGAGGCTACAACCCTGTCTCACTCCCTTCCCAACCACTGCTTCCCTTTCATGTCCCTCGACTCTTATAACTGCCATCTGGTTTCTGTACAAATTGTAAATAGCCTTTCGCTCCCTGTATTTTACCCCTCCCATCTTTAGAATTTGAAAGAGAGTATTCCAGTCCACATTTTCAAAAGCTTTCTCTAAGTCTACAAATGCTAGAAACGTAGGTTTGCCTTTCCTTAATCTTTCTTCTAAGATACGTCGTAAGGTCAGTATTGCCTCACGTGTTCCTACATTTCTACGGAATCCAAACTGATCTTCCCCGAGGTCGGCTTCTACCAGTTTTTATATTCGTCTGTAAAGAATTCGCGTTAGTATTTTGTAGTTGTGACTTATTAAACTGATAGTTCGGTAATTTTAGCCAACTGAGTTCGTACGGTTTCATAACGTGCCACAGGACTAAAGGCGTCGTCATAATCAATTCCTGCTTTCTGAATACAGCCTTTCGCAACCAATCTGGCTTTAAAGCGAGTACCTCCAATGACTGCGACCTTTCGCCGTAGAACCCAGCGGTATTGCAATACTTTGGCATTCTTCGGACGGTCAACCAGCACCCAGATATTGTTTTTCTTTAGTGATTGAAGTTCTTCACTGATAGCTTGCATCCATTCTTCCTTCTCGTTTGACTGCAATATTTCTGAGAAACAGTTTGGATCTTTTTATTCAAGTGCATCAACTTTTGTTGCCATACAAAATTCACCACTTTCCATCCAGGTTGGTTTTCTTCGTTCTCTTTTATTCTTCTGTTTCTCTTCATTAGAAGATTCAGCCGCTTCTGCTTTTAGAAATTCTGTTAATTCCTTATTTTCATCAGATTCACTTGACTCCTGACTTTCTCTAGAATCGAGAGTGCCAATTGTTTCTTGAGTTTGACTTCCTCCAGAAGTGTACAGCCTAGGAAATTTACATTGATCATCTTTAGATGAATTCGGATCATTAAATTCTTCCTGAGGGATTTCAAATGCAGTATGATTACTATGTAAATCACAAACAATTTCTGGCTTAAATTTCATATCGTGCGTCAACACCACTTTTCTTTTAGATGGAATCCAAACTCTAAACGCATCCTTGTCATTAACATATCCAACAAGTCGTCCAAAAACTGCCTTATCATCAAACTTGGAACGTAATTGTTTGTTTATGTGAACATAGCAGCCTGTGCGGTTTATTTGTTACTGCTGCTGATATCGCCGGAGGTGACGTTATTGCTGGGGCTCTCTGAGCATGACTGACGAGTGAGCAGACTACTGTGATTAGAGCTGCAGTGGGAGCAGAGAAGCATGTGCAGACCAAGGGTGTTAACAGGATGGTTTCCCAGTCAATAGGAAACATTACGGCCAACGTGGGGAGACCATCCACCCAGCAATAAACGTGTACAACACACCACCTGTAGATTT